>NC_092726.1:137183539-137929632 GCF_047496885.1 Scyliorhinus torazame | reverse complement strand
TGGGTGTGTTGGTGCATGGGCGTGTGTATGTATGAGTAAGTGAGTGTGTGTGGGTAAGTGTGTGTGTGTGAATATAAGTGTTTGTGAATGTGCGTGTTTGGGTGTGCAGGTGTGGGTGAGGCGAGTCTGTGTTTGTTTGTGGGCGAGTGTGTGGTTTTATATGTGCGTGAGTGTGTTAACCTGTATGAGTGTGTTGGTGCATGGGTGTGTGTGTGTGTGGATGCATGTGTGGGTGTGTGCGGGTGGGTGTCTCTGTGTTTATGTATGTTTGTTGCTGTGTGTTTGTAGTGTGTATGTGGGCACGCGTATGTGTCGTTGGGTGTATGGTGGGGCTGGGTGCATGTTTGCTTGTGTGGGCGACTGAGTGCTTGTGTGTGAGTCTGTGGAAATGTGCGTCTGTGTGGGTGTGTTTCTGACTGTGGGAATGTGGGTGGATGTTTGGGTGTTGGCCTGTGTGTGTGGATCTTAATGTGTCAGTGAGTGTGTGTAGGGATGCTGACTGTCTGGGTGTGTGTACGTGTGTGTGCGTCTGTGCATGTGCGTAAGTGTGTGTTTGAGTGGGTGGGTTAGTGGGTGTGTGTGTGACAGCGTCTTTGTGTGAGTGTCTGTGGGAGCATGTGTGTGTCCACGAGTGTATGTGTGTGTGGCTGCGTATGTGGGTTTGTTGGGGGTCTGTGTGTGAGTCTGTGTTTGGGCTTGTCTGTGGGTTTTGGGCTGTGCATGTTGGTGTTTGGTTGTGAGAGTTTGTGTGTGCGGGTATGTCAGTGCGAGAGTGGTTAAGTGTGAGTGTTCGTGTGTGTGTGTGCCTGTGCGTGGCAGTGTGGGCGTATGCTTGGATGTGGGTGTGTTTGAGGTATGTGCCTGAGTGTGTATATGTGTGTCCATGTACCGGTGAGTGTGTATATTTATGTTTCTGTGTCTGGTTTGCGTGTATTTTGTCTGTGCTGTGCGCGCATGTAGTTGCATCTCTGAGTCATAGTTTGAATACTTTTTTTACGTGTCTGTGAGTGTGTTTATGTTGTCTCTGCGTGCCTCTGTGTGCGTGTATGTGTGTTTCTCTGTTTCTTTGGGTGGGTGTATTTTTTTCTATCTGTGTGTGTCTGGGTAAATTTGTTTGTCTATGTCATCATCACCTCAATCTAACCTGCAAAGCCTTCCCCGTCCTGGTCCATAATTTAATTGTTAATTTCCCTTCCTCACAGTGAACCTCATCACAATTGTGATCCTGAAGAGAAACAACTGTGGGCTGTCCAAATGTGTGACTTGTTACCTGTTGGCCATGGCAGTGGGGGATCTACTGGTCGTTATTCTCGACCTGATATTGAGGCACATCCCCATTGTTTATAAGGAAGACTTTAATTTCCTGCGGTCCATCCCCGTGTCTAATATCCACGCCGTGCTCCTTTATGCAGCCACTGACTGTTCTGTCTGGTTCACCATCACTTTCACCTTTGATCGATGTGTGGCCATTTGTTGCTCAAAGCTGAAAAGTAATTATTGCAGCCAGAAAACGGCAGCTGTGGTTCGGGGAACAGTGACTGTGCTGAGCTGTTTGAAGAACATCTTCTGGTATTTTATGTTCACAGGTCGGTATTCGCTGTGGAACGACCCCTGGTTTTGTGATGTCGCAATCAATGTTCAGTTCTCGCTGGTGTGGTCATCAATCGAGCTTCTCCACATTATTCTAACTCCGTGTGTACCATTTGTCCTGATTCTGCTGCTCAATTGTTTCACCGTCAGACACATTGCCGTGACCAGCAGGGCCCGCAAGAGACTCCGGGCTCACAGCAGTGGGGGAGAGACCCAGAAATGGAGAGTCGGAGGAAATCCATCATTTTGCTATTCATTATCTCAACCAATTTTATCCTGTTATGGTTAATGTTAATGGTTTATTCTATGTGGAACCGGATGTTATATCTGAACGCTACCTCTGTCTCATTAGCTCTATATGTTTCAGAATTCGGTTTCATGTTGCAGCTTCTGAGCTGCTGCACAAACACTGCGATTTATGCCGTGACACAGACTCAGTTCAGACAGCAGTTGACGAGTGTGCTGGAATTTCCCTTTACGCCAATTATGCAATTGATTAAATGCTGAGAGAGAAACCCCAAGACACGTCATCTGTTACCTCCCATTGGCCACTCAAACTTCTGTTACCAGCCAGCCTCACTGATTGGTCATCCTGCATTGCAGGTTGACGGCCCTCTTACGTTTCCAGGGGAGATGGTTAACGCCCATGTAGTCTTTCCAGCGGAGGGGGTTAGTAGCCATCTTTTATTTCCAGGTGAGAAATTAGGTAGCCACCTTGGGTTATCGTTCATGCATTGGCAGGGTTGAGGGTGTCGATGATTCGATGGTCTGCGGTCTGCCGTCTGGGAGAGAGACCTTTCTCACATGCGCACAGGCAGCTGTGCGTTTATGTTTATGCCTCAATCTTTTAATCTTGGACGCGGCTATTTACCCCCCCCCGGGCAGTGGCTGGACAGAGGAGCGGGTTCAAGTGCTAACACGGGGAGGGGGGGGGGGGTTGGGGGGGAGCAGAAGCCGCCGCAGGTAAAACTGAAGCAGCTCGTCATGGCCGGGCGGACGTGGAGGAACAGCAGCATCCTCATTATGAATCGGAAAACATAGAACATAGAACGATACAGCGCAGTACAGGCCCTTCGGCCCACGATGTTGTACCGAAACAAAAGCCATCTAACCTACACTATGCCATTATCATCCATATGTTTATCCAATAAACTTTTAAATGCCCTCAATGTTGGTGAGTTCACTACTGTAGCAGGTAGGGCATTCCATGGCCTCACTACTCTTTGCGTAAAGAACCTCCTTCTGACCTCTGTCCTATATCTATTACCCCTCAGTTTAAAGTTATGTCCCCTCGTGCCAGCCATATCCATCCGCGGGAGAAGGCTCTCACTGTCCACCCTATCTAACCCCCTGATCATTGTGCATGCCTCTATTAAGTCTCCTCTTAACCTTCTTCTCTCTAATGTCTCGGATCGTGTTTTCCGGGTCCTTAGGGGGGAGGGGGAGCAGCCCCAAGTCGTGGTCCACATTGGCACCAACGACATAGGTAGGAAAGGGGACAAGGATGCCAGGCAGGCTTTCAGGGAGCTAGGATGGAAGCTCAGAACTAGAACAAACAGAGTTGTTATCTCTGGGTTGTTGCCCGTGCCACATGATAGTGAGATGAGGAATAGGGAGAGAGAGCATTTAAAAACGTGGCTACAGGGATTGTGCAGGCGGGAGGGATTCAGATTTTTGGATAACTGGGGCTCTTTCTGGGGAAGGTGGGACCTCTACAGACAGGATGGTCTACATCTGAACCTGAGGGGCACAAATATCCTGGGGGGGAGATTTGTTAGCGCTCTTTGGGGGGGGGGGGGGGTTTAAACTAATGCAGCAGGGGCATGGGAACCTGGATTGTAGTTTTAGGGTAAGGGAGAATGAGAGTATAGAGGTCAGGAGCACAGATTTGACGTCGCAGGAGGGGGCCAGTGTTCAGGTAGGTGGTTTGAAGTGTGTCTACTTCAATGCCAGGAGTATACGAAACAAGGTAGGGGAACTGGCAGCGTGGGTTGGTACCTGGGACTTCGATGTTGTGGCCATTTCGGAGACATGGATAGAGCAGGGACAGGAATGGATGTTGCAGGTTCCGGGGTTTAGATGTTTTAGTAAGCTCAGAGAAGGAGGCAAAAGACGGGGAGGTGTGGCGCTGCTAGTCAAGAACAGTATTACGGTGGCGGAGAGGATGCTCGATGGGGACTCTTCTTCCGAGGTAGTATGGGCTGAAGTTGAAACAGGAAAGGAGAGGTCACCCTGTTGGGAGTTTTTTATCGGCTTCCTAATAGTTCTAGGGATGTAGAGGAAAGGATGGCGAAGATAATTCTGGATATGAGCGAAAGTAACAGGGAAGTTATTATGGGAGACTTTAACTTTCCAAATATTGACTGGAATAGATATAGTTCGAGTACAATAGATGGGTCGTTTTTTGTACAGTGTGTGCAGGAGGGTTTCCTGAAACAATATGTTGACAGGCCAACAAGAGGCGAGGCCACGTTGGATTTGGTTTTGGGTAATGAACCAGGCCAGGTGTTGGATTTGGAGGTAGGAGAGCACTTTGGGGACAGTGACCACAATTCGGTGACGTTTACGTTAATGATGGAAAGGGATAAGTATACACCGCAGGGCACGAGTTATAGCTGGGGGAAGGGCAATTATGATGCCATTAGATGTGACTTGGGGGGATAAGGTGGAGAAGTAGGCTGCAAGTGTTGGGCACACTGGATAAGTGGGGCTTGTTCAAGGATCAGCTACTGCGTGTTCTTGATAAGTATTTACCGGTCAGACAGGGAGGAAGGCGTCGAGCGAGGGAACCGTGGTTTACCAAGGAAGTGGGATCTCTTGTTAAGAGGAAGAAGGAGGCCTATGTGAAGATGAAGTGTGAAGTTTCGGTTGGGGCGATGGATAGTTACAAGGTAGCGAGGAAGGATCTAAAGAGAGAGCTAAGACGAGCAAGGAGGGGACATGAGAAGTATTTGGCAGGAAGGATCAAGGAAAACCCAAAAGCTTTCTATAGGTATGTCAGGAATAAGCGAATGACTAGGGAAAGAGTAGGACCAGTCAAGGACAGGGATGGGAAATTGTGTGTGGAGTCTGAAGAGATAGGCGAGATACTAAATGAATATTTTTCGTCAGTATTCACTCAGGAAAAAGATAATGTTGTGGAGGAGAATGCTGAGCCCCAGGCTAATTGAATAGATGGCATTGAGGTCCGTAGGGAAGAGGTGTTGGCAATTCTGGACTGGCTGAAAATAGATAAGTCCCCGGGACCTGATGGGATTTATCCTAGGATTCTATGGGAGGCCAGGGAAGAGATTGCTGGACCTTTGGCTTTGATTTTTATGTCATCATTGGCTACAGGAATAGTGCCAGAGGACTGGAGGACAGCAAATGTGGTCCCTTTGTTCAAAAAGGGGAGCAGAGACAACCCCGGCAACTATAGACCGGTGAGCCTCACGTCTGTAGGTGGTAAAGTCTTGGAGGGGATTATAAGAGACAAGATTTATAATCATCTAGATAGGAATAATATGATCAGGGATAGTCAGTATGGCTTTGTGAAGGGTACGTCATGCCTCACAAAACTTATTGAGTTCTTTGAGAAGGTGACTGAACAGGTAGACGAGGGTAGAGCAGTTGATGTGGTGTATATGGATTTCAGCAAAGCGTTTGATAAGGTTCCCCACGGTAGGCTATTGCAAAAAATACGGAGGCTGCGGATAGAGGGTGATTTAGAGATGTGGATCAGAAATTGGCTAGCTGAAAGAAGACAGAGGGTGGTGGTTGATGGGAAATGTTCAGAATGGAGTTCTGTCACCAGTGGAGTACCACAAGGATCTGTTCTGGGGCCGTTGCTGTTTGTCATTTTTATCAATGACCTAGAGGAAGGCGCAGAAGGGTGGGTGAGTAAATTTGCAGACGATACTAAAGTCGGTGGTGTTGGCGACAGTGCGGAAGGGTGTAGCAGGTTACAGAGGGACATAGATAAGCTGCAGAGCTGGGCTGAGAGGTGGCAAATGGAGTTTAATGTAGAGAAGTGTGAGGTGATTCACTTTGGAAGGAATAACAGGAATGCGGAATATTTGGCTAATGGTAAAGTTCTCGGAAGTGTGGATGAGCAGAGGGATCTAGGTGTCCATGTACATAGATCCCTGAAAGTTGCCACCCAGGTTGATAGGGTTGTGAAGAAGGCCTATGGAGTGTTGGCCTTTATTGGTAGAGGGATTGAGTTCCAGATTCGGGAGGTCATGTTGCAGCTGTACAGAACTCTGGTACGGCCGCATTTGGAGTATTGCGTACAATTCTGGTCACCGCATTATAGGAAGGACGTGGAGGCTTTGGAGCGGGTGCAGAGGAGATTTACCAGGATGTTGCCTGGTATGGAGGGAAAATCTTATGAGGAAAGGCTGATGGACTTGAGGTTGTTTTCGTTGGAGAGAAGAAGGTTAAGAGGAGACTTAATAGAGGCATACAAAATGATCAGGGGGTTGGATAGGGTGGACAGTGAGAGCCTTCTCCCGCGGATGGATATGGCTGGCACGAGGGGACATAACTTTAAACTGAGGGGTAATAGATATAGGACAGAGGTCAGAGGTAGGTTCTTTACGCAAAGAGTAGTGAGGCCGTGGAATGCCCTACCTGCTACAGTAGTGAACTCGCCAACATTGAGGGCATTTAAAAGTTTATTGGATAAACATATGGATGATAATGGCATCGTGTAGGTTAGATGGTTTTTGTTTCGGTGCAACATCGTGGGCCGAAGGGCCTGTACTGCGCTGTATTGTTCTATGTTCTATGTTCTATAAAACAACCTCAAGTCCATCAGCCTTTCCTCATAATATTTTCCCTCCATACCAGGCAACATCCTGGTAAATCTCCTCTGCACCCGCTCCAAAGCCTCCACGTCCTTCCTATAATGCGGTGACCAGAACTGTACGCAATACTTCAAATGCGGCCGTACCAGAGTTTTGTACAGCTGCAACATGACCTCATGACTCCGGAACTCAATCCCTCTACCAATAAAGGCCAACACTCCATAGGCCTTCTTCACAACCCTATCAACCTGGGTGGCAACTTTCAGGGATCAATGTACATGGACACCTAGATCCCTCTGCTCATCCACACTTCCGAGAACTTTACCATTAGCCAAATATTCCGCATTCCTGTTATTCCTTCCAAAGTGAATCACCTCACACTTCTCTACATTAAACTCCATTTGCCACCTCTCAGCCCAGCTCTGCAGCTTATCTATGTCCCTCTGTAACCTGCTACACCCTTCCGCACTGTCGCCAACACCACCGACTTTAGTGTCGTCTGCAAATTTACACACCCACCCTTCAGCGCCCTCCTCTAGGTCGTTGATAAAAATGACAAACATCTAAAAATCACTGAATCCACTTGCATAAATTATGGTTCAATGTTTTCAAATTGCTCAAGAGCCAAATTTATTCTGTGGCGATATTTTCCTTTTCAGACAGCACACAATTCGAGGAGGTGGGAGGTGGATCAGAGCCAGAGGTAACCCACACTGTCCACCAAAAAAGGGTTGATTATGGAACGAGTCCACCGTGTGCCCCTTATAAACAGGTGGAGGGGGAGGAAATATGGGACACACATCACTGGCTGTGACCCGGAAAAATGGCGGAGTGGGGAATGCGGAACAGAGTTTGCCGAGAGTGACTGCAGTTAAACAGGGCTTGGGCGCGGGAATGAGGGTCAGAGATCACCGACCGTGTCCGCCGCTGATACTCAGGAGGTGGAAGAGGATGAGTGACACAGTTCATCGACAGGGTTCCCAAGAAACAATGGGTGAGGATGGTAAGGAGCAGCGATCAGCGACAGTGTCCCTGAAAAAATTGGGGTGGGGTGCAGATGCGCTGAGGAGGGGGTGGGGGGTGGGCGGAGAGCTAGCCGACATAAACGGTTCCCTGATAATCGGTGTGGGGAGGGTTGGGGAAATGATAAGCTGGGTTAACCAACAGTGTCCCCTGATAAGACCATAAGACCATAAGACATAGGAGCGGGAGTCCGACCATTCGGCTCATCGAGTCCACTGCACTATTCAATCATGGCTGATTTCAACTCCATTTACACTCTCTCTCTCCATAGCCCTTAATTCCTCGAAAAATCAAGAATTTATCAACTTCTGTCTTAAAGACACTCAACACCTCGGCCTCCACCGCCCTCTGTGGCAATGAATTCCAGAGACCCACCACTCTCTGTTCTCTTCTCCTCATCTCTGTTCTGAAGTGACTCCCTTTTATTCTAAGGCTGTGACCCCGGCTCCTAGTCTCCCCTGCTAATGGAATCAACTTCCCTACGTCCACTCATTATCTTGTAAGTTTCTATTAGATCTCCCCTCAACCTCCTAAACTCTAATGAATATAATCCCTGGATCCTCAGACGTTCATCGTATGTTGGGCCTACCATTCCTGGGATCATCCGTGTGAATCTCCGCTGGACCCGCTCCAGTGCCAGTATGTCCTTCCTGAGGTCTGGGGCCCAAAAGTGCTCACAGTATTCTAAGTGGGGCCTAACTAATGCTTTATAAAGCTTCAGAAGTACATCCCTGCTTTTATATTCCATGCCTCTTGAGATAAATGAAAACATTGCATTTTCTTTCTTAATTACGGACTCAACCTGCAAGTTTACCTTTAGAGAATCCTGGACTAGGACTCCCAAGTCCCTTTGCACTTCAGCATTATGAATTTTGTCACCGTTTAGAAAATAGTCCATGCCTCTATTCTTTTTTCCAAAGTGCAAGACCTCGCACTTGCCCATGTTGAATTTCATCAGCCATTTCTTGGACCACTCTCCTAAACTGTCTAAATCTTTCTGCAGCCTCCCCACCTCCTCCATACTACCTGCCCCTCCACCTATCTTTGTATCATCGGCAAACTTAGCCAGAATTCCCCCAGTCCCGTCATCTAGATCGTTAATATATAAAGAGAACAGCTGTGGCCCCAACACTGAACCCGGCGGGACACCACTCGTCACCGGTTGCCATTCTGAAAAATAACCTTTTATCCCAACTTTCTGCCTTCTGCCTGACAGCCAATCGTCAATCCATGTTAGTACCTTGGCTCGAATACCATGGGAGTGTGGTAAATGAGGGTCAGGGTTGAGCGAAAGTTTTCCCAAATAAACAGTGATGTGGGGGTGGGGTGGGGGCGTGGAATGTGCAACTGGGTTCACCATCTCTGATAAACCTATGTCGAAATATACATATAAACTAGAAGTTGGAATAGGCCGTCCGGCAGTATGAGCATGCGTGGCCGCTCTTCATGACCAGAGAATAGAATTAGAAGTTACAGCACAGAAGGACGCCATTCGGCCCATCGAGTCTTCACTGGCCCTTGGAATTAGCACCATACTTAAGGCCACATCCATAACCTAGTAACCCCACCGAACCGTTTTTGACACTAACGGCAATTTATCATGGCCAACCCACCTAACCTGCACATTTTTGGACTGTGGGATGAAACCGGAGCACCCGGAGGAAACACATGCAGACACGTGGAGAACGTGCAGACTCCGCATGGACATTGACCCGAGCCGGGAATCGAACCTTGGAGCCTGGAGCTGTGAAGCAACTGCGCTATACACTGTGCTATCGTGGCTGATCATGAAGTTCAATCCCCTGATCCCACCTTCCCCGAATGTCCCTTGGTCCCCTGAGTGCCAAGAGGTTCATCGAAGACGTTCTCGAAAATGCACAACATTTTGGATCCGACTACTTTCTGTGGTGGTGACATTAATAGACTCACTACTCCCTGGGTTAAGAGATTTCTCGTCACTTCAGTGCTAACAAATTTATTTGTGTGTGTTTGTGTGTGTGCGCATGTAATTGTGTTTGTGTCAGAATGTGTATATGTATGTGAATTTGTGCGTGTGTGCCAGTGTGTCTGTCTGTCAGTGTATGTGTCAGTGTGTCTGTGTGTGCGCGCGTCAGTGTCTCTGCCTGTTTGTGTGTTCACGTATGTGTGTGCTTGTGTGTGTATACATGTGTGTGCGCATCCACGCGCGTGTCAGTTTGACTATTTAGTAATGAATGGAGATAAAGAGATGTAATGTTCGCCAACGTGCACGCACATCGGCAGCAGTAAACAGTAATGCAGACATATTATAATGCCTGAAGGTCAAGGGCCCAATAGCCAAAGATGGATTTTTGGCAAATGTGTGTCTCCCATTTTAAAAAGAAGAGAACAGATGTCTTTCTAAATAGAAAAAATCTGGATACAGTGGAGGGTCAAAGAAACTTGTCGGTCTCGGAGGTGGAGGGAGGGAGGTAATGTATATTTATGTGCAGTGTAGATTTACCTGAATGTTACCAGTTCGGAAATTGGTAAATTCTGGTGAAAAAACACAAGCAAGTGCTGCTTTCCCTGGAGTTCCGAAGAATCAAGAGGAGATTTGAGGAAAGCTTTCAGGCGAACAATGGAAACTGGTTCGGGTATGATTGAGCCCTCCCAATGTTCTCCAGTCTCACCATCCTCCAATATCACTTTTCATTAAATCCTGAGAATCCACACTTTTAATTGTTTCACCATCAGTGGTTCTGCCGTCAACTGCATGGACTCTATCTCTGGAATTCCTTCCCTGAACCTTTCTGTGTTAATACCTCACTTTTCTCCATTAAGGCCTTCCTGACTGTCTGTCTGGACTTTGCACGTTCTCGCTGCGTCTGGATTTCCTCCGGGTGACCCAGTTTCCTCCCACAGTTCAAAGGTTAGGTAGATTTGCCATGCTAAATAAAATTTCCCCATCGTATCCAAATCCGTGCACGTTAGGTGGTTTGACCATACCAAACATTATTGCGCCTCCATGTCCAAAGGTTTAGAGGTTAGGTGGGTTTGTGGGGAGAGTGCAGCGGAGTGGACTGAGGTATGATGTTCTCTCACAGGGTCAGTGTAGTACAATGGGCCAAAACACAATCTTCTGCATTGGAGGAATTCTATATTTCTTTGTTTGAAAAATATCCAGAAACTAACGACGTTTGACGAAACCTTTGGTGAATTTGCCCCAAGTTTCCCCAGTTGTTTGGATCTAAGTCAACACCATACACCAAAGTTCTCTAATGACCTCTGACACTTTTACAGTCTCGACATCCACCATTCCTTCTTAACTGTATTCAGTATCTTCACCTTCGAAGCTTTCAATTGCAGAAATCTTTGATTTTGTCAAAGCTTTGACAAAGGGACACCTGGACTCGAAACGTCCGCTGTTTTCTCTCCCTACAGATGCTGCCAGACCTGCTGAGATTTTCCAACATTTTCTCTTTGGCTTGGGCAGTGAGCTTAGTTTGCGAATTTATTCAGGGTTATGTGGCGAGAGTGGGACAGTCTGATTTGTTCGATGAGATTATTTGGAAATTTGTACAGGGTGATTTGGAGATGGCCGTGCAATGGGATTCACTTTGGATTGGCGCAGGGCTATCGGGAGGGACCTGGGCATTGAGGTTAGTTTTGGGGACTGATGCAGGGCTATGGGGAGAGGGACATGCAGTGGGAGTGGTTCAGGGATTGATATCGGATGTTGGGGAGAGAGCTGTACAGTGGGGTAAGTTTGGGGAGTGACACTGGCATACGGGATACTTCAGGGCAGTGCGATTACTTTGGCGATTGGTATAGGGCTCTGGGGAGAGAGCGGGATAATGGGATCAGTTTGGGTACTGATGCAGCTAAATGGCTAGAGCGTCGGGTAGTGAGATAAATTTCTCGATTGATATATGACAACGTGGAGAGAGCCGGATAGTGTGAATTGCTTGGTGATATTATTTTGGAGATTCTCGCAGTATTATGCAGAGGGGGTGGTGTAGTGGAATTCATTGTGGAAAGGAAATGGTCTATGGGGCGGCAGCGGGATATTGAGATTTATTTCCGGATTGATACAGAGCTATGGTTCGAGTGTGAGGCAGGTGGATTAGCTTGGGAATGATACAGTTTTTGGGGGAGAGAGCGAGAGCGAGAGATTAGTTTGGCTATTAATACATGACCATGGGTAGAGAGAGGGCCAGTATTATTAATGTGTAATTGATACATGGTCATGGGGAGTGAGCGAGGCAGTGGAATTATTCTGGGCATCAATAGATGGTCATGGGGAGATAGCGGGGCAATGGAAATGGTTTGAAACTTATACATGGTTATGGGAGTGAGTGAGGCAGTGGGATTATTTTTGGGATTAATAGATGGTCATGGGGAGAGAGGGGGCAGTGGAATTGGTTTGAAACTCACACATGGTTCCGGGGAGAGAGTGAGACAGTGGGATTATTTGGGGAATTAATAGATGGTCATGGGGAGAGAGCGGGGCAGTGGAATTGGTTTGAAACATATACATGGTTATGGGGAGAGAGTGAGGCAGTGGTATTTGTTTTGAATTAATACAGGGCGATGGGGAGAGAGTGAGGCAGTGGGATTGATATTGGGATTTATACATGGCTATGGGGGAGAGTGAGGCAATGGGATTAGTTTTGGGATTGATACAGGGTGATGGGAGGAGTGCAGCAGTGGGATTAGCTTTGGGATACATGGTTATGGGGAAAGAGTGAGGCAGTGGCATTAGCTTTGGGATTGATACAGGGTGATGGGAGGAGAGTGCAGCAGTGGGATTAGCTTTGGGATACATGGCCATGTGGAGAGAGTGAGGCAGTGAGATTTATTTGACTTTGATACATGGTTATGGGGATAGAGCAGGGCAGTGGGAATGTTTTGGGGATTGATATATGGTTATGCGGAGAGACTGGGGAAGATTTATACACGACTGTGGCGAGAGAGTGATACAGGGCAACGGGCAGCAGGCCGTACGACGAAACAGTCGTTTGCACTGCTGCCTCACAGAGTGAGGGACCCGAGTTTGATTCTGTCCTCGGGTGACACTCTGAGTGGTGTTTGCACATTCTCCCATTATCTGCGTAGGTTGTTTCTGGTTTCTCCCCTTTCTTCGCTCAGTGCAAAGACGTGCAGTTTAGGTGGCTTGGCCCATAGTGGGTGTGCCGAATTGGCTTTAGGTAGGGTGGTCCTTTGCAAGGTCTACGTAGAATCGATGAGCTGAACGGGCTCCTTCTGCACTGGAGGGATTATATGAAATTTGTGAATTCTATGGGGGCAGTGGAATTAGTTTAGGAATCCATACAGGGCAATGGGCAGCAAGACGGTCAGTGGGATTAGCTTGCTGATTGATAGAGGGCCAAGCGCAGCAAGAGGAACAGAGGGATTAATTTGGGGATTCATACAGTGCCACGGGCACAAGAGGGACCGTGAAATTAGTTTTGCGATCGTTCAAGGGCTATGAGGAGAGAGAACAAAAAGGCCAAACCCAATAGCTTCTGGCAAGAACCGC
Organism: Scyliorhinus torazame; assembly: GCF_047496885.1. Classification (NCBI taxonomy): domain Eukaryota; kingdom Metazoa; phylum Chordata; class Chondrichthyes; order Carcharhiniformes; family Scyliorhinidae; genus Scyliorhinus; species Scyliorhinus torazame. The sequence continues at coordinate 137,916,732 of NC_092726.1, read as the reverse complement.
CGTGCGTGCACCAACTCACGCCATCGTCCCCACACAAAGTCCCCTCGATTAGATTCCGATCTGTAACTCACTCCCGGTTATCTGCGATTCGGTATCTCAAACACCCAGAACCCCTCGATTAGATTACAGTGTGTGATTTACTCATGGGAAGTTATTTCTCTATTATATAATCCACCCTGGACCGCTTAATTGGGTTTTAGTCTGCACATCTAGCCCGTCTGTTTGTTATGCTACATGTAAACCATCCCGAAATCTTTAATTCGATTCAACGCTGTAATTCATTCCCGGTATCTGCTGTTCTGTATATAAACTGCTCCGACCCCCTCGATTAGGTTCCATTCTGTAACTTAGTACTGGGTATCTGTTATTCTATCTATAAATCACCCAGAACCAGTCGATGATCAGTCGATGATTAGTCACCTGTTAACATAGTTCATCCCAATAATCAGAGTGAACTTGAATTGATTGTTTGGTCGAATAATCAATTATCCCATTTATTAATTGTGTGATTGAATTAAATCAGTGAATAGCTCATTATGTTGAAGTCCAACAAACATTACACGACCAATTATTATTTGCGCAACATTGATTGAAAATCCCAAATTAGTTTTCAGTCCATTAAACACAGCAAATAACTAAACGCATTTCATTGCACTTTTTACTGATTGCCAAAGAATTGGTCATTCCAATAATCACAAGCGGTTTCCAGTTACTGTTCAGACCATAATCAAATGAAGATTGATAATCAGTGGAACAGAATCTGTAATTCCTGACCACACAACAATAATAGCATCAATTAAAAATGCATTTGTTCAGCTCACAATCCCAATCAATGGGATTCTCCCTCGGCAGCATCCTCCAATTCCGCCGGCAGCGCCCCCATGTCGGCGGGTTTCTCGCTGGTGTGGGGTGGCCACAATGGGAAACATCATTGACCGGCTGCGGGAACCAACATTCCTGTTGCGGCGGGGGCATGCAGTGCTGGTAATGGGACTCGCGGGACGGTGAACCGTGTACATGACATTGAAGCGAAATTCATTTTCCAAAAGAATTATCATGGCAAGATACTGATTACTTTCAATCCACTGATCACTAACGCTATGTATAAGTATTTTAACTTGTCACAATAATATGTATTGAGAAATAATTTCCATGTCTACAATACCAGCAATTATATCTCAGGTTTTTATTCCATTAATCATTGTTGTGCCATGACCGAATAGTGTGACAATTCTCTCTGCCTGTTTTACCAAAGAAAACTAAGCACTCCAGTGATGGAATCTAGGATGATATATATTACACCGTCATGTTTTGCACAAAATTGATATAAAGCATAAAATTAGTTTTCAGTCCATTGAACACGGCAAATAACAAAGAACATTTAATTGCAGCTTTCAGTGCGATTATTAAAGGATTGTTTCTTCCAATACTCTTAGGTGTATTCTAAATATTGTTCAGACAATAATCACAATATTATTTTATTTCAAATAAAGTCTGTAAATCCTGACTTCACAATAATAATACAATAAATTGAACATGTGGGAGTAGGCAGTGCAGTGAATTTACCAGACTGATTCCAGGGATGGCGGGACTGTCATACGATGAGAAATTGACTAGGTTGGGATTGTTCTCCCTGGAGTTCAAAAGAATGAGGGGGATCGCATAGAGACTGATAAAATTCTATCAGGACTAGACAGAGTAGATGCAGGGAAGATGTTACCAATGATGGGTGTGTCCAGAACCAGGGGTCAGTCTCAGGATTCAGGGTAAACCATTTCGGAAAGAGATAAGGAGGCATTTCTTCACACAAAGAGCGGTGAACCTGTGGAAATCATTACCACATGAAGTAGTTGATGCTAAAACTTTGAATATATTCAAGAGGCGGCTGGATGTAGCACTTGGGGAGAATGGGATCAAAGGCGATGGGGAGAAAGCAGGATTAGGCTATGGAGTTGGATTAGCAGTCTTGATCGTAATGAATGGCGGAGCAGGCTCGAAGGGCCAAAAGATCTCCTCCTGCTCATATCTTCTATGTATCTATGTATCTATGTGCATTTTGGCTCACAATTAACTAAACTGTGATTGTTGTTCAATCGAATCATCTTGACAAGAACCTGATTATTTTCAATCCAGTGATTACTGAATATATCTAGAAATGTTTGTACTTTTCGGAATAATATGCATTTAGAAATGTCTATGAATACCAGCAATTATCTTTCACGTTTTAAATCCATTCATTACTAGAATTATCGCTGCTATTTGGCGGAATACCTTGTGATCTCACTGCCTGTTTCTACTGAGATGCCTCAGCTGTTTGAGTGATCGAAGTAATGGCCTGAAAAACAATTATATATTCTGTTACATATTTATTTAAATTATTGAGGCTATCTGACTGCCAGAACTGGATAACCACAAACTCCCGCTGGTGTTGTTCGGAATACTGGTCCTATTGGTTCCCTTCTGTATCCTCTCGGGTTTGTCCTCGGCAAAATACTGACAGTTTCACAATACGAATATGATCAGTCACTACTGCTTTCATTCATTATTTATCAATTAAAGTATGTTTCCATGGTTTAATGGACTGCCCAATGCTAGGGGTCCAATGTGATGATCAAGATTGGAGCTGGCAGATTGTATGAGAAGCAAACACTGCCCTGGCCTTGGTATTTTATTTCTCAGTATTACACAGCAGATTCATAGCTCTCCGTGACACAGACACTCTCCCAATTCTTGAGGATTCCTGATGTAAGAGCGGCTCGGTAGCACAGTTATTAGCACTGTTGCTTCACAGCGTCAGGGTCCCAGGTTCGATTCCTGTCTTGCGTCACTGTCTATAACGGAGTCTGCATGTTCTCCACGTGTCTGTTCGGGCTTCCTCCTGGTGCACAAGTTTCCACCCACAAGTCCAGAAAGACACCCTTTTAGGTGAATTGGACATCTGAATTCTCCCTCAGAGTACTCGAACAGGCGCCGGAGTGGGCGACTAAGGGGCTTTTCACATTCATTGCAGTGTCAATGTAAACCTACACGTGACTTTAATAAAGATTATTATTACTTTTATTAATACAGATTATTATTATATTAATAGTTGAACACATGATGCCTTGTATTCAGCTGCCGAGCCCAGAAGGTGTGGGATTATCTCCTCCAGTCTCTCAGTCCCATTACCTCGTCTTCATTGTTCAAGACAAACACTTGAAACATATATTTTTGGTTACGATTTATGACTACTGGATGAGCAATACCTGATATAAATAGTTAGGTCAATGAATAAAGGACAAAGAAAAGTGCAACATAGATACAGGCCCTTCGGCCCTCTAGCCTGTGCTGGACATGCTGCCCACCTAACTTAAATCTTCCATACTTCCGGCGTCCGTTTCCCTGTATTCCCATGCTACTCTTATTTCTCAACGCGCCTTTGAAACGTCACTATCGTACGTGTTTCCACCTCCTCCTCCTGAAGTGCCTTCCAGGCACCAACTAACCTCTATGAAAAAAAGCGTCCACGCACATCTCCTCTAAACTTTGCCCCCCCCCACACTTAAATCTCTGTCGCTTCTTAATTTACTCTTTCAGGCTGGGAAAATGCCTCTGACTATCCATTCTGTCCCTGCCGCTCATAATTTTGTAGGTTTCTATCAGGTCGCCCCTCAACCTCCGAAGTATCAGTGATAACAAACCGAGTTCATCTTTTGTCTTTAAAAAAAATAATTTAGAGTACAGAATTCATTTTATCCAATTAAGGGGCCATTTGGCGCACCTAATCTACCTACCCTGCACATCTTTGGGTTCTGAGGGCGAAACCCACGCAAACACAGACAGTGACCCAGTGCGGGATCGAACCTGGGACCTCGGCGCCGTGAGGCAGCAGTGCTAACCATTGTCATCCAACTGACGCTAATAGCTAACCTTCTCCATGCCAGACAATATCATTGGAAACTCTTCCATACCCTCTCTAAAGCCTCCACATCCCTCTGGTGGTGTGGAGACCAGAATTGAACCCACATTCTGAGTGTGGCCTAATCAAGGTTCTATAGAACTGCAGCAGCTAATAAATTAACTAGGTAGAGGAGCAGCTGAACCTGAGGGCAGGGATTAATGTTTAGCATTTCATTTAACAGTAAAAATCAAGCGCCAGGGCCATATCGTAAATTATATCTGAATCTGATAACAATGTAAGCATTTATTTTGAATTAATTAACTAGTGCATAAATGTCACTCAGAGGGGTGCAGTGCTCTAACTGTGAGATGTGGCAGATTTGTGACTATTCCAGCGTTCCGGTCCACCACGCCTTTAGAAAGTGTAAGCAATGGCAGTTCCTCACAAACCGCGTGGTTCGGTTGAAGCAGCAGTCAGATGCACTAAGGAGCATGCAGGTGGCGGAACGCGTCATAGATAGGAGTTACAGAGACGTGGTCACATCCAAGGAGCAGAGGAATTTGTGGAATGTCTAAGAGGTGTCTTTTTGGTGCAGCTTGTGATAGAACCTACTCGGGGACAGGCAATTCTGGATTCAGTGATCTGTAATGAGGCAGACTTGGTCAAGGAAGTCAAGATGAATGAACCCTTAGGAAGCAGTGACAACAATATGATAGAAAACATTCTTCAATTTGAGAGGGAGAAGATGGAATCAGACCTAACGGTATTACAATTAAATAAGGGTAAATACAAAGGCATGGGGGAGGGGATGGCCAGAGTTGCTTGGAAATGGAGCCTAACAAGGAAGACAGTGGGCCGCCAATCGCAGGAGTTTTCGGGGGTTATTCGGGAGGCACAACAGAATTTCATCCCAAGGAGGAGGAGACATACTAAGTGAAGGACAAGGCATCCATGGCTGACGAGGGAAGTCAAGGACAGCAGTCAAGCCAAATAAAAAGAAGAAAAGGTGGCGAGGATTAGTGGGAAGCCAGAGGATTGGGAAAATTTTAATAGCGAGCAGTGGACAACAGAAAAAGCAATAAGGCGGGAGAAGATTAAATATAAGGGCAACTAGCTATGAATAAAATAATGTAGGAATATATATTTTTCAATACATAAAAGGTAAGAGAGAGGCAAGAACATAGACGGGAGCACTGGAAAATGTGGTTGGAGAAGTAATAATAGGAAAGAAAGACATGGCAGAGGAGGTGAATATTTAATTTGAACCAGTCTTCACAGTGGAAGACACCAGTGGGATGCGAGTGCTCCAGGAAAATCAGGGAACAGAGGGGACTGCAGTGACCATCACTAAGGAGACGTTTCTGGGGACACTGAAAGGATGGACTACATGATTTCCTGAACAGATCCACATTATAAAATAGTCAAAGCCTGCATTCCTCCTACCAAAGAGTGGGCAATGAAGTGGCATATGGAATACAATGTGGAAAAGCATATGTGGAAATCATAAAATAGATAGCTGAGGAGATTATGGAGGCAGTGGTGGTAATCTTTCAGGAATCACTGAAGGCAAAAAGGGTCCCAGAGGACTGGAAAGTCCCTAATTAGCACTGCTGTTTAAGAAGGCAGGGAGGCAGAAGACGCAAAATTATGGGCTGGTTAGACTGACTTCGCGCATGAAATGAAAATCTCTTATTGTCACGAGTAGGCTTCAATGAAATTACTGTGAAAAGCCCCTAGTCGCCACATTCCGGCGCCTGTTCGGGGAGGCTGGTACGGTAATTGAACCATGCTGCTGGCCTGCCTTGGTCTGCTTTCAAAGCCAGCGATTTAGCCCAGTGTGCTAAACCAGCCTCTTCATTAGTAACATTTTAGAGTCAATCATTGAATATGAGATCGCGGAGTACTTGGAAGTGCATGGTAAAATAGGACTGAGTCAGCACCGCTTCGTCAAGGGGAGATCATGTCTGACAAATGTGTTAGATTTCTTTGAGGAGCGAGCAAGGAAGTTAGACAAAGGGGAATTTATTTAGTTTTACAGAAGGCCTTGACAAGGTGCCTCATAGGAGACTGGAGAGCCCATGGTGTTAAGTGTAAGATCCTTGCATGAACAGAGGATTGGCCGACTGGCAGAAGACAGATAGTGCGGATAAAGGAGTCTTTTTCAATCTGGCAGCCGGTGACTACTGGTGTGCCTCCGGAGTCTGTGCTTAGATCACACATTTTCACACAAACATTAATAACCTGGAAGAAGGAACATGAGGCACTGTTGCTACGTTTGTAGACGATACAAAGTTCAATAGTGGAACGATAGTATTGAGGAAGCTGGGACTGCAGAATGATTTGGCAAGCTCGGAGAGTGGGCAATGAAGTGGCAGATGGAATACAATGTGGAAAAGCATGAGGGTATGCACTTTGGAAGGAGGAATGCAGGCGTTGACTATTTTATAAATGTGGAAATGTTTAGGAAATCATATGCACAAAGGGACTTGGGAGTCCGTGTGTAAGATTCTCTTAAGGTGAACGTGAAAGTTCAATCGGCAGTGGTGAAGGCAAATGCAATGTTTGCATTCATGTCGAGAGGGCTACAGCACAAGGGTAGGGATGTACTTATGAGGTACTTATGCCCAACTCTCTCCATATAGCCCTGTGTCAATCCTCAAACTAATCCCACTGCCCCGCTCTCTCCCCATAGCCCTGTATCAATCCCAAACTAATTCCACTGCCCCGCTCTCTCCCAATAGCCCTGTATCAATCCCAAACTAATCCCACTGCCCCACCCTCTCCTCATAGCCCTGTATCAATCCACAAACAAATCCCACTGCCCAACTCTCCCCAATAAACCTGTATCAATCTACAAACTAATCCAACTGCTCGACCCCCTCCCCCGAGCACTGTATCAATCCACAAACTAATCCCACTGCCCCGATCTCTCCACATAGTCGTGTGTCAATCTACAATCTAAACCCACTGCTCGACTCCCTCTCCATAGCGATGTATCACTCCACAAACTAGTCCCACTGCATGACTCGCTGCCCATTGACCTGTATCAATCCCCAAACTAATCGCACTGCTCGACTCCCTTCCCATAGCCCGGTATTAATCCACAAACTAATCCCACTGTCGCGCGCTCCCCCATAGCCCTGTATCAATCCCTAAACTAAATCCACTGCTCGGCTCACTCCCAAAAGCCATGCATCAAGCCGCAAATTAAACCCACTGCTCGACTCCCTCCCCATCGTCCTGTATCAGTCCACAAACTAATCACGCTGCCCTACTCTCCCCCTCCATTGTCCTGTATGAATCTCCAGACTTTTCCCACTGCCCCACTCTCCCCCATAGCCCTGTGTCAAGCCCCAAACTAATCCCACTGCCCCACTCTCTCCCCATAGCCCTGTCTCTTTCCCCAAACTAATCCCCCTGCCCCGCCCTCCCCGTAGCCCAGTGTCAATCCCCAAACTAATCCCACTCCCCCAGCCTCTCACTGTTGCCCTGGACCATTCCACAAACTGATCCCACTTCTCCAGCCTCTCCCTATTGTCCAGAATCGTTCCACAAATTGATCCCACTGCCCCAGACTCTCCCTATTGAACTGGATCATTCCACAAACAGGTCCCACTGCCCCAGCCTCTCCCTAATGTCCTGGATCATTCCACAAACAGGTCCCACTGCCCCAGACTCTCCCTATTGTATTGGATCATTCCACAAACAGATCCCACTGCCCCAGCGTCTCCCTAATGTCCTGGATCATTCCACAAACAGGTCCCACTGCCCCAGACTCTCCCTATTGTACTGGATCAATCCACAAACAGGTCCCACTGCCCCAGACTCTCCCTATTGTACTGGTTAATTCCACAAACAGATCCCACTGCCCAGACTCTCCCTATTGTACTGGATCATTCAACAAACAGATCCCACTGCCCTAGCCTTTCCCTAATGTCCTGGTTAGTTCCACAAACAGATCCCACTGCCCCAGCCTCTCTCTATGGTCCTGGATCATTCAACAAACAGATGTCACTGCCCGAGCCTCTCTCTATTGTACTGGATCATTCCACAAACATATCCCACTGCCCCAGACTCTCCCGATTGCCCTGGATAATTTTACAAACAGATCCCACTGCCCAGACTCTCCCTATTGTACTGGATCATTGCAGAAACAGATCCCTCTGCCCAGCCTCTCGCTATGGTCCTGGATCATTCCACAAACAGGTCCCACTGCCCCAGCCTCGCCCTAATGCCCTGGATCATTCCGCAAACAGATCTCACTGCCCCAGCCTCTCTCTATTGTACTGGATCATTCCACAAACAGGTCCCACTGCCCCAGACTCTCCCTATTGTATTGGATCATTCCACAAACAGATCCCACTGCCCCAGCGTCTCCCTAATGTCCTGGATCATTCCACAAACAGGTCCCACTGCCCCAGACTCTCCCTATTGTACTGGATCAATCCACAAACAGGTCCCACTGCCCCAGACTCTCCCTATTGTACTGGTTAATTCCACAAACAGATCCCACTGCCCAGACTCTCCCTATTGTACTGGATCATTCAACAAACAGATCCCACTGCCCTAGCCTTTCCCTAATGTCCTGGTTAGTTCCACAAACAGATCCCACTGCCCCAGCCTCTCTCTATGGTCCTGGATCATTCAACAAACAGATGTCACTGCCCGAGCCTCTCTCTATTGTACTGGATCATTCCACAAACATATCCCACTGCCCCAGACTCTCCCGATTGCCCTGGATAATTTCACAAACAGATCCCACTGCCCAGACTCTCCCTATTGTACTGGATCATTGCAGAAACAGATCCCTCTGCCCAGCCTCTCGCTATGGTCCTGGATCATTCCACAAACAGGTCCCACTGCCCCAGCCTCGCCCTAATGCCCTGGATCATTCCGAAAACAGATCTCACTGCCCCAACCTATCCCTAATGTCGTGGAAAATTGCACGAACAGATCCCACTGCCCCAGCCTCTCCCTAATGCCCTGGATAATGCTACAAACAGATCCCACTGCCCCAGACTCTCCCTGTTGTTCTGGATCATTCCAGGAACAGATCCCACTTCCTATGGCTTCTCCCTATGGCTCTGGATCATTCCACAAATAGATTGGACCTCAAAGGTAGTGATCTCAGGATAACTCCCGGTGCCACGTTATTGTCAGAGGAGAAATGACATGATATATAGGGTGAATACGTGGCTGAAGAGATGGTGTCAGGAGGATGGTTTCAGATTCCCGGCGAATTGGGACCGGTTCTGGTGGAGGTGGGACCTGCGCAAACTGGACCGGTTAAACCTGGGCAGGTCTGGAATTGATGTCTGGTGAGTGGGGGGGGGGGGGGGGTATTTCCGAGACCGGTTGGGGACGGTTTAAACTAATATGCCAAGGGGGTGGGAACCCATGCAAGGAGACAGAGCGCACGAAGGCGCAAGGGCAAAAGCAAAAGGTAGAAAAATGAATAAGAAAAGTGATAGGTGGAGAAACAGAGGCCAAAATTCAAACAGGGCAGTGGAGAAAAATATTGGGAGCAAGAAAAACATTGTGAAAAAGACCAACTTTGAAGCTCTGTGCCTTAATGCACGGAGCATTTGCAATAAAGTGGATGAAGAATCGTGCAGAACTATAACAATGCGCACGATATAATTGGGACTACGGAGATATGGCTGTAGGGTGGACACGGATGGGAACTGAATGTCCCAGGGTTCTCAGTATTTAGGAAGAACAGGTATAAAAGAAAAGGACCTGGCGTGGCACTGCTGGTTTAAGAGGAAATTAACACAATAGTGAGAAAGGATATAGCTCTGACAATGTGGAATCTGTATGAGCTGAGAAATACCAAGGGACAAAAAACATTAGTGGGTGTCATATAGAGTTGATTCGGAGACTAGTGTGCTGAATCAGAATAAAGGAAACTATGAGGATATGAGCCGTGAGTCGGCCTTGATGGAGTGGGGAGAGTTACGTTAAAGGATGACAGTGGATAGACAATTGCAAACATTCAAGGAACGCTTGGAGAAACTACAGCAACTGTTCATTCCTGTCTGGCACAAAAGGAAAGGGGGTAAGAGGGCCAATCCATGGCTTACAAAGGAAATTATAAATAGCATACGAGACAAGGAAGAAGCATACAGATCGGCCAAGAAAAATAATAGGGCTGAGGATTGGGAGCAGTTTAGAATTCAGCAAAGAAGGACGAAGGGATTGATTAAGAAGGGGAAAGTACAATAGGAAAGGAAGCTAGAAGAGAACATAAAGACTGGCGCTTAAGGTTTCGACAGATATGTGAAGAGAAAGAGTTTGGTAAAATGAAATGTCGGCCCACTACAGACAGAAACAGGGGAATACATAATAAGGGGCAAAGAAATGGCTGAGCAATTGAATACATAATTTGGTTCTATATTCACAAATGAGGACACAAATCAGATCCCAGAAATGTTGGAGAATTAAAGGTTCAGTTAGAGGAAGAACTGAGGGAGATAAACATTAGTAGAGAAATGGTGCTGGGAAAACTGACGGAATTGAATGCGGATAAATCCTCAGGGCCTGAGAATCTGCATCCCGGAGTGCTTAAAGAGGTGGCTCTGAAAACAGTGGATCATTGGTGGTCATCTTCCGGGATTCTATAAACTCTGGAACTGTCCTGCAGATTGGAGGGTAGCTCACGTTTCTCCCACATTCAAAAAGGGAGGTAGAGAGAAAGCAGGGAAGTATAGACCAGTCAGCCTAACATCGGTAGTGGAGAAAATGCTTGAATCCATTATCAAGGACTTAATAGCGGAACATTTAGAAGACAGTGTCAAGATCAGCGAGACTCAGCATGGAGTTATGAAGGGAAAGTCATGCTTGATAAATCTGTCATAATTTTTGAAGAGGTCACCAGTACAGTTGACAAGGGCGAGCCAGTGGATGTGATATATTTGGACTTTCATAAGGCGGTTGACAATGTCCCGCATGAGAGATTATTGTGCAAAATTAAAACGCATGGGATTGGAGGAAATGTATTGAGATAGATAGAAAACTGATTGGCAGAGATGAAACAAAGACTCGGGGTTGATAGATCCTTTTCAAGTTAGCAGACAGTAACCAGTGGGATATCACAGGGATCGGTTCTGGGACCCCAGCAATTCACAATATATATTAATGATTTGGATGAGGGAACAAAATGTAACACCTCAAGGTTTGCAGAGGATACCAAATTAGGTGGGAGGGTGAATGGTGACGAGGATGCAGGGATCCTACAGCAAGATCTGGAGGTTGGGCGAGTGGACAAACTAATGGCAGATGCAGTATAATTTGGATAAATGTGAGGTTATTCATTTTGGAAGTAAAAACAGAAAGGCACATTACTAGCTGAATGGTTGGGAGAGGGGAGTGTGCAGTGGGGCCTGGGTGTTCCTGCGCACCATTCGCTGAAGGCAAGTATGCTTGTGCAGCAGGCGTGAAAGAAGGCTAATGGTGGGCAGCACGGTGGCGCAGTGGTAGCACTGCAGTCTCATGGCGCCGAGGTCCCAGGTTCGATCCTGGCTCTGGGTCACTGTCCGTGTGGAGTTTGCACATTCTCCCCGTGTTTGCGTGGATTTCGCCCCCACAACCCAAAGATGTGCAGGTTAGGTGGATTGAACACACCAAATTGCCCCTTACCTGGAAAAATGAATTGGGTACTCCAAATTTTAAAAAAAGAAGGCTAATGATATGTTGGTCTTCATTGCGAGAGGTTTCGAATACAGAAGCAGGGATCTGTTGCTGCAATTGTACAGGGCCTTGGTGAGGCCACACTTGGAGTATTGTATACAGTTTTGGTCTCCTTCTCTGAGGAATGATGTTTTTGCTCTCGAGGGATTGCAGCGAAGGTTTACCAGATTAATTCCAGGGATTGCGGGATTGTCATGTGACGAGAGATTGACTAAATTGGGATTGTTCTCGCTGGATTTCAGAAGAATGAGGGGGGATCTCACAGAGACTGATAAAACCTAACAGGACTAGACAGGGTAGATGCAGCGAAGATGTTACCAATGGTGGGTGTGTCCAGAACCAGGGGTCACAGCCTGAGGATTCAGGGTAAACCATTTCGGACAGACATAAGGATACATTTCTTCACACAAAGAGTGGTGAGCCTGTGGAATTCATTACCACAGGCAGTAGTTGATGCTAAAACTTTGAATATATTCAAGTGGCGGCTGAATATAGCACTTGGAGAGAATGGGACCAAAGGCGATGGGGAGAAAGGAGGATTAGGCTATTGAGTTGGATGTTCAGCCATGATCGTGATGAATGGCGCAGCAGGCTCGAAGGGACAAATGTTCTCTTCCTGCTCCTATCTTGTATGTATTCTATATGTATCTAAACACCCCGTCTGTACCTGCACCCTGCTTCCCCAAACAACATTCACTCACTCCTATATACGTCCACCTCCAACTGCTTAAATCCTTCTGTTCCGTCTATTCCCAAGTCCATAGTCCACTGTCATCCAGACACTCCCCAGCACAATCTATCCAATCAGTCCTAGCATGGTCCTGTACAAAAACCCTCAACGCCTTGGCCTTCTGTTGTCACACCCCTTCCCCCCTACATACCTTCACACTGCACATCATCGTCGTCGGTTACCCTCCAGACCTATCCACACCTTCTGTCTCATATCTTCAAGTAATCTATTAACCCCTCCAAATAATCAGCCATCCTGTCCACAAAACACTTGACCAAAGCGTTCCACTCCACCGCTCCTAATGTCACTCCCCTGTCCACACCCACACTTGCACATTCTCCACACAACAATGCCTTAATCAGGTCCCTTACGGCTACCAAACCTTTGAAACTCGAATATACGCAATTATAGCCAGGCCGTTTCATTGCCTTCATTATCCACTTTTTCACCTCTTCTGCCTACTCAATAACCACCTCCACACCTCCACTATCATTCCTCCACTCATCATGCAACATCCATCTCATTTTCTTCCCTTCACCGGACCATTTTCAAGCTCTCCAAGGAACCCGCAGCTTGGCCTACTCCCAATGACGTATCTCTACAGCAATTACTATTCGATATTGACCACCGCCGTTCCACTTCAACATATTGTTCCCCTCCACCAGAAGCTATTACAATGAGGGTCTACAGCGTTAATCACGTGGGAGTTCAGCACCCTCCCCCATTTCACCTCCATCACGTGTTCATCCTGCAGCACAATGCAACTGATGATTCTCTTCTCTGCGGCAATGTTTCAATTCCATCGCTACTACCCGTCCGGCTTCTGGCATCTCGAACCATATTCTAAATCAGCCCACATAGACTGCAGCATGTCAGTTTGAACTGCTCCTCTGAACTGCCTCATTCGCTGTTTCTTTCTGTTATTAGAATAATACCTTGACTTCAAATATAATGACCATTGTTGCAGATCGACCAAAAAAATGTTTGAAGTGTAAGCATGTTCTCAGGACAATCAATACAGGGGGCTGGAGTCTCTAATCCCACGGCCGTGTCCACGCCATCGTAAACGCCATCGCATTTTACGTGAAGGGGTTGTTCTCACGTCTAATTCTGGCCCCAACAGGGCGCTGGAGTGGTTCGCGCCGCTCCAGCTACAGATCCCGGCGGGAACTGGGCACTGCAGGCTCCGTGCATGCGCAGATGCAGCGGCACCAACGAAGAAATCCACAGTGGCGCTAGTGCCAAATAGCGCATGCGCAGTGGCCTCCTTCAACGCGCCGGCCGCGATGCAACATGGCACAGGGCTACAGGAGCCAGCGCGCAGGAAAGGAGGCCCCCAGACACAGAGGGCGACCCGCCGATCGCGGGCCAGGCAACATCGGAGTTCCCCCCTGGTCCCCCCTGGGGGCGGAACCCCTTCCCCCCTGATGTGCCATCAATGAACACAAGACGAGTAGTGAACGTAACTGAGGCTGTAATAGACTAAACAGAACACCTCCTGGCCTCTGATCCTGAACTGGGTCAGAGGCGGAGACCAGCCACCTTTATACCGAGCGCTAGGGGAGGCGGAGACCACGGGCAGTGGTTTGCCAGATTACATGTAATACAGTAGCTGTTTACCACAATACACATATTATACACTCCAGTGGTTTACCACATTCACCCCCTATTAATAAGAAGAGTCCAGCGGGGGTGAAGTGGACTTAAAGATTAATTCTGACGGGGGCCTTGATCTTCCGCCGTGATCGCCTCAATCCCGGCGGTGGTGTGGGCACCGGTGTCGAGACTTATACCGGGAGCGTGTTGTCCTCTTCCTCACCCAGTAGTTGAGTCGATGGAGGGGGGGACAGAGATAGACGCATGGGCAGGGGTGGTGGTGATGGTTGCCGGTGGGCCTGTGGGTGCCAGTTTTTGAAGTAAGGGGGTAGAGGTGGGGGAAGACGGTGTAGGGTCGGGGATGGTGGTTATGGTCGTTTGGGGAACCTGCAGGTGCCAAATCCCGGAGGGAACCTGTGTCCTGTCGCCTGTCATGATGTGCCACGTAGGCATATTGTGGATTGGCCTGGAGGAGCAGTACCTTCTCGACGAGGGGATCTGATTTATGACTCCTCGCATGCTTCCGAGATGGACGGGCCCTGGGACTGTCAGCCAGGACGGGAGCGAGACCCTGGAGGTGGACGTCGTGGGGAAGGCACACATATGTTTGTGAGGGGTCTCGTTGGTTGCAGTGCACAGGAGCGACCGGATAAAGTGGAGCGCATCGGGGAGGACCTCCTGCCAGCGGGAGACGAGGAGACTTCTGTAACGTAGGGCCAGGAGGACGGCCTTGCAGACCGTCGCGTTCTCCCTCTCCACCTGTCTGTTGCCCCGGGGTTGTAGCTGGTCGCCCTGCTAGAGGCGATGCCCTTGGCTAAGCAGGAACTGACGTAACTCTTCGCTCATGAAGGAGGAAACTGGATCGCTATGGATGGAGGTGGGGAACCCAAACAAGATGAAACGACTATGCAGGGCCTTGATGACGGTGGCAGCAGTCATGTCAGGGCATGTTATGGCGAAAGGGAAACCTGAGTACTCATCAATGGCGTTGAGGAAGTACATGTTACGGTCAGTGGAGGGGAGGGGCCCTTTGAAGTCGATGCTGAGGCGCTCAAAGTGGTGAGAAGCCTTTACCAGGTGCGCCCTGTCTGGATGATAGAAGTGTGGTTTGCAGTCTGCGCAGACCTGGCAGTCCCTGGTCACGGTCCTGATCTCCTCGGTGGAGTAAGGCAGGTTGCGAGCCTTGATAAAGTGAAAAAAGACTGGTGACCCCCGTGTGACAGAGGTCATTGTGGAGGGCCCGAAGTCGGTCTACTTGTGCGCTGGCACATGTACCGTGGGATAGGGCATCTGGGGGCACATTAGGCTTCCCAGGTCGATACAAGATATCGTAGTTGTAGGTGGAGAACTCGATCCTCCAACGCAGAATCTTGTCGTTCCTGATTTTGCCCTGCTGTGTATTGTTAAACCTGAAGCAACCGACCGTTGGTCAGTGAGGAAAGTGAATCGCCTGCCGGCCAGGTAATACCTCCAAAGTCGCAGAGCTTCTGCAATGGCTTGGGCTTCCTTTTCGACAGAGGAGTGTCGAATTTCGGAGGCATGGAGGGTACGGGAGAAGAAAGCCACGGGCCTGCCCGCCTGGTTGAGGGTAGCGGCCAGAGAAAAGCCAGACGCATCTCTCTCCACCTGGGACGGATGGACTCATCCACAGCATCGTGGCTTTGGCAATATCTGCCTTGATGTGGTTGAAGACCAGGCGGGCCTCAGCCGTCAGGGGAAAAATGGTGCATTTAATAAGTGGACGGGCCTTGTCCACAGAATTGGGGACCCACTGATCATAGTAAGAGAAGAACACCAGGCATGTCTTAAGGGTCTTGGGCCGTGTGGGAGGGGGAGTTCCAGGCATGCGGTCGGGGTCGGGCCCTTGGAATCCGTTTTCCACAACTTAGCCAAGGATGGCTAGGCGCGTTGTGCGGAAAACTCATTTTTCCTTATTCGGTGAGGTTCAGGAGTTTAGCGGTGTGGAGGAAGTGCCTGAGGTTTTTGTAATGGTCCTGCTGGTCATGACCGCAGATGGTGACATTATCTAATTGCGGGAACACGTGGCCCGCAGACCGCACTGGTCAACCACTCAGTCCATTTCTCGTTGGCTGACCGAGACCCCATTAGTGACGCCGAAGGAAACCCCGAGGAAGTGGTAGAGTTGGCCATCGGCCTCAAAGGCAGTGCATTGGCGGTCCTTCGGGCGGATAGGGAGCTGGTTCTGCGTGGACTTCAAGTCAACTGTGGAGAAGACTCGATACTGTGCAACCTGGTTGGCCATGTCAGATATGCGAGGGAGGGGGCATGCATCGACCTGTGTGTACCGGTTGATGGTCTGACTGTTGTCAATGACCATCCGGTGCTTCTCCCCAGTCTCGACGACCACCACGTGGGCTTTCCAGGGGCTGGTACTAGCCTCAATGATCCCCTCTCGTAGGAGTCGCTGGACTTCCGATCTGATAAAGGCCTCGTCCCGGGCACTGTATCGGCTGCTCCTAGTAGTGACGGGCTTACAGTCCGGGGTGAGGTTAGCAAAGAGCGAGGGTGGGCGACCTTAAGGGTTGCGAGGCTACAGACGGTGAGGGGGGGGGGGGTGGGCACGGGTCTTTCAAACTTTAAAGTAATGCGTTGGAGGTGGCACTGGAAGTCGAGCCCCAGAAATAGTGCAGTGCAGAGATGGGGAACGACGTAGAGTTTAAAGTTAGTGTACTGTACGCCTTGTACAGTAAGGGTCGCGACACAGTACTCCGGATTTCTACTGAATGTGATCCGGAAGCCAGGGAGATTTTGTGTTAGTGGGTAAAATTGAGAGGGAGCAGTGCCTTACCGTATCTGGGTGAATGAAGCTGTCTGTGCTCCGGGAGTCGGAAAGGCAGGCTATCTCGTGCCCGTTGATCCAGAAGGTCATTGTAGATTTTCTAAGGTGTTGAGGCCGGGACTGGTCGAGCGTGATGGCGGCGAGCTTCAGAAGGTGATGGGTAGGCCTGTCGGAGGTAGAGGCCGCCAGTGTACTACCGGATGAGCAGGGCTCCTGGGAGGCTGCGGAGTAGTCCCAAGATGGTGGCCCCCATGAGTCGCGCATAGTGGGTGGCATCGGAGATGGCGTCAAAGGTGGCGGCCCCCCTGGTTCACGCATGGCGGGTGGAGTACAAGATGACGGCAAAGCAGTCGGCCCCCATGGGTCCCGCGTGGCGGGCGAAATCGAAGATGGCGCAAAGATGGCAGCGCCCACGGGTCGCACACGGCGGGTGGCGCGGCAGCTGGGGGCGGCTCCGATGGGCAGCTGGCAGCGCTGCTTGGCCCAGGTGTTTTAGGGAGAGCTCGACCTGGAAGGCTTTCGCAAAGTGGCCATTCCTGCCACACCCGTTGCAAGTCGCGTTCCGTGCAGGGCAGCGTTGTCTGGGATGCTTACCCTGGCCGCAAAGGTAGCACATCGGGCTTCCGGCGTTGGCAGGCTGCTGTGCAGCAGATGATTGGGCCGCACTCGAGTCAGATGATGGCGGCGCCCACGAGGTCCACGGGGGTGCCGTGTGGTCGGAGGTGTAGGCCTCCATGTTCTGGAAGGCGACATCCAGCGAGTTTGAGAGCTGCACTGTCTCTGGGAGGCCGAGTGTACAATCTCGCAATCGCTGGCGGATGTAATTCGATTTCATACCTGCGACATAGCCGTCCCTGATCAGCAGCTCCGTGTGGTAGCCGATACCGCCTGGCAAGCACAGTTCCGGCCGAGTACCCGCAAGGCACGCAGGAATTCGGCTAGTGATTCCCCAGGGCGTTGTCTCCTCGCAAGAAAGTGCCTCGCATACACCTCGTTTACAGACTTTACATATTGTCCCTTCAGCAGCATTGGCGCCTCCATATATGAGGGGGCGTCGCTGATGAGGAGGAAAACTTGCACTGTGGAGAATCACGCCGGCGTTGGGGTGGCGTGGCCCGTTCGCGGGGATTCTCTGGCCTGGCGCCGGGCTGGGAGAATCCTGCCACATACATTTTTCGTTTAAAATTGTCTAACATTTATTGAATTATTACAGGTACTGAATAATGAGTATGTGTTAAGTAACCACATAAATAAGTGAAGTGGATGACGGGAAAATGGGCCATAAACTGGGATTAATTAGTAGAGTGGTTCAGTGGAAATAAGCATCAATATCCAATTGGACCCATTTGATTTTTACATTTTTTTCAGTGTTGTGAAGTAATTTGACAAATGAACAAATTGCAGTATTTGAGTGGGCTTCGCGTATTGGATGTATTTTCTTCAGTCATTGGGTTCCAGATATTGGTGAATTGAATGCTGGTTAATTTTTACAACAAATAGATTATTTTAAAACATCAGTTAAAATTATTTGACCTTCTGCTGATTGGATTTTGTAATGTTGGATGATAATTGTCATGTACTTGAAATGGGACAAGGAGAATGGGAGTCCCGTTTTCAGTAATGTTTCCCCCAAAATTTCGCTAATTTCCCTATCAGCGTAAAGGGATATTTGATCGCACTGAGCAGCAGGTTTCTGAACTTTCTCTGGGTGATTGTGTAAATAGCTGTGTTGGTGCAGGAGCTCAGAAGCTGCAGCATAATCCCAGCCTGTTTAAAATGAGGATAGGTAGTAAATAGGGATCTGCTCTTGAAGGCCGACGTAATTCTAACGTGGATGAAATATATAACTGTTGTCATCCAGAGCAGGATAAAACTACTGGATATTGCAAAGAGTAACACAATGGATCGTCTCCGGTTCATCAGCTCAGGATCCTTTTCATCCGTGTCACTGCTGTGCTGCCGGAGGCTCATTCGGCCGCGACTGGCGATTAAAATCCGTCTGACGGTGACAATATTAGAGAACAAAATCAGAAAGAATGGAATCATTGGGGTTAGCAGCTGCTCAATCCAAGAATATGCTATCCAAATCGGATCAAAGAAAACATTTGTGGACAACTGGCATCCACGTGGCATCGAGCTGGAATAGGAGGAATACAGGAAGGGCCGGGGAATGTTCTTCAAGCAGAGCAGCGAGCTCACAGTGGTGATAACAACAACAGCAGTTTTCTCGGTGCAGTATTTGGTTTTCAGCTTCTGACAGCAAATGGCCACCAGGCGATCAAAGGTAAAAGACACCGTCAACCAAACAGAAATGTCGATTGCGGCGGGAGACATGAAGAGAACGAATCTGCACACGGGAGTGTAGAGCAGGAAAGTGTTATTCCAATATATTTCAGCAATGCGATATAAGATTACATTCCAGACAATAACCATGAGATCGGCTGCCGCCATCGCTACCAGATAGCGGGCGATGCATTTGGAGAGGCCACAGTTTTTGAAAGACAGGATTGCGATTGTAACGATGTTCACTGTGAGAAGGAGAATAGAAACCAGTTAGAATAATGATGTCACAGGCAGGCGCACATGAACTCTGCGATGCGGTTACTGTGGGAGTCGCCACATGCTTCGGTACACAGAGAGAACATTCAGAAAGTCAAATTCACATTTAACAGACACATATTTCGGAACGTTCGGGAGGAAACCGGGGCACCCGGAGGAAACCCACGTAGACACGGGGGGAACGTGCAGACTACACGCAGACAGTGATCCAAGCCGGGAATCGAACCTGGGACTCTGGAGCTGTGAAGCAACGGTCTTGAATACTGTGCTACCGCTAGGTTATAGTCCGGGAAGGTGATGATGCGAAAAGAACGGAGCGGTAGCATCGTGGTTAGCACTGTTGCTTCACCGCGCCAGGGTCCCACGTTCAACTCCGGATTGGGTCACTGTCTGTGCGGAGTCTGCACGCTCTCCCCGTGTGTCCCTGGGTTTCCTCCGGGTGCTCCGGTTTCTTCCCACAGTCCAAAGATGTACAGGTTAGGTGGATTGGCCATGATAAATTGCCCTTATTGTCCAAAAAGGGTTAGGTGGGGCTACTGGGTTACGGAGATAGGTTTAAATGGGGTGCTCTTTCCAAAGGTCGGTGCAGACTCGATGTGCTGCACGGCCTCCTTATGCACTGTAAACTTTATGATTCTATGATATAATTCTGTGATTCTCTCATGGTCAACACTCAATATAGAGAACCTGCTGCAATCAGGTTCAGTTGAAGTTCCATGTCCTGATAACCCCACCCCCCCCAACCCCCGGCGTTCTGCGTTAATCTCCTGAATACCCAGTGCTTGATTTTGACGTACATTGTGGATTATCACCTCTCAGCTGTAATGCTGTGTTTGAGACGTCAGAGGGCGTTGGATTAGCTGTTTCAATGGATACATTAAAGCTGGGTAGAAAGCCGAGTTGCAAAGCCGATAATGTCCACGGTTAGTGGTTTGAGGGGACAGAAAATAAGAATGATGAACAGACCGCCAGAGAACAAACCAATGATAAAAATCAGCAGTCTGATCTACCGCTCTGGAAAGATGATAGGAAACGGAGCGGAAAGGAGCAGAAAGAAAACACTGCGCTACATTTGAAAGGCAGTTCATCATTAAACATGCAGCTGGTCGGAGGTAAGAGAGTCCAAAGGGGCGGAAAAGGGTGTTGCAGAATATCTGACAAATATAAATTATCAGAAGAAAACATATCAAAATGCAAATGTCTGTGAATAAAAAAAGTATCCGCACTGTAATGCAGTGGGACAAAGGGCGCATTCAGAGATAATCTACAATGAGCTTTCCACATCAGATAGTTATTCTAATGTTCAAACTGAAGAGCATTAAAAATCATCACCATGTTTAGCTCAAAATTGAAGGTCAACGCAATACATTTGGCCGGTTTTGAAAATTATACAGAAACAAGTTCAAAATTTCAAGATCTAAAAGTAATTTACCAGGAACGCCGACCGTTGCGAGTACAGGATAGTACACAGCTGCTGACTCGGAAGATTTTATCCAACGCATTTTCTGTGTCAAGGAATCGTGCTGGTGTTGGTGAAGATATGTCCCCTGGTGTTTGACACAGTAAAGGGTCATGAACGGTTTATTTATATTAAACTGGATGATCAGTGATGCGAGGTCTGTACATCCCTAATGATGTTTTTCACAGGTTGCTCAACAAAGAAGTTACTGAGAGCAGCTGCGCTCTCACTGCAAGTCTCATTGGGGATTACATCACCACCTTAGGATCAGGCTCGAAGCTCGAAGATGCCGACTAAAGTTAACTATACAATGTTGCTCATTTCAAAACCGGGGCGAGCAACACTGTTTTTGCATTTGAATACTGGGCACGTATTGCCCATTCCCTCGCATCATCCCCTCACTCACAATGTGGCGCTCACAGTCCTTATTCTTATTAAAGATTCCTCTCCTTTCTTTCTTTCAATTTCCCCAGATTATCTTTTTCTGGACCTTCCCCATTCACGTTTCCAAAACTATTTTCTCTCTTATTCTGTCTCCCTTTTATAGCAAATCGATTTCACTTTGCCCCATCTTCAATTTACCTCCACTCTTTGCGTCACTGTTATTTGTTTGTGGCTCTAATTCTCACATCTCTTCTCTGCTCGGCCCTGCTCACGCTGCAATAACTTGGAGGACTAGTGGTGAGGATGGAACTGAGTTACAGAGGGACATAGACAGATTGGGTGAATGAACAAAGGCTTGACAGATGGAATATCATGTAGGGAAAATTGATGTTATACATTGCTGGGCTGAATAAAGGCCCTGAATATTATTCAAATGCAGAAAGACACCAGTTTGTCCTAACGCTGGAAACATCCTCTCAACGACCAATCTATCCAGGCTGCTCAGTGTTCTGTAAGCTTCAAAAAGGTCCCCTTCATCCTTCTAAACTCCAACGAATACAGATCCAGTGTCCCCAACTGCTCCAAACGGCAGGCTCTCCATTCCAGCGGTCATCCGTGCGAACCTCCTCTGGACTGTTTCCAAGACGAACACATACTGCCTTAGATACTAGGCCCCAAACTTCTCACAATACTCCTAATGGGGTCTGACCATAACCTTCTACAGGCACAGCCGTACATCACTGCTCTTGTTTTCTATCCTCTCAACATTAATGCTACCATTGCATTTGCCTTCCGAACTGCCGACTGAACCTGCACATTAATGTTCAGGTAATCTTCGGCTCGGACTTGTGCTTCTCGTTTTCTCAGCATTTCTACATTTAGAAAATACTCTATGCCTCCATTCTTCCTACGAAAGTGCATGACCTCACTCTTTTCCCCATTATATTCAATCTGCTACTTCTTGGCCCACCTCCTAGCCTGCCCAAGATTTCTGTCACCCCCTGTTTCCTCAATAGTGCCTGTGCCTCCGCATACCTTTGTATGATAATCAATTTCATATTGATTAACTTCCTTAAATGTTGTTCCATCTTCAACGTTTCATGGAAAACATTAACAGTCTCTGAATTATTGCCAGGCAAAGTACTTTCATAATGGACCTGTGGTATTAACTGAAAGATATTTATGTTGGTCATAAATCGTGGTATTTACAATTGGAAACGACACTGAAATGGTTGAATAGCAGGCTATGTATAAGTACTTCTCGTAATGTAAATTGCGTTGGTGCCAAATATATATCACGCTTTTGTGTGAAACAACAGTTTAAATTGGCAACTTTAGCATTATGATGCCTCTTTTGAGTCTGTCAAACAAAATCCGTCACGTTATACTCCCACTCATTAAATATTACCTGACCTCCCTGCGTCTACCCCGCCCCGTGGAGTCTGTTATGATCTTCGTCCCCTTTACATTTATACATTTTACATTTGCAAATTCTAGTCGAACTGAGAGTTGAATAACAAGAGATGAGGGTAGAGTAATGGGCATTAGAGAGGTGGAGAGAAGATAGGAAATATATTGAGAGGAAAGGAAAGTACACGAGATGAATAGATTGATATGGGAGGAGATTGAAATAGTGCAACATGTCGGGAAGCTCACAGAGTGGATTGTTGGCAACTGAAGAGTGGCTGGGAGGTAAAGTAAGGAGTGGAAACCGAGAGGTTGAAAAAAGGTGTGGAGAATGAAGGCGGAAAAGGAGATGAGAGATGAGGGGAACAGAACAGAATTGTGAAGAGGTGAAAGTAGTGGAGGGTAATTTAAGGTGTGGAGAGGGAAGATGGTGTAGAAAATGTGGAGTATTATATTTGCAATTAAAGAAGGAATAAGACCATAAGACATAGGAGCAGAATTGGGCCACTCGGCCCATCGAGTCTGCTCCGCCATTCAATCATTGCAGATATTTCCCCATCCCCATTCTCCTGCCGTCTACCCATAACCCCTGATCACCTTATTGATCAAAAACCTATCTATCGCTGTCTAAAAGACACTCAATGATTTGGCCTCCACAGCCTTCTGCGGCAAAGAGTTCCACAGATTCAACACCCTCTGGCTGACTAAATTCCTCCTCATCTCTGTTTTAAAGGATCGTCCCTTTAGACTGAGATAGTGTCCTCTGGTTCTAGTTTTTCCTACAATTGGAAACATCCTCCCCACGTCCATTCTATCCGGGCCTCGCAGTATCTTGAAAGTTTCAATACGATCTCCTCTCATCCTTCTAAACTCCAACGAGTACAGACACAGAGTCCTCAAACGTCCCTCATTCGACAAGTTCCCCAATCCACGGATCATTCTTGTGAACCTCCTCTGGACCCTTTCCAAGGGCAGCACATCCATCCTGAGATACGTAAAAATGCTCACAATACTCCAAATGGGGTCTGACCAGAGCCTTATACAACCTCAGAAGCCTCAGAAACACAACACTGGTCTTGTATTCTTGCGCTTTGACATGAATGCTAACATTACATTTGCCTTCTTAACAGCCCACTGGACCTGAACGTTAAACTTAAGAGAACCGTGAACAAGGACAGCCAAGTCCCTTTGTGCTTCTGATTTCCGAAGCATTTCCCCATTTAGAAAATAGTCGATGCCTAACTTCCTCCTTCCAAAGTGTATAACTTCACACTTTTCCACATGAAGACCCCTTGCTTCCTCTATACTACCCGTCCCTCTAAAGATCTTTGTTTCATCTGCAAACCTGGCAACAGTGCCTTCAGTACCTTCTTCCAGATCATTAATCTATATTGTACAAATTTGGGACCACCCGTCATAATCAGCAGATTAGGAAAGACGCAGCATGCATCTCATTCAAGGACAGTTTTTCTGTTTTGAAAACGCTGGAAGCGACGTTTAATCTGGGGAATGCACCAGAAACAAGGTCATTGCGCTGTGAGAAGTCCAATGTGCGTTTCTATTGTCGTATCTCTGAGTCCAGGTTGGCATTTGGCCTGACTGGTGCCAGTGTCATGAATATCGGCAAACCCTTGCAGGGCATTCTGAAGGTGGAGTGGGAACAGACAGAGGTCGTGGGTTACATTGGTACCAACGACAGAGATAGAAAAAGGGACGAGGTCCTGCGTCAATAATTTACAGTTATCCGAGCAGATTGAAA
The DNA here is from genome assembly GCF_047496885.1 of Scyliorhinus torazame. Classification (NCBI taxonomy): domain Eukaryota; kingdom Metazoa; phylum Chordata; class Chondrichthyes; order Carcharhiniformes; family Scyliorhinidae; genus Scyliorhinus; species Scyliorhinus torazame. The sequence goes on along the minus strand of NC_092726.1, from coordinate 137,892,469 downwards.
AGAATGACGTCCGAGGTTAATATCTCCAGATCCTTGACAGCGAGGATTAGATGAAGGGAGGTATAGCAGATGAATGGTTGCTACAGAGATGGTGTGGGCGAATAGGCTTTATTTTCGCGGCCAGTGATTCCATTCCTGGGTCCGTCGCAACCAATAAATCTCGGATGAGTTGCACCTGAATGGGAATGGAATCTACAACTTTGCGGTGGGTTTGCTAAGGCTGTTCGAGAGTGTGACAACTGGATTGGCTAGTGGAATGGGTCTCAGTGTGCAGGTTCTGTAGGGGGTCACATCCAGATACATACAGAAGTAAAAACAAGTCAGTCTGGATGGGAGAGCAAAGATAAACTTGCTAGGGCACAAGGGAATCCAGCAATGTACAGGTTAGTTTGACAGGCTATGATCAATGCGCAGGGTATTGATTTACACATGGCAGTAATCTCACTGGAACGAAGGAGGTTGAGGGGCGACCTGATAGAGGTCTACAACATTATGAGGGGCATAGACAGAGTGGATAGTCAGAGACATTTTCCCAGGGTAGAGGGGTCAATTACTAGGTGGCATCGGTTTAAGGTGCGAGGGGCAAGGTTAAGAGGAGATGTACGAGGCAATTATTTTTACACAGAGGGTAGTGGGTGCCTGGAACTCGCTGCCGGAGGAGGTAGTGGAAGCAGAGACGACAGTGACGTTTAAGGGGCATCTTGACAAATACAGGAATAGAATGGGAATAGAGGGATACGGAACCCGGTGGGGCAGGCAATAAACAAAGCAATAACAGATGCATGTAGAAATGGTACAGCAGTTATCATGGGGGATTTTAATCTACGTGTTGATTGGTTTAACCAGGTCGGTCAAGGCAGCCTTGAGGAGGAGTTTATAGAATGTATTCGCGATAGTTTCCTAGATCAGTATGTAATGGAACCTACGAGGGAACAAGTGGTCCTAGATCTGGTCCTGTGTAATGAGACAGGATTGATTCAGGATCTCATAGTTAGGGAGCCTCTCGGAAGGAGCGATCACAATATGGCGGAATTTAAAATACAGTTGGAGGGTGAGAAGGTAAAATCAAGCACTAGTGTTTTGTGCTTAAACAAAGGAGTTACAATGGGATGAGAGAAGAACTAGCTAAGGTAGACTGGGAGCAAAGACTTTCTCGTGAAACAGTTGAGAAACAGTGGAGAACCTTCCAAGCGATTTTTCACAGTGCTCAGCGAAGGTTTATACCAACAAAAAGTAAGGGCGGTAAAAAGAGGTAAAATCGACCTTGGATATCTCAGGAAATAAGGGAGAGTATCAAATTGAAGGAAAAAACATACAAAGTAGCAAAGATCAGTGAGAGACTAGAGGACTGGGAAATCTTTAGGGGGCAACAGAAAGCTACTAAAAAGCTATAAAGAAGAGTAAGATAGATTGTGAGAGTAAACTTGCTCAGAATATAAAAACCGATAGTAAAAGTTTCTACAAATACATAAAACAAAAAAGTGTGGCTAAGGTAAATATTGGTCCTTTAGAGGATGAGAAGGGAGATTTAGTAATGGGAGATGAGGAAATGGCTGAGGAACTGAACAGGTTTTTTGGGCCGGTCTTCACAGAGGAAGACACAAATAACACGCCAGTGACTGATGGAAATGAGGCTATGACAGGTGAGGACCTTGAGAGGATTGTTATCACCAAGGAGGTAGTGATGGGCAAGCTAATGCGGCTAAAGGTAGACAAGTCTCCTGGACCTGAATGAATGCATCCCAGAGTGCTAAAAGAGATGGCTAGGGAAATTGCAAATGCACTAGTGATAATTTACCAAAATTCACTAGACTCTGGGGTGGTCCCGGCGGATTGGAAATTAGCAAACGTGACACCACTGATTAAAAAAGGAGGTCGGCAAAAAGCGGGTAATTATAGGCCAGTGAGCTTAACTTCGGTAGTAGGGAAGATGCTGGAATCTATCATCAAGGAAGAAATAGCGAGGCATCTGGATGGAAATTATCCCATTGGACAGACGCAGCATGGGTTCATAAAGGGCAGGTCGTGCCTAACTAATTTAGTGGAATTTTTGAAGGACATTACCAGTGCGGTAGGTAACGGGGAGCCAATGGATGTGGTATATCTGGATTTCCAGAAAGCCTTTGACAAGGTGCCACACAAAGGGTTGTTGCATAAGATAAAGATGCATGGCATTAAGGGGAAAGTAGTAGCATGGATAGAGGATTGGTTAATTAATAGAAATCAAAGAGTGGGGATTATTGGGTGTTTCTCTGGTTGGCAATCAGTAGCTAGTGGTGTCCCTCAGGGATAAGTGTTGGGCCCACAACTGTTCACAATTTACATAGATGATTTGGAGTTGGGGACCAAGGGCAATGTGTTCAAGTTTGCAGACGACACTAAGATAAGTGGTAAAGCAAAAAGTGCAGAGGATACTGGAAGTCTGCAGAGGGATTTGGATAAGCTAAGTGAATGGGTTAGGGTCTGGCAGATGGAATACAATGTTGACAAATGTGAGGTTATCCATTTTGGTAGGAATAACAGCAAAAGGGATTATTATTTAAATGATAAAATATTAAAACATGCTGCTGTGCAGAGAGACCTGGGTGTGCTAGTGCATGAGTCGCAAAAAGTTGGTTTTCAGGTGCAACAGGTGATTAAGAAGGTAAATGGAATTTTGTCCTTCATTGCGAGAGCGATGGAGTTTAAAACTAGGGAGGTTCTGCTGCAATTGTATAAGGTGTTAGTGAGGCCACACCTGGAGTATTGTGTTCAGTTTTGGTCTCCTTACTTGAGAAAGGACGTACTGGCACTGGAGGGTGAGCAGAGGAGATTAACTAGGTTAATCCCAGGGTTGAAGGGGTTGGATTACGAGGAGAGGTTGAGTAGACTGGGACTGTACTCGTTGGAATTTAGAAGGAAGAGGGGGAGATCTCATAGAAACATATAAGATTATGAAGGGAATAGATAGGATAGATGCGGGCAGGTTGTTTCCACTGGTGGGTGAAAGAAGAACTAGGGGGCATAGCCTCAAAATAAGGGGAAGTAGATTTAGGACTGAGTTTAGGCGGAACGTCTTCACCCAAAGGGTTGTGAATCTATGGAATTCCTTGCCCAGTGAAGTAGTAGAGGCTCCTTCATTAAATGTTTTTAAGATAAAGATAGATAGTTTTTTGAAGAATTAAGGGATTAAGGGTTATGGTGTTCGGGCCGGAAAGTGGCGCTGAGTCCATAAAAGATCAGCCATGATCTCATTGAATGGTGGAGCAGTCTCGAGGGGCCGGATGTCCTACTCCTGCTCCTAGTTCTTATGTTCTTATGTTCTTATGACTGAGTTTCGGAGCCATGAGGTCATGTTGCAGCTGTAGAAAACTCTGGTGCGGCCGCATTTTGAGTATTGCGTGCAATTCTGGTCGCCGCAGAAACTCAATCCCTCTACCAATAAAAGCTACGTACGAAGTATTACAACCCCAGGTTAAAGTCCAACAGGTTTGTTTCGATGTCACTAGTTTTCGGAGCGCTGCTCCTTCCTCAGGTGAATGAAGAGGTCTGTTCCAGAAACACATATATAGACGAATTCAAAGATGCCAAACAATGCTAGGAATGCGAGTATTAGCAGGTGATTAAATCTTTACAGATCCAGAGATGGGGTAACCCCAGGTTAAAGAGGTGTGAATTGTACCAAGCCAGGGCAGTTGGTAGGATTTTGCAGGCCAGATGGTGGGGGATGAATGTAATGCGACATGAATCCCAGGTCCCGGTTGAGGCCGCACTCATGTGTGCGGAACTTGGCTATAAGTTTCTGCTCGGCGATTCTGCGTTGTCGCGGGTCCTGAAGTTCGCCTTGGAGAACGCTTACCCGGAGATCAGAGGCTGAATGCCCTTGACTGCTGAAGTGTTCCCCGACTGGAAGGGAACATTCCTGCCTGGTGATTGTTGCGCGATGTCCGTTCATTCGTCGTCGCAGCGTCTGCATGGTCTCGCCAACATCTTCATGCGCAAGTTTGAACAGGACCTACTCACCGCACAGGACCTTCAACCGATGTTATACACCAGATACATCGATGACATTTTTTTCCTTTGGACCCACGGCGAAGAATCACTGAAACGACTACACGATAACATTAATACGTTCCATCCAACCATCAGACTCACCATGGACTACTCTCCAAAATCAGTTGCATTCTTGGACACACTCGTCTCCATCAAGGACAGTCACCTCAGCACTTCGCTTTACCGCAAACCCACGGATAACCTCATGATGCTCCACTTCTCCAGCTTCCACCCTAAACACATTAAAGAAGCCATCCCCTATGGACAAGCGCTCCGTATAAACAGAATCTGCTCAGACGAGGAGGAGCGTAACAGACATCTACAGACGTTGAACGATGCCCTCGTACGAACGGGATATGGCACTCGATTCATCGATCGACAGTTGCAACGCGCTACAGCGAAAAATCGGGCCGACCTCCTCAGAAGACAAACATGGGACACAACCGACAGAATACCCTTCGTCGTCCAGTACTTCCCCGGAGCGGAGAAACTACGTCATCTTCTTCACAGCCTTCAACACGTCATTGATGACGATGAATATCTTGCCAAGGTCATCCCCACACCCCCACTACTTGCCTTCAAACAACCGCGCAACCTCAAACGAACCATTGTTTGCAGCAAACTACCCAGTCTTCAGAACAGTGACCACGACACCACACAACCCTGTCATGGCAATCTCTGCAAGACGTGCCAGATCATCGACATGGATACCACTATTACACGTGAGAACACCACCCACCAGGTACGCGGTACATACTCGTGCGACCCGGCCAACATTGTCTACCTCATACATTGCAGGAAAGGATGTCCCGAAGCGTGGTACATTGGCGAGACCATGCAGACGCTGCGACAACAAATGAACGGACATCGCGCATCAATCACCAGGCAGGAATGTTCCCTTCCAGTCGGGGAACACTTCAGCAGTCAAGGACATTCAGCCTCTGATCTCCGGGTAAGCATTCTCCAAGGCGGCCTTCAGGACCCGCGACAACGCAGAATCGCCGAGCAGAAACTTATAGCCAAGTTCCGCACACATGAGTGCGGCCTTAACCGGGACCTGGGATTCATGTCGCATTACATTCATCCCCCACCATCTGGCCTGCAAAATCCTACCAACTGTCCTGGCTTGGTGCAATTCACACCTCTTTAACCTGGGGTTACCCCATCTCTGGATCTGTAAAGGTTTAATCACCTGATAATGCTCGCATTCCTAGCATTGTTTGGCATCTTTGAATTTGTCTATATATGTGTTTCTGGAACAGACCTCTTCATTCACCTGAGGAAGGAGCAGCGCTCCGAAAGCTAGTGACATCGAAACAAACCTGTTGGACTTTAACCTGGTGTTGTAAGACTTCGTACTGTGCTCACCCCAGTCCAACGCCGGCATCTCCACATAATAAAAGCTAACGCACCGTACGCCTTCTTCACAACTCTCTCAACCTGGCTGGCAACTTTCAGGGATCTTATGGACTTCGAGACCGAGATCGCTCTGCTCATCCACAATGCCAAGAATCTTACCATGAGCCCAGTAAACTGTCTCCCTGTTATTCCTTCCAAAAAGAATCACCTCACACTTTTGTGCATTAAACTCCATTTGCCACCTCTCAGCCCAGCGCTGCAGCTTATCTATGCCCCTCTGTAATTTGTATCATCCTTCCGCACTGTCCACAACTCCACCGACTTTAGTATCATCGGCAAATTTACTCACCCATCCTTCTACGCCCTCCTGCAGGTCATTTATAAAAATGACAAACAGCAGTGGCCCCAAAACAGATCCTTGTGGTCCACCACTAGTAACTGGACTCCAGTCTGAACATTTACCATCAACCACCACCCTTTGTCTTCTTCCAGCTAGCCCACTTCTGATCCAAATGGACTGTTAATTGTAGGATGCTGTGTAAATAGACAGGGTTCAGACTGATTAGTGGGATGCTGTTTAAGTAGGCTATGTTTACTGTAGAACGATGTTTAAATAGTCTGTTTACTGTAGGCTACTCTTTCAATAGAATGCTTACTGTAGGGAACAGTCCAAATAGATTGATTCCTGCCAGACACTGTGCAAATAGCCTGTTTACTGTGGGACACTGGTTAACTAGACTGCTCAAAGAACGAAGAATAAAGAACAAATAACAAACACAAGTACAGTACAGGAACAGGTCATTTGGCCCTCCAAGCCTGTGCCGACCATGCCGCCTGTCCAAACTTACATTTTCTACACTTCCTGGGTGCGGATCCATCTGTTCCCATGCCAGTCATGTATTTGGCTGAATGCCCCTTAAATGTCACTCTCGTCTCTGCTTCCACCACCTCCTCCGGCAGCGGGTTCCAGGCATCCACTACACTCTGTGTAAAAACTTGCCTCGTACAACTCCTCTAAACCTTGCCCCTCCCACCTTAAACCTATGCCCCCCCCCCCGCACCCCCCCCCCCCCCGTAATTGACGCCTCTATCCTGGGAAAAAAAACCACTGACTATATACTCTGTCTATGCCCCTCATAATTTTGTAGACCTCAATCAGGTCGCCCCTCAACCTCCGTCGTCCCAGTGAGAAAAGAACGAGTTTATTCAACCGCTCCTCATAGCTAATGCCCTCCATAGCAGGCAATATTCTGGTAAATCTCTTCTGCACCCTCTCTAAAGCCTCCGCATCCTTCTGTTGTGTGGCGACCCGAATTGAACACTATACTCCAAGTGTGGCCTAACTAAGGTTCTCTACAGCTGTAACATGCCTTGCCAATTATACACAATGCCCCGGCCAATGAACGCAAACATGCTGAATGCCTTGTTAACTAACTTCTCCGCCTGTGTTGCCCCTTTCAGTGACCTGTTGACCTACACACGAAGATCTCTCTGACTGTCAATACTCTTGAGTGTTCTACCATTCACTGTATATTCCCCACCTGCATTGGAACTTCCAAAATGAATTACATCACATTTGCCCGGATTATACTTCATTTCCCATCTTTCCACCCAAGTCTCCAAACGATCTAAGTCCTGCTGCATCCGCTGAGAGTCCTCATCGCTTTCCGCAATTCCACCAACATTTGTGTCGTCTGCAAACTTACTAATCAGACCAGTTACATTTTCCATGTGACCAGTTATCATTTATATATACTACGAACAGCAAAGGTCCCAGCAGTGATCCCTGCGTAACACCACTAGTCAAAGCCCTCCAATTAGAAAAGCACACTTCCATTGCTTCTATCTGCCTTCTATGACCTAGCTAGTTCTGTATCCATCTGGCCAGCTCAACCCCGATCCCGTGTGACTTCACCTTTTGTACAAGTCTGCCAAGAAGGACTATCTCAAAGGCCTTACTGCAGTCCATATGGACAACATCCACTGCCCTACCTGCATCAATCATCTGTGTGACCGCTTCGAAAAACTCTATCAAGTTAGTGAGACCCAACTTCTCCTTCACAAAACCGTGCTGCCTCTCGCTAAGACGTCCATTTGCTTCCAAATGGGAGTAGAGACTGTCTCGTAATTTCTCTACCACTGATGTAAGGCTCACCGGCCTGTAGTTCCCTGGATTATCCTTGCTACCCTACTTAAACAAAGGAACGACATTGGATATTCTCCTGTCCTCCGGGACATCACCTGAAGACAGTAAGGATCCAAAGATTTCTGTCAAAGACGCAGCAATTTCCCCTCTAGCCTCGTTCAGTATTCTGAGGTAGATCCCATCAGGCCCCGGCGACTTATCTACCTTAATATTTTTCAAGACGCCCACCACCTCGTCTTTTTGGATCACAATGTGACCCAGGCTATCTACACACCCTTCTCCAGAGTCAACATCCACCAATTCCTTCTCTTTGGTGAATACTGATACAAAGTATTCATTTAGTACCTCGCACATTTCCTCTGGCTCTGCACATAGATTCCCTTGCCTGTCCTCCTGTGGGCCAACCCTTTCCCTGGCTACCTCTTGCCTTTTAAGTACGTGTAAAAAGCCTTGGTATTTTCCGTCACCCTATTTGCCAATGACTTTTCGTGACCCCTTCTAGCCTTCCTGACTCCTTGCTTCAGTTCCTCCCGACTTTCCTAATATTCCACAAAGGCTCCGTCTGTTCCCCGCCTTTTAGCCCTGACAAATGCTTTATTTTACTTTTTGACGAGGCCTACAATATCTCTCGTTATCCAAGGTTCCCGAAAATTGCCGTACTTATTTTTCTTCCTCACAGGAAAATGCCAGTCCTGAATTCCTTTCAACTGACATTTGAAAGCCTTCCACATGTCAGATGTCGATTTACCATCAAACATCCGCTCCCAATCTAGGTTCTTCAGTTCTCGCCTAATATTGGTCTAATTAGCCTTTCCCCAATTTAGCACACTCACCCTACGATCACTCTTATCCTTGTCCACCAGCACTTTAAAACTTACTAATTTGTAGTCACTGTTCCCGAAATGCTCCCCTACTGAAACTTCTACCACCTGGCCGGGCTCATTCCCCAATACCAGGTCCAGTGCCGCCCCTTCCCTAGTTGGACTGTCTACATATTGTTAGAAGAAGCCCTCCTAGATGCTCCTTACAAACTCTGCCCCGCCCATGCCTCTAGCACTGAGTGAGTCCCAGTAAATATTGGTGAAGTTGAAGTCTCCCATCACAACAACCCTCTTGCTTTTACTCCTTACCACAATCTGTCTGGCTATCTGCTCGTCTATCTCCCGCTGGCTGTTGGAAGGTCTGTAGTAAACCCCCAACATTGTGACTGCACCCTTCTTATTCCTGATCTCCAACCATAGAGGCTCGCTGCCCTCTGAGGTGTCCTCCCGTCGTCCAGCTGTGACATTCTCCCTGACCAGTAGCGCAACTACGCCACTCTTTTGTATCCCCCTCTATCCCTCCTGAAACATCTAAAACTTGGAACGTTTAGCTTCCAATCCTGTCCTTCCCTCAAGCAGGTCTCTGTAATGGCAAAACCATCATAATTAGAAGTACTAATCCGAGCTCTAAGTCCACCTGCCTTACCCGTTATACTTCTTGTATTAAAACATATGCGCTTCAGACCACCAGTCCCGCTGTTTGCAGCAATATCTCCCTGTCTGCTCTTCCCCACAGCCATAATGGCCCCATCCCCTGGTTCTCCCTCAATGTTTTCACCTTCTAACCTATTGCTCCGGTAGCAGCCCCCCCCCCACCCCCCGCCATACTAGATTAAACCCTCCCGTGTTTACTATTGGGCACTGTTTAAATAGATTGTTTACTGTAGAACTGTTCATATAGTCTCTGTTTACTGTTGCACACTGTTCAATAGACTGTTTACTGTAGGGCTCTTTTTAAATAGACTGTTTACTGTAGGGTACTGTTTAAATAGACTAAGCTTACTGGAGGGTTCTGCTTAAATAGTCTTTACTGTAGGGCATTGTTTAAATAGACTGTTTACTGTAGAACACGTTTTATAGTCTCTGTTGACTGTAACGAACTGTTTCAATAGACTGTTTCCTGTAGGGCACTGTTTAAATAGACTTTTTGCTGTCGGGATCTGTTTAAATAGACTAAGTTTACTGAAGGTTGATGTTTCAATAGACTGTTTTACTGTAGGGCACTGTTTAAATATACATTGTTTACGGTAGGGCACTGTTTACTGTAGGGCACAGTTTAAGTAGGCTGTTTACGGAGGACACTGTTCTCTAAGATGTTTAAAATTGAGCCATGCAGGGCAGCATGGTGGCGCAGTGGGTTAGCACTGCTGCCTCTCGGCGCCCAGGTCCCATGTGTGATCCCGTCTCTGGGTCACTGTCCATGTGAAATTTGGACATTCTCCCCGTGCTTGCCTCGGTTTCACACTCACAACCCAATGATGTGCAGGGTAGGTGGTTTGGCCATGCGAAATTTATTGAAAAAACATTTTTTGAAAAAATTCTGCCATGCTCGACCTCTAAGAGTTTTTAAATTTAGTCATTCTTGGCCTCAAAAATGATTAAAATTAGCCATGCACGGCCTTGAGAATGTTTGAAATTTAGCCATGCTCGGCCTTGATGATGTTTAGAATTTTGTCATGTTCTGCATCTAAGACGTTTAAAATTTAGCCAACTCGGCGTCTATGATGTTTAAATTTTAGCCATGCTCGACCTCTCAGGTGTTTAGAATTTACCCATCCTCTGCCTGGAAGATGCTTATATTTTAGCCATGCTCAGCCTGGAATGTGTACAAAATGTTGCCAATCTCGGCCTCGAAGACGTTTAAAATTTAGCCATGCTCGGCCTCGAAAATGTTCAATGATTACACAGACTCGGCAGCAAGACTCTTAAACTTTAGCCATGTTTGGCCCCTAAGATGTTTAAAATTTAGCTTTTCTCGGCCTCAAAGATGGTTAGCATTTTGCCATCCTCCGCCGCAAAGACTTATAAATGTAACCATGCTCGTCCTCTAAGAAGTATGAATTTAGCCTTACTCAACTTCTAAGACGTTTAATGTTCAGCCATACTCGGCCTCTACGATGTTGAAAATTTATCCGTGCTCGGCCTCGAAGATGTTCAATATTTACACATACTCGGCCTCTCCGATGTTTAACATTTAGACACGCTCGCCATCATAGACGCTTAAAATTTAGACTGCTCGGCCTCTACGGTGTTTAAAATTTGGCCATGCTCGGCCTGAAAAATGTTTCACATTTTGCCACCTTCGTCCTGGAAGATGTTTCAAATTTCCCCACACTAGGCCTCAAATATGACTACAATTTAGCCATGCTCGGCCTTTTAGATGTTGAATATTTCTACATACTCGGCCTGGAAGATGTTTAAAATTTAACCATGCTCTGCCTCTGAGGCGTTTAAAATTGAGCCATGCTCGGCCTCGAAGATGTTTAAAATTTAGCTGTGCTTGGCCGAGAAGACGCTTAATATTTAGCCAAGCTCGGCGTCCAAGCCGTTTAAAATTTAGCCATGTTTGGCCTCTAAGAAATTTAAAATTTAGCCATGCTCGGCGTCCAAGACGTTTAAATTTTAGCTATGTTTGGCCTCTAAGACGTTTGAAACTGAGCCATGCTTGGCCTCAAAGATGTTTAAAATTTAGCCAGCCTCTGCCTTGAAGATGTTTAATATGTACACATGTTCGGCCTCGAAGATGTTGCAAATCTAGCCATGTTCGGCCAGGAATATGTCGAAACTTTAGCCGTGCTCGGCATCTTAGATGTTTAATATTTCGACATACTCTGCCTCGCAGATGTTTATAATTTAGCCATGCTCCGCCTCTACTTTGTTTAAAATTTCGCCATGGTCTGTCTCGAAGATGTTTAAAACTTAACCATGCTCTGCCGCAGACGTTTAAAGTTGAGCCATGCTCAGCCTCGAAGACAGATAAATTTAACCACGTTCCGTGTCAAAGACGTACATATTTAGCCTTGCTCGACTTGTTATGGGCCAGAGTTTAGAGAACCCCAAAGTCTATCATGGAATTCACCTGACCCACAACTTTTAATAGATTGTGGTGTGGGGAGCACACGGCCCACTCTACAGGTGTGGAACAGCAGAAATGGAAAAGTATTTTTAAAGCAAAAAAATGTTTATTCTATGAACTCAAGTTAACCTTTTTCAAACATTCAATTAACATCTTAGCAACCATCAATTCAAATACAACCACCAAGGAATACAACACTAAGTAATCCTTAAGTTTTCCTTTTAACATCCATAAGTTGCAGGAGTGTACCGGCAGGCAGGAAGGTGGTTTAAAGTGTGTCTACTTCAATGCCAGGAGCATCCGGAATAAGGTGGGTGAACTTGCGGCATTGGTTGGTACCTAGGACATCGATGTTGAGGCCATCTCGGTGACATGGATGAAACAGGGACAGGAATGGTTGCTGCAGGTGCCGGGGTTTAGATATTTCAGTAAGCTCAGGGAAGGTGGTAAAAGAGGGGGAGGGGTGGCATTGTTAGTCAAGGACAGGATTTCGGTGGCAGAAAGAACGTTTGATGAGGACTCGTCTCCTGAGGTAGTATGGGCTGAAGTTAGAAACAGGAAAGGTGAGGTCACCATGTTAGGCGTTTTCTATAGGCCTCCAAAAAGTTCCAGAGATGTAGAGGAAAGGATTGCAAAGATGATTCTGGGTAGGAGCGAAAGCAACAGGGTAGTTGTTATGGGGGACTTTAGCCTTCCAAGCATTGACTGGAAACGCTACAGTTCGAGTACATTAGATGTGTGCGATGTTGTCCAACGTGTGCAGGAGGGTTTCCTGACGCAGTATGTAGATAGGCCAACGAGAGGCGAGGCCATCTTGGATTTGGTACTGGGTAATGAACCAGGACAGATGTTAGATTTGGAGGTAGGTGAGCACTTTAGCGATAGTGACCACAATTCCATTAAGTTTACTTTAGTGATGGAAAAGGATAGGTATATGCCTCAGGGCAAGAGTTATATCTGGGTGAAAGGCAATTACGATGCGACGAGGCAATACTTAGGATGCATTGGATGGAGAGGCATACTGCAGGGGATGGGCACAATGGAAATATGGAGCTTTTTCAAGAAACAGCTACTGCGTGCCCTTGATAAGTATGTACCTGTCAAACAGGGAGGAAGTGGTTGAGCGAGGGAACCGTGGTTTACTAAATCAGTTGAAACACTTGTCAAGAGGAAGAAGGAGGCTTATGTAAAGATGAGCGATGAAGGTTAAGTTGGGGCGCTCGAGAGTTACAAGTTAGCTAGGAAGGACCTAAAGAGAGAGCTAAGAAGAGCCAGGAGGGGACGAGATGTCTTTGGCAGGTAGGACCAAGGATAACCCTAAAGCTAGCTATAGATATGTCAGGAATAAAAGAATGACTAGGGTAAGAGTAAGGCCAGTCAAGGACAGTAGTGGGGAGTTGTGCGTCGAGTCCGAGGAGATAGGAGAGGTGCTAAATGGATATTTTTCGTCAGTATTCACACAGGAAAAGGACATTGTTGTCGAAGAGAATACATAGGTACAGGCTACTAGCCTAGAACGGCTTGAGTTTCAAAAGGAGGAGGTGTTAGCAATTCTGGAAGGTGTGAAAATAGATAAGTCCCCTGGGCCGGATGGGATTTATCCTCGGATTCTCTGGGAAGCTAGGGAGGAGATTGCTGAGCCTTTGGCTTTGATCTTTAAGTCATCTTTGTCTACAGGAATAGTGCCAGAAGACTGGAGGATAGCAAATGTTCTCCCCTTGTTCAAGAAGGGGAGTAGAGACAACCCGGTAACTATAGACCAGTGAGCCGTACTTCTGTTGTGCGCAAGGTCTTGGAAAGGTTTATAAGAGATAGGATGTATAATCATCTCGAAAGGAATAACTTGATTAGAGATAGTCAATACGGTTTTGTGAAGGGTAGGCCATGCCTCACAAACCTTATTGAGTTCTTTGAGAAGGTGACCAAACAGGTGGATGAAGGTAAAGCCGTTGGTGTGGTGTCTATGGATTTCAGTAAAGCGTTTGATAACGTTCCCCACGGTAGGCTATTGCAGAAAATACGGAGGCATGGGATTCAGGGTGATTTAGCAGTTTGGATCAGAAATTGGCTAGCTGGAAGAAGACAAAGGGTGGTGGTTGATGGGAAATGTACAGACTGGAGTCCAGTTACTAGGATGGGTGAGTAAATTTGCAGATGACACTAAAGTCGGTGTAGTTGCGGACAGTGCGGAAGGAGGTTACAAGTTACAGAGGGACATAGATAAGCTGCAGAGCTAGGCTGAGTGGTGGCAAGTGGAGTTTAATGCAGAAATGTGTGCCGTGATTCGTTTTGGAAGGAATAACAGGAAGACAGATTACTGGGCTAATGGTAAGATTCTTGGTAATGTGGATGAACAGAGAGATCTCGGTGTCCATATACATAGATCCGTGAAAGTTGCCACCCAGGTTGAGAGGGATGTTCAGAAGGCGTACGGTGTGTTAGCTTTTATTGGTAGAGGGATTGAGTTTCGGAGCCATGAGGTCATGTTGCAGCAGTACAAAACTCTGGTGCGGCCGCATTTTGAGTATTGCGTGCAATTCTGGTCGCCGCATTATAGGAAGGATGTGGAGGCATTGGAAAGGGTGCTGAGGAGATTTACCATAATGTTGCCTGGTCTGGAGGGTAGATCTTATGTGGGAAGGCTGAGGGACTTGAGGCTGTTTTCCCTAGAGAGAAGAAGGTTAAGAGGTGACTTAATTGAGGCATGCATGATGTTCTGAGGATTAGATCGGGTGGACAGGGAGAGCCTTTTTCCTCGCATGGTGCTGTCTAGCACGAGGGGACATTGCTTTAAATTGAGGGGAGATAGATATAAGACAGATGTCAGAGGTAGGTTCTTTACTCAGAGAGTAGTAAGGGCGTGGAATGCCCTGCCTGCAACAGTTGTTGACTCGTCAACATAAAGGGCGTTCAAATGGTCATTGGATAGGCATATGGACGATAAGGGAATAGTGTAGATGGGCTTTAGAGTGGTTTCATAGGTCGGCGCAACATTGATGACCGAAGGGCCTGTACTGCGCTGTAATGTTCTATGTTCTAAGTCTTGAAAAAAACTTTAAACAGAAGCACATCAGTTTAAAGTCACGACTGAGAGCAGTTATTAGTTTAAAATCATCAAAGAATCGACTTACAGTCTTTAGATTACAGATAGAGAGACTAATACCACTCCTGCTGTGACTGCAGCTATCCAGCTCTGAAAACGAAACTGAAACACACCTTGCAGCAAACAGACTAAAATGTAAGTAAAAAGCTGACGGACAGCCCAGCTCCACCCACACTCTGACATCACTTATAAACACCCATTTCTTCAATGTGCAATTCTTAAACACCCATTTCTTAAAGCTACTCTCACGTGACATCTCCCCCACTCCCCGCCCAAGAAAAAAAAAACCATCAACTTCAAGATGGTTTCATTTATCACCTTTTCACTATCCTTGAAGAAATGCACACAGTAAATATACCTTTTCGCTTCAAAAAACCAACACAGGCAAACAGGTAGAACAATATATTCCATTTTGTTTCTTCTTCTCCAACTGAAATCCTTCTCGATTGACAGTCACTTTGAACAAGTAGGTCCTTGCACGATCCATCCATTTCTCCACGCCGCTGCATTTCTCTTTAAAGTCAGATATATTAGTTCAATCTGATCACAGAGTTCCCTGCTATTCTCCAACACAGGAGCATTGTTTATCACAGTTTCCGGCTGTCAAATGCCTGTTGAAAGTCCGCTGTCCACTGAAATTGTCGACGTTTGTTCAGCAAGTCTATCAGTGGAGCAACAACGCTTCAAATATTCGATGCAAATTTCCGGTAAAATCCACTCCTACCATGAAATCTCATTATTTCCGGTCGTGTCGAGGGTATCGCAAACTCCCCAATAACTGTTGGTTTTTCATCGCGTGTGACCATTCGACCCTGTCCGAGTGTATGGCCAAGGAAAGTGACTTGGGCTTTCCCAAATTCCCATTGGCTAGGTATACCACCAAACCCTCCTCCTGAAGTCGATCGGATAACTCCATCAGATGTTTTACATATTCTTTTCATGTCTGGCTGAAAATTATCAGATCGTTGATGGATACAGCACAATTGGGTAACCCTGAAACAACTTTGTAAGTTAACCGTTTGAATGTGGCTGGGGCGTTTTTCTTGCCAAATGGCTTAACGTTTAATTGGTATACACCATCTGGAGACACAAAAGCTGAAATCTCCTTCGCCCTTTCGGATAAAGCACCTGCCAGTAACCTTTATGTAAACCAAGTTTGGAAATAAAAGCTGATTGTCCCACTTTCTCAATGCAATCCTCCAAACGTGGGATAGGATAAGAGTCGGTTCTTGCAACTGCATTAACATAGAACATAGAACATAGAATGATACAGCGCAGTACAGGCCCTTCGGCCCATGATGTTGCACCGACATGGGAAGTCAAAAAACAAAAGCCATCTAACCTACACGATGCCATTATCATCCAAATGCTTATCCAATAAACTTTTAAATGCCCTCAATGTTGGCGAGTTCACTACTGTTGCAGGTAGGGCATTCCACGGCCTCACCACTCTTGCGCAAAGAACCTACCTCTGACCTCTGTCCCATATCTATTGCCTCTCAGTTTAAAGCTATGTCCCCTCGTGCTAGCCATTTCCATCCGCGGGAGAAGGCTCTCACTGTCCACCCTATCTAACCCTCTGATCATTTTGTATGCCTCTATTAAGTTTCCTCTTAACCTTCTCTCTAACGAAAACAACCTCATGTCCATCAGCCTTTCCTCATAAGATTTTCCCTCCATACCAGGCAACATTCTGGCAAATCTCCTCTGCACCCGTTCCAAAGCTTCCACGTCCTTCCTATAATGAGGTGACAGAACTGTACGGAATACTCCAAATGCGGCCGTACCAGAGTTTTGTACAGCTGCAACATGACCTCATGACTCCGGAACTCAATCTCTCTACCAATAAAGGCCAACGCACCATAGGCCTTCTTTATAACCCTATCAACCTGGGTGGCAACTTTCAGGGATCTATGTATATGGACACCGAGATCCCTCTGCTCATCCACACTTCCAAGAATTTTACCATCAGCCAAATATTCTGCATTCCTGTTATTCCTTCCAAAGTGAATCACCTCACACTTCTCTACATTAAACTCCATTTGCCATCTCTCAGCCCAGCTCTGCGGCTTAACTATGTCCCTCTGTAATCTGCAACATCCTTTAGCACTGTTGACAACACCACCGACTTTAGTGTCGTCTGAAAATTTACTCACCCACCCTTGTGCGCCCTCCTCTAGGTCATTTATAAAAATGACAAACAGCAACGGCCCCAGAACAGATCCTTGTGGTACGCCACTTGTAACTGAACTCCATTCTGAACATTTCCCATCAACCACCACCCTCCGTCTTCTTTCAGCTAGCCAATTTCTGATCCACAGCTCTAAATCACCCTCAATCACCAGCCTCCGTATTTTCTGCAATAGCCTACCGTGGGGAGCCTTATCAAACGCTTTACTGAAATCCATTAACATGACATCAACTGCTCTACCCTCGTCTACCTGTTCAGGCACCTTCTCAAAGAACTCGATAAGGTTTGTGAGGCATGACCTACCCTTCACAAAGCCATGCTGACTATCCCTAATCATATTATTCCTATCTAGATGATGAGAAACCTTGTCTCTTACAATCCCCTCCAAGACTTTACCCACAACAGACGTGAGGCTCCCCGGTTTATAGTTGCCGGGGTTGTCTCTACTCCCCTTCTTGAACAAAGGGACCACATTTGCTATCCGCCAGTCCTCTGGCACTATTCCTGTAGCCAATGATGACATAAAAATCAAAGCCAAAGGCTCAGCAATCTCTTCCCTGGCTTCCCAGAGAATCCTAGGATAAATCCCACCAGGCCCCGGGGACTTATCTATTTTCAGCCTGTCCAGAATTTCCAACACCTATTCCCTACGTACCTCAATGCCATCTATACTAATAGCCTGGGTCTCAGCATTCTCCGCCACAACATTGTCTTTTTCCTGAGTGAATACTGACGAAAAATATTCATTCACTATCTCGCCTATCTCTTCAGACTCCACACACAACTTCCCACCCCTGTCCTTGACTGGCCCTACTCTTACCCTAGTCATTCTTTTATTCCTGACATACCGATAGAAAGCTTTTGGGTTTTCTTTGATCCTACCTGCCAAATACTTATCATGTCCCCTCCTTGCTCGTCTTAGCTCTCTCTTTAGATCCTTCCTCGCTACCTTGTAACTATCAAGTGCCCCAACTGAAACTTCACACCTCATCTTCACATAGGCCTCCTTCTTCCTCTTAACAAGAGATTCCACTTCTTTGGTAAACCACGGTTCCCTCGCTCGACGCCTTCCTCTCTGCCTGACCGGTACGTAATTATCAAGAACACGCAGTAGCTGTTCCTTGAACAAGCTCCACAGATCCAGTGTGCCCAACACTTGCAGCCTACTTCTCCAACCTACCCCGCCAAGTCATGTCTAATGGCATCTAAATTGCCCTTCCCCCAGCTATAACTCTTGCCCTGCGGGGTATACTTGTCCCTTTCCATCACTAACGTAAACGTCACCGAATTGTGGTCACTGTCCCCAAAGTGCTCACCTACCTCCAAATCTAACACCTGGCCTGGTTAATTACCCAAAACCAAATCCAATGTGGCCTCGCCTCTTGTTGGCCTATCAAAATATTGTTTCAGGAAACCCTCCTGCACACATTGTACAAAAAACGACCCATCTAATGTACTCGAACTATATCTTTTCCAGTCAATATTTGGAAAGTTAAAGTCTCCCATAATAACTACCCTGTTACTTTCGCTCTTCTCCAGAATCATCTTCGCCATCCTTTCCTCTACATCCCTGGAACTATTAGGAGGCCTATAGAAAACTCCCAACAGGGTGACCTCGCCTTTCCTGTTTCTAACCTCAGCCCATACTACCTCGGAAGAAGAGACCCCATCTGGCATTCTCTCCGCCACCGTAATACTGCTCTTGACTAGAAGCGTCACACCTCCCCCTCTTTTGCCTCTTTCTCTGAGCTTACTAAAACACCTAAACCCCGGAACGTGCAACAACCATTCCTGTCCCTGCTCTATCCATGTCTCCGAAATGGCCACAACATCGAAGTCCCAGGTATCAACCCATGCTGACAGTTCCCCTACCTTATTTCGTATACTCCTGGCATTGAAGTAGACACACTTCAAACCACCTACCTCAGCACTGGCCCCCTACTGCGAAGTCAAATCTGTGCTCCTGACCTCTATACTCTCATGCTCCCGTACCCTAAAACTACAATACAATTTTCCATGCCCCTGCTGCATTATTTTAACCCCCCCCTCCCATAGAGCACTAACAAATCTCCCTCCCCCCCCGCCCCCCCCCCTCCCCCCCAAGGATATTTGTGCCCCTCTGTTTGTTCTCGTTCTGAGCTTCCATCCTAGCTCCCTGAAAGCCTGCCTGACATCCTTGTCCCCTTTTCTACCTATGTCGTTCGTGCTAATGTGGACCACGGCTTGGGGCTGCTTCCCCTCCCCCTTAAGGACGCGGAAAAGACGATCCGAGACATCACGTGTCCTTGCATCTGGGAGGCAACATACCAAACGTGAGTCTCTCTCGCTCCCACAAAATCTCCTATCTGTGCACTTGACTATCGAGTCCCCAATTACTAATGCTCTTCTCCTCTCCTCCTTCCCTTCTGAGCAACAGGGACAGACTCCGTGCCAGAGGCCCGTACCCCATGGCTTACCCCTGGTAAGTCCCCCCCCCTCACAAGTATCCAAACCGGCATACTTGTTACTCAGGGGAACGACCGCAGGGGATCCCTGCACTGACTGCTTCTTCCCAGTCCCTCTTACAGTTACCCATCTATCTCCAATCTTTGGTGTAACTAATTCCCTGAAGCTGCTTTCTATGACCCCGCCGCCCATCCCCCCCCCCCCCCCTGCCTCCCGAATGATCCGAAGTTCATCCAACTCCAGCTCCAGTTCCCTAACTCGGTCTTGGAGGAGCTGGAGATGGCTGCACTTCCTGCAGGTAAAATCAACAGGGACACTAACGGCATCCCTCACCTCAACCATCCTGCAGGAGGAACATTGCACTACCTTCCCTGCCATCCCTCTAACTTCCAACCAAGTTCTGGTTAGTAAATACATTTTAAAAATAATAATATAATATGGCACTTACCTCACACCAATGGGTCTTATTATTAGGTTAGAGGAGGAGGGTGGGTGGGAGACACTACACGTGTAGTGTCTCGAGTTTCCTCTCCACCAGAATTTATTGGTTTTGGGGTGTGGGGGGGGGGGGCGACCAGAGGTTCGCGGGTCGAACTTCCGGTTCCCGCCTTATATTTTAAAAAAACAGAAAAGAAGAACAGAATCGGGACCAGGTAAGTGTTTTTCAATCAAAAACTCACCTCCCGACAGGCCCCTGAATTCTGCTCCCGCCGAAATTCAGTGTAGGTGGGCTTTAGAGTGGTTTCACAGGTCGGCGCAACTTCGAGGGCCGAAGGGCCTGTAGAAAGAACAAAAAACAAAGAACAAAGAACAAAATGTACAGCACAGGAACAGACCCTTCTGCCCTCCAAACCCGTGCCGACCATGCTGCCCGACTAAACTACAATCTTCTACACTTCCTGGATCCGTATCCCTCTATTTCCATCCTATTCATGTAATTGTCAAGATTCCCTTAAATGTCACTATCGTCCCTGCTTCCACCACCTCCTCCGGTAGCGAGTTCCAGGCACCCACTGCTCTCTGCGTAAAAAACCTGCCGCGTACATCTACTCTCAACCTTGCCCCTCTCACCTTAAACCTATGCCCCCTAGTAATTGACCCCTCTACCCCGGGGAAAAGCCTCTGACTATCCATTCTGTCTATGCCCCTCATAATTTTGTAGACCGCTATCAGGTCGCCCTTCAACCTCCTTCGTTCCAGTGAGAACAAACCGAGTGTATTCAACCGCTCCTCATAGCTAATGCCCTCCATACCAGGCAACATTCTGGTAAATCTCTTCTGCACCCTCTCGAAAGCCTCCACATCCTTCTGGTAGTGTGGTGACCAGAATTGAACACTATACGCCAAGTGTGGCCTAACTAAGGTTCTATACAGCTGCAACATGACTTGCCAATTCTTATACTCAATGCCCCGGCCAATTAAGGCAAGCATGCCGTATGCCTTCTTGACTACCTTCTCTACCTGTGTTGCCCCTTTCAATGACCTGTGGACCTGTACTCCTAGATCTCTCTGACTTTCAATATTCTTGAGGGTTCTACCATTCACTGTATATTCCCTACCTGCATTAGATCTTCCAAAATGCATTACCTCACATTTGTACTGTGCTGTCATGTTCTATGTTCTATGTTCTGTCCCCTCTTACCGTACAGAAGATACCTTCCCTGTGGACCAATTGGAACTCCGCCCTCCGACTCTGCTCCCAGTCAGCTGCACTCTCTGTAAACTCCTGGCTCCCTTCTCGGTCTTTGCGGATATGTAGGAAACGAAATGAAAGGAGCACCTTACTCCCTCCTCACCGAACTCCCTCAGTTAGCAAACTCTCACTGTAGCACTCAAATGCACCAAATTAGGCTAGTTTTCAGAGGCTAGAGTCACAGTATAAAAGTGATCCCCAACAGTGCAAACAAAGTTATTTAATTAACTAAATAAAAGAAAGACTATACTTTAGATAAAAATGAACCCTTCTACTCCTTCAGTCACCAAACTCTCACCATAGCACTCGAATGCACCAAATTCAGCACTCAGAGCAAAAGTGTTGATGTAAGTGGCGATGGAGAGTGATCCGAGTGCTGATCCTTGTGGAACACCACTCCCCACCTTCCAACAATCAGATTAAATCCATTTTACTCCGATCGCTGTTTCCTCTGTGTGTTTCCAACTTGCTGACCATTTTGTCCAAAGATGTGCAGGTTCAGCGGATGGACCCTGCTAAATTGCTCCTTGGTGTCCAAAAGGTTCAGTGAGGTTACACGTATAGGGTGAATGTGTGAGTTAAGTTGGGTGCCCTTTCCATGGGCTAGTGAAAATTCGATGGACCAAACTGCATCTTTCGACGCTGTAAATCTCTGATATATGACGCTGTGTCCCCGAATGTCAGAATTATGTCAGATATGACTGACGGCATTCAGAAAATCGAATTGTTTTACATCTGTCATACTAGTTAAATCTTTTATTTCCGATAGTTATTGAAATAATTCAATCAACTCTGTCATGAATTGTTTTTTTGGGAATATGTGCTGACTATTTATTCTAAGACCGTAAGGCCATAAGACATAGAAGCAGAATTATGTCACTCGGACCATCGAGTCTGCTCCGTCATTCAATCACGGTTAATATTTTTCTCATCCCCATTCACCTGCCTTCTCCCCATCTCCTCTGATCCCTTTATAAATCAAGAATCTATCTATCTATGTCATAAAGAAACTCAGCAATTTGGCCTCCACAGCCTTCTGGGGCAAAGTCTTCCACAGATTCACCACCCTCTGGCTGAAGAAATTCCTCCTCATCTCGGTTTTAAGATATCGTCCCTTTAGTCTGAGATGGTGTCCTCTGGTTCTAATGTTTCCTACCAGTGGAAACATCCCCTCCACGTCCACTCTATCCAGGCCTCGCAGTGTCATGTAAGTTTAAATCCTCTCTCCCTCCTCCTCTCCCTTCTAATCTCCAACGAGTACAGACCCAGAGTCCTTAATCGTTCCTCACACGACAAGCTATTTATTACAGGGATCATTCTTGGAAACCACTTCTGGAGCCTTTCTAAAGTCAGCGCATCTTTCCTCAGGCACGGGGCCCAACACTGCTCACAACACTCCAAATGGAGTCTGACCAGAGGCTTCCATAGTCTCTGAACTAAATCCCTAGTCTTGTATTCCAGCCCGCTTGACATGAATTCTAACATTGCATTTGCCTTTCCAATTGCCGACTGGACCTGCACATTATACTCTGTGCTATTGGGTTTTGTTTTACCTTAGAAATGTATTTCCTTTTTTCTTACTATTGACATTCTGTTTGGGAGATAGGTTTCTGGAATTGTTTCAATTTCTGTTTTAAATTTACGAACAACTGTAACCAACTGTTTCTTTTCAATTCTTCGTTAATATTCTGGTGATGATGAGTGAATCGATAATAGAGTCTCTGCTGTTTCTAATTGTTAATTGTATGAATATTTGTGGTTCAAATCGATCCGCCTCCAGTAATGTCCCTCTACCTGGACCCCACCCTTTGGCCTTCTATCTGCTCTCGATCTTTTCATTGAGATCTGTCAGTGTGAAGTCGGCCATCCCAATTTCTCTGCCCTGCTCACCCACTCTCTTCCGTCTCCCTCTGTTCCTTCTCCAATCCTCTCTCTAATATCCAACCCTGACCTGTTGATCTACGCTGCTCACAAGCGCGGTGCCATTGTTGCCTGGCTATTGACCTCTTCCACACAGAGGCGGAGCGTCAACTCTCAGGCACATTCTGCTACCCCCCCCCCCCCCGGGCCATCACCCCATCACCAAACATCATGACATTTTTTCCAGGACTTTCGCTGACCTCATCGACCCTGACGCTATTCCATCCCCACCCATACTGCTTATACCTCCTTTTCAAAATCCAGAATCAGGACTGTCCCAGTAGTCCCATTATTTCAGCCTGTCCCAGCCCCACCAAATCATATTTCCTCTCTTGATGCCTTCCTCAATCCCCTTGTGCTGCCCCTTCCCACCGTCATTCCTGATTCCCCTGATGCCATATGTCATACAGACAATGACCTTTTCCCTGGCCGTAACCGCTTAATCTTTAGTATGGATGTTCAAAAGCTCAACGCCTAAACCCCCAAATGGAAGGCCTGAGTGCTCTCAGCTTCTTCCTTAATCCGAAGCCCGGACCATCCGGGAACACACGCCGACCACCTCCACCTTTCTGACCTTGTTCTGTCACTCAGCAATTTCTCCTTCAACTTGTCTCACTTCTTTCAAATAAAAATTGTGGCCATGGGTACGGTCTTGGGCCCCGCTCTGTCTATCATTTTGTGTGTTTTTGTGCACGTGCCTTGTTCTTGTTGAACTCAGGTCCACTCTCGCAGTTCATCTTTTGTTACAATGATTAATGTATTGTTGACATTTCATTTTTCTGCCTCGACCTGGAAACATGGAACGATATTGCTTCCAATTTCCACCAGTCTCGCACCTTTACAGGGCCCGTCTCCGACATTTCTCGTCCCTTCCTTAACCTGTCGCTCTCCATTTCCAGCGATAGACTGACCACATATTCTTAACGATCCAAACGAATCCACAGCTACGTCGCGTACAGATCCTTCCATC
This sequence comes from Scyliorhinus torazame, assembly GCF_047496885.1. Classification (NCBI taxonomy): domain Eukaryota; kingdom Metazoa; phylum Chordata; class Chondrichthyes; order Carcharhiniformes; family Scyliorhinidae; genus Scyliorhinus; species Scyliorhinus torazame. The sequence goes on along the minus strand of NC_092726.1, from coordinate 137,868,713 downwards.
CTGCTTCCTATAAGGACTGAATCCCAATCTCCCAGTGTCTCCACCACCATCGCCAATGGTCTGATGCTGCACCTTGGAAAATGGCCCATTCTGGCGTGTCTGTCTTTTCCTTATCCGGGGTTGACCCCACCGTCTCCCTATGGTAGACAGGGCTCTCAAATCTTTTCAACTCATTTCCCACACCTGTCCCAGCTCATACTCCCCTCCCTCCCGAAACTAAATAGTGCCCCCTTGTCCTCAATTTCCACACCACCGGCTTTCACTTTCAAAGTATCATCCACCACCATATCTACCAACTCCAGCATGATGTCACCACGCAACACATATTCACCTCCCTTCAACCACCCCCACATTTACTGCTCTCTCCTTGATTGCCGTGTCCCCATCTCCATCACACCCAACACCACTTCCAATACCCACAACACATTCCTTGCAATAACAGACGGTGCCACAACTGTCCCTTTCCCCCCTCCCGTTTCATCATTCTCGGCAGCAATCTCTACTTTCTGCTGAAGCAGCGTTTCACTTGTACTTCGTTCAATTTGCTCTACTGTATTCGCTGCTGCCAATACCGTCTCGCCTACATTGGGAAATTAAACGCAGACTGGTTGACGGCTTTGCATAAAAGTCGTCACAGCCCACAAGCATGACTCCAGTCTTCCTGTTACAGCCATTTTAACTCGGCACCTTGCTTTCATGCCCACATTTCTGTCCTTGGCCTCCTGCAAGGATCCAGTGAAGTCCATCGCAAACTAGACGAGCAGCATCTCATCTTCCAATGAAGCACATTACAGCGCTCAGTACTAAACATTAACAACTGTCGACTGGGAACTTTCCCCTCCATCTTAACGCCCTTATCTTTTAGAATATCCCATATTTTTTACTCGAATGCAATAGGTCGGAATTTGGAGAGAATCTGTTCCAGGCAAGCGAACCCTTCAATGACCAATGAGGGAGAGGGAATATTCCTGAGAAAACCTTGTCAGGAATTGTTTCCGCCGGAGGATATATTCCTGGGAATAGTGTGATGTGGGGATTCCAAAACATGACGTTGAAGTATTCCTGAGAGAGGTCGCCTTCTGAATGACTAATCCAGGGAAGGGTGTGGCATGGGAAAGTTCTGGAGAGTGGGCAGACTCTATCCGTCTCATAATAATGAACTTGGGAGGTACTGCGCTCCTTCTATTTGTTCCATTGATCAAATAATACAGGCGTGGCGTCGAACTCCATCAGGAATCCACTCAAGGAAATGGTCCAATCCGGGGTGTGGTCCAATAATTGGGAGTGAGGAGGGCTGACAATCTCTGGTATGTTTGTAAGCGGTTTGGGAAATCTGTCCTGGCTGAGCTAATCCTGTAAATCAGACTAAATGAGAAATGCAGCAGCTCGCAAAGATATTTGAATGATAAACATTTTCCTCCCACTGCCATCAAACTGACAGGGCTACAATTCAAACTTTTCCCTTTCCCACGTCTTAAACACATATGTTATATTTGCTTTTTTCTTTCTCTGCAGTGCTAATCTCTGTGCCCACTCTTCCCGCGACACTCCCACCCACCCACTGCCCGTTTTATTGATGCTGAAATCCTGTACCGGTTCAGACACGGGAAAATGTTAAATCAGTCATTTTCAGGCTCTTCTCCCTTCTCACTTACAGTTAATTTACTGGGAAATGCGATTTTGTGTCGAGGGAGGTGTGGCCTCTCTACCAGCACCACTCGCTACCTCGTAGCCATGGCGGTGGCGGATCTGCTGTTTATTATTACACGCCCCATACTGACCAAAATCAATTATTATTATTTCCCCCGCAATTTCCTGAAATTCACACCTGTGTGTTGTGCCAAAGATGTCCTGGTGTCTGCAGCCGCGGACTGTTCTGTATGGTTCACCCTCACTTTCTCCTTTGATCGATTTGTGGGCATTGGCTGACAGAAACTGAAAACGAAATATTGCAGCTGTGGCTCGGTCAACAGCCGGCCTCCTGCTCTGTGTAAAAAACATCCCATGGTATCCAGTGGGGTTGTCGGCCAAAGACCAGCTTTTTCACTGATCCCATGTGGGTTTTATTTATCACGTTTTCTCAGGTTTCACTGCCATTGATCCCATTCCGTTTGATCCTGTTGACCAACGCTCTGATAGTCACACACATTATAATCACCAGTCGAGTCCGGAAGACACTGAAGGCTCAGAGTCAGGGATATAATCGCAGAGACCCAGAGATGGGGAGCAGAAGGAAGTCAATGATTATACTCTTCAGCATCTCCGGAACGTTCATTGCCCGACGGTATTTGTTATTAAGGTTTCCTATGTTGATTAGGGAGGAATAATTGACCTCAGCGATCCTCAGTATAATTTACAAAAAGTAGGATCTATGCTGTTGGATTTATGTTACTGCACAAACATATTTATTTATGTGGTGACTCAGTCCAGGTTCAGGGAGCAGATCAAGATCGCGGTGACATATCCCGTTACATCAATTATTAAATTAATGAGTAAATAAATCTGACTGACAGCCCGTTAGACAATTGGAGGTCCAACAGTTAACTGCCAGCCCCTCATCCAATCAGGAGTTCCAGCCGATCATTTACAGCCCCTCGGCCAATCCGGAGCTGCAGTCGCTGATTGACAGCCGCTCAATCAATCAGGACATCCATCAGAAGGCTGAAAGTCACCTCAGCCAAACACAGGTCGCTTGTACTGCCTGACAGCACCGGGAAGCAAATCAGAAGCACGAAGCTCTGACCTTCAGGCCACTAAGCCAACCATAGAACAAGGAATAGTGACTGACAGAGGGTGTTATCAATCAGAATATCGGCTTTCAGACTGACAGCTGATGCAGCCAATCAAAGAGTCCAGGTGCCAATCGACGTCCCGTCAACAAATCAGAGACTCTGCTTGAAGACCGCCGGCTGCCACAGCGAATCAGAGACTATCTTTCAGACTGACAGCTTCTCCAGCCATCCAGAGATACCGCTTTCAGAACGACAGCTGTCGCAGCCAATCAGGCACTCTGCTTTGAGATTGACAGCTGCATCAACCTATCAGGGAGCTGGCAACACTGACTAACAGCCACCGTAGCCAATGAGAGAATCCACCGATGATTGACATCTTTTCCATCCATTCACAAACCTTTAACCCGTGAGACTCAACCCCAGAAGGCTCAACCAATCAGGTAGCTCCATCTGTGAAGGCGATCCAGCTCAAACTATCAGGTAGCCTGAACCCGATCACTCCAGTCTCATGAGCCAATCATCGAGCTACGCCTGGTGCCTCAGCCAATCAGCCATGCTCAGCAAATGCCCGCCCACCAGCGAGAATTGTGGTCCAATCATGTGTTGGAGGTTGAAGCCACAGCTGATGAGAATGACAGATATTCCCTAAAGTCTGGACATAATCCTGCACTGGATTCCCCTTCAGATCACACTGTAATTACCGTTTGAATTATCCAATTGAACCGGTCTTCACCACACACTCAGACAGTGGACACGCCATCCTCACCACTCGCTGTGTGAAAATGTCATCGTTTATACCATCATTGCTTCATTTACTCATTCATTTAATCCAGAGTCGCTCATTATCAATAATTTCACAAAGCGAAACCCATTCTCCTCATTTGCGCCAGACCATTCATGTTTCTGGACACCTCCATCAAATTTCCTCCCTTATCCACCTAATGTCTCCAATTTTTAAAAGTAACTGCAGATTCACAGCACTGGGAATATTCTGGTGAATATTCTGGTGAATCCATTCATTTCTCTGTGCAATACCTTCAATTCCTTCCTGAACTGCGGCGCCGACAACTGGACACAATATTCCAGCAGAAACTTTTATAAGTTCTACCTAACCTATTTGCCCTTGCATTCTATTCCTAGTTTCAAATGCCGAGGGCTATACTACTCCAAACATCCGTCCTGCTCCACCCACGTCGACGCTACCACCAAGAAAGCACAACAGCGCCTATACTTCCAAAAGGAAACGAAGGAAATTCGGCATGTCGACATTAACAATTACAGATGCACCATAGAAAGCATCCCACCTGGCTGCACCACAGCCTGGTATGGCAACGGCTCGGTCCAAGATCGCAAGAAACTGAAGAGAGTCGTGAACACCGCCCAGTCCATCATACAAACCTGCCTCCCGTCCACTGACCCTACCTACACCTCCCGCTGGCTGGGGAAAGCGGGAAGCATAATGAAAGACCCCTCCCACCTGGCTTACTGACTATTCCAACTTCTTCCATCGGGCAGGAGATACAAAAGTTCAGAACACGCACGAACTGACTCAAAAACAGCTTCTTCCCCACTGTCACCAGACTCCTAAATGACCCTCTTATGGACTGACCTAATTAACACTCCATCCCTGTATTCTTCACCCGATGCCGACGTCTATGTAGTTACATTGTGTTGCCCAATTATAGAACATAGAATGCAGAAGGAGGCCATTCGGCCCACCGAGTTTGCACCGAACCACTAAAGCTCTCAATTCCACCCTATCCTGTTGCTCTTTTTAGCCTTAGTTTTATTACTGCTGATTATGTCACCTTTGCTCACGAGTCGCCAGGTATCTTTCTGATAACGTCACGTGGTTCAAGCTCGAGTTATGATGAATAAGTCAGCACACCGCTTAGTAAGATTGAAATCAACGGTCATTTATTGTGTACAACAATTAATGCTTACACAATAATCCTACTATGTACATAGAAACCTACCACTACTGGCCAATACTTAACTTTAGGAATGGCCCACCAGGTCAGGGAAACGAATGGCATATCAAATCGGATCTGGCCCGCGGGATTCCAAAAGGCTGATACGGGTCGATGGCTAGGATTCTTTATCGGGTAGCGATCGCTGGAGTCAGACTAACTGTTTCTGGTCGATGTTCTTGCGAAGGACTCGAGCAGGAGAAGAAGGGAGAGAGAGAGAGAGATCTGAACTTGGCCCCTCACTTTATAGGGCCCAGGGGCCTCCCGGTTCTCGGGGCGGCCCTTGACCCTGAGTCCCAAGGGATTAGACTTGTTCCCAATCACTGGGTTCGATATGTCCAATAACGGGGCGATTCCTCGATCGGGGGGTGGTCGTTCACCTGTCTTTGTTTCGGCCACTGCAGGCGCCGACAGGTCTGGATCGGCATTCCATTGCTAATATGCTGCAATTGTTCCCGGGGATAGCCTATTAAACTGCAGATGTCTGGGTTGATGTGCTGCTAATAGTCTTGAGTATCGATCTGGGCCGACTTCCCCAGAGCCGAATACGCTATTCTGTCTGCAGCTGTCCGTTTGTGTCCTGTTGGCTGCTTTTCCCATCAGCCTTTTCGGTTAGCCATTTTAAATCGGGTTAGGGCCAAATTAATAGGGAATCAGCCATTTTAGGTGGCTACAGGCCCTCCTTGTGATCCTAACGTGAAGCGTGAAGGATCACATAAATTTTGTCCTTTCCGTTCCCTTACCCGGGGTGGGGGGGGGGGAGAACCTCCTACATGGCCACTACTCTGACCCTAGCTATGCACAAAAATTTACATAAACAATGCTTGAGGGCGCTATGTTATGCAGGGGCATGTATCTACAAAATAAAAACTTGGAACCTCTAATTTTACCTAAATACACTCATCAAGCATTGCATCATCCTATCTCTCTAAAACATACAACAACAATCATAACATTCCATATATTCTTTCCTGGCTTGGCACTCAAGCTCAGGATCATACATTTTTTTTTCATGAAAGCTTTGTACATCTTTTTATTTACAGGAAAACGCAAGTGCTTGTTCTTTATTTTTGTACTATAGGTCGCGGGGTCTGGGGTCTGGGCATACCCGAACATAGGGGATTGGATCCGATATACCGGGGTTCGAGTGCGGTACGCTCTCCTTCTCCACTTGCGGAGGCACATAGTCTGTACTGCACAGCAGAATATGGCCAACGCTAATAGTGCTTCAATAACGTACGACAGGGAGTACCAAGTTATGAACTTGGGACACCACGATAATGCAGCGTGGCTAATGACTGGGCCCTCGGTACTGCGGGGCAGTGAATCATTAACGGCAGGGTGGTTTGAAATAATGGGGTCTGCGTTCCCGCGCAACCAAATGTCCAGTATAAAAATCTTGATTACGATGAAAGAAGTCCTCATGGCTGTCCTCTTTCTTCTTCTTTCTTTGTGTTCTCTGTTTTCTCCGGTCCTGGAGCTTCTGCGGTTCTGTAAAACAAGCATAGTATCTGTAACCACCTTGGTTTGATATCCGGTGTGTTAGTGTGTGATCCAGTTCCAATTGTCAGTGTGTTTCTCTGGGTGGGTCCACTGCACTCTGGGGTGTAGCTGCCTTTGTAACTGTGACCATTCAGTGATTCAGTTCCAATTGTCAGTGTGTTTCTCTGGGTGGTTCCACTGCACTCTGGGATGTAGCTGCCTCTGTAACTGTGACCATTCAGTGATTCAGTTCCAATTGTCAGTGTGTTTCTCTGGGTGGTTCCACTGCACTCTGGGATGTAGCTGCCTCTGTAACTGTGACCATTCAGTGATTCAGTTCCAATTGTCAGTGTGTTTCTCTGGGTGGTTCCACTGCACTCTGGGATGTAGCTGCCTCTGTAACTGTGACCATTCAGTGATTCAGTTCCAATTGTCAGTGTGTTTCTCTGGGTGGGTCCACTGCACTCTGGGATGTAGCTGCCTCTGTAACTGTGACCATTCAGTGATTCAGTTCCAATTGTCAGTGTGTTTGTCTGGGTGGGTCCACTGCACACTAGGGTGGAGCTGCCTCTTTTTCTGTGACAATTCACTGATTCAGTTCCAATTGCCAGTGTGTTTCTCTGTGTAGTACGACTTTGATCATGTCGTCAGCCGACTTGTAGATGGAGTTGGAACCAAATTTTGCCACGCAGTCGTGTGTGTATAGAAATTATGGTAGGGGGTAAGAACACCACCTTTCGTGGGCCCCGCTATTGGGGACTGATGTTGTTTGTTCTTACTGAGTGTGGTCTGTGGGTCAGAAAGTCACGGATCCATATGCAGAATGAGGCACCAAGTCCTAGGTATTGGAACTCTTATATGATCTTGACTGTGATTATTGTGTTCGAGGTGGATGTGTAGTCAATAAATGGAGACTGAGAGGAGTCCTTGTTGTAGAGATGCTCTACGGATGATTGGAGAACCAGATATATGGAGTCTACTGTGGACCGGTATGCGAGTTGCAGTGGATCTAGGCATTCTGGGAGTATGGACTTGATGCGCTTCATGACTCATTACGATTGATGTCAGGGAGACTGGACAACAGTCATTTCTGGAACTATGACTGGTTCTTCTTTATCACCGGTATGATGGTAGCCTTCTTGAAGCAGGTGGGGACCTCGGAGCGGGGTAGGGACAGGGTATAGATGTCCGCGAAATCATACCCCAGCTGGTCCACGCAGGCTCTGAGGTGCACGACCAGGTATAGCGTCCGGTCCCGTCGCATAACAAGTGTTCAATTTGAGGAAGGCCCATCTGATTTTGGAAGCTGTGACGGTGGGTGTGCGTCTGTTTGGGCTGCTGTGGTACTCAACAGCGGATAGATCGTTTTCTGCTCGAACCGAGCATATAGTGCATTAAGTTCATTAGCGTGGGTTGCGCTTCTGCTGCAGATACTGCTCAAAGAACAAAGAATATTTACAGCACAGGAACAGGCTCTTCGGCCCTCGCAGCCTGTGCCGATCCAGATCCTTTATTAAACCTGTCGCCTTTGTTTGTAAAGATCTACATCCCTCTGTTCCCCGCCCGATCATGTATCTGTCTAGATGCATCTTGAATGATGCTATCGTGCCCGCCTCTACCACCTCCGCTGGCAAAGCGTTCCAGGCACCCACCACCCTCTGCGTAAAAAACTTTCCACGCACATCTCCCTTAAACATTCCCCATCCCACCTTGAAATCGTGACCCCTTGTAATTGACAACCCCACTCTTGGAAAAAGCATCTAGTTTAAGATAAAATATTACTATTATCGACACATAGAACAATCTGCCATGGGAAGATACATTTACATTAACATGCGCAAGAAATATTCTGACCTTCACATCTCGCCGGTATTTAACGGTAAATGTTTATGAGTCGGCTTATTCACCGGCAGCGGAATACGTTGCATACGGACAAGCATAGTGAGGTTAAGGAGGGATCATTCCCGATATAGGAATGTCGATATAGTTCTCAGGCCGCATTGCATCTGTCTTGCATTTCTTGGTGCTCCCACATGTCTGCGGCCCCTGTTTTTCCGGGCGGTAGAGGTCCGGCGTTTGGAAGCAGCTGTGGAAGTAGCTCTGACGGTTTGCTACAGTTTACTGTTTAAAATCCACTTACTGCATGAGGGTGTCGCTGGCAAGACCTGCGTTTATTTTCCAGCCCTCCTTGCCCTTCAGAGTTAGTGGCGATGTGTCTTTGTGCACCTCTGCAATCCCTGATGGGTAACTACATCCACCGTGCTGTTTGGCTGGGGGATGGCTTTTGCAGGTTTTTACCGAGCTACAGTGAAGGAATGATCCACATATTTCCCAGTTCGGAAGGTGAATGACTTGGAGAGGGTCTGCCAGGTGTCGCTGTTCCCAGGGATCTACTGCTGCCGTTCTCCTCGAACGTCGTGGTCGTTGGTTTAGCGGGAATGTCAGAAGGACGTCGCAAGTTTAATGCCACCGCTGACATGTGCCTTGTAGGTGATTTGCAGTCTTTACTGTGTCAGGTGTTGAGTGCGAATTGGCTGAATTCGTGATTCCTGGGCCTCCGGTGCAGGCCGAAATGAATCACCCACGGGGCACTTCTGTTTGATAATTGTTGTCAGAACTTTTGCACAGTTGTTGCTGGGGTCCTGCATCACTGTGGATGGGGATATTTGTGGATCCTCATTCTCGAGTGCGTTGTTTAATGGTCCAGCACCATTCAATGTATTTTTGCAGATGACACACTGACAAGTAAGTTCATGGTTGAGCTGCCCATCGATAAAAATGTGCTTTTATCTGGAGGTTCTCCGAATGATTCTGTTTTGTGGCTTGTCATTGCCTGAGGCAATGCGCTTTTCGAGCAAACTAATGGAAAATAACTGAGGAAACATTACGAACATTAACTCGGAAAAGGATTGTTTATAACTGGAGCAGGATAATAAAAGACGGAATGGAATAAATACGTTTCGGATATTCCAGTGAGACCATTGTGGTCGTGACATTCCTGAGTAGCTATTGGAATATGTTCCGTAAGTCAGGCAATGGGTATCAAAAGATGGATTTATAGTCCGTATAACTATCAGGATTGAGTTCTTAGGGATGACTGAGGATTTCCAGGATTGGCCACACTTAACGAACACTCGATATTATAGAATGCGGAGGTACAGAAGTTACATGATGGTTGTTAATTTTGGTATCAAGTGACAAATTTCGGCAAACCAACAGCACGGAGGAATCTCTATCCAGTTTTAATAGTTTTTCATAGTTTTAATAGTGTATATATGAGTGGTTAGAAGCAATCAGGTGATTTGACAGACACGCTCGCTGACCTGCCTGCGAATATATATTTTTATTTTAAAAATAAATTTAGCGTACCCAATTCATTTTTTTTTCAATTAAGGCTCCTTCAACATAGCGTGGCCAATCTACCGACTCTGCACATCTTTGGGTTGTGGGGGCGAAAACCACGCAACCCCGGGGGGAATGTGCAAAATCCCCGCGATCAGTGACCCAGAGCCGGGATCGAACCTTTGACCACGACACCGTGAGGCAGCAAGGCTAACTCAGTGCGCCACCGTGCTTCCCGTCTGGGAATATATAAAGGAAAAATTAATAGTATTGAGCCAACACATAGAATGTGACCATGATTTATGGAGTCCCCAACATCATGGGGACGCCATTTTGACTAGTTAGCCGATTCGTGAGATTGTCAACATAGACCGACGGTATTGCAGGGTGACTATGGCAAAAGTCACGATGATCTGTGGGAGACAATGTCCTCAGGAATATTGGGAACAGCTCAACATTTTGGCAGTTAAAACAATTCTGGGTAAATGTTGATACGTTACTGATATTAACCATGTTACAATCGATTTAATCACAATTCCCGGTGTTCCTTCCGAAGAATCACTGAAACGACTACACGATGACATTAATAAGTTCCATACAACCATCAGACTCACCATGGACCACTCTCCAAAATCAGTTGCATTCTTGGACACACTCGTCTTCATCAAGGACGGTCACCTCAGCACTTCGCTTTACCGCAAACCCACGGATAACCTCACGATGCTCTACTTCTCCAGCTTCCACCCTAAACACATTAAAGAAGCCATCCCCTATGGACAAGCGCTCCGTATACACAGGATCTGCTCAGACGAGGAGGAGCGTAACAGACATCTACAGACGTTGAAAGATGCCCTCGTACGAACGGGATATGGCACTCGACTCATCGATCGACAGTTCCAACGCGCCACAGCGAGAAACCGCACCGACGTCCTCAGAAGACAAACATGGGACACAACCGACAGAATACCCTTCGTCGTCCAGTACTTCCCCGGAGCGGAGAAACTACGTCATCTTCTTCACAGCCTTCAACACGTCATTGATGACGATGAGCATCTTGCCAAGGTCATCCCCACACCCCCACTACTTGCCTTCAAACAACCGAACAACCTCAAACGAACCATTATTTGCAGCAAACTACCCAGTCTTCAGAACAGTGACGACGACACCACACAACCCTGCCATGGCAATCTCTGCAAGACGTGCCAGATCATCGACATGGATACCACTATTACACGTGAGAACACCACCCACCAGGTACGTGGTACGTACTCGTGCGACTCGGCCAACGTTGTCTACCTCATACGCTGCAGGAAAGGATGTCCCGAAGCATGGTACATTGGCGAGACCATGCAGACGCTGCGACAACGAATGAACGGACATCGCGCAACAATCACCAGGCAGGAATGTTCCCTTCCAGTCAGAGAACACTTCAGCAGTCAAGGGCATTCAGCCTCTGATCTCCGGAGGTAAGCGTTCTCCAAGGCGGCCTTCAGGACGTGCGACAACGCAGAATCGCCGAGCAGAAACGTATAGCCAAGTTCCGCACACATGAGTGCGGCCTCAACCGGGACCTAGGATTCATGTCACATTACATTTATCCCCCACCATCTGGCCTGCAAAATCCTACCAACTGTCCTGGCTTGATGCAATTCACACCTCTTTAACCTGGGGTTACCCCATCTCTGGATCTGTAAAGATTTAATCACCTACTAATGCTCGCATTCCAAGCATTGTTTGGCGTCTTTGAATTTGTCGATATATGTGTTTCTGGAACATACCTCTTCATTCACCTGAGGAAGGAGCAGCGCTCCGAAAGCTAGTGATATCGAAACAAACCTGTTGGACTTTAACCTGGTGTTGTAAGACTTCGTATTGTGCTCACCCCAGTCCAACGCCGGCATCTCCACATCATTCCTTCTTCCTGACATTCATGAACTTCAACCCGAAAGAAAAAGTCGGATCCTGGATTTAGGTGAAATATTTTATCATTAGGTGTGTGGTGGTGAATTAATAAAACAAATCATCGTGTTGTCTTTGTTTGTATTTTTAAAATTTAGAGTACCGAATTATTATTTTCCCAATCAAAGGACAATTTACCGTGGCCAATCCACCTACCCTGCACATCTTTGGGTTGTGGGGGTAAAAAACAAGCAGGCACGGGGAGAATGTGCAAACTCCACATGGACAGTGACCTTGGGCTGGGGTTCGAACCCCTATTCTCAGCGTCGCAGTCCGAGTGCTAACCACTGCGCCACATGCAGCCCCAGGGTTGCCTTCGTGATGCTTGATTTGCACAGTTTCATTCATGTCCTGGTTAAGTGAACACTAATTCTGAACTATTTATTCCAGGCAGACCCGGGAGCAGCCAGGCTGATTCAGCAGGTAATCGCTTTCATTCTCATAGCTGATATTTTCCCGCCCAAAGCATCCAACTGAATGTTAAATCTGTGAGACAATCTCAGTGTTTTTCTGTTTAATTATGGACACGTTATCAATTAATTCCTGTTGCGAGATTAATGCTGAATATTTCAGAGCGACAATTGATTGTGTCCGTGGGCTTACAGAAAAAACAGATACAGCTGTCGGTCTGAAACAGATATTCAGTTCCCGAGTTGCCAGCCAGCGCTGACATATCGCGGAATTTTATGGTCCTTCCGCCGCCCCACCGACATCGTCCAGTTCCACCGAAGGTGGTGGGTTCACCGCATTTTCCCCTCCCGCCCCCTCCCTGAGCGGGCAGCACATTACATATCTGTCCCTTCCAGCGGTGAGCGGCAGGGCGCAGCTGGCTCGGCGGTGATGGCAGATATCTTGTAATCCGCAATAGGATTGGAATCTCACTGTGCTCGGCCAATCCGTGTGATAGACCGCTGACTATTCCAATCTTGACCTGTGTAGAGAAAATAAATTCTTTATTAAAACATAAATTTAGAGTACCCAATTCATTTTTTCCAATTAAGAGGCAATTTAGCGTGGCCAATCCCCCTAGCCTGCACATCTTTGGGTTGTGGGGGGGAAACCCACGCAAACACGGAGAGAATGTGCATACTCCACACGAACAGTGACCTGGAGCCGGGATCGAACTTGTGACCTCGGCGCCGTCTGACCTAAGCAGGTCTCACCCTCTGCGCCACCGTGCTGCCCTGAGGGAATAAATTCTGAGCCGATCCACACTCCAGGCTGACGCAACCGGTAGGATTGTTTTTCAATATCCCACTATTCGCCCCGTGTTTATACCATTTAGAAAGCTTCCCTCTTACATTTGCAATGTCTAATATTTGCTGCGGGTTTGTTGAGCTCCTGTAAACGGCCCAATGCTACTAGTGCTTCCGATATTTCCCGCTGCATCGGGGACCAATAACTCTGCATTTGATTTCTGTATTTTACAGAGGCGGTGAAGCTGAGACTGAGCAATGTGGGCAGTCGGTGCGCTGGTAGAGTGGAGTACAGTGGGGGACAGTGCATGATCAGGAATGGGACACGAAGGACGCCGCTTTTGTGTGTCGGGAGCTGGGCTGCGGCACCGCGCGCGCTGCACCGCGCAGGGCTCACTTTGGTGAAGGCTCCGGACCCATTGTGACGTGGAAGGTGCAATGCAAAGGGAGCGAATCCGCTCTGCGGGATTGTCCTTCAGAACGTTGGGATGCCTAGTCCTCGCCGCATTCCAATGATGCCGGAGTAATTTGTTCAGGTAAAAACCTTTCTTTGTCTATTCTCTACCGAATGGAATCTGTTCACTGAAAATAGAGGCAGTGAAATGACAGCTGTGAATTTCAACTTTTAGGACATCCTGATTAATAAAATGGGTTACTTCACCATCCAAGGCCTGCACCCTGTGCTCGGTTAACGGTGCGGGTAAACGCTCATTCGCTTTCAAGTGCAGGGTGAAATTCGCGGCTCCATCAGCGGCAACATTTCGACCTTTAGATTCTGAAGTAGGAAATGGACGTGAGAAACAGGGAATAGAGCCAGCGCTGCTATGGGTAGGTCAGGGATTACTTCCCCTCAATTTGGCCCTCTGTCAATCAAGACGTCAACGTTATCACACTGGTGATAAAGTGCGTGTTTGCAACATGACACTGACGATCTCTTTTAGACATACGGACAATTAAGTTAATCTGAAAGGAAAAATTATGGTCGAGAGAGAAGCAAAAACATTTGGTGGAAGGAGGTAAGTTGCTTGATTAGTGTTGGAGCGGAAATGAGCCAATGTCCGAACTAATCGTGACAGATTTTCATTCAGCAGATGTGTACAGATTTGTAAATCATTTGTATTATTGTAAGCTATTGTTGCTCAGCGCACAGATTTCACAGATTGGTATCCCAAGGTGCACACTGCGCTGGAAGACTGGAGATCCAGGTCGATAATACCCGGGGAACAGTGTGTGACCTTGACTGGGACTGGAATGATGCCATGGTAGTCTGTGCTCAACTTCAGTGTGGAGTCGCCGTGTCTGTGAGTAGAGGGGGTGATTTTGGAGAGGGCACTGGACTGATACACAGCGATAGATTTCAATTCATAGGCAACGAGACAAGCCTGGCGGACTGTCCTCTTGTTCCAGTAAATCGGACCCAATGCACTCACAGCAACGATGTCAGTGTGATCTGTTCTGGTGAGTGTTGAATTATGAATAATAGATCATTTTTGTCCAATATTTCAGTAACTGAGCAAAAGACAATCCAAGTCCGAGATATTCAGTTCTAATCACGATGCCCGGCCAATCAGTGATTAATTTCATATTTCTGGCGTGGCCTTACAAAGTAAGCAGGGATATTGATTATGGCAAATGTCTACGTTTTAATTGATCTTCTGAAAACAACAAATTATCATTGCTAATTACACATTGATGTAACATTCTATATCGAACACTTCAATAGACATGCTCTGTCTCCCCAGTCATGATCCACTTAATGGACTATAAAAATAGGTAATTTAGTAATTAACTGTGTTTACATTGTTAACAGATAAAGATCTAGGTTATTCACAAAACGGAAATAAGAGGTATAATCATACAGTAATAGAAGGAGGCAATTCGGCCCATCACGTTAACACCGGCCCGTGGATAGAGCACCCAACATAAGGCCACACCTCCATCCTATCCCAGTAACCCAGTAACCCCACCTAACCTTTTGTGGATACTAAGGGCAATTTAACATGGCCAATCCACCTAACCTCCACATGTTTCCACTATGGGAGGAAACCGGAGCACCCGGAAGAAACCAACGCAGACACGGGGAGAACGTTCAGATTCCGCAAAGACAGTGAACCAAGCCGGGAACCGAGCCTGGGGCCTGGAGCTGTGAAACAACTGTTCTAACCATTTTGGTACATAAAGTATCTCCGTCATTTTTTGCTGCCGGTAGAAATTAATGAAGTTAGCTCAGTAACATAATTGCAAATGCCCGGTTAACATTCGGACACCAGCACTTGTAGTGGATAGTTTTCAAGCAGTGGTGTATAGAAATGAACAATACATGGAGCATTTTCCAATACCGTCATATCCCGAAGAATTAAAAATATTCCGATAAACGGCCTCTTTCTGCATTTCCCGATCAGCGCCCTGTCTAAACATTGATGGTCCTTCAACATTTTTAACATAATTCAGTCAACTCTGGACTGAGTCTTTCCGATACGTTTTTCAAACTGGCCTAATCATGCAAAGCTTAATTAAACATCTTATACTTAGTTGGAATCTATACAATGTCGCCTTTAAACCCTCTATAATCGGCAATATTCCATCAGATTGATTTTCAGGATGAACACTCACATTTGAGTTGAGGCAGCTTCTTCAAAGTGTCCCGCACCATTTTAACTCCTTTAAAATGATTACTTGGGGAACATGAGCAGTGGGTATAGGTTCGATGGTATAATTTACTTTCTTTACCTTTGACGTGTGATTATTCTAATGGTTATCGACCAGTTACGTGGGTCCGTGTTTATATCCGAAACAGGACAACATGGTCCCCGATTGATTGGTGGCCAGGATAGGTGCTCAGGACGGGTGGAGGTGTTACACGGAGACCGCTGGGGGACGCTGTGTGATGTTTACTTTGGTTTAGAAGCCGCCAGTATGATCTGTGAGCATCTTCAGTGCGGGGCGGTAAAGAATATCACGAGAGGTGCTCCCTTTGGAAAGGGAACCGGCCCAGTGTGGAAGGAGAACTACAGGTGCGGCGGGAACGAGTCCCAGTTGTGGGAGTGTCCGCTTTCATCCGTGGACGATTTTAGCTGCTCCCATGGAAATGAAGCCAGTGTCATCTGCTCGGGTGAGTGCCCTCAATCCAGATAATCAGAGCAAAGTAAAATGTGGTACAGAAAATGAGGCGGCCATTCGGTCCATCGTGACAGTGCAAGCGTTTTGGAAATGTAACTCACCTCATCACAGCCCTGGAGTGCCCTCGCAGACTGTATTATTTCCCTTCCACATAATTGATCAATTCTCTTTTCAATGACATGATTGATCTTTATCTCCATTATACCCACACTGTCCATTTCCGATCCAAACCACTCACTGCCTATGAAAGTACTCTGAGGTCACAATTGTTATTTTGTCAAATATCTTAAATCTGCCACTCCTCCCATCCTCGCCCTATGCCGACGGGAACATTGAGTCCATATCTGTGTTACACAGAACTCTCAGGATTCTGAACACCCGGTCAAATTGGGAAGTTAAAAAATCCTCAGCACTACATTGAGGGTAATTAGAGGAGAAGTCCCGCGTGTCCACTCCTGTATTTTCTTTCACCCAATATCACACAGGACAGATTATTGGCCACTCTCACATGGCTGTTTGCGGGACTTTGGTCTCCTCCTTAATGTCTCTATTTTTTTTTTCATTTTGCATATTCCTGCAGCTGTTTGAGACAATTCACCTTTGCAGTGGCACAATCATAGTTCTCGGTATTCGGCACTGCTGGCAAATTTTTTCCCACACTCGGAATTTACATCCCTACACTGCAAGCTTAATTTCAAAGGAGTTACATTCTCTTCTCCTGTAATCCCAGATATTCCCTCCTCTCGTGCTTGCTGCCTGTACCGATTCTCTGCACGTGATTGATTTCCCCTAATGTTACCTCATAGCTCCAAAATGTTTGCCAAATCTGTCCTGACCATACCGATGGAACTAGCCAGTTGAACCGGAAGGATATGGGACGCGACTGCGTTCAGATGCAAACTATCCCAACATTCCCTGATCCCTCTTCCGCAGAACAGTTGCCCATATTGGAGGAAATTTATGTCCAAACCCCAGCATCTAATCTCCAGCTAGGTGTACATGCGTTTGCTAATGTTAAAAAAACAGAGTTGCATTTGGTGCAGTACCGAATAAGGATCTTTCTACATATACCGGCCAACGTGCGAGCGAATTCTGGCTTTCTATAAACAGTATTTGCATGACTCTATCCCTCTTTGTCATTGTTTCTGACACGGCCCACGAATGCTGACTGTTCAGCTTCCTGCCTGACAGTGCTCAGCATCCGCTCAGTCACACCCGTCACTCTTGCACCAGAGAAGCAGTCTGGTGTAAAGATGATCTAAACCTGCGTTCATTTGTTTCACTGTTACCATTCTTCTCAACGTCTCACTTCACACAGATGGAAATTGGTCACTGAGATTGATGAATGGGGGTAGCAGGTGTCATGGCCGAGTGGAGATTTACTACAACCGCAGCTGGGGCAGAGTCCAGGACAGCCTCTGGGACCTGAATTACGCTAACTGGTCTGCAGACAGCTGCGCTGCGGAGCCGCGATAGCCGCATGTAACTCTTCACAATACGGAGAGGGTGAAGGGTCAGTGTGGGTGAATTATGTCCATTGTAAAGGAAACGAATCGCATCTCTGGAACTGCAGCTCATTCCCACCGAAGTCGCCTCACACTGGCAGCATCGACGTTGGGGTTCTGTGTTCAGGTGAATAAACAGGTCACTGTGACTGAAATGAATGGGAAATGTGTCATGGGCAATGGGAACATGTCATTTCTTCCTCAGGGGCCTGTGGACCAATTATTTAGCACTGGAGCCAGGATGAACATGGGCAGTAATAACACATATTTGGAACTATGCTGACAGATTGAACAACGTTATAAATCTCTAGGTCCCGCCCCACAGTAAATACAGATAAAGCCAATAAGGACCAATGACAACGATAACAAATGAATTGGTCAAAGGGGTAGGTTTCAAGAGCGCAACTGAAAGGGAGAGGAAAGGTTTATGTAAAGGAATTCTGATATTGTCTGTCAAAAGCCAATGTCGGAGCTGTTGATTTATTTTTGTTCGTTCTTGTGATGTGGGCGTCGCTGTCTGAGCCAGCAATTGTTACCCAAATCTAATTGCCCTTGAACTGAGTGGAGTGCTAGACTATTTCAGACTGGGGGAAGTTAAGACTTAACCGCATTGGTGTATGGGGCTATAGTCACATGTAGGTCAGAGCGGGTTAGGACAACAGATTTCCTCCCTGAGGTGCATTAGTGAATGAGATGGGTTTTTACGACAATCGACAATGGTGACATGGTCATCAATAGACATCCAATTGCAGATTTTAGTTGAATTCAAATTCCACCATTTCGCAACATGGGATTAGAAGCCGCGCCCCCAGAGCTATCCCCAGGTCTCTGCCTTAGTAGTCCAGTAACAATACCACTACGAAGACGCCTCCTCATTAAGTGTCGGGGATCGATTGATGTATTTGTGCATTTGAACATGACAATGATATTCTAAAGCTAAATTATATTATAGGATGAAAGTGCAGGATGGATCAAATAGGTGATTTTGGTAGGCGGGGTGTGTGTGAGGGAATGTAATTGCGGTGGGCATTACTGGTGAGATCAAATTTGCGCGGTTCACTTTTGAAAGTGTTGTTTGCATTAGCGTTTTTGAAGGGAGCAAGATTGTTTTCCCAGCTAGGCATTTGAGAAATTTTCCTGTCTTGAAAGAACATGGATCTTCTGAACCTTTCAGCCGGAAGTGTGGTGAATTCGCGGGGAGGGTCAGTGCTTTAGCTGTTAAGCCGCTTTTTTTCTCAATGATGCTACCAACCCTTTGAACATTTTTTGATTTGTACCATTAAGAACGTTATGGCGATATCTGATTAAATATGGGCAGCAAAACAGTATGCAGTGAAAAACATAACATAAAATGTTTGCTTAAAGGGATTGTGTTTAGACTAATTAATTAGCATAATTAGACAATTGCGGGGGAAACATTCTATCCAGCATAGAATGGGCCAATCGCGAAAACCACGGTGCAGATTTTATAAAATAAATTGAGAGTACCCACTATTTTTTTCCAACGAACGGGCAATTTAGCGTGACCAAATCACCATACGCTATTCATGTTTGGGTTGTGGGTGTGAGAACAACGCAGACACGGGGAGAATGTGAATTCTCCACATTGCCAGTGATCCAGGGCCGGGATTAATCCTAGGACCGCGGCGGGGTGAGGCAGCGGTGCTAACCACTGCGCGCTTTATCAATTTCCAAATTATTTGTATCGGTTGATTCAGATTTTCGGAACAGGCATTTCCCTACGTCCCATTGAAGATCAGTTCCACATTGCCTTCACGGCGTTATTTTCCAGTCACCATATTATACATTTAGGTAAGACTACAAATGTGTTGGACAACAAGTATTCATTTACCAGCTTGAAAGGGAGATTTTAATTCAGCCGGCTATTACACAATAGTTTGAATTAAGCAGTGATATGAATTTGTGTTCGAAGGATAATATTCCACTGCATTATTTTCTATCAGGACACAAACAGTTAAGGCTGTCTGACGGGGCAAGCCGGTGTGCTGGCCGATTGGAGATTTATTACTCTGGGACCTGGGGCTCAGTTTGTGACGATTCCTGGGACCTGACAGACGCTGAAGTGGTTTGTAAACAGCTGGGTTGTGGAAATGCATTGCAGCTTCCATTTCCTGCTCCGTCTGGACCAGGCACAGGCACCATTTGGCTTGATGAGCTGGACTGCTCCGGGAACGAATCGTCTATCTGGCAATGCCCCCATGCATTGTGGGGAAACCACGACTGTAATCATAAAGAAGATGTGGAGATCATGTGCTCAGGTAAATATCGTATTTCCTTCAGTTATAAGCGAAGTTTCATACTGAAGATATATCCCCGATTTGGTCGGAACAGCACTGACGGAGGTTAGTCGGACTAACGCCATGTGTGGCGTTTATTCTGCACACAAATAGCATTAAAACGTTGGTTCAGCCTACCGGATCTATGTTCCCTTCCGATTATTTCTCCTCTCACTTCCGTTTATACTCTCAGTGTAAAAGCATCGGTGCCATCCGCCTCAAGTATCTTATGTTTTCTGAGTTTCACTTTCTTCCAACTTTCTGGCAATCAGAAGAAAAACATGTTCTCCTGAACTCACTGTGAATGTTATTCGTACAACAGATGGTCGTACCAGGGTCATACAGATCCACAGCACAGAAAAGACCTCTCGGCCCATCGTGTCTGTTATATATTGTGCAGTCCTCTTCAGAATTAACTGCTTGCCCCATTTTCTGCCTCCTATAAATTTGGAACTTTTATTTGTGAGGGCAAAGTATGACTAGTTGATGGATATCATCAGGAACAGTAACACCAGCACCAATCCATGTAAACATCCCGTTCGAACCTCTGCTATTTAACTAACAGAATAATTTACAGCTAATTTTACAGCAACTTTACTACTGACTCGCTGGTTTCTCATTTTCTGACCTGAGTTAACAATGTGGGAATTTGTCAAAGCTCTGCTGACAATCCAGGCTGATTCAAAGTAACGTATTCATCATAGATTATCATAGAATTTTCAGTGCAGAAGGACGCCATTCGGCCCATCGAGTCTGCACCGGCTCTTGGAAAGAGCACCCTACCCAAGGTCAACACCTCCACACCCTATCCCCATAACCCAGTAACTCCACCCAACACTAAACGTTACAAAGTTTCCTAGTCATTCAATGCGGCACATCATGTAAATGTCTGGTTTGGAATTCACAGTTACCTATTGTGGACTGCATCGTTTGATTTCAGCTGCTCGTTTCCGTTAATTTTTAGAAATAATATCAATGAAAATGTTAACTCAACTGGCGCAACATATATATTGCAGTGCACTCTGGATACACAATTGGTCAGTAGAAGCAACTAGATGTTTGTTATTTCATTGATAGAGCACAAAGAGCTACGTCTGGTTAATGGAAGTGTTCTACAATGGGACCTGGGGCACAGTGTGCTCTGACAAACTGGAGAACCGTGATGCAGATGTGATCTGTAAACAGTTATTTTGCGGCACCGCCGATTTCATTGACTATGACGCTAAATCATTTAGAATGGGTACCGGCCACACTTGGCTCGATGAGACCGAATATCTGTCACATGAGACGACGCTTTGGCAATGTCAGGTAGACCCGTGGGGTCAACACGACTGTGATCATCGGGAAGATGCGGGTATTTTTTGTTCAGGTGACACAATGAACTACTTTGTTTGCAGATGTAATTTCACATATTAATGTCATCTTCATTCAACATGTCTGTCTTATCAACAGGGGGGAAACACAATGAAGGGACCACACTAAAGTGTCAAGGACTGCGATGGAGAATCAGGTTCTCCTTCATCTTTTCTAACAGCTGCCTGACTGTATTCTGCGCTTGTGTCACGTCAAGTGTAATAATTATTTTTTCTTTGACAAATTCAGGAAAAATATTGCGCTTGGCTGTAGGTGACACCAAATGCTCCGGGCGAGTGGCGATATTGTGTAACAACACTTGGGGCACGGTATGTGATGATTCCTGGGATATGAACGATGCCAGAGTTGTGTGCAGGCAGTTGGAGTGTGGTCCCCCTCTATTGGCCCCAGGAGGGGCCGCTTTTGGCCAGGGTAACGGTACTACCTGGCTGGATGAGGTGAAGTGCACTGGAAATGAATCCTTTCTCTCTGATTGTCCTTTATCAGTGTGGCCTCAAGCTGACTGTGATCACAAGGAAGACGCCAGTGTGGTTTGTTCCGGTAAGCATCGCACAGAGTGGTGGGTGCTTGAGCTGGACAGGGGTGTTTGGTTCTTGGTGCTGAATATGAAGCACGTTTATCAATTAAGAATAACAGCTGAATTTCGAACATCAAACCCAAATAATTGTTTATTTTTTTCAACATGTTCCACAGATCCGCTTTTCTCTCCAACTTCTTCTCCATCCACGCCTGAAGGTACATCTCGTTGATAGAAATCATTCAATATTATTGTTATTTTTATATTCGGGGAATAATTGGACATTGGAATTGCCTTGTTGTGAGGATTTCTCAAAATGATAATCATGTAAACATTGAAAATTACACGGTGAAACCTTTATCTGTGAAAACTTTCCTGAATCTTTAATACAGCTCCTGAAGATGAAAGCACTTCCATTCCTCTTGTTATCTGCATATCAGTCGGAGTCCTATTGATCTGTGAGTTACTCGCCCTGGTGACAGTAATGCAGCGGCAGATGTCAATAAAAGGTGCGGCTCGAATCGAATTGACTTTGATCTTCACTCTTCCACTTTCCAGTTATACCTGGTTAAACATAAACTTTTATAAAAGCAACATACTGCGGATGCTGAAACTCAAATTATGTCACAGTCAGAGGGTCTGGCAGGAAGAGTCACATGGTCTCAAAGTGTTGCATTTGTTGGTTTCTCCCAGAATCCTGCCACACCTGCTGACTTTGTCCGGAAATGTCTGTTTTCCCGGTGTTAGAAATGATCATTTGTGTTTTATTTGGTTTTAGGTGGCCTTTTTACTTTACATCAGATTATTTTTCTACCTTTGTGTTCTTAATCCCTTTTAGTAACGATGCCATTTAAATTATTCTTCATTTAATACATGACATGGTGCCTTCCCCAAATTGACTGCTGTGTTCCCATATTGTAACAACGACTAATTTTAATTGTACATCTTTAGCTGCAAAGAGTTTAAAACCTGCTGATCATGAAAAACACGATATACAAATGGTTATTTCATGAAGATGAAATCACGTGGCAAGCAGAAGAATTAGTCCCAGTTGGTACTGATCGAAAGACTAAATTCTGGGAATAAATGCATCCATATAGACAGGTGGAGTTTAGGAATGTGTTCTGCATGAATCGGCGCTAAGACGAATGTTGTTTGTAATTTGTTGGAACAAGTTAGAGTTTGGAGTCAAAACTACATTTTAACGATGGTCTCAAGTTGTGGTAGGCGGAGATGTACTGATTTGCTATAATAGACATACGATTGGAAAATTAAGTTTCACATAAGTAACTGACATAAATGAAACCTTTGTGAGAAAAGGCACCATGTCATGTATTAAATTAAGAATAATTTAAATGGCATAGTTTCTAAAAGGGATTAAGAACACAAAGATAGAAAAATAATCTTATGTAAAGTAAAACGGTCAACTAAAACCAAATAAAACACACATGTTCATTTCTAACACCGGGAAAACAGACATTTCCGGACAAAGTCAGCAGGTGTGGCAGGATTCTGGGAGAGACCAACAAATTCAACACTTTGAGACCATGTGACTCTTCCTGCCAGACCCTCTGACTGTGACATAATTTGAGTTTCAGCATCCGCAGTATGTTGCTTTTATAAAAGTTTATTTTTAACCAGGTATAACTGGAAAGTAGAAGAGTGAAGATCAAAGTCAATCGAACTGTGGTTGGATGGAATTGGAGTAGATTGTATGGCTCTGAACAGGATATTACGAAAGTGCAAGAACAGTTCAGGGGAGGGCTGAACACAATGTACAAGAGTGTGAACAGTATTGAGGGGTGCCGTTTATCCAGAATGGCTGAACAGAAAGGAAGCAAAATGATCCCAGTTGGCGCATTCTGGCTCTTCCCTGAACTATTGCCCGCGGGTTCCACGATCTAAATCCACTTCTGATGTATTTACCGTCAGTGAAATTGAAACAGAAGGAATTATTGTGGCAGGGGAAGCGGTTCTGTATCAAACACCCAACGGCTGATGCAGACCTCACGGATTATGCCTTATATTATTTAATCCACTGGGTTATCTGACACATTAACTATCCGAACGGACGGAACTGTTAGATGACAAAAGTGACATTTATTGTCCACCTGATGGACATAAATAACAAACCAGAAATTTTCTGGAACACAGGGTTTACTGAAGAAACTCAGTATTAGTAAGGAAGTGGAGGTGGGAAACTGATGACAGTGAAGGCCGATAAATATCAGGACTTGATAATATACATTCTAGGCAACTTACCAACGTGGCGCGAGATATTGTTGATGCATTGTGCGTCATCTTTTGTGATTATTTGCACGTTGTAATTAATTATTGGAGGATAGCTCATGTAATCCCACTATCCAGAAGGAGAGGGAGAGTGAAAACGGGAAAAGATCAGTACACCTAACGTCTGTAGTGAGGACAATTCTAGAGACATTATGAAAGACTTAATAGCAGACCACTTATAAAACAGTGATAACATCGTACAGAGTCATCATGGATTTACGAAAAGGAAAACATGCTTATGAAATCGACTGGAACTATTTGAGCATATAATCAGTAGAATTTATGAATTGGGGCAGTGGGCCTGGTTTACCTAGACTTTCAGAAGGCTTTCTACAATGTCCCTCACCAGATTATTAGCAAGCGACATTGAAGCGCAAACGATTGGGGGGGAGGATATTAAGATGGATGGAATAATGTTTGGCAGAAAAGAAGCAGAAGAGTAGGAATAAACATTTTTTTTCAGAATGGCAGTCATGTCCATTGAGTCATGTTTCAGTGCTGGGACCCAAGCTGTTCACAATATACATTCATGATTTAAAGAATGCAATATGCCCAACTCTTCAGATGCCACACGTTGGGTGAGAGGATGAGCTATAAGGAGGATCGATACAAAGATGCTTCAGTGTGATTTGGCCGAGCTGAGTGGGAAAATTCAGGGAATATGCAGAGTTATGTGGATAAATGTGAGGTTGGCAGCAAAAATAAGAAGGCAGAATATTACCTGATTGGTTATAAATTGAGAGAGGCGTTTGTGCAACGAGACCCGGTCTCTTCTCACACCAGTCGCTGTGGTAATCCTGCAGGTACAGCAGGTGGAACAGAAGGCAACTGGTTTGCTGGCCATAAAAGTAGCAGAGCAGGATGTCATGCTGCAATTATAAAGTGCCTTCGTGAGACCACACCAGGAATATTGTACAGTTTTGGTCACCTTATCTGAGGGGTGATATTTTTTTGCTATAAAGGGAGTGCAACGAATATTTACCAGATGTATCCCTATAATGGTGGGTCTGACATATGAGGAAAGATTGAGTCCTTTACGATCATTTACGCTTGAGTTCAGAAGAATGCGGAGAGTTTGTGGCATCGATCTGAAACCTATAAAATGCAATCAGGATTACGTCCTTCACTCGGTTACGATATTGTGTAATTTGCTACCACAAAAATAATTGAGGTCAAAACACATATGATGATTTCCAGAACGAATTAGAAGCGCAGAACGACCCACTCCTGCTCCTAAGTTCCATATTTGTTTGTCTCTCTGTCTTCCTCTGTACAGTTGTCCTGAAACGTTTGAGCAGTTTCTTCGCCTGATCTCCCAAAGCTGAATGTTCTTCCAAAGTGGAGGCATGTATCAATTCATGGACAGTGTCACAGAGATGGTGAAGTTATTAATACCTCGTCTCCGATTGGTTGAAGTATTATGTGTCATGATGACTTTGTGATGACTCCACCACAAACAACTGATCCATTAACCAATCACTTTGTGTTTAGCAGATTCTGCAACCATTAACACTCTCAACCAGATTGAATATTACAGCAGTCGCAGTTTGGGTGACACTGATCCTGGATCCGCATATCCTGAAGTTGAATGCTCAAATATTTAGGGTATGTAGAAATTTTCGTTCCACCAGCTCGTTTCAGATCTTCACTCTGTAATATCTGAATTACAAAACACATCGGCCATTAAATGAGAGATTCAAGGATCTCACGTATTGCACAATGATTTCAGCAACAGAAACATCTAAACCGCTTGAGTCTGAAACAGCGTTTTATCATTTCTCCCAATAAAATAAATTAATAATAAACGTTTCCTTGTGATTCTCCACAAGCCAATGGAGGCAGTGAAATGTTTGCAGGTTGGAGGGATGCTCATTTTCTGGGAACAGTATGAATTTAAACTAAAATTGAAAATACTGCCGCACAAGCTGGCCCAATAATTCTTTCCGCTCAAACTCAATGACGTCATACCGAAATCGATCCACTTTCCTGCCCCTGTTATACTTGGGAGAGAATGATTACAGTATATCTTTCTAACTATCTTTTG
This sequence comes from Scyliorhinus torazame, assembly GCF_047496885.1. Lineage (NCBI taxonomy): Eukaryota > Metazoa > Chordata > Chondrichthyes > Carcharhiniformes > Scyliorhinidae > Scyliorhinus > Scyliorhinus torazame. The sequence continues at coordinate 137,842,886 of NC_092726.1, read as the reverse complement.
GACGTAAGTAACTTCAACTGAAAACACCTGTGCCTCTCAGCTCGTGTTTCTGCCGACGATGACGATGCTGAGACTGAAACCATTGACTCTCAGGGTGGACACTTGCTGCAGGATCCTGGGTCTGATGATCGCATTACAATTCGGAAAGTTCAGCAGTGATCTCTACACTCTGGGTAAGATAAATCTTTGATTCTCCTGTTCTAGGATGAATGATGAGCCCAATGGGCGACCTGCAGATTTTTCTACACCTGGGGCACGCTGCGCTTGATGGGCTGGGTAAACAGGTTGTTTAACAGGAGGATCATCAAGTTTTCACGATTCAAGTTCGGCTTTGCGCAATTCCACGAAGACTCTTGATGTGCTTCATGCCATTGGGGGCGACCCTTCCACATTCTTGGGCTGTCTAATTCCAGGACCGTCCATTGGTCATCGCGCATGTTTCAATTTGCTTGGATGTTTGAGGACATTCCTGTACTTTTCCATGTCCCTCTTTTCCATGTCTCCTGTTGCGACTGCGCTCCGAATAGATTATCAGCTCTGGTTATTGCCTCAGTCACCCACACTCATGTGAGGAATTGACTCGCTCTATATTGAAGTTATTCTAATCGATCATGGAACAAAGTGGGATTTGCAATTGTTCATGTCGCGAATGCAAATAATTTAAACAAAGCAACTAACTTTCAGCCCAATGTTTAACTGAAGTATGCTCATCCCCACAGTGAACAACAGTCATATCCTCATTGACCCCGCGTTATCGGTTCCTTCCACACCTTCTCACAATACCAATGCTATCTGTGTCACAGGCCGGGGGATTCTACCATCATTGGTCATTGACCGTTTACATCTAAAGTTTACAAATCTGCATTGCACTGGTAAACGGTGATGGTTGGTTCCATTTCCCTCTGTATGTGGCGCGCTGCTGGGGCGTTACCTGTCCCGTGTAATTTTGGGACTCCTGGAGTATTCCCACGGTTCACTGAGTGAGAGTTTATGAGAAAAAAAACGGAGAATGTTTTGGATAGAATTTTAAAAAGCCAGTTGCACTGGAAATGTTGCGAAAGAGAAAACATGTAGATGTGATTTATTTCGATGATCTCTTCTTTCTTTTCACCCATCTCAGATAATTGTCAACTCCACATCCCTGAGATCCACAGACATATGACTCTACATTAAATCTGATGGAAGACATCAGAACTTTTCCAAAATGTCATCGCTTTGATTATGCTTTGCTGCCCGATATCAATATTGTATTTGACTGAATGAGAGATTACTTCCTGTTGTGTGTATTAGAATCACATTTCTCTCCTTATTTTGTGTGAAAGAATCTGCATTCTGTCTCTTTAAGAATGAAAAACAAAACACAATGTATATCCAGTATTGCACTGCCCATGTTAAAGCTGTGTTAAATCGCACTGCATTGTGGAACCGAAACGGCATTATAATTAAATAACTGATGCTGTTTCATGTCAGGTGTATTGGAAGACCATTTGGTAAAGTCCCTCACTCTTGCACCATTACATTAAGGTTAGGAGTGATAAATGCATTATTTCTCTGTTTTATCTCCAGTTATTGATGATGTGGAGATGCGAGCGTTGGACTGGGGTGAGCACAGTAAGACGTCTTACAACACCAGATAAAAGTCCAACAGATTTGTTTCGAATTACGAGCTTTCGGACCACAGCTCCTTTCTCAGGTGAAGGAGCTGCACTCCGAAAGCCAGTAATTCGAACCAAACCTCTTGGACTTTAACCTGGTGTTTGTTAGACATCTTACTGCCCAGTTGTTGAGCCCGTACATCATGTATTCGAGGAGCAGCGATCACTGCATTCTCCCAGCAGCCAAGTCCCTCACATTCATTCCAGCACTGCCCCTGACAATCGGGTCCTGAAGGCTGTAAATCAGAATTTCACGTATTTTTCTCACTTTAATTCCCCAATTTGTATATTCATTTCCATTAGTGTTGCCCCACTCAAGAGATCTTCGGCAGTATCACCCAGTATCACCCAGTACTGGAGAGAATTCTTCGAGACAGGATCTGCTCACGTTTGATTATCATAGAATTTACAGTGCAGAAGGAGGCCATACGGCCCATCGAGTCTGCACCGGCTCTTGGAAAGAGCACCCTACCCAAGGTCAACACCTTCACCCTATCCCCATAACCCAGTAACACCACCCAACACTAAGGGCAATTTTGGACACTAAGGGCAATTTCTCATGGCCAATCCACCTAACCTGCACATCTTTGGACAGTGGGAGCAAACCAGAGCACCCGGAGGAAACCCACGCACACACGGGGAGGATGTGCAGACTCCGCACAGACAGTGACCCAAGCCGGAATCGAACCTGGTACCCTGGAGCTGTGAAGCAATTGTGCTATCCACAATGCTACCATGCTGCCCATTTTGAAGCAAATGGACGTGTTAGTGAGAGGCAGCATGGTTTTGTGAAGGAGAGGTCGTGTCTCACTAACTTGATAGAGTTTTTCGAGGAGGTCACAAAGATGATTGATGCAGGTAGGGCAGTGGATGTTGTCGATATGGACTTGAGTAAGGCCTTTGACAAGGTCCCTCATGGCAGACTAGTACAAAAGGTGAAGTCACACGTGTGAGCTGGCAAGCTGGACATAGCACTGGCTAGGTCATAGAAGGCAGAGAATAGCAATGGAAGGATGCTTTTCTAATTGGAGGGCTGTGACTAGTGGTGTTCCGCAGGGATCAATGCTGGGACCTTTGCTATTTGTAGTATATATAAATGATTTGGAGGAAAATGTAACTGGTCTGATTAGTAAGTTTGCAGCCGACACAAAGGTTGGTGGAATTGCGGATAGCGATGAGGACTGTCAGAGGATACAGCAGGATTTAGATTGTTTGGAGATTGGACGGAGAGATGGCAGATGGAGTTTAATCCTGTCAAATATGAGGTAATGCATTTTGGAAGGTCTAATGCAGGTAGCGAATATGCAGTAGAACCCTCATGAGTATTGAAATTCAGAGAGATCTAGGTATACAGGTAGACAGGCCACTGAAAGGGGCAATGCAGGTGGAGAAGGTGCTCAAGAAGGCATACGGTATGCTTGCCTTCATTGGCCGGGGCATTGAGTATAAGAATTGGCAAGTCATGTTGCAGCTAACCTCAGTTAGGCCACACTTGGAGTATAGTGTTCAATTCTGTTAGCCACACTACCAGAAGGATGTGGAGACTTTAGAGCGGGTGCAGAAGAGATTTACCAGAATGGTGCCTGCTATGGAGTGAATTCGCTATGAGGAGGGTCAAAGACAGAGTCGATTGTCAGAGGCTTTTTCCCAGGGTAGAGGGGTCAATTAATAGGGGGCATAGGTTTAAGGTGCGAGGGGCAAGGTTTAGAGTGGATGTACGAGGCATGTTTTTTACGCAGAGGGTAGTGGGTGCCTGGAACTCGCTGCCGGAGGGGGTGATATTTAAGGGGCATCTTGACAAATACGTGAAGAGGATGGGAAAGGTGGATACGGACCCAGGAAGTGTAGAAGATTGTAGTTTAGTCGGGCAGGATGGTCGGCACGGGATTGGAGGCCCGAAGGGTCTGTTCATGTGCTGTACGTGTCTTTATTCTTTTTCCTTATAAACAGTGCCCTAAAGTAAACGAAATGCATTTGAACAGGGCCCTCCAGTAAATCATTACATTTTAATGATTGCCCGACAGTTTTTCAATCGCACATAAACCGTGCCTCAAAGTAAATAAATCACATTTAAACAGCTCCATGCAGTGAACCAAATGTTTTTAAACAGTGCCCTGCAGTAACCCAAATGCATTTCAACTGTGCCCTACAGTAAATTAAATGTGCTTAAACAGTGCAATGCACAACACAAATGCAGTTGAACAGTGGCCCACACTCAATCAAGTGCATTTAAACAGCGCCCTGCAGTAAACCAAATGCATTTTAACAGCGCCCTACAGTAAATCAAATTCATTTAAACAGTGCCCCCAGAGTAAATAAAATGCATGAAAACAGTGGCCTACAATAAACCAAATACGTTTATCCAGTGCACTACAGTAAATCAAATGCATTTAAACAGTGCCCGACAGTCAACCAAATACATTTATACAGTACACCACAGTAAATCAAATGTATTTGAAAAGTGCCCGACACTAAATCAAACGCATTTAATCAGTGCCCTACAGCAAACCAAACGTACTTAACCAGTGCCCTAATGTAAAATCATTTGGATTGAAACAGTGCCCTGCAGTAAATCAAATGTATTTTTACCGGACCCGAACGTAAATCAATCACATTTAAACAGTTACCGACAGTAAACCAAATGTATTTAAACAGTGCGCTACAGTAAATCAAATGCATTTAAACAGTGCGCTACAGTAAATCAAATGCATTTCAATTGTGCCCCACAGTAAATCAAATGTTCTTAAATATTGCCCAAGACAATACAAATGCAGTTGAACAGAGCCCTGCACTAAATCAAATGCATTAAGAAAGTGTGCCGCAGTAAACCAAATGCATTTGAACAGTGCCCTACAGTCAATCAAATGTATTTCAACAGTGCCCGACACTAAAGCAAATGCATTTAAACAGTGCCCTACAGTAAATAAAATGCATTTAAAGTGCCCTACTGAAAATCAAATGCGTTTAAACAGTGTCCCACAGTAACCTAAAGGCAGTTAAACAGTGCCCGCCACTAAATCTAATGTATTTAAACAGTGTCCTACAGGAAATCAAGTGCATTTAAACAGTGCCCAAATGGAAACCAAATGAATTTGAACAATGCGCTACATTAAAGAAAATGTTTTTAAACAGTGCCCGACAGTAAATCAAAGGCATTTAAACAGTGCGCTACAGAAAATCAAATGCTTTTAAATAATGCGCTACAGTGAACCAAATTCCTTTAAACTGTGCCTGACAGTAAACAAATAGCATTAACTGCCCATTCCAGGAATTCAAATGTACTTAAAGAGGTTCCTAGAGTAAATTAAATGCATCTAAACAGTGCTCGACTCTAAATCAAATGTCTTGAAACAGTGCTCTACTGTAAATCAAACGTATTTAAACAGTGTCCTACAGCAAATCAGATGCATTTAAACTGTGCCCGACCGTAACCCAAATGCATTTAGACAGTGCCCTACGTTAAGTCAAATGCATTTAAACAGAACCCTACAGTAAATAAAATGCATTAAAACAGTGCCCTGCAGTAACTCAAATGCATTTAAACAGTGTCCTACAGTAAATCAAATGCATTGAAGCAGTGCCCTACAGTAAATCAAATGCATTTAAACAGTGTCCTACAGTAAAGAAAATGCATTCAAACAGTGCCCTATCGTAACCCAAATGCGTTTGAACAGTGATCTACGTTAAATCAAATGCATTTAAACTGGACCATCCAGTAAATAAAATGTATTAAAACAGTGCCCGACAGTAAATCAAATATAGTTAAACAGGGCCCTGCAGAAAATCAAATGCGTCTAAACAGTGCCCCTGAGTAAATCCAATGTATTTCAACAGTGTCCTACAGTAAGTCAAACACATTTAAACAGTGCTCTGCAGTAAGTCAAATGCATTTAAACAGTGCCTTACAGTAAATCAAATGCTTTTAAATAGTGCCCGACAAAAACCAAATGCCCTTAAAGTGTTTGACAGTAAATCATACAAATTTAAACAGTGAAATGAAATGAAAATCGCTTATTGTCACAAGTAGGCTTCAAAGGAAGTTACTGTGAAAAGCCCCTCGTCGCCACATTCCAATGTCTGTCCGGGGAGTCGGTACGGGAAATACGGGAAACAGTGCCCTGAAGTAAACCAAATGCATTTCAACAGTGCACAACAAAAAATCTAATGTATTTAAACAGTGCCCGACAGAAAATCAAATGTATTTAAACAGTGCCCTATAGTAAGTCAAATGTATTTAAACAGTGCCCTACGGTAAATCAAATGCATTTAAACAGCGCCATGCAGAAAATCAAATGCATTTAAACAGTGCCCTGCGGTAAGTCAAATGCATTTAAACAGCGCCCTCTAGCAAATACAATGATTTAAACAGTGCCCTACAGTATATTAATCGTATTTAAACAGTGCCCTCAGTAAATCAATCGCTTTTACAAAGTGCCCTCCAGTAAACCAAATGCGCTTAAATAGTGCCCGACAGTTTTTCAATCGCATATAAACCGTGCCTCAAAGTAAATAAATCACATTTAAACAGTTCCATGCAGTGAACCAAATGTTTTTAAACAGTGCTTTATAGTAAAACAAATGCATTTACAGAGCCCTGCAGTAAACCAAATGCATTTCAACTGTGCCCTACAGTAAATTAAATGTGCTTAAACAGTGCCATGCACAACACAAATGCAGTTGAACAGTGGCCCACACTCGATCAAGTGCATTTAGGAAGTGCCCTGCAGTAAACCAAATGCATTTAAACAGCGCCCTACAGTAAATCAAATTCATTTAACAGTGCCCCAGAGTAAATAAAATGCATGAAAACAGTGGCCTACGATAAACCAAATACGTTTATCCAGTGCACTACAGTAAATCAAATGCATTTAAACAGATCCCGACAGTCAACCAAATACATTTATACAGTGCACCACAGTAAATCAAATGTGTTTAAACAGTGCCCGACACTAAAGCAAATGCATTTAAACTGTGCTCTGAAGAAAATCAAATGCATTTTATCAGTGCCCTACAGCAAACCAAACGTATTTAACCAGTGCCCTAATGTAAAATCACTTGGATTTAAACAGTGCCCTACAGTAAATCAAATACATTTAAACAGTACTTTACCGTAAACCAAATGCATTTAATCAGTGCCCTACTGTACATCAATCGCATTTAAACAGTGTCCTACAATAACCAAATGCATTTAAGCAGTGCCCGACTGTACATCAATCGCATTTAAGCAGTGTCCTACAATAAACCAAATGTACTTAAATAGTGCCCTACAGTAGTACATCAATCTTATTTGTTATGGGCCAGGGTTTAGAGACTCCCAAAGTGTATCATGGACTTCACCTGACCCACCTGACCCAGAACTTTTAATAGACTGTGGTATGGGGAGCACACGGCCCACTCTACAGGGGTGGTACAGCAGAAATGGGAAATATATTTTAAAAAACAAATCGATGTTTATTCTCTGAATTTAAGTTAACCTTTTTAAAAACATACAGTGAACATCTTAGCAACCACAATTCAACTACAACCCCCAAAGAATACAACACTAAGTAATGCTTACGCTGTCCTTTTACCATCCAGAAGACTTACATAAAACAGAACCTTTAACAGAAGCACATCTGGTTAACGTCACTCCTGAAAACGTTTATAATTCTGACTTCACCAAATGATCAAGAGATAGACGCATCATGGCAGAGAGATCAAGAGTACACCGGCTCTGTCTGGCTTCAGCTCCAACACTGAAACTAAAACACACACTGCAGCGAACAGCCTAAAACGAAAGTAAAAAGCTGCCAGACAGCCCAGCACCACCCATACGCTGACGTCACTGATAAACACTCGTTTCTGAAAGGTACATTTCTTAAACACCCATTTCTTAAAGGTACTCTCACATGACACCACCGCCCAAGAAAAAAAATAAACCATCAACTTCAAGATGGTTTCATTTTTCACCTTGTCACTATCCTTTAAGAAATGCACGAAGTAAACACACTTTTGCGTTTCTAAAAACAACACACGCTAACAGGGATAATAATATAGTCCATTTTTGTTCTTCTTCCTTCAACTGAAGCCCTTCTCGATTGACAGTCACTTTCAACATGAAATTTTACTTAAATGTTCAATGAAATTCACTCATGCCAGAAATCGCATTATTTCCCTATGTTTGAGGGTATAGGAAACTTCGCAATGAAAGTGACTTGGGGTTTTCCAAATTCACTTTTGGCTAGGTTTATCACCAAACCCGCCTCCTGAAGTCGATGGAATAATTCCATCAGACGTTTCAACTGTTCTTCCCATGTCTGGATTATCAGATCGTCGATGTATACCACACAATTGGGTAATCCTGAAACAACTTTGCTAGTTAACCATTTAAACGTGGCTGGGGCGTTTTTCATGCCAAATGGCATAACTTTGAATTGTTATGCACTATCTGGAGTCACAAAAGCTGAAATCTCCTTCGCCGTATCGGATAAAGATACCTGCCCTTAACTAAATCCAGTTTGGAAATAAAAGCTGATTGTCCCACTTTCTCAATACAATTCTCCAAACGTGGGATAGGGTAAGAGCCCGTTCTTGTAACTGCATTAACCTTTCTGTTGTCCACACACAACTGTCGGGTACCGTCTGGCATTGGTATCATCAATATGGGCGAGCTCCATTGGCTGCAACCCACTTCAATTATGCCATTTTAAAGCATAATCTCAATCTCTTTGTTAACCTGTGACAATTTTAAAGGATTAAGTCTATATGGATGTCGTTTGATTGGAACAGCATTTCCCACATCTACATCATGTATAGCCATTTTAGTATTTCCCAATTTATGTCCACAAACTTGCCCATGTGATAATTTTGAGGTCAGTCCGTTTTTCCTCTGGAAGGTAACTCTACAATTTATCCCAATTTTTAAGAACAGCCCCGTTTTCCAATTTAATTTGAGCTATGTCAAATTCACAGTCATCTGGATTTGGTTGGTCATTTTGAGTTAGAATCATTAAAACCTTTTTCTCTCCTTCCCTTTCCAAGTACCTTTTAAGCATATTCGCATGACACACTCGGTGAGTCTTCCTTTTATCTGGTGTTGTTACCACGTGATTCATTTCACTTAATTTCCTTTCAATCTGATATGGTCCACAAAACATAGCTTTTAAAAGTTCACCTCCCACTTGGAACAATACTAAAGCTTGATCTCCACAGGCAAAACTACGAACTTTGGATTTCTTGTCCGCTGCCCGTTTCATCGCATTTTGTGCAACTTTTTAATGTTGCCTAGCCAATTGACCTGCTCTATTTAATCGTTCCCTAAAATTTGACACGTAATCCAATTGTGTAATTTCTGATTTATCACTCACCAATTTTTCCTTAATCAATTTAAGTGGTCCTCTTACCTCATGACGAAAAATTAGTTCAAAAGGACTAAATTTGGTTGACTCATTAGGTGTATCCATAATTGCAAACAGTACGAATGGACTTTCTTTATCACAATCCTCTCAATAATCGTGACACTAAGCCCTCAACATTGTCTTTAATTTCTGACGCCACCTTTCTAAAACTCCCTGCGATTCTGGGTGGTACGCAGTTGATTTAAATTGTTTTATTCCTAAACTATCCATAACTTCTTTATATAATTAGGAGGTAAAATATGATCCTTGATCCGGTTGTATTTCTGTGGGTCGTCTATTGCTAGTAAATAATTTAAGTAATTCTTCCAGAATCTTTTTAATTGTAATGTTACTGGAATGGCCTCCGGAAACCTAGTAGACACCTCCATTATCGTCAAAAGGTATTGATTCCAACTTTTTGTTTTAGGAAGTTGTCCTATGCAATCAATTAGGACCCTTGTAAAACGTTCCTCAAATGCTGCAACTGGTATTAAGGGCGCTGGTTTTATCACTGCTTGAGGTTTCCCTGTCACCTGACATGTGTGACATGACTGACAACATTTAATTACATCTTTCTGGCGTACAGGCCAATAAAATTGTTTTTGTATTTCAGCTCAAGTTTTCTTTATTCCCAAATGACCTCCCTGGTACCTCATGTGAAACTCGCAACACCTCCTTTCCATACCCAACGGCAATACGACATGATGAACTTCTGCCCACTTTTCATCCGCCTGCATATATAAAGGTCTCCATTTCCTCATCAAGCCATTACTTTTACGGTAATAACACTCTGTTATACACTCTTCCGTGTATGTTTCTGATACATCCGTTTTATTTCTATACCTTTCTGTTGTAACTCTGCCAATTTTTCTGAACTAAAAATATCCGCCTCATCCTCTACCTGATCTTTTTCTTTGTCAACCATCTGATCAAAAATCGGTTCTGATAATTGCACTTCAACTTCATCATCACTCTCTGAATTCCCCTCCTGTCTTAACCTGTGACTTTGCGACCTTGTAACTACAGAATCCGGAAAAATTCTTCAACATTTCAGTTGTCTGATTTCCCACTGGATTATCAACCACCGTGGGCATCACTCCCACCTGCGATTCAGCTATATCATTACCCAAGATAAACTGTATTCCTGGACAAGATAGTTTCTCTATTACTCCTACTACCACCTCACCACTCTTCACTGGACTTACCAACCTTACCTTATATAATTGAACACTACTCCTCTCACTCTGAATTCCACATATTACCACCTTTTCTGGCAGCATTCTTCCCAAACACCATAACTCCTCATCTCCGACCATGAAAGATTGACTAGCTCCCGTATCTCTTAAAATTGTGTCTTCTTTACCTGCTCCTCATGATACACATGAGTAACCTTTACCAACACAAGTAAATTCTTGAAAGAGATCTGGCACCATTTGATCAATCACCTCTTGATCAGGTGTACAATCTTTTGCACCTCCTTCGCTTCTTTTGGGCTTTCCTTTACCACTTTAACTACCCCCACTGTCTTATCCTGTTTTACCACATCAGCCTTCCCAGCGCTTTTCTTCAAGCACCAACACTGTGACTTTACATGGCCTAGTTTATTACAGTGAAAACATTTGAACCTTTTCATGTCTCTTCCACCCTCCTGGATTTTTACTCTGAGGTGCACTGTCCTTATTATATCCCATCACATCACCTTTACTTTTACCACTTGAGTATTTCTCATGTCCCCAGTTTCCATCCCTCACAGGCTGAAACTGATGCCGGAAACCAAGCTTTGATTTATGAACTAATTCATAATCATCTGCCATTTTGCTGCTAATCTCGCAATTTTAACCCTCTGTTCTTGCACATGAGTGCTTACTGCATCAGGAATTCAATTTTAAACTCCTCCAAAAGCATAATTTCTCTGATAGCTTCATACGTTTGGTCTATTTTCAAATTCCTTATCCACCTATCAAAATTAATTTGTTTGAGCCTTTCAAATTCCATGTATGTATGACCAAATTCTTTCTTTAAATTTCTAAACCTTTGTCAGTGAGCTTCGTGCACGAGTTTCTCTGCACCTAAGATGGATTTGGTCACCTTCTCATACGTCCCAGACACCTCCTCCGGTAGTGATGCAAACACTTCACTAGCTCTACCTTCCAGCTTTGTTTGAATCAGTAATACCCACATGTCCTGGGGCCATTTTATTTGTTTAGCCACCTTCTCAAATTAAATGAAAAAGGCTTCTCCCTCCTTCTCGTCAAACCTTGGCAATGCTTGGACATATTTAAATAAATTTCGACCAAGCCTTCAACTTTGACGCTCTTTCTCACTATCCTCATCACTATCATCCAACTGTACGTTTCCCTTTACGTCTACCAATTTTAACTGACTGTCATTTTTCATGGTCATTTTCTGAAGTTCAAACTCTCTCTCTTTATTTTTGTCCCCTGGTCTGGATCTCCCTTTATCTTTCTCTTTGTTCTGCTGGGGCTATTCTTTCTTTTCTACTTTCTTCTCTCACCTTTTCTAATTCTTCTCTCTCTCTCGTTCATTTTCGTCTCTCTCTCTTTCTTATTCCTCTCTATCTCTTTCTTTCTCCCTTTCTTTTTCCTACAGGAAACTAAAGGCATTTAAACAGTGCCCTACAGTGAATCAAATATCCAGAAACAGTGCCCCAGAATAAATCCAGAGTATTTAAACAGTACACTGCAGTAAATCAAATATAATTAAATAGCGCACAACAGTCCATCAAATGTATTGAAACAGTGCCCTCGAGTAAATTAAATGCATTTCAACAGTGCCTGACTGTAAATCAAATGCATTTAAAAAGTGTCCTACGTTAAGTCAAATGCATTTAAACAATGTCCTACAGTAAACCAAATGTTTTTAAACAGTGCTTTATAGTAAATCAAATGCATTTAAGTAGTGCCCTACACAAATCCAAATGTTTTTAAACAGTGACACAGTAAATTAAATGTATTTAAACAGGCGCTACAATAAATCAAATGCATTTAAACATTGACACAGTAAACTAAATGCATTTAAAAACTGCCCTGAAGCAAATCAAATGCATTCAAACAGTGCCCTACAGTAAGCCAAATATATTTAAATAGTGATTTATAGTAAATTAATTGCATTTAAACAGTGCCTGACAGTAAATCAAAAGTATTTATATTTGAGCCCTAGAATAAATTAATTGCGTTAAACAGTGCCCGACACGAAATCAAACGCATTGAAACAGTGCCCTACAGTAAGTCAAGGGCATTTAAACAGTGCCCGAAAGCAGACTAAAGGCATTTAAACAGTGCCCTACAGTAAACTAATTGCATTTAAACAGTGCCCGATACTCAAATGCATTTAAATATTGCCCTCCTGTAAATAAAATGCATTTAAACAGTGTTTTACGTTAAATCAAATGCATTTAAACAGTGCCCTACAGTAAATGAAATCCATTTAAACAGTGACACAGTAAATCAAATGTTTTTAAACAGGCGCTACAATGAATCAAATGCATTTAAACAGTGACACAGTAAACTAAATGCATTTAAGAAGTGCCCTCCAGTAAATCAAATGCATTCAAACAGTGCCCTACAGTATACTAAATGCTTTTAAACAGTTTCCGACAGTAAACTAAATACATTTAAAGAGTGCCCAACACTCCAATGCATATAAGTAGTGCCCTACAGTAAATTAAATGAATTTAAACAGTGCCCTGTAGTAAACCAAATGTGTTTAAATAGTGCGGTGAAGCAAATAAAATGCATTTAAACTGTGCCCTACAGGAAATAAAATGCATTTAAACTGTGCCCTATAGTAAATCAAATGCATTTAAACAGTGCCCTACAGGAAATCAAATGCATTTATACAGTGTCCTACAGCAAATCAGATGCATTTAAACAGTGCCCTACAGGAAATTAAGTGTTTTTAAACAGTGCCCTCCAGTGAACCAAATGCATTTAAACAGTGCCCTATAGCCAATCAAATGTATTTAAACAGTGCCCTACAGTCAAACAGACCTTATTTAAACAGAGCATTACAGTAACACACCAACTAAAAGTGCCCTACTGTAATCGGACTTAAAATGTGCCCGATAATAAATCATGCTTTTAAACATTAAACATGTTTATGTAAAGCGAATTGCTTTGGAGACCTAAAAAAAACACCTTTCTCGAGGCCAGTATATGCCCTTCCAGAAACTGAACGGGGTCCAGCCAAATTAATGCTGTTCCATATTTCTATCCAGCATATTAATTCTGCTCCATTTTAATATGCAGCCATATTAATACGGCTCCATATTAATACCGTTCCATGTTACTACTCTTCCACATTAATCCTTTTCCATATAGTCCTGTTATATTTGAGTACGGTGCCATATTAATGTCCAGTCATATTAATACTGTTCCAATTTACTACTGTTCCATATTAATTCTGTTCCATATTAAAATGCAGCCATATTAATACTCTTCCATATTAATACTCTTCCATATTAATACTGTTCTATATTAGTGCTGCTTCATTTTAAGACCGTTACAAATGAGTACTGTTCCATATTAATGTCCAGCATATAAACACTGTTCCAAATTAATACTGTTCCATATTAGTACTGTTCCATATTAGTATCTGGCCATATTAATATCCGGCTATATTAACACTGTTCCATAGTAATACAGTTCCATATTAACATCCAGCCACATTCCATATGAATAATAATCATCTTTGTCACAAGTAGTCTTACATTAACACAACAACGAAATTACTGTGAAAAGCCCTTCGTCGCCACATTCTGGCGCCTGTTCGGGTACACAGAGGGAGAATTCAGAATGTCCAATTCACCTAACAAGCACGTCTTTCGGGCCTGGTGGGAGGAACCAGGAGCACCCGCAGGAAATGCACGCAGACAACGGGAGAACATGCAGGCTCCGCAAAGAGAGTGACCCAAGCTAGGAATCAATTCTGGGGCCCTGGAGCTGTGAAGATATGGTTCCATATTAATACTGTTCCATATTAGTACTGTTCCATATTGATATTCAGCCATATTAATACTATTCCATATTAATAATGTTCCATATTAATATCCAGCCACATTAATGCTGTTCCATTTCAATATGGTTCCATATTAATATGCAGCCAGATTACTACGTTTTTGCTCAATGCCTGCTACCCCGCCCCCCACATGGAGGTTGGACATGGCCCGACTTGCCCGTAAGGCTTTGTGCAAGAAAATATCACAGGCCACAGATGACTTTATTATTAATAACTAGAATGCTGTGATCAGGGGTGATATCATTGCCTAGAACGCACCTAGACACAAGGTAGAGAGGGCGGCTAGGCGACAGTTGTGGACTCCATACTGGAGGTAGACGGGCGATACTCTGAGGACTCGCCCAAAGAACTCCTGGCGGAGAGGAAAAAGCTACAAATGGACTTTGACCTGCTCTCCACGAGGGAAGCAGTGCAGCAACTCCGCCAGGCACGGGAGGCCCTTTACGAACACGGAGATAAAGCCAGCCACTGCTGGTTCACCAGCTGAGAAAGCAGGCAGCCACGGGGGTAATTGCTCAGATTAGAAGCAGCAGACCGAATCCAGTGGCAGAGCTAAACAATGTCTACGAGGCATTTGAGACCCTCTACCAGGGGTTATTCACCTACAAGCCCTCAGCTGAGGGATGAAACTGTTCATCGATGGACGGGACACGCCAGTTGTGAGGCAGACTGAAAATGGGACAGGAAGCACCAGTAAAACTGGGAGAAGGATAGCGCAGTGGTGAGCTCACGATCCTCATGGTCCCGCCCGCCACACACATCCCTGTGACGATGGATGTGGCTGTCCTACAACCCAATTGTGTGTAGAAGCTGGGATTCGTCTTTCTGGAGCTGCAGGAGGTTAGGGGGGATTTAAACACGTCTTCAACGTCATTAAGATTTTTTTTTAAAGATAGAAATGGATAGATCCTCTGACCCTAATTGCTCTACTGCATAAATCCCACCTTAGTTAGTGTCCCAATCCATTGGACTTTCCACAACACCAAATCCAGCAATACTCAGGAAGAATAATTGTTTTCCTATCCAGCCGACTGTTCTGTATTGAAGAAGCTGGTGAACTTTAGAAGGACAATTCTGCCTTCCTATCCACACTTCTGTTCACACATCAGTGCACTAAGTCCAGATATACTTTGGACTGACTTTTCTGTGTCATTTTTGTCTCTATTGTTCATAAAAACAGATCAAGCTGAGCTGTACGACATCTGCGTGTCCCCAGTGCACTCTGCTGAACACATCCAGATATAGTCTGGAGCAATATTTCGCTGTTCCGTTCTAACCTGGTGCTCCACCGGACACATGCACCTGCCCTGCTGCCGAACATGTATGTGTTTCATTTCCCAACCACTGTCCACACCCACTGACCCGAGCTGTACTTCAGAAGCCAATCTGCCTGTGCCATTCGCCTTGGATTGTTTCGGAATCCCACGTCAGGCTCGAATGTAGGTTCCGATTCTTTATAGAATCATATAATCCCTACAGTGCGGAAGGCGGGTCATTCGGCCCAACGATTCTGCACCAGCCCTTAGAAAGAGCAACCTATTTAAGCCCACACCGCAACCATATCCACATTCCCGCAACCCAATCTAACCTAAAGGGCAATTTGGCACGGCGAATCCACCTGACCTGCACATATTTGGACTGTGGGAGGAAAACAGAGCACCCAGAGGAAACCGTGTCAGAGAAAGTGCAAACTCCACATGGACATACATCCGAGGCTGGAATTGAACCTGGGTTGCTGGCGCTCTGAGGCAAGCGTGCAAACCACTGTGACACCGGATTGCAGCCGCCTGGACTCTGCACTGCACAGATTCAGCGTGTAGGACAATTTCTGGGGTCTCTGACAGCCTCTTTTCTGTTTTACAATGAAATACACAGTTTTTAAAATTAAGAGTAGTCAATTATTTTTCCAATTTCTGGTGGTTAATCCACCTACCTCCCACATCTTTGAGTTGTGGGGTGAGACCCACGCAGAACCGGGGAGAATGTGCAAACTCCACGCGGCTCGTGACCCGGGGCCGGGGTCGAACCCGGGTCCTCGGCGCAGCGAGGCAATGTGAACTGGGAACTTAAGGAAACTAGGAGAGCAAAAACGGTACATGAAAGGATACAGGCAGGTAAAATGAACGGACGTCCTAAGTAGTTTTAACAGCGCATTAAGGGTAAAAGGATAACTAGGGAAATAGCCGGAAAACATGGGCTATCGCTTCTCGGCCTTTTGGTTCAGATCAAGTGTAGTATCTGTTCTTATCAGTTTAATACCTGGTATGTCCTCTATCTGGGGACCGAATATTAAATTAATTTTTGGGACTCGGAGATGGTTCAGGGGCTTGCTTCTTCCGCTCCACGCATCAATCTCGTCTTGCAATGCTTCCAGGAATGGTGCCTTCACCCCCGCTTTGGGGAGCAAAAAGTACAAATGCAGAAAATGGCGCAAAACCTGGCCGCCCCTCTTCTCCCTTGTCCAGTTGTCTCATCCGGACCAATTTAAGGCCTTTCAGGCTCCAAAGCATTGCTAGCTTTTCTGCTGGCGTGCGCTTCGTGCACTAATGTTGTGAGCCGATGGACCCGCGGACTTGCGGCAGCCAGGCTCCGTTTTCAGCTGATATGCCACACAGACTTCCTGCTGCTTTTTACAGGCCACTCCCTCTCACCCCAGGATGCCGACTTGCCTTCTCCTCACTTCAGCTACCACAGCCCTTCATCCTGCACAACAGGGAAGTGTGGCGACAGACGGAACGGCATCCTGATTTGGATGTAGGTGTACCTTCACTGCGTCTCTTTTCGTTCTCCTGACTCCACGACCAACACGCCAGGGTGGAGCTCAGTGAGACTAGACATTGCCCCCTGTTGGATTCCGCCAATACTTGCTGCTTGCACGGATTGCCCTTTGTTCGGCAAAGCTGGAGGTTTCTTCGACTCCCTGCGTTGGGTGTCACTGGGCCTTCACAGCGTCTCCATTTCTTCTGGTGATGACAGGGGACGGCATGACAAACGATGTCTCCCTGTTGTGTTTTACTGATTCTGCATGCACAGACTCACCGTGCTCGGCCAAGCTGGAGGTCTCTTGACCAACAGTGACCGTAGGGACTAAAAGTTCCAAAGCACAGTCGAGCGCAGCAAGGTGCACCTGAATGTCGGTGGACGAGGAGGACAAGAGCCATAGCCGGAAAATATGGGTTATCGCTTATCGGCGTTTTGGCTCACATCAAGTGTAGTATCTGTTCTTATCGGGGCAGCTACCGCCAAGGCGCAAGGGGGAAAGACCAATGTGTAACGTTTTTCCAGCAAATATACACCGAGGGGCGGGTAACAGTGTAAACCCCACTTGGTCTGGGCCACTCACACTCCAATGTATAAAACAAACATGACAATGTAAATATTTAAGAAAGAATTGCAATGTAAAGAGTGATATGTGTATAAGAATATCAAAATATAATGGAAGAAAGTCAAAGCAGTGTGTAGCTCTGACGGAAATGTACAGACAAGACAATTCGAAATGTTCTGTAATGCTTATGATAATTTTTATGAATAAAGTATATTTTTTTGAATTAAAAAAAAATATATTTTCTTATCAGTTTAATACCTGGTATGTCCTCTATCTGGGGACCGAATATTAAATTAATTTTTGGGACTCGGAGATGGTTCAGGGGCTTGCTTCTTCCGCTCCACGCATCAACCTGGTCTTGCAATGTTTACAGGAATGGTGCCTTCACCCCGCTTTGGGGAGCAAAAAGTACAAAAGCAGAGAAGGGCGCAAAACCTGGCTTCCCCTTTTCTCTCTTGTCCAGTTGTCTCATCCTGACCAATTTAAAGCCTTTCAGGCTCCAAAGCATTGCTAGCTTTTCTGCTGGCGTGCGCTTCGTGCACTAATGTTGCGAGCCGATGGACTCGCAGACTTGCGGCAGCCAGGCTCAGTTTTCAGCTGATCTGCCACACAGATTTCCTGCTGCTTCTTAAAGGCCACTCACCCTCACCCCAGGATGCCGACTTGCCTTCTCCTCACTTCAGTTACCACAGCACCTTCATCCTGCACAACAGGGAAGCGTGGCGACAGACGGAACGGCATCCTGATTTGGATGTAGGTGTACCTTCACGGCGTCTCTTTTCGTTCTCCTGACTCCACGACCAACACGCCAGGGTGGAGCTCAGGGAGACTAGACATTGCCCCCTGTTGGATTCCGCCAGTACTATCTGCTTGCAAGGATTGCCCTTTGTTCGGCAAAGCTGGAGGTTTCTTCGACTCCCTGCGTTGGGTGTCACTGGGCCTTCACAGCGTCTCCATTTCATCTGGTGATGACAGTGGAAGACGTGCCAGACGATGTCTCCCTGTTGTGTTTTACTGGTTCTGCATGCACAGACTCCACCGTGCTCGGCCATGCTGGAGGTCTCTTGACCAACAGTGAACATAGACTAAAAGTTCCAAAGCACAGTCGAGCGCAGCAAGGTGCACCTGAATCTCGGTCGATGAGGAGGACAAGAGCCATAGTCGGAAAATATGGGTTATCGCTTCTCGGCCTTTTGGCTCAGATCAAGTGTAGTCTCATTTGATCGAGAGAAGCTGAGGATTGCGATGTCGATCGTGGATTGGAGAACTCGGAGGGATTGAAGTCGTCAAACAGGAAACGTTTGGAGCTCGGCTGCTATTGGTGGATCTAACGCCGATACAGTTCAGATCCAACGTACGAGCTATGGATGCAGCTGCATCACGTACATCAGGCTGGGTAGTGCGAAACACTGTCCGAGTCAAAGTGCAGAAAACGGAAGGAGAGTCACCGTTGGACCGGAAACACTTCGTGAAGCGGGTGCTGCTCTAGTGTTGTGGGTTTAAAGCAACAGACATCTTCTGCTTGCAAAACTTCCCCAACAATGTTTTTTTTTGATGTCACCTTCAAGAGCGTCGCAGCGTGCATCAAATTCTTGAACGTCTTCAAGGGAAAAAGTAACCAGAGTCCCCTGTCGATCCTGACTGCGGAGCCTCTGTTTACGCTACCGGCGCAGCAAAGCCGGGTTGTTACACTGCACACGTACAACCCCACGTCCCCGTGTCTGCTGTGCTCACGTTCCTCGCCAGGTACGCTCAGCTGAAAAGTGACAGCGTGCAAGTGAAAGACACCTTCGGCATCTGGACAAGTGAGCACCAGATCAAGGTGACTCTGAGAACAGACGGCAACGGAACCATCCTGCATCCCCCCTCCAGTTTCGCCATTGATGGAAATCGTGGCTACCTGTACTACGTGGGACTGCCACGAGTATGCCACACCTGTGGCAAAACGGGGCATGTTGCCGCAAACTGCAGTGTGACCTTCTGCAAAAATTGCAGGCAGGAGGGACACATGACTAAGGACTCCAAGGAAGACAAGTGCTGCAACCTGTGTGGGGAGGCCGGCCATCTTTACAGGGCCTGCCCGAAACGCAGGGCGACATATGCTCAAATCATCAGCAGCGGAGTTAAAAAGGCGACCAGGGAGGAGGTGCATACACCCTCCACTGAAAAAGACACCACGGCACAGAATGCGGAAAAGCAACAGAAGGGCCCCCAACAAAAAGAGGAGGCCCCAGCACCTCCTGACAACCCAACCCCAGCCCCATCTGATGAGGAACACTCAGTGGAAGAGGAAGAGGATGGGAAAAAGAATAAAGAGCCCTGGGAAACAGTGAACAGGGACAAACGAAAGAGAAAACAAAAAAACAAACTGAAGAAACCCCCCCGAGGGGTAGTGGCAAAAAGCGACACCTTTCAGCCAGCGCACTTAGCGCCGAGACCTCATCCGATGAGGGAAAACAGGACAAGAATCGGCCTCAAATAAAGAGGCAAAGCACCAACCTGGAACGGGAGGCACAGACCCCCCAGACCACCGACCGGGAGGAAAACAAGGTCACAGACCAACCTCGATAGTAACGAGCAGCAACAACCCAGGCGAAGACCGGCCTGCAACCCCAACACCTACTGTCTGCCACAACGAACGCCAGTGCTACACCTCCCCCCCCCCCCCCCCCCCACCCACCCCCAATGCATCTGCGTCAAAATCACGGGGCCAGTGCGGACCAGAACAGTTTTCTCAACCCTGCAACTCTGCGAAAGTTTGCGAGCACCACCGGCATGCTGGGGAACATCCAACAGCTGGAACAGCCAACTGTATAGACTCTGGACTCTTGAGACTGGTACATCTACCTTTTTATAATGGGTTTAAAAATTGCATCCACAAATGTGCGAAGCATTAAAGATACTTCGCGGTGTGTAGCCACACTCAACTATTTAGCAAATGTGAAAGCTGACCTACTGTTCCTGCAGGAGTGCGGAATTCCGCACCTCAGCAACTACAGGCGCTGGTCGAGCTGGCGGTCCCACGGGTCATCCATCTGGTCAGGAGGAAACGACTGCCGCGCCTCCGGACTGGGTATTCTGCTGCGGGGAGGCAACTTCACCATCTCCGACGTTAAGGAGGTGGTGGGCGGGCGCCTCCTCGTAGCAGACGTGAAATACAAAAACACCCCTCTCAGACTTATTAATGTGTACGCCCCGGCCGTAAAAAGTGAGCGGCTGGCAGTCCTTCAGCAACTCCCACTGCTGTTGGCCACCTCCAAGCCGGTCATCCCGGGTGGTAACTTCAACTGCATCATCGATGCGGTTGGACGATCCAGCAGAGCCGACAGCAATCTAGACGCAACGTCCAGACTCCTGATGGAAACGGTAAAAGACGCCAAGCTGCTCGACGTCTGCTGCAACCCTGCAGACGGCGCGCAGCGTAGATACACATGGTCACGGCCAGACGGGTCCGTCCGCTCCAGGAGAGACTTCTTTTTTGTGTCACGAGCTTTCACGGTCAGGTCCACCGACGTAACGCCGGTGTTTTTCTCTGACCACTGCCTCCGACTGGCCGACTGCCACCTGCAGGAAGACGAGGGGGTAGGCAGGGGGACATGGAAGCTAAATGTAAAACTGCTGACCCCTGATAACCTCGAGGAACTCAGGAGGGATTACAAAGGTTGGAGAACCGTGAAACCCCTCCTTGAGGCCCCACATCTCTGGTGGGAAGCAATCAAGGGGAATATCAAGAGGTTTTTCATCCTCAAGGGCGTGCAAAAGGTGAGAGAGAGACGAGGGATCATGTCCAGGCTCCAGAAAAGTATGCAGAATTTGCTCCAGCTGCAGTCGATGGGGGTGGATGTCAAGGAGGATCTCCAAGAGGTGAAGAGCCGGCAAGCCTCGCTCTACACCTCGGAGGCCTCCAAGATTATCTTCCGTTCCTGAGTCCGCTCCATGGAGCAGGACGAAAGGTGCTCACGCTTCTTCTTCCAAAAGGTGCACAGAGAGACCTCTGTGATCAGCAGCCTGAAGGAAGAAGATGGCTCTGTAAAGTCATCGCAGTCTGACATCCTGAGGATCAGCCAATCCTTTTATGCCGGACTGTATGACCTGAAGCCAACAGATAGCACTGTTTCCCAGACCATGCAGTTGACTATCACGGAGTTTATAGGTGACAGCGAGCTGGAAAACCTGGACAAACCACTAACTCTGGACGAGTTGACAAAGACCGCCAAGTCCTTCGAGATGAGTAAAACTCCCGGAAGCGACGGCTTACCGGTTGAGTTGTATTCGGCTCTGTGGGACTGGATGGGCCCAGACCTGATGGAAGTGTACGAGAGTATGATTCTGGAAGGCAGCATGTCAGAGTCCATGAGGAAAGGCATCATCACCCTCATCTACAAAGGGAAGAAATTCAGAATTGGCGACCCATTTCACTGTTGAATGTGGATTACAAAATTCTAGCTAAGGACATCGCCAATCGGGTCAGGTCTGCTCTGGAGTCGGTGATCCACCCTGACCAAACCTGTGCTGTACCCGGCAGGAAGATCTCTGATAGCCTCGCGCTACTCGGGGATACGATCGCCTACGTGCAGTACAGGAGGGTGGACACTTGCCTCATCAGCCTTGACCAGGAGAAGGCTTTTGACAGAATATCGCACACCTACATGATGGGCGTGCTCTCCAAAATGGGGTTTGGGGAGGGAATTCGCAATTGGATCAAACTGCTCTACACAAACATCTATAGCGCAGTCTCAATCAATGGGTGGGAATCAGAAAAGTTCCATATCAAATCCGGAGTCAGGCAGGGCTGCCCTCTCTCCTCTGCCCTTTTTGTGTGCTGCATAGAACCTTTTGCCGAGTCCATCAGGAAGGATCCGGGTATAAGGGGAGTGACGATCCCAGGCAGTGGAGGCATACAAGTCAAGGCCTCCCAGTACATGGACGACGTTGCCGTCTTCTCCTCGGATCCTGCGTCTGTGCGCAGGCTCTTGACCACCTGCGACCAGTTTGAACGGGCCTCGGGAGCCAAGGTAAACCGGGGCAAGAGCGAGGCCATGTTCTTTGGGAACTGGGCCGACCGGTCCTTTGTCCCCTTCACTGTCAGGTCAGATTACCTGAAGGTGCTGGGGATATGGTTCGGAGCTGCTGGGGCGTGCACCATAACCTGCGAGGAGCGCTTAGCAAAGGCAAGGCAGAAACTGGGCTGGTGGGAGCAACGCTCCCTCTCCATTGCGGGCAAAACCCTGGTCATCAGGTGTGAGGTACTCTCGGTGCTACTGTACGTGGCGCAGGTCTGGCCCATAACCCGACCCTACGCCGCAGCAGTCACCCGGGCCATCTTCAAATTTATCTAGCGATCCAAGATGGACCGTGTCCGAAGGGACACCATGTACAAACCTCTGGAGAAGGGAGGGCGGAACGTACCCAACGCCTCCCTCATCCTGTTGGCCACCTTTGTGTCCAGCTGCATCATGCTGTGCGTGGACCACCAGTATGCAAACACCAAGTGTCACTACATACTGAGGTTCTACCTGTACCTGGTGTTGTGAAGGATGGGCCTGGCCTCATTGCCGCGGAACGCTCCAAGTAGTTGGGCCGTACCGTACCACCTGTCCTTCGTGGAAACGTTTTTGAAGAAAAACACCTTTGACCACAATGCAATGAAGCAGTGGTCAGCACGTAATGTCCTCGAGGCCCTCAGGGAAAAGGAGACGGTCGAGGACGTGGGATGGTTCCCTGTGCAGACTGCCAGAGTCATCTGGCAGAACGCCTCATCACCAGAACTTTCAAACAAGCACCAAGAACTAGCTTGGCTGGTGGTGACAACGGCCCTCCCTGTCAGATTCTTCACGCACACCCGAAAGCTCTGCGCCAATGCACGCTGCCCTCGGAGTGGCTGTGGGGGAAATGAGACGGTCACACACCTCCTTGTGGAATGTGCCTTTGCAAAGAATGTCTGGAGAGAGATGCAGTGGTATTTGTCAAGGTTTATCCCAAACAGATCTGTGACACAGGACTCTGTGCTCTACGGACTATTTCCAGGGACACACACCGAGACAAATATCAACTGCTGCTGGAAGGTCATCAACTCGGTAAAAGACGCTCTTTGGTCTGCCCGAAACTTGCTGATCTTCCAGTGCAAAGAATTGTCCTCGACCGAGTGTTGCAGACTGGCACATTCCAAGGTCCAGGACTACGTGCTGAGGGACGCACTCAAGCTTGGGGCAGCTGCCGCCAAGGCGCAATGGGGAAAGACCACTGTGTAAGGTTTTTCCAGCAAATGTTCACCGAAGATCAGGTAACAGTGTAAAGCCCCTCGGTCTGGGCAACCAACACTCCAATGTATAAAACAAACATGGCACTGTAAATATTTAAGAAGGAATTGTAATGTAAAGAGTGATATGTGTATGATAATATCAAAATTGAATGAAAGAAAGTCAAGGCAACATGTAACCCTGCCGGAAATTTAGTGTCAAGACAATTTGAAATGTTTCTGTAATGCTTATGATAATTTTTTATGAATAAAGTATATTTTTTTGAAAAAATAAATAAATAAAAAATAATCTGTTCTTATCAGTTTAATATCTGTTATGTCCTCAATCTGGGGACCAAAAATTAAATTGATTTTTGGGACTCGGAGATGGTTCAGGAACTTGCTCCTTCCGCTCCCCGCATCAACCTGATCTTGCAATGCTTCCAGGAATGGTGCCTTCACCCCGCTTAGGGGAGCAAAATGTACAAAAGCAGAAAATGGCGCAAAACCTGGTTTCCCCTTTTCTCTCTTGTCCAGTTGTCTCATCCTGACCAATTTAAGGCCTTGCAGGCTCCAAAGCATTGCTAGCTTTTCTGCTGGCGAGCACTTCGAGCACTAATGTTATGAGACAATGGACTCGCCGACTTGCGTCAGCCAGGGTCCGTTTTTAGCTGATATGCGCACAGATTTCCTGCTGCTTTTTACAGTCCACTCCCTCTCACCCCAGGATGCCGACTTGGCTTCTCCTCACTTCAGTTGCCACATCCCTTCATCCTGCACAACATTGAAGTGTGGCGACAGACTGACCGGCATCCTGATTTGGATGTAGGTGTACCTTCACGGCGTCTCTTTTCGTTCTCCTGACTCCACGACCAACACGCCAGGGTGGAGCACAGGGAGACTCGACATTGCCGCCTGTTTAATTCCGCCAGTACTTGCTGCTTGAACGGAGTGTCCTTTGTTCGGCAAACCTGGAGGTTCCTTCGACTCCCTGCGTTGGGTGTCACTAAGCCTTCACAGCGTCTCCATTTCTTCTGGTGATGACAGTGGAAGGCGTGCCAGACGATGTCTACCCTGTTGTGTTTTACTGGTTCTGCATGCACAGACTCCACCGTGCTCGGCCAAGCTGGAGGTCTCTTGACCAACAGTGACCGTAGACTAAAAGTTCCAAAGCACAGTCGAGCGCAGCAAGGTGCACCTGAATGTCGGTGGACGAGGAGGAAAAGAGCCATAGCCGGGAAATATGGGCTATCGCTTCTCGGCGTTTTGGCTCAGATCAAGTGTAGTCTCATTTGATCGAGAGAAGCTGAGGATTTCGATGACGATCGTGGATTGGAGAACTCGGAGGGATTGAAGTCGTCAAAGAAGAAACGTTTGGAGCTTGGCTGCTATTGGTGGATCTACATGCTGGCCTAAACCTCGGGTTTAGGCCTAACGCCGATACAGTTTCACACCCAACGTACGAGCTATGGATGCAGCTGCATCCCGACCACTAGGCTGGGGCGTGCGAAACACTGTCCGAGTCACAGTGAAGAAAACGGATGGAGAGTCACCTTTGGACCGGAAACACTTCGTGAAGAAGGTGCTGCTCGAGTGCTGTGGGTTTAAAGCAACAGAGATCTTCTGCTTGCAAAACTTCCCCAAGAATGGCTTCTTTGATGTCACCTTCAAGAGCGTCGCAGCGTGCATCAAATTCTTGAACGTCTTCAAGGAGAAAGGTAACCAGAGTCCCTTGTCGATCCTGACTGCGGAACCTCTGTTTACGCTACCGGCACAGCGAAATCGGGTTGTTACACTGCACACGTACAACCCCCACGTCCCTGTATCTGATGTGCTCACGTTCCTCGCCAGGTACGCTGAGCTGAAAAGTGACAGCGTGCAAGTGAAAGACACCTTCGGCATCTGGACAAGTGAGCACCAGGTCAAGGTGACCCTAAGAACGGACAGCAACGGAGCCATCCTGCATCCCCCCTCCAATTTCGCTATTGGAGTAAATCGTGGCTACCTCTACTACGTGGGACAGCCACGAGTATGCCACACCTGTGGCAAAACGGGGCATGTTGCCGCAAACTGCAGTGTGACCTTCTGCAAGAACTGCAGGCAGGAGGGACACATGACTAAGGACTGCAAGGAAGACAAGTGCTGCAACCTGTGTGAGGAGGCCGGCCATCTTTACAGGGACTGCCCGAAACGCGGGGCGACATACGCTGAAATCATCAGCAGCGGAGTTAAAAAGGCGACCAGAGAGGAGGTGCATACACCCTCCACCGAAAAAGACACCACGGCTCAGAATGAGGAAAAGCAACAAAAGGGCCCCCAACAAAAAGAAGAGGCCCCAGCACCTCCTGACAACCCAACCCCAGCCCCATCTGATGAGGAACACTCAATGGAAGAGGAAGAGGATGGGACAAAGAATAAAGAGCCCTGGGAAACAGTGAACAGGGACAAACGAAAGCGGAAACAAAAAAACAAACTGAAGAACCCCCCGAGGGGTAGTGGCAAAAAGCGACACCTCTCAGCCGGCGCACTTAGCGCCGACACCTCATCCGATGAGGGAAAACAGGACAAGAATCGGCCTCAAATAAAGAGGCAAAGCACCAACGTGGAACGGAAGGCCCAGACCCCCCAGACCACCGACCGGGAAGGAAACAAGGTCACAGACCAACCCCCGATAGTAACGAGCAGCAACAACCCAGGTGAAGACCGGCCTGCAACCCCAACACCTACTGACTGCCATGACGAACGCCAGGGCTACATCACCCCCCCAATGCATCTACATCAAAATCACGGGGCCAGTACGGACCAGAACAGCTTTCTCAGCCCTGCAACTGTGCTAAAGTTTGCGAGCACCACCGGCATGCTGGGGAACATCGAACAGCTGGAACAGCCAACTGTATAGACTCTGGACTCTTGAGACTGGTAAATCTATCTTTTTTATAATGGGTTTAAAAATTGCATCCATAAATGTGCGAAGCATCAAAGATACTTCGCGGTGTGTAGCCACACTCAACTATTTGGCAAATGTAAAAGCTGACCTACTGTTCCTGCAGGAGTGCGGAATTCCGCACCTCAGCAACTACAGGCGCTGGTCGAGCTGGTGGTCCCACGGGCCATCCATCTGGTCAGGAGGAAACGACTGCCGCTCCTCCGGCCTGGGTATTCTGCTGCGGGGAGGCAACTTCACCATCTCCGACGTTAAGGAGGTGGTGGGGGGGCGCCTCCTCGTAGCAGACGTGAAATACAAAAACACCCCTCTCAGACTTATTAATGTGTACGCCCCGGCCGTAAAAAGTGAGCGGCTGGCAGTTCTTCAGCAACTCCCACTGCTGTTGGCCACCTCCAAGCCGGTCATTCTGGGTGGTGACTTCAACTGCATCATCGATGCGGCTGGACGATCCAGCAAAGCCGACAGCAAACTAGACGCTACGTCCAGACTCCTGATGGAAACGGTAAAAGACGCCAAGCTGCTCGACGTCTGCAGCAACCCTGCAGACGGCGCGCAGCGTAGATACACATGGTCACGGCCAGACGGGTCCGTCCGCTCCAGGATAGACTTCTTTTTTGTGTCCCGAGCTTTCACGGTCAGGTCCACCGACGTAACGCCGGTGTTCTTCTCTGACCACTGCCTCCTACTGGCCGACTGCCACCTGCAGGAAGACCAGGGGGTAGGCAGGGGGACGTGGAAGCTAAATGTAAAACTGCTGACCCCTGAGAACATCGAGGAACTCAGGAGGGATTACAAAGGTTGGAGAACCGTGAAACCCCTCTTTGAGGCCCCACATCTCTGGTGGGAAGCAATCAAGGGGAATATCAAGAGGTTTTTCATCCTCAAGGGCGTTCAAAAGGTGAGAGAGAGACGAGGGGTCATGTCCAGGCTCCAGAAAAGTATGCAAAATTTGCTCCAGCTGCAGTCGATGGGGGTGGATGTCAAGGAGGATCTCCAAGAGGTGAAGAGCCAGCAAGCCTCGCTGTACACCTCGGAGGCCTCCAAGGTTATCTTCCGTTCCAGAGTCCGCTCCGTGGAGCAGGACGAAAAGTGCTCACGCTTCTTCTTCCAAAAGGTGCACAGAGACACCTCTGTGATCAGCAGCCTGAAGGAAGAAGATGGCTCTGAAAAGTCATCGCAGTCTGACATCCTGAGGATCAGCCAATCCTTTTATGCCGGACTGTATGACCTGAAGCCAACAGATAGCACTGTTTCCCAGACCTTCCTGTCGACTATCACGGAGGTCATAGGCGACAGCGAGCTGGAAAACCTGGACAAACCACTAACTCTGGACGAGCTGACAAAGGCCGCCAAGTCCTTCGAGACGAGTAAAACTCCCGGAAGCGACGGCTTACCGGTTGAGTTGTATTCGGCTCTGTGGGACTGGATGGGCCCAGACCTGCTGGAAGTGTACGAGAGTATGCTTCTGGAAGGCAGCATGTCAGAGTCCATGAGGAAAGGCATCATCACCCTCATCTACAAGCAGAAGGGGGAAAGGGAAGAAATTCGAAATTGGCGACCCATTTCACTGTTGAATGTGGACTACAAAATTCTAGCAAAGGTCATCGCCAATCGGGTCAGGTCTGCTCTGGAGTCGGTGATCCACCCTGACCAGACCTGTGCTGTACCCGGCAGGAAGATCTCTGATAGCCTCGCGCTACTCAGGGATACGATCGCCTACGTGCAGGACAGGGGGGTGGACACTTGCCTCATCAGCCTTGACCAGGAGAAGGCTTTTGACAGAATATCGCACACCTACATGATGGATGTGCTCTCCAAAATGGGGTTTGGGGAGGGAATTCGCAATTGGATCAAACTGCTCTACACAAACATCTATAGCGCAGTCTCAATCAATGGGTGGGAATCAGAAAAGTTCCAGATCAGATCTGGAGTCAGGCAGGGCTGCCCTCTCTCCTCTGCCCTTTTTGTGTGCTGCATAGAACCTTTTGCCGAGTCCATCAGGAGGGATCCGGGTATAAGAGGAGTGACGATCCCAGGCAGTGGAGGCATGCAAGTCAAGGCCTCCCTGTACATGGACGACGTTGCCGTCTTCTGCTCGGATCCTGCGTCTGTACGCAGGCTCTTAACCACCTGCGACCAGTTTGAACTGGCCTCTGGAGCCAAGGTAAACCGGGGCAAGAGCGAGGCCATGTTCTTTGGGAACTGGGCCGACCGGTCCTTTGTCCCCTTCACAGTCAGGTCAGATTACCTGAAGGTGCTGGGGATATGGTTCGGAGCTGCTGGGGCGTGCACCAAAAACTGGGAGGAGCGCCTAGGAAAGGTAAGACAGAAACTGGGCTGGTGGGAGCAACGCTCCCTCTCCATTGCGGGCAAAACCCTGGTCATCAGGTGTGAGGTACTCTCGGTGTTGCTGTACGTGGCGCAGGTCTGGCCCATAACCCGACCCTACGCCACAGCAGTCACCCGGGCCATCTTCAAATTTATCTGGCGATCCAAGATGGACCGTGTCCGAAGGGACACCATGTACAAACCTCTGGAGAAGGGAGGGCGGAACGTACCCAACGCCTCCCTCATCCTGTTGGCCACCTTTGTGTCCAGCTGCATCAAGCTGTGCGTGGACCCCCAGTATGCAAACACCAAGTGTCACTACATACTGAGGTTCTACCTGTCCCCGGTGTTGCGAAGGATGGGCCTGGCCTCATTGCCGCGGAACGCTCCAAGTAGTTGGACCGTACCGTACCACCTGTCCTTTGTGGAAAAGTTTTTGAAGGAAAACACCTTTGACCACAAGGCAATGAAGCAGTGGTCAGCACGTAATGTCCTCGAGGCCCTCAGGGAAAAGGAGACCGTGGAGGACGTTGGATGGTTCCCTGAGCAGACTGCCAGAGTCATCTGGCAGAACGCCTCATCACCAGAACTTTCAAACAAGCACCAAGACCTAGCTTGGCTGGTGGTGAGAAAGGCCCTCCCTGTCAGATTCTTCATGCACACCCGAAGGCTCTGCACCAATGCACGCTGCCCTCGGAGTGGCTGTGGGGGAAATGAGACGGTCACACACCTCCTTGTGGAATGTGCCTTTGCAAAGAAGGTCTGGAGAGAGATGCAGTGGTATTTGTCAAGGTTTATCCCAAACAGATCTGTGACACAGGACTCTGTGCTCTACGGACTGTTTCCAGGGACACACACCGAGACAAATATCAACTGCTGCTGGAAGGTCATCAACTCGGTAAAAGACGCTCTTTGGTCTGCCCGAAACTTGCTGATCTTCCAGTGCAAAGAATTGTCCTCGACCGAGTGTTGCAGACTGGCACATTCCAAGGTCCAGGACTACGTGCTGAGGGACGCACTCAAGCTTGGGGCAGCTGCCGCCAAGGCGCAATGGGGAAAGACCACAGTGTAAAGTCTTTCCAGCAAATGTACACCGAGGGGCGCGTAACAGTGTAAAGCCCCTCGGTCTGGGCAATCAACACTCCAATGTATAAAACAAACATGCCACTGTAAAAATTTAGAAGGAATTGTAATGTAAAGAGTGATATGTGTACGACAATATCAAAAGTGAATGAAAGAAAGTCAAGGCAACATGTAACCCTGCCGGAAATGTACAGTCAAGACAATTTGAAATGTTTCTGTAATGCTCATGATAAATTTTTATGAATAAAGTATATTTTTTTGAAAAAAAAAAAAAAAAAAAAAAATCTGTTCTCATCAGTTTAATATCTGATATGTCCTCGAGCTGTGGACTGAATATTAAATTGATTTTTGGGTCTCGGAGATGGTTCAAGGGCTTGCTTCTTCCGCTCCACGCATCAACCTGGTCTTGCAATGCTTCCAGGAATGGTGCCTTCACCCCGCTTTGGGGAGCAAAGAATACAAAAGCAGAAAATGGCGCAAAACCTGGCTTCCCCTTTTCTCTCTTGTCCAGTTGTCTCATCCTGACCAATTTAAGGCCTTTTAGGCTCCAAAGCATTGCTACATTTTCTGCTGGCGGGCACTTCGAATACTAATGTTGTGAGCCGATGGACTCGCGGACTTGCGGCAGCCAGGCTCCGTTTTCAGCTGATATGCGCACGGATTTCCTGCTTCTTTTGACAGGCCACTCCCCTTCACCCCAGGATGCCGACTTGCTTTCTCCTCACTTCAGTTACCACAGCCCTTCATCCTGCATAACGGGGAAGTGTGGCGACAGACTGAACGGCATCCTGATTTGGATGTAGGTGTACCTTCACGGCGTCTCTTTTCGTTCTTCTGACTCCACGACCGACACGCCAGGGTGGAGCTCAGGGAGACTAGACATTGCCCCCTGTTGGATTCCTCCAGTACTTGCTGCTTGCACGATTGCCCTTTGTTCGGCAAAGCTGGAGTTTTCTTCGACTCCCTGCGTTGGATGTCACTGGGCCTTCACAGCGTCTCCATTTCTTCTGGTGACGACAGTGGAAGGCGTGCCAGACGATGTCTTCCTGTTATGGTTTACTGGTTCTGCATGTACAGACTCCACCGTGCTCGGCCAAGCTGGAGGTCTCTTGACCAACAGTGACCGTAGACTAAAAGTTCCAAAGCACAGTCGAGCGCAGCAAGGTGCAACTGAATGTCGGTGGACGAGGAGGACAAGGGCCATAGCCGGGAAATGTGGGCTATCGCTTCTCGGCCTTTTGGCTAAGATCAAGTGTAGTTTCGTTTGATCGCGGGAAGCTGAGGATTGTGATGTCGATGTCGATGGTGGATTGGAGAACACGGAGGGATTGAAGTCGTCAAAGAGGAAACGTTTAGAGCTCGGGTGCTATTGTTGGATCTACATGCTGGTCAAGCCTCTGATTTAGTACTAACGCCGATACAGTTCAGACCCAACGTACGAGCTATGGATGCAGCTGCATCCCGACCACCAGGCTGGGGAGTGCGAAACACTGTCCGAGTCACAGTGAAGAAAGCGGAAGGACAGTCACCTGTGGACCGGAAACTCTTCGTGAAGCGGATGCTGCTCGAGTGTTGTGGGTTTAAAGCAACAGAGATCTTATGCTTGCAAAACTTCCCCAACAATGGATATTTTGATGTCACCTTCATGAGCGTCGCAGCGTGCATCAGATTGTTGAACGTCTTCAAAGAAAAAGGTAACCAGAGTCCCCTGTCTATCCTGACTGCAGGGCCTCTGTTTCCGCTACCGTCGCAGCAAAACCGGGTTGTTACACTGCACACGTACAACCCCCACGTTCCCGTCTCTGATGTGCTCACTTTCCTCGCCAGGTACGCTGAGCTGAAAAGTGACAGCGTGCAAGTGAAATACACCTTCGGCATCTGGACAAGTGAGCACCAGATCAAGGTGACTCTAAGAATGGACACCAACGGAACCATCCCGCATCTCCCCTCCAGTTTCGCTCTTGGAGGGAATCGTGGCTACCTCTACTACGTGGGACAGCCACGAGTATGCCACACTTGTGGCAAAACGGGGCATGTTGCCGCAAACTGCAGGGTGGCCTTCTGCAAAAACTGCAGGCAGGAGGGACACACGACTAAGGACTGCAAAGAAGACAAGTGCTGCAACCTGTGTGGGGAGGCCGGCCATCTTTACAGGGCCTGCCCGAAACGCGGGGCGACATATGCACAGATCATCAGCAGCGGAGTTAAAAAGGCGACCAGAGAGGAGGTTCATACACCCTCCACCGGAAAAGACACCATGGCACAGAATGCGGAAAAGCAACAGAAGAGCCCCCAACAAAAAGAGAAGGCCCCAGCACGACCGGACAACTCAACCCCAGCCTCATCTGGTGAGGAACACTCAATAGAGGAGGAAGAGGATGGGACAAAGAAAAAGAGCCCTGGGAAACAGTGAACAGGGACAAACGAAAGAAAAAACAAAAAAACAAACTGAAGAACCCCCCCCCCCCCCCCCGAGGGGGAGTGGCAAAAAGCGACACCTTTCAGCCAGCGGACTTAGTGCCGACACCTCCTCCGATGAGGGAAAACAAGACAAGTATCGGCCTCAAATAAAGAGGCAAAGCACCAATGTGGAACGGGAGGCACAGACCCCCCTGACCACGGACCTGGAAGAAAATAAAACCCGCCGAGACAATCAACCGCTGGCTCATGGGAACAGCAATATGACCAACGGCCAGCAAACGCCGGACTTTGAAAACAAGGTCAAAGACTAACCCCCGAAAGTAACAAGCAGCACCAACCCAGGCGAAGACCGGCCTGCAACCCCAACACCTACTGACTGCCACGACGAACGCCAGGGCTATACCGCCCCCCCCCCAATGCATCTGCATCAAGTTCACGGGGCCAGTGCGGACTAGAACAGTTTTCTCAGCCCTGCACCTGTGCTAAAGTTTGCGAGCACCACCGGCATGCTGGGGAACATCCAACAGCTGGAACAGCCAACTGTATAGACTCTGGACTCTTGAGACTGGTAAATCTACCTTTTTATAATGGGTTTAAAAATTGCATCCACAAATGTGCGAAGCATTAAAGATACTTCGCGGTGTGTAGCCACACTCAACTATTTAGCAAATGTGAAAGCTGACCCACTGTTCCTGCCGGAGTGCGGAATTCCGCACCTCAGCAACTACAGGTGCTGGTCGAGCTGGTCGAGCTGGTGGTCCCACGGGCCATCCATCTGGTCAGGAGGAAACGACTGCCGCTCCTCCGGCCTGGGTATTCTGCTGCGGGGAGGCAACTTCACCATCTCCGACATTAAGGAGGTGGTGGGCGGGCACCTCCTCGCAGCAGACATAAAATACAAAAACACCCCTCTCAGACTTATTAATGTGTACGCCCCGGCCGTAAAGAGTGAGCGGCTGGCAGTCCTTCAGCAACTCCCACTGCTGTTGGCCACCTCCAAGCCGGTCATCCTGGGTGGTGACTTCAACTGCATCATCGATGCGGCTGGACGATCCAGCAGAGCCGACAGCAAACTAGACGCTACGTCCAGACTCCTGATGGAAACGGTAAGAGACGCCAAGCTGCTCGCAGCGTAGATACACATGGTCACGGCCAGACGGGTCCGTCCGCTCCAGGATAGACTTCTTTTTTGTGTCCCGAGCTTTCAAGGTCAGGTCCACCGACGTAACGCCGGTGTTCTTCTCTGACCACTGCCTCCTACTGGCCGACTGCCACCTGCAGGAAGACCAGGGCGTCGGCAGCGGGACATGGAAGCTAAATGTAAAACTGCTGACCCCTGAGTACCTCAAGGAACTCAGGAGGGATTACAAAGGTTGGAGAACCGTGAAACCCCTCTTTGAGGCCCCACATCTCTGGTGGGAAGCAATCAAGGGGAATATCAAGAGTTTTTTCATCCTCAAGGGCGTTCAAAAGGTGAGAGAGAGACGAGGGGTCATGTCCAGGCTCCAGAAAAGTATGCAGAATATGCTCCAGCTGCAGTCGATGGGGGTGGATGTCAAGGAGGCTCTCCAAGAGGTGAAGAGCCAGCAAGCCTCGCTCTACACCTCGGAGGCCTCCAAGGTCATCTTCCGTTCCAGAGTCCGCTCCGTGGAGCAGGACGTAAAGTGGTCACGCTTCTTCTTCCAAAAGGTGCAAAGAGAGACCTCTGTGATCAGCAGCCTGAAGGAAGAAGATGGCTCTGCAAAGTCATCGCATTCTGACATCCTGAGGATCAGCCAATCCTTTAATGCCGGAATGTATGACCTGAAGCCAACAGATAGCACTGTTTCCCAGACCTTCCTGTCGTCTATCACGGATGTCATAGGCGACAGCGAGCTGGAAAACCTGGACAAACCACTATCTCTGGATGAGCTGACAAAGGCTGTCAAGTCCTTCGAGACGAGTAAAACTCCCGGAAGCGACGGCTTACCGGTGGAGTTGTATTCGGCTCTGTGGGACTGGATGGGCCCAGACGTGCTGGAAGTGTACGAGAGTATGCTTCTGGAAGGCAGCATGTCAGAGTCCATGAGGAAAGGCATCATCACGCTCATCTACAAGCAGAAGGGGGAAAGGGAAGAAATTCGAAATTGGCGACCCATTTCACTGTTGAATGTGGACTACAAAATTCTAGCCAAGGTCATCGCCAATCGGGTCAGGTCTGCTCTGGAGTCGGTGATCCACCCCGACCAGACCTGTGCTCTACCCGGCAGGAAGATCTCTGATAGCCTCGCGCTACTCAGGGATACGATCGCCTACGTGCAGGACAGGGGGGTGGACACTTGCCTCATCAGCCTTGACCAGGAGAAGGCTTTTGACAGAATATCGCACACCTACATGATGGGTGTGCTCTCCAAAATGGGGTTTGGGGAGGGAATTCGCAATTGGATCAAACTGCTCTACACAAACATCTATAGCGCAGTCTCAATCAATGGGTGGGAATCAGAAAAGTTCCAGATCAAATCCGGAGTCAGGCAGGGCTGCCCTCTCTCCTCTACCCTTTTTGTGTGCTGCATAGAACCTTTTACCGAGTCCATCAGGAGGGATCCGGGTATAAGAGGAGTGACGATCCCAGGCAGTGGAGGCATTCATGTCAAGGCCTCCCTGTACATGGACGACGTTGCCGTCTTCTCCTCGGAACCTGCGTCTGTGCGCAGGCTCTTGACCACCTGCGACCAGTTTGAACGGGCCTCGGGAGCCAAGGTAAACCGGGGCAAGAGCGAGGCCATGTTCTTTAGGAACTGGGCCGACCGGTCCTTTGTCCCCTTCACTGTCAGGTCAGATTACCTGAAGGTGCTGGGGATATGGTTCGGAGCTGCTGGGGCGTGCACCAAAAAACTGGGAGGAGCGCATAGGAAAGGTAAGACAGAAACTGGGCTGGTGGGAGCAGCGCTCCCTCTCCATTGCGGGCAAAACCCTGGTCATCAGGTGTGAGGTACTCTCGGTGCTACTGTACATGGCGCAGGTCTGGCCCATAACCCGATCCTACGCCACAGCAGTCACCCGGGCCATCTTCAAATTTATCTAGCGATCCAAGATGGACCATGTCCGAAGGGACACCATGTACAAACCTCTGGAGAAGGGAGAACGGAATGTACCCAACGCCTCCCTCATCCTGTTGGCCACCTTTGTGTCCAGCTGCATCAAGCTGTGCGTGGACCCCCAGTATGCAAACACCAAGTGTCACTACATACTGAGCTTCTACCTGTCCACGGTGTTATGAAAGATGGTCCTGGCCTCATTGCCGCGGAACGCTCCAAGTAGTTGGACCGTACCGTTTCACCTGTCCTTCGTGGAAACGTATTTGAAGGAAAACACCTTTGACCACAAGGCAATGAAGCAGTAGTCAGCACGTAATGTCCTCGAGGCCCTCAGGGAAAAGGAGA
Source organism: Scyliorhinus torazame (assembly GCF_047496885.1). Taxonomy (NCBI): domain Eukaryota; kingdom Metazoa; phylum Chordata; class Chondrichthyes; order Carcharhiniformes; family Scyliorhinidae; genus Scyliorhinus; species Scyliorhinus torazame. The sequence continues at coordinate 137,807,054 of NC_092726.1, read as the reverse complement.
CCGTGGAGGACGTTGGATGGTTCCCTGAGCAGACTGCCAGAGTCATCTGGCAGAACGCCTCATCACCAGAACTTTCAAACAAGCACCAAGACCTAGCTTGGCTGGTGGTGAGAAAGGGCCTCACTGTCAGATTCTTCATGCACACCCGAAAGCTCTGCGCCAATGCACGCTGCCCTCGGAGTGGCTGTGGGGGAAATGAGACGGTCACACACCTCCTTGTGGAATGTGCCTTTGCAAAGAAGGTCTGGAGAGAGATGCAGTGGTATTTGTCAAGGTTTATCCCGAACAGATCTGTGACACAGGACTCTGTGCTCTACGGACTGTTTCCAGGGACACACACCGAGACAAATATCAACTGCTGCTGGAAGGTCATCAACTCGGTGAAAGACGCTCTTTGGTCTGCCCGAAACTTGCTGATCTTCCAGTGCAAAGAATTGTCCTCGACCGAGTGTTGCAGACTGGCACATTCCAAGGTCCAGGACTACGTGCTGAGGGACGCACTCAAGCTTGGGGCTGCTGCCGCCAAGGCGCAATGGGGAAAGACCACTGTGTAAGGTATTTCCAGCAAAGGTACACCGAGGGGCGGGTAACAGTGCAAACCCCCTCGGTCTGGGCAACCAACACTCCAATGTACAAAGACAAACATGGCACTGTAAATATTTAAGAAGGAATTGTAATGTAAAGAGTGATATGTGTATGATAATATCAAAATTGAATGAAAGAAAGTCAAGGCAACATGTAACCCTGCCGAAAATGTACAGTCAAGACAATTTGAAATGTTTCTGTAATGCTCATGATAAATTTTTATGAATAAAGTATATTTTTTTGAAAAAAAAAAAAAAAATCTGTTCTTATCAGTTTAATATCTGATATGTCCTCGAGCTGAGGACTGAATATTAAATTGATTTTTGGGATCGGAGATGGTTCAGGGGCTTGCTTCTTCCGCTCCACGCATCGACTGGTCTTGCAATGCTTCCAGGAATGGTGCGTTCACCCCGCTTAGGGGAGCAAAAAGTAGAAAAGCTGAATATTGCGCAAACCCTGGCTTCCCGTTTTCTCTCTTGTCCAGTTATCTCATCCTGACCAATTTAAGGCCTTTCAGGCTCCAAAGCATTGCTACCGTTTCTGCTGGCGGGCGCTTCGTGCTCTAATCTTGCGAGCCAAATGTTCACGGACTTACGGCAGCCAGACTCCGTTTTCAGCTAATATGCCACACAGATTTCCTGCTGCTTTTTACAGGCCACTCCCTCTCACCCCAGGATGCCGACTTGCCTTCTCCTCACTTCAGTTACCACAGCCCTTCATCCTGCACAACAGGGAAGTGTGGCGACCGACTGAACTGCAACCTGATTTGGCTGTATGCACACCTTCACGGCGTCTCTTTTCGCTCTCCTGACTCCACGACCAACACGCCAGGGTGGAGCTCAGGGAGACTAGACATTGCCCCCTGTTGGATTCCGCCAGTACTTGCTGCTTGCACGGATTGCCCTTTGTTCGGCAAAGCTGGAGGTTTCTTCGACTCCCTGCGTTGGGTGTCACTAAGCATGAACAGCGTCTCTATTTCTTCTGGTGATGACAGTGGAAGGCGTGCCATACGATGTCACCCTGTTTTGTTTTACTTGTTCTGCATGCACAGACTCCACAGTGCTCGGCCAAGCTGGAGGTCTCTTGACCAAAAGTGACCGTAAACTAAAAGTTCCAAAGCACAGTCGAGCGCAGCAAGGTGCACCTGAATGTCGGTGGACGAGGAGGACAAGAGACATAGCCCGGAAAATCCGGGCTGTTGCTGCTCGGCATTTTGGCTAAGATCAAGTGTAGTCTCATTTAATCGAGGGAAGCTGAGGATTTCGATGTCGATCGTGGCCTGGAGAACTCGGAGGGATTGAAGTCGTCAAAGAGGAAACGTTTGGAGCTCGGCTGCTATTGGTGGATCTACATGCTGGCCAAAGCCAACTCCGATACAGTTAAGACGTAACGTTCGAGCTATGGATGCAGCTGCATCCCGACCATCAGGCTGGGGTGTGCGAAACACTGTCCGAGTCACAGTGAAGAGAACGGAAGGCGAGTCACCTGTGGACCGGAAACTGTTCGTGAAGCGGGTGCTGCTCGAGTGTCGTGGGTTCAAAGCAACAGAGATCTTCTGCTTGCAAAACTTCCCCAACAATGGATGTTTTCATGTCACCTTCATGAGCGTCGCAGCGTGCATCAAATTCTTGAACGTCTTCAAGGAAAAAGGTAACCAGAGTCGCCTGTCGATCCTGACTGCGGAGCCTCTGTTTACGCTACCGTCGCAGCAAAATCGGGTTGTGACACTGCACACGTACATCCCCCACGTCCCCGTGTCTGATGTGCTCACGTTCCTCGCCAGGTACGCTAAGCTGAAAAGTGACAGCGTGCAAGTGAAAGACACCTTCGGCATCTGGACAAATGAGCACCAGATCAAGGTGACTCTGAGAATAGACGGCAACGGGACCATCCTGCATCCCCCCTCCAGTTTCGCTATTGGAGGGAATCGTGGCTACCTCTACCACGTGGGACAGCCACGAGTATGCCACACCTTTGGCAAAACGGGGCATGTTGCCGCAAACTGCAGCGTGACCTTCTGCAAAAACTGCAGGCAGGAGGGACACACGACAAAGGACTGCAAAGAAGACAAGTGCTGCAACCTGTGTGGGGAGGCCGGCCATCTTTACAGGGCCTGCCCGAAACGCGGGCGACATATGCACAGACCATCAGCAGCGGAGTTAAAAAGGCGACCAGAGAGGAGGTTCATACACCCTCCACCGGAAAATACACCACAGCCCAGAATGCGTAAAAGCAACAGAAGGGCCCCCAATAAAAAGAGGAGGCCCCAGCACGACCCCCTGACAACCCAACCCCAGCCTCATCTGACGAGGAACACTCGATGGAAGAGGATGGGACGAAGTATAAAGGCCCCTGGGAAGCAGTGAACAGGGACAAACGGAAGAGGAAACAAAAAAACAAACTGAAGAACCCCCCGAGGGGGAGTGGCAAAAAGCGACACCTTTCAGCCAGCGGACTTAGTGCCGACACCTCCTCCGATGAGGGAAAACAAGACAAGAATCAGCCTCAAATAAAGAGGCAAAGCACCAATGTGGAACGGGATGCACAGACCCCCCAGACCACAGACAGGGAAGAAAATAAAACCCGCCGAGACAACCAACCTCTGGCTCATGGGAACAGCAATATGACCAACTGCCACCAAACGCCGGACATCGAAAACAAGGTCAAAGACCAACCCCCGAAAGTAACAAGCAGCAACAACCCAGGCGAAGACCGGCCTGCAACCCCAACACCACCCCCGCAATGCATCTGCATCAGGTTCACGGGACCAGTGCGGACCAGGACAGTTTTCTCAGCCCTGCAACTGTGCAACCGTTTGCGAGCACCCCCGGCATGCTGGGGAACATCCAACAGCTGGAACAGCCAACTGTATAGACTATGGACTCTGAGATTGGTAAATCTCCCTTTCTATAATGGGTTTTCAAATTGCATCCATAAATGTGCGAAGAATCAAAGTTACTTTGCGGTGTGTGGCCACACTCAACTATTTAGCAAATGTGAAAGCTGACCTACTGTTCCTGCAGGAGTGCGGAATTCCGCACCTCCGCAACTACAGACGCTGGTCGAGCTGGTGGTCCCACGGGCCATCCATCTGGTCAGGAGGAAATGACTACCGCTCCTCTGGCCTGGGTATTCTGCTGCGGGGAGGCAACTTCACCATCTCCGACGTTAAGGAGGTGGTTGCCGGGCGCCTCCTCGTAGCAGACGTCAAATACAAAAGCACCCCTCTCAGACTTATTAATGTGTACGCCCCGGCTGTAAATAGTGAGCGGCTGGCAGGCCTTCAGCAACTCCCACTGCTGTTGGCCACCTCCAAGCCGGTCATTCTGGGCGGTGACTTCAAGTGCATCATCGATCCGGCTGGACGATCCAGCAAAGCCGACAGCAAACTAGACGCTACGTCCAGACTCCTGATGGAAACGGTAAAAGATGCCAAGCTGCTCGACGTCTGCAGCAACCCTGCAGACGGAGCGCAGCGTAGATACTCATGGTCACGGCCAGACGGGTCTGTCCGCTCCAGGATAGACTTCTTCTTTGCATCCCGTGCTTTCACGGTCAGGTCCACCGATGTAAAGCCGGTGTTCTTCTCTGATCACTGCCTCCTACTGGCCGACTGCCACCTGCAGGATAACCAGGGGGTAGGCAGGGGGACATGGAAGCTGAATGTAAAACTGCTGACCCCTGAGAACCTCGAGGATCTCAGGAGGGATTACAAAGGTTGGAGAACAACGAAACCCATCTTTGAGGCCCCACATCTCTGGTGGGAAGCAATCAAGGGGTGCGTCAAAATGTTTTTAATCCTCAAGGGCGTTCAAAAGGCGAGAGAGGGACGAGGGTTCACGTCCAGGCTCCAGAAATGTATGCAGAATTTGCTCCAGCTGCAGTCGATGGGGGTGGATGTCAAGGATCTCCAAGAGGTGAAGAGCCAGCAAGCCTCGCTCTACACCTCGGAGGCCTCCAAGGTTATCTTCCGTTCCAGAGTCCGCTCCATGGAGCAGGTTGAAAAGTGCTCACGCTTCTTCTTCCAAAAGGTGCACAGAGAGACCTCTGTGATCAGCAGCCTGAAGGAAGAAGATGGCTCTGTAAAGTCATCGCAGTCTGACATCCTGAGGATCAGCCAATCCTTTTATTCCGGACTGTATGACCAGAAGCCAACAGATAGCACTGTTTCCCAGACCTTCCTGTCGACTATCACGGAGGTCTCAGGCGACAGCGAGCTGGAAAACCAGGACAAACCGCTTACTCTGGATGAGCTGACAAAGGCCGTCAAGTCCTTCGAGACGAGTAAAACTCCCGGAAGCTTACCGGTTGAGTTGTACTCGGCGCTGCAGGACTGCATGGGCCCAGACCTGCTGGAAGTGTACGAGAGTATGCTTCTGGGAGACAGCATGTCAGAGTCCATGAGGAAAGGCATCATCACCCTCATCTTCCAGCACACCTAAGAAGGTTGTGCAGTGCTAGTCCGAGGAGACCGAAGAGCTCTTATGTGACTGCTTAGATGCATGGATGGTCCATATTTAAGAACACGGCGACCAACTTAAATGAGTATGCCACCACCGTCACAGACTTCAGCAGAAAATGTGTGGACGACTGCATGCCAAAGAAAGCAGTACGTGCGTTCCCCAAACGGAAACCTTGGCTCAATCGCGAGATTGACTCCCTACTGAAGGACAGATCTGAGGTGTTCAAGGCAGAGGACCCTGACCTATACAAGAAATCCAGGTACGACCTCCGCAAAGCCATCCGGAATGCCAAGAGAGAATATCAAACCAAGCTAGAGTCACAGACAGACTCTCGGCGGTTGTGGCAAGGGCTAAACAACATAACGGGCTACAAAGCGAAGCCGAACAGTATCTCTGGCAGCAGCACACCCCTCCCCGGTGAACTCAATGCATTCTATGCTCGGTTCGAGCAGGTAACCAACAACCCGCTGGCGAGTGCCACAGCAGCCCATAATTCACCCATACCCACCAACACAGCTTCCGAAGTCAGATTGGCCTTCCTGAAAGTGAACCCTCGGAAGGCGACAGGCCCAGCCGGGATCCTTGGTCGTGCACTCAGAGCCTGCACGGACCAGCTGGCAGAGGTATTCGCGGACATCTTTAAGCTGTCCCTACTCCACTCCGAGGTCCCCACCTGCTTCAAGAAGACCACCATCATACCGGTACCAAAGAAGAACCAGGCAACGTGCCTCAATGACTGACGACCAGTGGTCCTGACTTCAGTCATAATGAAGTGCTTCGAGAGGTTGATCATGAAGCGCATCATGTCCATACTCCCAGAATGCCTTGATCCACTGCAATTCGCATACCGCTGCAACCGGTCCACATCAGACACCATTTCCCTGGCCCTACACTCATCCCTAGAGCATTTCGAAAACAAGGACTCCTACATTAGACTCGTATTGATTGACTACAGCTCCGCCTTCAACACCATAATCCCGGCCAAGCTCATATCAAAGCTCCAAAACAGAGAACTTGGCTCCCCACTCTGCAACTGGATCCTCGATTTTCTGACCAACAGACCACAATCAGTAAGAATGAACAACAACACCCTCCACAATAGTCCTCAAAACCGGCTGCGTACTTAGCCCCCTACTCTACTCCCTGTACACACACGACTGCGTGGCAAAACTTGGTTCCAACTCCATCTACAGGTTTGCTGACGATACGACCATAGTGGGCCGGATCTCAAATAACGATGAGTCCGAATACAGGAGGGAGACAGAGAACCTAGTGGAGTGGTGTAGCGACAGCAATCTCTCCCTCAATGCCAGCAAAACTAAAGAGTTGGTAATTGACTTCAGGAAGCAACGTACTGTACACACCCCTGTCAGTATCAACGGGGCCGAGGTGGAGATGGTTAGCAGTTTCAAATTCCAAGGGGTGCACATCTCCAAAAATCTGTCCAGGTCCACCCACGTCGACGCTACCACCAAGAAAGCACAACAGCGCCTATACTTCCTCAGGAAACTAAGGAAATTCGGCATGTCCACATTGACTCTTACCGACTTTTACAGATGCACCATAGAAAGCATCCTATCAGGCTGCATCACAGCCTGGTATGGCAACTGCTCGGCCCAGGACCGCAAGAAACATCAGAGAGTCGTGAACACCGCCCAGTCCATCACACGAACCTGCCTCCCATCCATTGACTCCATCTACACCTCCCGCTGCCTGGGGAAAGCGGGCAGTATAATCAAAGATCCCTCGCACCCGGCTTACTCACTCTTCCAACTTCTTCCATCGGGCAGGAGATACAGAAGTCTGAGAACACGCACGAACAGACTCAAAATCAGCTTCTTCCCCACTATCACCAGACTCCTAAATGACCCTTTTATGGACTGATTTCATTAACACATCACCCTGTATGCGTCATCCGATGCCAGTGTTTTTGTAGTTACATTGTATATGTTGTGTTGCCCGATTATGAGTTTTCTTTTATTCCATTTTCTTCTCATGTACTTAATGATCTGTTGAGCTGCTCACAGAAAAATACTTTTCACTGTACCTCGGTACACGTGACAATAAAAAAATCCAATCCAATCCAGACAGTTGTGAGTGTTTGATGGACAGTATAGATGAAGCTTTGCTCTGAAACACTGGAATTTATTCTGAGGGGTGATTTAATCAAATGCTTCAGAATAGTATTTGATAGTATACATCTCGTGTGTGTCTCAGTGACAGCTCTGGAATATGTACAGCACAATCTCATCCTGTTTCTGTGCCTCTCGCTCTCTGTGAAATTAACTGTTCCATTTTCTAAATTACCACTTTTCAAAAGGGCTCCATTGCCTGTGAAACAGTTTGTGATACCCAAAGGTTATGAAAAGTGCTTTAAAATGCCTGTCCCCAAGCTGCTGTGAGGATGTTCAGAGTCAGTGTGTGACTTGGGTCACACACAGGCCAGATACACCTCTCCAAGTTAAAGATGGAGAATGAATCTCGCTCCATTTAAAAGATGTATTGAACCAGCCTGTCTGAGTTTAAGTATGTGATTTTCTGTACGCGTGTGTGTGTGTATATGGGGGGGGGGGGGGGGGGGTGGTATGTGTGTCATTCTTTAAGCGGCACTGTATGTTACACGGTAGCACAGTGGTTGGCACTGCGGCCTCACAGCTCCAGGGTCCCAGGTTCGAATCCTGGCTTGGGTCACAGTATGTGCGGAGTCTGCACGTTCTACCCGTGTCTGCGTGGGTTTCCTCCGGGTGCACAGGTTTCCTCCCTGACGTCCCGAAGGACGTGCTGTTTGGTTAATTGGGCATTATGAATTCTCCCTCAGTGTTCCCGAACAGGCGCCAGAGTGTGGCGACCAGGGTATTTTCTCAGTAACTTCATTGCAGTGTGTGTCTGTATGTGTGTGTGTGTCTGTGTGTGTGTGTGTGTGTGTGTGCCTGTGTGTGTGTGTGTGCCTGTGTGCGCGTGTGTGCGTGTGCCTGTGCGCGTGTGTGCCTGTGCGTGTGTGTGCCTGTGCGTCTGTGTGTGTGTGCCTGTGTGTGTGTGCCTGCCTGTGCGTGTGCCTGTGTCTGTGTGTGTATCTGTTTGTTCAGGTGTATCTCAGCGTGAATAGGGGCAGCACGGTAGCATTGTGGGTAGCACAATTGCTTCATGAAATGAAATGAAAATGAAAATTGCTTATTGTCACTAGTAGGCTTCAATGAAGTTACTGTGAAAAGCCTCTAGTCGCCACATTCCGGCGCCTGTTCGGGAAGGCTGGTACGGGAATCGAACCATGCTGCTGGCCTGCCTTGGTCTGCTTTAAAAGCCAGCGATTTAGCCCAGTGAGCTAAACCAGCCCCAGGGTCCCAGGTTCGATTCCGGCTTGGGTCACTGTCTGTGCGGAGTCTGCACGTTCTCCCCGTGTGTGCGTTGGTTTCCTCCGGGTGCTCCGGTTTCCTCCCACAATCCAAAGATGTGCAGGTTAGCTGGATTGGCCATGATAAATTGCCCTTAGTGTCCAAAATTGCCCATAGTTTTGGGTGGGGTTGTTGGGTTGCGGGGATAGGGTGGAGGTGTGGACCTTGGGTAGGGTGCTCTTTCCAAGAGCCGGTGCAGTCTCGATGGGCCGAATGGCCTCCTTCTGCACGGTAAATTCTATGAAATCTATGAATTTGTTTCGTAGTGATTGAAGATCATGAGATAAAAAGTTTGATAGAACGTTTGGCAGCATTGTAGGTGTAAACAATAATGACAGAGACGGTGTAAACCCTGAAGAGAGCGCCTACACGGGGTAGGGGAGCGCCCACTCGCTGTCACCCCACCGAACCTGAACATCTTTAGATACTGTGGGCAATTTTGATAAATCTTGGCCAACTAACCTAACCTGCAAGCCTTTGGACGGTGGGAGCAAACCGGAGCACCCGGAGGAAACCCACACAGTCACGGGGAGAACGTGCAGACTCCGCACAGTCAGTGGCCCAGCCGGGAATCGTATCTGGGACCCTGTAGCTTTGAGGAAGCAGTACTAACCACTGTTCAATCCCGGCTCTGGGTCACTCTCCATCTGGGGTTTGCACATTCTCCCCCTGTATTCTCCCCCATAGCCAGCACTGCCAGTGCTCCCCACACGCATACTGCACTGCAAGTGCTCCCCCACACAGACAGCACCGGCAAAGTTCCCCTCCACAGCCAGTGCTCCCCTCCAGAGCTAGCACTGCCAGTGCTACCCCCACAGCCAGTACGGCCAGTGCACCACCACAGCCAGCACTTCCAGTGCACCCCCCATAGCCAGCATTGCCAGAGCTCCCCACAGCCAGCACTGCCAGTGCATCCCCCATAGCCAGCACCGCCATTTCTCCCCCACAGCCAGCACTGCCAGAGGGCCCCTCATAGCCAGCACTGCCAGTGCTCCCCTCCATAGCCAGCACTGCCTGTGCTCCCCCCCCCAAGGCCAGCACTGGCAATGCTCCCCTCCAGAGTCAGTGCTCCCCTCCACAACTAGCACCTCCAGTGCTCCACGCACAGCCAGCACTGTCAGTGCTCCCACACACGGCCATCACTGCCAGTGCCTCCTCACAACAGCCAGCAGTGCCAGTGCTCCCCCTCACAGCCAGCACTGTCAGTGCTTCCCCACAGTCAACACTGCCAGTGCACCCTCACAGCCTGATGTGCCTGTGCTCCCCCAAAATGCCAGCACTGCCAGTGTACCCCAGAAAAGCAGCACTGCCAGTGCTCCCACACAGCCAGCACTTCCAGAGCTTCCCCTCACAGCCTGCACTGCCAGTGCTCCCACCCTCCCACATCCAGCACTGCCTGTGCTCCCTCCACAGCCAACACTGCCAGTGCTCCCCACACAGCCAGCACTGTCAGTGCTCCCTCCACAGCCAACACTGCCAGTGCTCCCAGCACGCAGCAGGCACTGTCAATGCTCCCCACAGCCAACACTGCCAGTGCTCCACACGCAGCCAGCACTGTCAGTGCTCCCCCCACATAGCCAGCACTGTCAGTGCTCCCTCACACAGCCAGCACTGTCAGTGCTCCAACCACACAGCCAGCACTGTCAGTGCTCCTCCACACAGCCAGCACTGTCAGTGCTCCCACCACACAGGCAGCACTGTCATTGCTCCCCCACACATCCAGCACTGTCAGTGCTCCCACCACACAGCCAGCACTGTCAGTGCTCTCCCACACAGCCAGCACTGCCAGTGCTCCCCCACACAGCCAGTACTGTCCGTGCTCCCCACAGCCAGCGCTGTCAGTGCTCCCCACACAGCCAGCACTGCCAGTGCTCCCACCACACAGCCAGCACTGTCAGTGCTCCCACCACACAGACAGCACTGCCAGTGCTCCCACTACACAGCCAGCACTGTCAGTTATTCCCCCATATACCCAGCACTTTCAGTGCTTCCTCTACACAGCCAGCGCTGTCAGTACTCCCCCCACACAGCCAGCACTATCAGTGCTCCCACCACACAGCCAGCACTGTCCGTACTCCCACCACACAGCCAGCACAGTCAGTGCTCCCCACACAACCAGCGCTGTCAGTGCTCCCCACACAGCCAGCACTGCCAGTGCTCCCACCACACAGCCAGAATTGTCAGTGCACTCCCCACACAGCCAGCACTGCCAGTGCTCCCCACACAACCAGCAATGTCAGTGCTCCCCCACACTGCCAACACTGTCAGTGCTAATACCACATAGCAAGCACAGTCAGTGCTCATCGCCACAGCCAGCACTGCCAGTGCTCCCCACAGAGCCAGCACTGTCAGTGCCCCCCACAACAAGCACAGCCAGTGGTCCCCAAAGCAGCACTGCCAGTGCACCCCCAGAGCCAGCACTGCCAGTGCTCCCCCTCTCGGCCATCACTGTCAGTGCTCCCCTCCACACAGCCAGCACTGCCAATGCTTCCCCACATCCAGCACTGCCACTGTTCCCTCACATCCAGCTCTGCCAGTGCGCTCCCACAGCCTGCACTGCCAGTGCTCCTCTCCACAGCCAGAAATGTCAGTGCTCCCCACACATGGCCAGCACTGTCAGTGCTCGCTACAGCCAGCACTGTCAGTACTCCACCCTCACAGCCTGAACTGCCAGTGCTCCCAACAGCCAGCACTGCCAGTGCTCCCCTCACAGCCTGAACTGCCAGTGCTCCCCTACATCCAGCACTGCCATTGCTCAACCCACACAACCATCACTGCCAGTGCTCCCCCACAGCCAGAGCTCACTCTACCACAGCCAGCACTGCCAGTGCACCCCACAAACATACAGCACCGCCAGTACTCCCCACAGCCTACTTTGCAGTGCTCCCAACCAAGTCTAGCACTGGCAGTGCTCCCTCCACATCCAGCACTGTCAGTGCCCCTCGGACAGCCAGCACTGCCAGTGCTCCCCACAGCGAGCACTGCCAGAGCTCCTCCCCACTACAAGCACTGCCAGTGTACCCCAGCATAGCCAGCACTGCCAGTGCTCCCACAGCCTGTATTGCCAGTGCTGCCCCCACACAGACAGCACTGCTACTGCTCCCCCACCCAGCACTGCCAGTGCTCCCCACGGACAGCATTGCCAGTGCTCCCATTCACATAGCCAGCACTGCCAGTGCTCCCTCCACTGCCAACACTGCCGGTGCTCCCGTCCTCCCTCTCCCAGCATTGCCAGTGCTCCCATTCACACATCCAGCATTGCCAGTGCTCCCTCCACAGCCGACACTGCTAGTGCTCCCCACAGCCAGCATTGACAGTGCTCCGCAATCAGCCATCAATGACATTGCTCCCCCACATCCAGCACTTCCAGTGCTCCCCCACCACAGCCAGCACCTCCAGCGCTCCCCACATAGCCAGCCCTGCCAGTGATCCCCACAGCCAGTACTGCCAGAGTTCCTCCCACTACCAGCATAGCCAGTGCACCCCTTCACAGCCACCACTGCCAGTGCTCCCCACAGCCAGCACTGCTAGAGCTCCTCCCCACTACAAGCACTGCCAGTGCACCCCTCCATAGCCAGCACTGCCAGTGCTCCCACAGCCTGCATTGCAAGTGCTGCCCGCACACAGACAGCACTGCCACTTCTCCCCACCCAGCACTGCCAGTGCTCCCCACGGACAGCATTGCCAGTGCTCCCATTCACACAGCCAGCACTGCCAGTGCTCCCTCCACAGCCAACACTGCCAGTGCTGCCCACAGCCAGGATTGACAGTGCTACCCCACAGCCAGGATTGACAGTGCTCCCCAATCAGCCATCTATGTCAGTGCTCCCCCACATCCAGCACTTCCAGTGCTCCCCACCACAGCCAGCACTGCCAGCGCTCCCCACACAACCAGCACTGGCTGTGCTCCCCACTCAATGCCAGCACTGGCAGTGCTCTCCTCAACACATCCAGCACTGCCAGTGCTCCCACAGCCAGCACTGCCAGAGCTCCTCCCACTACCAGCAATGCCAGTGCACCCCTTCACAGTCATCACTGCCAGTGCTCCCCACAGCCAGCACTGCCAGAGCCCCTCCCCACTACCAGCACTGCCAGTGCACCCCTTCACAGCCAGCACAGCCAGTGCTCCCACAGCCTGCATTGCCACTTCTCCCCACACAGCCAGCACTGGCTGTGCTCCCCACTCAATGCCAGTACTGGCAGTGCTCTCCACAGCTAGTACTGCCAGTGCTCCCCTCACAGCCAGAAATGCCAGTACTCCCCCCACAGCCAGTACTGCCAGTGCTCCCACCACAGCCAGTGCTCCCCCACACATCCAGCACTGCCAGTGCTCCCCACATGCAGCCAGCTCTGTCAGTGCTCCCACAGCCAGCACTCCCCCCATTGCAACGCTCCCCCAGAGCAGGTACTGCCAGTGCTCCCGCCCACAACCAGCACTGCCAGTGCTCCCTCCACACACAGCCAACAATGCCAGTTCTCCCCTCCCCAAATGCCTGCAGTGCCATCACTCCCCCACAAAGCCAACACTGCCAGTGCGCACCCCCCACCACAGCCAGCACGGCTAATGCTACCACCCAAGGCCAGTACTGGCAGCGTTCCCCTCCACAGCCAGCACCGCCAGTGCTACCTTCCACACAGCCAGCACTGTCAGTGCTCCCCCACACAGCCAGCACTGCCACTGCTCCCCCACATCCAGGTCTGCCAGTGCGCCCCCACAGCCTGCACGGCCAGTGCTCCCCTCCACACAGCCAGCACTGCCAGTTCCCCACCACAGCCAGCACTGCCTGTGCTCCGCCCCCCAAGGCCAGCACTGGCAATGCTCACACCACAGCAAGAAATGTCAGTGCTCCCCACACATGTCCATCACTGCCAGTGCTCCCCTCCACACAGCCAGCTCTGCAAGTTCTCCCACCACAGCCAGCACTGCCACTGCTCCCCATATCCAGCTCTGCCACTGCTCCCCCCCACAGCCAGCACTGCCACTGCTCCCCACATCCAGCTCTGCCCGTGCTCCCCCACAGCCTGCACTGCCAGTGCTCCTCTCCACACAGCCAGCGCTGCCTGTGCTTCCACCCCAAACCAGCACTGTCTGTGCACTCACCCCACAAACATCCAGCACTGCAGTGCTCCCCACAGCCTACTCTGCCAGTGCTACCACCCAGGACCATCACTGCCAGTGCTTCCTCACAACAGCCAGCACTGCCAGTGCTCCCTCCTCCCACATACAACACTGGCAGCGCTCCCCCACAGCCAACCCTGCCACTGCTCCACAACAGCCAGCATTGCCAGTGCTGCCCCCACACATCCAGCACTGCCAGTGGTCTCCGCACATCCAACCGTGCCAGTGCGCCCCATAGACAGCATTGCCAGTGCTGCCCCCCCACACAGCCAGCACTACCAGTGGTCTCCCTACATCCAGCACTGCCAGTGCTCCACACACCCACAGCCAGCACTGGCAGTGCTCCCCACACATCCAGCACTGTCAGTGCTCCCCACACAGCAGCACTGTCCGTGCTTCACCCACACAGTCAGCAATGTCAGTGCTCCCTCACACAGCCAGCACTGTCCGTGCTCCCCCCACACAGTCAGCACTGTCAGTGCTGCCTCACACAGCCAGCACTGCCAGTGCTCCCCACACAGCCAGCACTGTTAGTGATCTCCCCACATCCAGCACTGCCAGTGCTCCACACACCCACAGCCAGCACTGGCAGTGCTCCCCACACAGCCAGCGCTGCCAGTGATCCCCAAAGCCAGCAGTGCCAGTGTTCCCATACAGACAACACTGGAAATACTCCCCTCCACTGTCAGCGCTCCCCCACACAGCCAGCACAGCTTGTACTCCCCCCAAGACGAGCACTGGCAGTGCTCCCCTCCACAGCTAGCACTGCCAGTGCTCCCCTCACAGCCAGAACTGCCAGTAGTACCCCCACAGCCAGTACTGCCAGTGCTCCCACCACATCCAGTGCTCCCCCACACATCCAGCACTGCCAGTGCTCCTCACGGCAAGCCCTGCCAGTGCTCTCCCACAGCCAGCATTGCCTGTGCTCCCCCCAATGCAGCCAGCTCTGTCAGTGCTCCCACAGCCAGAACTTCCAGTTCTCCCCCACATTTTAACGCACCCCCAGAGCAGGTACTGCCAGTGCTCCCGCCCGCAACCAGCACTGCCAGTGCTCCCTCCTCACAGCCAACAATGCCAGTCCTCCCCTCCCCAAATGCCTGCACTGCCATCACTCCCCCCAAAGCCAACACTGCCAGTACGCCCCCCACCACAGCCAGCACTTCTAATGCTACCACGCAAGGCCAGTACTGGCAGCGTTCCCCTCCACAGCCAGCATCGCCAGTGCTACCTTCCACACAGCCAGCACTGTCAGTGCTCCCCCACACAGCCAGCACTCTCAGTGCTCCCATCACACAGCCAGCACTGTCAGTGCTCCCCCACACAGCCAGCACTGTCAGTGTTCCCCACACAGCCAGCACTGTCAGTTCTCCCACCACACAACCAGCACTGTCAGTGCTCCCACCACACAGCCAGCAGTGTCAGTGCTCCCACCACACAGACAGCACTGCCAGTGTTCCCACTACACAGCCAGCACTGTCAGTTATTCCCCCATACACCCAGCACTGTCAGTGCTTCCACCACACAGCCAGCGCTGTCATTACTCCCCCCAGACAGCCAGCACTGTCAGTGCTCCCACCACACAGCCAGCACTTTCAGTGCTCCCATCACACAACCAGCACAGTCAGTGCTCCCCCACACAACCAGCGCTGTCAGTGCTCCCCCACACTGCCAGCACTGTCAGTGCTCCCACCACACAGCCAGCACTGTCAGTGCTCCCACCACACAGCCAGCGCTGTCAGTACTCCCCGAACACAGCCAGCACTGCCAGTGCTCCCCACAGCGAGCACTGCCAGAGCTCCTCCCCACTACAAGCACTGCCAGTGTACCCCAGCATAGCCAGCACTGCCAGTGCTCCCACAGCCTGTATTGCCAGTGCTGCCCCCACACAGACAGCACTGCTACTGCTCCCCCACCCAGCACTGCCAGTGCTCCCCACGGACAGCATTGCCAGTGCTCCCATTCACATAGCCAGCACTGCCAGTGCTCCCTCCACTGCCAACACTGCCGGTGCTCCCGTCCTCCCTCTCCCAGCATTGCCAGTGCTCCCATTCACACATCCAGCATTGCCAGTGCTCCCTCCACAGCCGACACTGCTAGTGCTCCCCACAGCCAGCATTGACAGTGCTCCGCAATCAGCCATCAATGACATTGCTCCCCCACATCCAGCACTTCCAGTGCTCCCCCACCACAGCCAGCACCTCCAGCGCTCCCCACATAGCCAGCCCTGCCAGTGATCCCCACAGCCAGTACTGCCAGAGTTCCTCCCACTACCAGCATAGCCAGAGCACCCCTTCACAGCCACCACTGCCAGTGCTCCCCACAGCCAGCACTGCCAGAGCTCCTCCCCACTACAAGCACTGCCAGTGCACCCCTCCATAGCCAGCACTGCCAGTGCTCCCACAGCCTGCATTGCAAGTGCTGCCCGCACACAGACAGCACTGCCACTTCTCCCCACCCAGCACTGCCAGTGCTCCCCACGGACAGCATTGCCAGTGCTCCCATTCACACAGCCAGCACTGCCAGTGCTCCCTCCACAGCCAACACTGCCAGTGCTGCCCACAGCCAGGATTGACAGTGCTACCCCACAGCCAGGATTGACAGTGCTCCCCAATCAGCCATCTATGTCAGTGCTCCCCCACATCCAGCACTTCCAGTGCTCCCCACCACAGCCAGCACTGCCAGCGCTCCCCACACAACCAGCACTGGCTGTGCTCCCCACTCAATGCCAGCACTGGCAGTGCTCTCCTCAACACATCCAGCACTGCCAGTGCTCCCACAGCCAGCACTGCCAGAGCTCCTCCCACTACCAGCACTGCCAGTGCACCCCTTCACAGTCATCACTGCCAGTGCTCCCCACAGCCAGCACTGCCAGAGCCCCTCCCCACTACCAGCACTGCCAGTGCACCCCTTCACAGCCAGCACAGCCAGTGCTCCCACAGCCTGCATTGCCACTTCTCCCCACACAGCCAGCACTGGCTGTGCTCCCCACTCAATGCCAGTACTGGCAGTGCTCTCCACAGCTAGTACTGCCAGTGCTCCCCTCACAGCCAGAAATGCCAGTACTCCCCCCACAGCCAGTACTGCCAGTGCTCCCACCACAGCCAGTGCTCCCCCACACATCCAGCACTGCCAGTGCTCCCCACATGCAGCCAGCTCTGTCAGTGCTCCCACAGCCAGCACTCCCCCCATTGCAACGCTCCCCCAGAGCAGGTACTGCCAGTGCTCCCGCCCACAACCAGCACTGCCAGTGCTCCCTCCACACACAGCCAACAATGCCAGTTCTCCCCTCCCCAAATGCCTGCAGTGCCATCACTCCCCCACAAAGCCAACACTGCCAGTGCGCACCCCCCACCACAGCCAGCACTGCTAATGCTACCACCCAAGGCCAGTACTGGCAGCGTTCCCCTCCACAGCCAGCACCGCCAGTGCTACCTTCCACACAGCCAGCACTGTCAGTGCTCCCCCACACAGCCAGCACTGCCACTGCTCCCCCACATCCAGGTCTGCCAGTGCGCCCCCACAGCCTGCACGGCCAGTGCTCCCCTCCACACAGCCAGCACTGCCAGTTCCCCACCACAGCCAGCACTGCATGTGCTCCGCCCCCCCAAGGCCAGCACTGGCAATGCTCACACCACAGCAAGAAATGTCAGTGCTCCCCACACATGGCCATCACTGCCAGTGCTCCCCTCCACACAGCCAGCTCTGCAAGTTCTCCCACCACAGCCAGCACTGCCACTGCTCCCCATATCCAGCTCTGCCACTGCTCCCCCCCACAGCCAGCACTGCCACTGCTCCCCACATCCAGCTCTGCCCGTGCTCCCCCACAGCCTGCACTGCCAGTGCTCCTCTCCACACAGCCAGCGCTGCCTGTGCTTCCACCCCAAACCAGCACTGTCTGTGCACTCACCCCACAAACATCCAGCACTGCAGTGCTCCCCACAGCCTACTCTGCCAGTGCTACCACCCAGGACCATCACTGCCAGTGCTTCCTCACAACAGCCAGCACTGCCAGTGCTCCCTCCTCCCACATACAACACTGGCAGCGCTCCCCACAGCCAACCCTGCCACTGCTCCACAACAGCCAGCATTGCCAGTGCTGCCCCCACACAGCCAGCACTGCCAGTGGTCTCCGCACATCCAACCGTGCCAGTGCGCCCCATAGACAGCATTGCCAGTGCTGCCCCCCACACAGCCAGCACTACCAGTGGTCTCCCTACATCCAGCACTGCCAGTGCTCCACACACCCACAGCCAGCACTGGCAGTGCTCCCCACACATCCAGCACTGTCAGTGCTCCCCACACAGCAGCACTGTCCGTGCTCCACCCACACAGTCAGCAATGTCAGTGCTCCCTCACACAGCCAGCACTGTCCGTGCTCCCCCCACACAGTCAGCACTGTCAGTGCTGCCTCACACAGCCAGCACTGCCAGTGCTCCCCACACAGCCAGCACTGTTAGTGATCTCCCCACATCCAGCACTGCCAGTGCTCCACACACCCACAGCCAGCACTGGCAGTGCTCCCCACACAGCCAGCGCTGCCAGTGATCCCCAAAGCCAGCAGTGCCAGTGTTCCCATACAGACAACACTGGAAATACTCCCCTCCACTGTCAGCGCTCCCCACACAGCCAGCACAGCTTGTGCTCCCCCCAAGACGAGCACTGGCAGTGCTCCCCTCCACAGCTAGCACTGCCAGTGCTCCCCTCACAGCCAGAACTGCCAGTAGTACCCCCACAGCCAGTACTGCCAGTGCTCCCACCACATCCAGTGCTCCCCCACACATCCAGCACTGCATGTGCTCCTCACGGCACGCCCTGCCAGTGCTCTCTCACAGCCAGCATTGCCTTTGCTCCCCCCAATGCAGCCAGCTCTGTCAGTGATCCCACAGCCAGAACTTCCAGTTCTCCCCCCCATTTTAACGCACCCCCAGAGCAGGTACTGCCAGTGCTCCCGCCCACAACCAGCACTGCCAGTGCTCCCTCCTCACAGCCAACAATGCCAGTCCTCCCCTCCCCAAATGCCTGCACTGCCATCACTCCCCCCAAAGCCAACACTGCCAGTACGCCCCCCACCACAGCCAGCACTTCTAATGCTACCACGCAAGGCCAGTACTGGCAGCGTTCCCCTCCACAGCCAGCATCGCCAGTGCTACCTTCCACACAGCCAGCACTGTCAGTGCTCCCCCACACAGCCAGCACTCTCAGTGCTCCCATCACACAGCCAGCACTGTCAGTGCTCCCCCACACAGCCAGCACTGTCAGTGTTCCCCACACAGCCAGCACTGTTAGTTCTCCCACCACACAACCAGCACTGTCAGTGCTCCCACCACACAGCCAGCAGTGTCAGTGCTCCCACCACACAGACAGCACTGCCAGTGTTCCCACTACACAGCCAGCACTGTCAGTTATTCCCCCATACACCCAGCACTGTCAGTGCTTCCACCACACAGCCAGCGCTGTCATTACTCCCCCCAGACAGCCAGCACTGTCAGTGCTCCCACCACACAGCCAGCACTTTCAGTGCTCCCATCACACAACCAGCACAGTCAGTGCTCCCCCACACAACCAGCGCTGTCAGTGCTCCCCCACACTGGCAGCACTGTCAGTGCTCCCACCACACAGCCAGCACTGTCAGTGCTCCCACCACACAGCCAGCGCTGTCAGTACTCCCCGAACACAGCCAGCACTGCCAGTGCTCCCCACAGCGAGCACTGCCAGAGCTCCTCCCCACTACAAGCACTGCCAGTGTACCCCAGCATAGCCAGCACTGCCAGTGCTCCCACAGCCTGTATTGCCAGTGCTGCCCCCACACAGACAGCACTGCTACTGCTCCCCCACCCAGCACTGCCAGTGCTCCCCACGGACAGCATTGCCAGTGCTCCCATTCACATAGCCAGCACTGCCAGTGCTCCCTCCACTGCCAACACTGCCGGTGCTCCCGTCCTCCCTCTCCCAGCATTGCCAGTGCTCCCATTCACACATCCAGCATTGCCAGTGCTCCCTCCACAGCCGACACTGCTAGTGCTCCCCACAGCCAGCATTGACAGTGCTCCGCAATCAGCCATCAATGACATTGCTCCCCCACATCCAGCACTTCCAGTGCTCCCCCACCACAGCCAGCACCTCCAGCGCTCCCCACATAGCCAGCCCTGCCAGTGATCCCCACAGCCAGTACTGCCAGAGTTCCTCCCACTACCAGCATAGCCAGTGCACCCCTTCACAGCCACCACTGCCAGTGCTCCCCACAGCCAGCACTGCCAGAGCTCCTCCCCACTACAAGCACTGCCAGTGCACCCCTCCATAGCCAGCACTGCCAGTGCTCCCACAGCCTGCATTGCAAGTGCTGCCCGCACACAGACAGCACTGCCACTTCTCCCCACCCAGCACTGCCAGTGCTCCCCACGGACAGCATTGCCAGTGCTCCCATTCACACAGCCAGCACTGCCAGTGCTCCCTCCACAGCCAACACTGCCAGTGCTGCCCACAGCCAGGATTGACAGTGCTACCCCACAGCCAGGATTGACAGTGCTCCCCAATCAGCCATCTATGTCAGTGCTCCCCCACATCCAGCACTTCCAGTGCTCCCCACCACAGCCAGCACTGCCAGCGCTCCCCACACAACCAGCACTGGCTGTGCTCCCCACTCAATGCCAGCACTGGCAGTGCTCTCCTCAACACATCCAGCACTGCCAGTGCTCCCACAGCCAGCACTGCCAGAGCTCCTCCCACTACCAGCACTGCCAGTGCACCCCTTCACAGTCATCACTGCCAGTGCTCCCCACAGCCAGCACTGCCAGAGCCCCTCCCCACTACCAGCACTGCCAGTGCACCCCTTCACAGCCAGCACAGCCAGTGCTCCCACAGCCTGCATTGCCACTTCTCCCCACACAGCCAGCACTGGCTGTGCTCCCCACTCAATGCCAGTACTGGCAGTGCTCTCCACAGCTAGTACTGCCAGTGCTCCCCTCACAGCCAGAAATGCCAGTACTCCCCCCACAGCCAGTACTGCCAGTGCTCCCACCACAGCCAGTGCTCCCCCACACATCCAGCACTGCCAGTGCTCCCCACATGCAGCCAGCTCTGTCAGTGCTCCCACAGCCAGCACTCCCCCCATTGCAACGCTCCCCCAGAGCAGGTACTGCCAGTGCTCCCGCCCACAACCAGCACTGCCAGTGCTCCCTCCACACACAGCCAACAATGCCAGTTCTCCCCTCCCCAAATGCCTGCAGTGCCATCACTCCCCCACAAAGCCAACACTGCCAGTGCGCACCCCCCACCACAGCCAGCACTGCTAATGCTACCACCCAAGGCCAGTACTGGCAGCGTTCCCCTCCACAGCCAGCACCGCCAGTGCTACCTTCCACACAGCCAGCACTGTCAGTGCTCCCCCACACAGCCAGCACTGCCACTGCTCCCCCACATCCAGGTCTGCCAGTGCGCCCCCACAGCCTGCACGGCCAGTGCTCCCCTCCACACAGCCAGCACTGCCAGTTCCCCACCACAGCCAGCACTGCATGTGCTCCGCCCCCCCAAGGCCAGCACTGGCAATGCTCACACCACAGCAAGAAATGTCAGTGCTCCCCACACATGGCCATCATTGCCAGTGCTCCCCTCCACACAGCCAGCTCTGCAAGTTCTCCCACCACAGCCAGCACTGCCACTGCTCCCCATATCCAGCTCTGCCACTGCTCCCCCCCACAGCCAGCACTGCCACTGCTCCCCACATCCAGCTCTGCCCGTGCTCCCCCACAGCCTGCAATGCCAGTGCTCCTCTCCACACAGCCAGCGCTGCCTGTGCTTCCACCCCAAACCAGCACTGTCTGTGCACTCACCCCACAAACATCCAGCACTGCAGTGCTCCCCACAGCCTACTCTGCCAGTGCTACCACCCAGGACCATCACTGCCAGTGCTTCCTCACAACAGCCAGCACTGCCAGTGCTCCCTCCTCCCACATACAACACTGGCAGCGCTCCCCACAGCCAACCCTGCCACTGCTCCACAACAGCCAGCATTGCCAGTGCTGCCCCCACACAGCCAGCACTGCCAGTGGTCTCCGCACATCCAACCGTGCCAGTGCGCCCCATAGACAGCATTGCCAGTGCTGCCCCCCACACAGCCAGCACTACCAGTGGTCTCCCTACATCCAGCACTGCCAGTGCTCCACACACCCACAGCCAGCACTGGCAGTGCTCCCCACACATCCAGCACTGTCAGTGCTCCCCACACAGCAGCACTGTCCGTGCTCCACCCACACAGTCAGCAATGTCAGTGCTCCCTCACACAGCCAGCACTGTCCGTGCTCCCCCCACACAGTCAGCACTGTCAGTGCTGCCTCACACAGCCAGCACTGCCAGTGCTCCCCACACAGCCAGCACTGTTAGTGATCTCCCCACATCCAGCACTGCCAGTGCTCCACACACCCACAGCCAGCACTGGCAGTGCTCCCCACACAGCCAGCGCTGCCAGTGATCCCCAAAGTCAGCAGTGCCAGTGTTCCCATACAGACAACACTGGAAATACTCCCCTCCACTGTCAGCGCTCCCCACACAGCCAGCACAGCTTGCGCTCCCCCCAAGACGAGCACTGGCAGTGCTCCCCTCCACAGCTAGCACTGCCAGTGCTCCCCTCACAGCCAGAACTGCCAGTAGTACCCCCACAGCCAGTACTGCCAGTGCTCCCACCACATCCAGTGCTCCCCCACACATCCAGCACTGCCAGTGCTCCTCACGGCACGCCCTGCCAGTGCTCTCTCACAGCCAGCATTGCCTTTGCTCCCCCCAATGCAGCCAGCTCTGTCAGTGATCCCACAGCCAGAACTTCCAGTTCTCCCCCCCATTTTAACGCACCCCCAGAGCAGGTACTGCCAGTGCTCCCGCCCACAACCAGCACTGCCAGTGCTCCCTCCTCACAGCCAACAATGCCAGTCCTCCCCTCCCCAAATGCCTGCACTGCCATCACTCCCCCCAAAGCCAACACTGCCAGTACGCCCCCCACCACAGCCAGCACTTCTAATGCTACCACGCAAGGCCAGTACTGGCAGCGTTCCCCTCCACAGCCAGCATCGCCAGTGCTACCTTCCACACAGCCAGCACTGTCAGTGCTCCCCCACACAGCCAGCACTCTCAGTGCTCCCATCACACAGCCAGCACTGTCAGTGCTCCCCCACACAGCCAGCACTGTCAGTGTTCCCCACACAGCCAGCACTGTCAGTTCTCCCACCACACAACCAGCACTGTCAGTGCTCCCACCACACAGCCAGCAGTGTCAGTGCTCCCACCACACAGACAGCACTGCCAGTGTTCCCACTACACAGCCAGCACTGTCAGTTATTCCCCCATACACCCAGCAATGTCAGTGCTTCCACCACACAGCCAGCGCTGTCATTACTCCCCCCAGACAGCCAGCACTGTCAGTGCTCCCACCACACAGCCAGCACTTTCAGTGCTCCCATCACACAACCAGCACAGTCAGTGCTCCCCCACACAACCAGCGCTGTCAGTGCTCCCCCACACTGGCAGCACTGTCAGTGCTCCCACCACACAGCCAGCACTGTCAGTGCTCCCACCACACAGCCAGCGCTGTCAGTACTCCCCGAACACAGCCAGCACTGTCAGTGCTCCCACCACACAGCCAGCACTGTCAGTGATCCCATCACACAGCCAGCACAGTCAGTGCTCCCCCCACACTTCCAGCACTGTCAGTGCTCCCCCACACAGCCAGCACTGCCAGTGCTCTCCAGCACACAGCCAGAACTCTCAGTTCAGCCCCCCACACAGCCAGAACTGCCAGTGCTCCCCACACAACCAGCAATGTTAGTGCTCCCCCCACAGCCAGGACTGTCAGTGTTCCCACACAGCCAGCACTGTCAGTTCTCCCACCACACAGCCAGCACTGTCAGTGCTCCCACCACACAGCCAGCACTGTCAGTGCTCCCACCACACAGACAGCACTGCCAGTGTTCCCACTACACAGCCAGCACTGTCAGTTATTCCCCCATACACCCAGCACTGTCAGTGCTTCCACCACACAGCCAGCGCTGTCAGTACTCCCCCCACACAGCCAGCACTGTCAGTGCTCCCACCACACAGCCAGCACTTTCAGTGCTCCCATCACACAACCAGCACAGTCAGTGCTCCCCCACACAACCAGCGCTGTCAGTGCTCACCCCACACTGCCAGCACTGTCAGTGCTCCCACCACACAGCCAACACTGTCAGTGCTCCCACCACACAGCCAGCCCTGTCAGTACTCCCCCCACACAGCCAGCACTGTCAGTGCTCCCACCACACAGCCAGCACTGTCAGTGTTCCCATCACACAGCCAGCACTGTCAGTGCTCCCCCACACAACGAGCGCTGTCAGTGCTCCCCCCACACTTCCAGCACTGTCAGTGCTCCCACCACACAGCCAGCACTGTCAGTGCTCCCCCACACAGCCAGCACTGCCAGTGCTCTCCAGCACACAGCCAGAACTCTCAGTGTAACCCCCCACACAGCCAGAACTGCCAGTGCTCCCCACACAACCAGCAATGTTAGTGCTCCCCCCACAGCCAGGACTGTCAGTGCTAACCCCACAAAGCCAGCACAGTCAGTGCTCATCGCCACAGCCAGCACTGCCAGTGCTCCCCACAGAGCCAGCACTGTCAGTGCTCCCCACAACAAGCACAGCCAGTGGTACCCAAACCAGCACTGCCAGTGCACCCCCAGAGCCAGCACTGCCAGTGCTCCCCCTCTCGGCCATCACTGCCAGTGCTCCCTCCCACAGCCAGCACTGCCACTGCTTACCCATATCCAGCACTGCCACTGCTCCCCCACATCCAGGTCTGCCGGTGCGCCCCCACAGCCTACACGGCCAGTGCTCCCCTCCACAGCCAGTACTGCCATTTCTCCCACCACAGCCAGCACTGCCTGTGCTCCGCCCACCAAGGCCAGCACTGGCAATGCTCCCACCACAGCCAGAAATGTCAGTGCTCCCCACACATGGCCATCACTGCCAGTGCTCCCCTCCACACAGCCAGCTCTGCAAGTTCTCCCACCACAGCCAGCACTGCCACTGCTCCCCACATCCAGCTCTGCCACTGCTCCCCCACAGCCAGCACTGCCACTGCACCCCCACATCCAGCTCTGCCAGTGCTCCCCATAACCTGCACTGCCAGTGCTCCTCTCCACACAGCCAGCGCTGCCTGTGCTTCCACCCCAAACCAGCACTGCCTGTGCACTCACCCCACAAACATCCAGCACTTCCAGTACTCCCCTCCACAGCCAGCACTGCCAGCGCTCCCCACACAGCCAACACTGGCTGTGGTCCCCACTCAATGCCAGCACTTGTAGTGCTCTCCACAGCCAGCACTGCCAGTGATCCCAAAGCCAGCAGTGCCAGTGTTCCCATACAGTCAGCACTGGAAATGCTCCCCTCCACAGTCAGCGCTCCCCCAAACAGCCAGCACAGCTTGTGCTCCCCCCCAAGACCAGCACTGGCAGTGCTCCCCTCCACAGCTAGCACTGCCAGTGCTCCCCTCACAGCCAGAACTGCCAGTACTCCCCCCACAGCCAGTACTGCCAGTTCGCCCACCACAGCCAGTGCTCCCCCACATATCCAGCACTGCTAGTGCTCCCCACGGCAAGCCCTGCCAGTGCTCCCCCACAGCCAGCACTTCCAGTTCTCCCCCCATTTCAACGCTCCCCCAGAGCAATTACTGCCAGTGCTCCCGCCCACAACCAGCACTGCTAGTGCTCCCTCCACACAGCCAACAATGACAGTGATCCCCTCCCCAAATGCCTGTCCTGCCATCACTCCCCCTCCCAAAGCCAACACCGCCAATGCGCCTCCCCCACCACAGCCAGCACTTCTAATGCGACCACCAAAGGCCAGTACTGGCAGCGTTCCCCTCCACAGCCAGCACCGCCAGTGCTACTTCCACACAGCCAGCACTGTCAGTGCTCCCCCCACACAGCCAGCATGTCAGTGCTCCCCACACAGCCAGCACTGTCAGTACTACCCCACACTGCCAGCACTGTCAGTGCTCACCACACAGCCAGCACTGCCAGTGCTCGCTCACACAGCCAGCACTGCCAGTGCCACCTCTCACTGCCAGCACTGCCAGTGAAACCCCAAACAACCAGCACTGACAGTGCTCCCCTCACACAGCCAGCACTTCCAGTGCTCCGCCCACACAACCAGCACTGACAGTGCTCCCACCCACACAGCCAGCACTGTCAGTGCTCCCACCGCACAGCCAGCACTGGCAGTGCTCCCCCACGTAGCCAGCACTGTCAGTGCTCCCACCCACACTGCTAGGACTGTCAGTGCTCCCAGCGCACAGCCAGAACTGTCTGTGCCCCCCCACACAGCCAGCACTGTCAGTGCCCCCCCATACAGCCAGCACTGTAAGTTCTCCCCACACAGCCAGCACTGCCAGTGCTCCCACCACACAGCCAGCACTGTCAGTGCTCCCCCACACAGCCAGATCTGTCAGTGCTTCCCCACACAGCCAGCACTGTCAATGCTCCCACCACACAGCCAGCACTGTCAGTGTTCCCCCCACACAGCCAGCACTGCCAGTGCTCCCCACACAACCAGCAATGTTAGTGCTCCCCCCACACAGCCAGCACTGTCAGTGCTAACCCCACACAGCCAGCACTGTCAATGCTCCCACCACGCAGCCAGCACTGTCAGTGCTCCCCCCACACAGCCAGCACTGTCAGTGCTCCCACCACACAGCCAGCACTCTCAGCGCTCCCCCACACAGCCAGCACTGTTAGTGCTCCCACCACACAGCCAGCACTGTCAGTGCTCCCACCACTAAGCAAGCACTGCCAGTGCTCCCCCACACCCCACAACTGTCAGCAGCGGCTGAAGCTGATATTTGGCTGAGAGACTGTCAATCAGCGGCTGGAGCTCCTGATTGGCTGAGAAGCTGCCAGTCGGAGACTGGAGCTGCTGATTGGCTGAGAGGCCGGTAGTCAGCGGCTGGAACTCCTGATTGGCTGAGAGGCTGCCAGTCGGACACTGGAGCTGTTGATTGGCTGAGAGGCTGTGAGTCAACGACTGGAACTCCTGATTGGCTGAGAGGCTGTCAGTCAGTTTTATTTTCTCATCAATTTAATAATTGATGTAACCGGATATTTCACCGCGATCTTGATCTGCTCCCTGAACCTGGACTGAGTCACCACATAAATAAATGTGTTTGTGCAGCAATTTAAATCCTGCAGCATCCATCCGACTTGTTGCAAATTATATTGAGGATCAGTGAGGTAATAAAAATCTGACAAATCGATATAGAAAAATTTAATCACAGACGCGGTCCAGAGAAGGATGAAAGTTCCGGAGATGCTGAAGAGTAAAATCATTGACTTCCTCCTGCTCTCCATCTCTGGGTCGGTGCGATTGTCTCCCTGACTCTGAGCCCTCAGTGCCTTCCGGACACGACTGGTGAGTAAAATGTGTCTGACTGTCAGAGCGTTGATCAATAGGATTGAGAAGAACGGTGTCAATGGGGTTAAAACCTGATCAAACCAGTTATACCCAACCCATCCCGGGTCAGTCCAATAGCTGCTCTTTGTGACGCAGCCCCACTGGACATTGTCAATTATCGCCCCAGGTTCCTCTGCAAAGTACAGGGGGATGTTTTTCACACAGAGCAGGAGGCCGCTTGTGGACAGAACCACAGCCGCAGTTTTCCCGGTGCAATATTTGGTTTTCAGTTTCTGGCAGCGAATGGCCACACATCGATCAAATGAGAAAGTGAGGGTGAACCAGACAGAACAGTCCCTGGCTGCAGAGAGTAGGACAGAGTAAACACGACACACAGGGGTGAGGTACAGGAAACTCCGGGGGAAATAATAACCATTGATCATGGTCAGTATGGGACGAGTGATAATAAACAGCAGATCCGCCGTTGCCATGGCCACCAGGTAGCGAGTGGTGCAGGTAGAGAGGCCACACTTCCCCCGACACAGAATCACAATTCCCAGTAAATTAACTGTCAGAGAGAGAAAGGAGAGACGCGGGAAATTACTGGATAATGAATCTCCCTGTCTGGACCAGGACATAATTGCAGCAGCAATATAATGGATAGGGGGTTGGTGGCAGTGTTGGGAGAGGAGTGGGCACAGATATTACCATTGCAGAGAGGGAAGTAGGAAATGTAACTCCAGTGTTAAAGATGGGGAATGGGCGGGGAAAGTGTGCATTGCAGCCCTGTCAGTTTGATGGCAGTGGTAGGAAAATGTTTATAATCCAGATACCTTTGGGAGAGGTTACATTTCTCCTTGAGTCTGATTTACAGGATTCACTCAGGCCGGCCAGGTTTCCCAAACCGGATACAAACATACCCGAGATTGTCATACCAGCTGAATTATTGGACCATTCCCCGGATTGGACCGTTCCCTGGACTAGATTTCTGATAGGGTTGGACCCCACTCCTGGTTTATTTGAATACTCCACGATCAATGGAAAAAAAATAAAACAAACGTAGGACCTTCCCACTTCATAACCATGGGAGAAATAGAAATATAGAATGTACAGGGCACAAGGAGGCCATTCGGCCCATCGAGTCTGCACCGGTCCTTGGAAAGAGAAAACCAGTTCAAACCACCCCATCCCCATCATCCAGTGACCCCATCTAAATTGTTTGGAAACTAAACACAATTTATCTTGACCAATCCACTTAACCTGCTCATCTTTGGACTGTGGGAGGAAACCGGTGCACCCGGAGGGAACCCACGCAGACAAGGGGGGTGGGGTGGGAGTGCAGACTCCGCACATACAGTGACCCAAGCCGAGAATCGAACCTGGGAACCTGGAGCTGTGAATCAACTGTGCCAACCAGCCTTTCCAGAATAGAGTCTGTCCAGTCTCCAAAACATCCCGAGGTTTTACCCCTCCCAGGTCTAGTCATTCGTAAAGTACCCGCTCCCAGGAATCCCCCATTGCCATGTCGGGAACATCCCAACATCACTGTTCCCAGGAATCCATCCTCTCCCTGTTTGAAAACAATCCCTGCCAAGCTTTTCTCAGGAATATTCCCGCTCCGGCATTGGATATTCCCCAGTGTTCACTTGGCCGTAACAGACTCTCTCCAGATTCGGACTCATTGCATTCGACAAAAAATTAGAAATATTCCAAAACAAGAGCATTAAGATGGAGGAGAAAGTTCCCAGACTAAAGTTGTTTAAATTAAAGTTATGTCCTGTGGGATGTAACATCTGAATTGGACGATGAGATGTTACTCCTCCAGCTTGCGTTGGGCTTCACTGCATTCTTGCAGCGAATGGGCAGCACGGTAGCATTGTGGGTAGCACAATTGCTTCACAGCTCCAGGGTCCCAGGTTCGATTCCGGCTTGGGTCACTGTCTGTGCGGAGTCTGCACATCCTCCCCGTGTGTGCGTGGGTTTCCTCCGGGTGCTCCGGTTTCCTCCCACGTTCCAAATATGTGCAGGTTAGGTGGATTGGCCAAGATAAATTGCCCTTAGTGTCCAAAATTGCTCTTAGTGTTGGGTGGTATTGTTGGGTTGTGGGGATAGGGTGGAGGTGTGGACCTTGGGTAGGGTGTCTTTCCAAGAGCCGGTGCAGACTCGATGGGCCGAATGGCCTCCTTCTTCACTGTAAATTCTATGAAATTCTTGCAGCAGGCCAAGGACAGACATGTGGGCCTGAGAGCAAGGTGCTGAGTTAACATGGCCACAACAGGAAGGCTGGGGCCACACTGTGGGCTGAGTGAAGGTGTTCCACAAAACAGTCTCCCAGTCTGCGTTTAGCCTCCCCAATGTAGAGGAGACGGTATTGGCAGCAGCGAATACAGTAGAACAAATTGAAGGCACAGAACTGAAACGCTGCTTCCCCAGAAAGGACAGTTTGCGGCTGAGAACCATGAGACGGGAGGACGTAAAGGGACAGTTGTTGCACCGTCTCTGATTGCAGGGGAAGGTGCTGGGGGAAGGGAAAGGGGTGCGGGGTCTGAGGGGGAAGTGGACAAGGGGGAGGGAGCGGTACCTGAGGAATGCAGAAATTGAGGGGGGTGGTTGGAGAGAGGTGAAGATGTGTTCAGTGGTGACATCATGCTGGAGTTGGCAGAAATGGAGGAGGATTTTCCTTTCAATGGGGAGGCTGATGGTGTGGAAAGGGAGGAGAGGGACACACTATCATGTTTCTGGGAGGGAGAGGGATGTGTGAGGACAGAGGTGTGAGAAGTGAATTGAACACGATTGAGAGCCCTGTTAACAAAGGAACATGGTGGGGACAGCCCAGTAAAGGAAAAGACAGACATGCCAGACGGGCTATTTTCGAAGTCGCCATCATCAGTACTGACGCGATGGAGATGGAGAAAGTGGGAGAATGAACATAGAACACAGAACATTACAGCACAGTGCAGGCCCTTCGGCCCTCGATGTTTCGCCGACCTGTGAAACCATTCTGAAGCCCACTATACTATTCCCTTATCGCCCATGTGACTATTCAATGACCATTTGAATGCCCTTAGTCTTGGCGATTCCCCTACTGTTGCAGACAAGGCATTCCAGGCCCTTTGTACTCTCTGAGTAAAGAACCTACCTCTGAAATCGTTCCTATATCTATCTCCCCTCAATTTAAAGCTATGGCCCCTCGTGCGAGACATCACCATCCGTGGAAAAAGGCTTCCTACAATGCGGCGACCAGAATTGCACGCAATACTCCAAATGCGGCCGCACCAAAGTTTTGTACAGTTGCAACAAGACCTCATGGCTCCGAAACGCAATCCCTCTACCAAAGAAAGCTAACACACCGTACGCATTCTTAACAACCCTCTCAACCTGGGTGACAACTTTCAGGGATCTGTGTACATGGACACCGAGATCTCTCTGCTCATCCATGCTGCCAAGAATCTTACCATTAGCCCAGTACTCTGTCTTCCTGTTATTCCTTCCAAAATGAATCACCTCACACTTTCCTGCATTAAACTCCATTTGCCACCTCTCAGCCCAGTGCTGCAGCTTATCTCTGTCCCTCTGTAACTTGTAACATCCTTCCACACTGTCCACAACTCCACCCACTTTAGTGTCGACTTTAACGAGATGCAGTCTTTACAGGAAGCAGGGTATGAGGATCTGTACACAACCCTTGTGTTGGGGAACGGAGGCGCAGAGGGATTGGACGCCCATTGTGAAGATTCGGCGGTTAGGGCCAGGGAAATGGAACTTGTTTACGGCCCCAGAGAAATCAGGACTCATAGAATCCCCACAGTGCAGAAGGAGGCCATTCGGCTCATTACGTCTGTAGCAAACCTCTGAAAGAGTACCTCAACCAAGCTCACTCCCCCGCCTATCTCATTAACACCTTAATCTAACCTACACATCTTTTTGGACACTGCGGAGTAATTTAGCATGGTCAATCCACCTAACCTGGACTGTGGGAGGTAAGCGGAACACCCAGTGGAAAACCACACAGACAGGGAGAAAAAGTGCAGTCTCCACACAGACAGTCACCAAAGGTGGCAATTGATCCGGGGAACCTGGTGCTGTGAGGCAGCAGTGCAAAACACTGTGTCACTGTGCCACCAATCTCGTTAGCAAGGGGCAGATCCGGGTAAAGCGGATGGAATCAAGACAGGAAGAAATTATCTTGCTGGGGCAGGAACAGGCCGAAATAATGGGTGTACTGGGACTTTTCTGTTTGTGGATTTGGCGAATGAGGTAGAAGCGGGAGGTTGATGCAGGATGTGTGGGGTTGTGGGACTATGATGTCCGAGGCTGTGGACAGAAGATATCGAGAGTCAACGAGGTCACTGAAAGTCCTGGAAACAACGTCATGATGTTTGGTGGTGTGCTGTTGGTCCAGGGGGAGGTAGCAGGATGGGCCTGAGAGTTGACGGTCAGCCTCTGTGAGGAAGAAGAGTCAGGACACCAGACAATAATGGCACCACCCTTGTGAGCAGCTTAGATCATCAGGCCAGGGTTGGATATTCGAGAGAGGATTGGAGCAAGTTTTGAGTGAGTCAGGACAGAGTTGGTGAGAGGCACAGAGAAATTGAGACGGTCGATGTCGCACTGACAGATCTCAATGAAAAGATCAAGAGCTAATAGGAGGCCAGAGGGTGGGGTCCAGGTAGAGGGAGATTACTGGAGGCGGATGGATTTCAACAACAAATGTTCATAAAATAGACAGTGAGAAACAGCAGAGACAATATTATCTATTCACTGATCACCATCAGAATAATTACCAAAGAATTGAGAAGCAGTAGTCGGTCTCTGTTATTCTTGAATTTAAAACAGAATGTAATAAAATCTTCCAGTCACAATGTCAACAATTGGAAAAATGGAATTAGAAGTCTGAGTTAAAAGAAATCCAGTAACAGAGAGTATTCTTAATAATCGGCACATATTCCAAAGTCAACATTATTCCTGACACATTTCATCCAATTATTTCAATAACTACCAGAAATAATATATCTGAGTAGTCTAATAGATGTTAAACAATTTGATTTTCTAAAGGCCGTCAGTAAGATCCGACATAACAGACTGATGGGTAATCTCAGAGCCAGTGGAGTTAGGGGCACAGCAGCAGAATGGACACATGCTGGCGACACACACAGTAAACAGGGAGAGGAGTTAAAGGGATTTAGGCTGATTGGTGGAAGGTGGGAAGTGGTGTTCCACAAGGATCAGCAGTGGGATCACTCTCCTTCACCATTCCCATCAACAGTCTGGGATCGGGAAGCAGAATGATGATTACACAATTTACAGACAAAATCACATTGAGAATGATAGTGAATACAGAGGAAGAATACAACTAATTACATTCACTCATCGTCATTAATTATGAATTTGCAAAGTGGGTATTTCAATGGGACATTAATGTCCCGACAGATCAGTGTCCGCTGCTGCATTTTGATCAGAACAATAAATCCCCCAATCACTCCTTGGAAAACAAGTGTGTGAATGGACTGGAGGGGTTTCTGGGTTCAGGTGAATAGATTCACAAATCGTATGAAGCAGAAACACAGTTTATAAACACCCATAAAAATTGATCAAACATGTATGTTCATTTCAGGATGAATAGAAATGAGAAAATATCAAAAAAACTGTTGTAATACTGCACTGCTGTGGGTTTTATGAAATATTAGAGTGTGGGTGATATGTGTTCCTGTTGGAGTAGGTCAACAGAGAACAGAAATAGAGCTATTTCACTTCATACAATAAATATCAAACATCATCAAAACACAGCCAAACTCTTCCTGTTTTCAACCTATTCCAAAATTAAAACACACAGAGAGAACTCCACTTCATTTCAAAATAGATCCAACTAATTTCAGTCCAGTTACTGACCCACACACAATCCAATTCCACACGGACAGATAGTCCCAGTAATAGATAATTGGATCAGATATTCCACTCTGGTAAGAGACAAACATTCAGTACTATTCCACACTGACAGATACTTCCAGTAATCCTTGTTCACCGCTGTGAGATATTCCACTCTGGATAGTGACCCACAGTCAGGACAATTCCACACTGACAGATACCCACACTCAATGTGATTTAATTCTTTCTCCTCCTAAATCTTCCTTCAGAGAGATTGCCTTCACTGACATCCAATCTTACATTATACAAGATTCCACTCAATATAATAACTTCACCGGTCAGAGATCCAGTGAGTTACAAACAGTGGTTTATTGTGAGTTTATGAAAGAGATTCAAATCATTGACATGCTTAAAGACATTTGGCAATTACATCGTTGGCCAGGTGTCTATAACAGTGAGCATTAGATCAGGATCAGATATTTTCAGTCACAGTTTAAAATCAGAGAGCCGCTCCCACACAGATTTACATAACTTCAATGGTGACAGTCACTTACCAGGAACACCAACAATAGCCAGGATTGGGTAGAATATTTTCTCAGCAGTCTGAATTGGATAAAGCATTTTCACTGTGAGGTGATGTGTCCCTTCCTGCGATTGGCAATCTCTCTGTCTGAAACTCTGAGGTTATATGTTCTGCAAGCTTTTAATTAATACCCTGTGGAACCACCTCAGGGATATTGACGTTGAAAAATGAAATGAATTGAAAAATGAGGTTATGACATCGTTTAACTTATTTTTCAATGATGTGAACAAACAGATTCCGATATTTGGTTCAGTGAAAGAAAATATTATTTTTGTGAGTGAGTGTCCTCTTTCCAAACACTGGACTGTGTTGATCACATTGTTCAGCTAACATTAACAGAAAGGATGCTGTCCACTCAGACACCATCAGTCCTATCTCTATATCTCAGATTGTTTCAGTGATATCCCTCACTCCACTGTGACCATTCAGTGATTCAGTTCCAATTGTCAGTGTGTTTCTCTGGGTGGTTCCACTGCACTCTGGGGCGTAGCTGCCTCTGTAACTGTGACCATTCAGTGATTCATCTCCAGTTGTCAGTGTGTTTCTCTGGGTGGTTCTACTGCACTCTGGGGTGTAGCTGCCTCTGTAACTGTGACTATTCAGTGATTCAGTTCCAATTGTCAGTGTGTTTCTCTGGGTGGTTCCACTGCCATCTGGGGTGTAGCTGCCTCTGTAACTGACCATTCAGTGATTCAGTTCGAATTGTCAGTGTGTTTCTCTGGGTGGGTCCACTGTACTCTGGGGTGTAGCTGCCTCTGTAACTGTGACCATTCAGTGATTCAGTTCCAATTGTCAGTGTGTTTCTCTGGGTGGTTCTACTGCACTCTGGGGTGTAGCTGCCTCTGTAACTGTGACCATTCAGTGATTCAGTTCCAATTGTCAGTGTATTTCTCTGTGTGGTTCCACTGCACTCTGGGGTGTAGCTGTCTCTGTAACTGTGACCATTCAGTGATTTAGTTCCAATTGTTCCAACCTTTCCGCAAAAGACCTATCCTGCAAACCAGGCAGCATGTTGGTAAATTGCCTTTGCACCCTTTCCAATGCTTTCACATCCTTTCTATAATGAGTTGACCAGAACTGTACACAATACTCTAAATGTGGTCTCACCAGGGTCATGTGTAGTTGCAGCATAACCCCGCGGCTCTTAAACTCAAGCCCCCCCCCCCCCCCGTTAATAAACTGTAAGCCTTCTTCACGGCTCTATCCACTTGAGTGGCAACCTTCAGAGATCTGTGGACATGAACCCAAGATCTCGCTGTCCCTCCACAATCCGCTGAACCCTGCCGTTGACTCTGTAATCCTCATTCAATTTTTTTCTACCAAAATGAATCACTTCGCACTTTTTAGGGTTAAACTTCATCTGCCATTTTTCGCCCAGCTCTGCATCCTATCAATGTCTCTTTGCAGCCTATAACCGCCCTCCACCTCATCCACTACTCCACCAATCTTGGTGTCATCAGAAAATTTACTGGCCCACCCTTCAGCCCCCTCCTCCACATCATTGATAAAAATCACAAATAGCAGAGGACCCAGCATTGATCCTTGTGGTACCCGCTGGTAACTTGGTCTCCAGTCCGAAATGTTTCCTATCCTTCAGGAACTTTTCCATTATCGTCCCGACCACCGAAGTAAGACTAACTGGCCTATAATTACCAGGATCATTCCTATTCCCTTTCTTGAACAGAGGAACAACATTCGCCACTCTCCAGTCCTCTGGCACTATCCCCATGGACAGCGAGGACCCAAAGATCAAGGCCAAAGGCTCTGCAATCTCATCCCTTGCCTCCCAAAGAATACTGGGGTATATCCCATCTGGCCCAGGGGACTTGTCGACCCTCAGGATTTTCAAAATTGCTCATACATCCTTCCTCAGAACATCTACCTCCTCCAGCCTACCCGACTGAATCACACTCATCCTCAAAACAATGGCCCCTCTCCTTTGTGAACACTGAATAAAATTATTCATTCAACGCCTCTCCTATCTCTTCTGACTGCGTGCAGAAGTTCCCACTACTGTCCTTGACCGGCCCTACCCTCACCCTGGTCATTCTTTTATTTCTCACGTGGGAGTAAAACGCCTTGGGGTTGTCCTTGATCTGTCCCGCCAAGGACTTCTCATGCCCCCTCCAACTCTCCTAAACCCTTTTTTTCAGCTCATTCCTTTCTACCTTGTAACCCTCAAGCGACCCAACTGAACCTTGTTTTCTCATCCTTACAGACGCTTCTTTTTTCCTCTTGACAAGACATTCAACCTCTTTTGTGAACCATAGTTCCCTCACATGGCCATTTCCTCCCTGCCTGACAGGGACATATCTATCAAGGATACGCAGTATTTGCTCCTTGAACAAACTCCACTTTTCATTTGTGCCTTTCCCTGACAGTTTCTGTTCCCATCTTATGCTCCCTAATTCTTGCGTAATCGCTTCATAATTACCCCTCCTCCAATTATAAACCTTGCCCTGCAGTATGGCCCTATCGCTCTCCATTGCAACAGTGAAGGAACCGAATTGTGGTCACTATCTCCAAAGTGCTCTCCCACATACAAATCTAACACTTGGCACGGTTAATTACCCAGTACCAAATCCAATGTGTCCCCCCCTTCTTGTCGGCCTATCCAGATATTGTGTCAGGAAACCATCCTGCACACACTGTACAAAAACTGGCCCATCCGAACTGTTCGACCTATAGAGGTTCCAATCAATATTTGGAAAGTTAAAATCACCCAATGCAACCACCTGGGACCTCCACAACTATCCATAATTTGTTTTGCAATTTCTTCCTCCACATCTCTATTACTATTTGGGGGTCTATAGCAAACTCCTAACAATGTGACCGCTCCTTTCCTATTCCTAAATTCGGCCCACATTACCTCAGTACGCAGATCCCCTTCAAACTGCCTTCCTGCAGCCGTTAAACTATATTGATTAACAATGCTACTCCTCCACTTCTTTTACCACCTTCCCTACTCTTACTGAAACATCTATACCCCGGAACTTCCAACAACCATTCCTGTCCCTGTTCTCACCATGTCTCCGTAATGGCCACAACATCGTACTCCAAAGTACCAATCAACGCTCCACGTTCACCTACCTTATATCGGATGCTCCTTGCATTGAGGTAGACACACTTCAACCCGCCTTTCTGTCTGCCGGTACACTCCTGCGACCTTGATACCCTCCTCAGTACCTCACTACTCTCAACACTGGCTTCTGGACTACAGCTCGTTTTCCCAGCCCCCTGACAAATTATTTTTTCCCCCCTCCCCCCACCCCCCCCCCCGCCCCGAAGGGCCGTAGCAAACTTCCTTCCCAGGATATTGGTGCTCCTCTAGTTCAGGTGCAAACCATCCTGTCTGTACATGTCCCACCTTCCCCAGAATGTGCTCCAATTAGCCACTTACCTGAAACCCTCCATCGTACACTATCCCTGCAGCCACGGGCTTATCTGCACTCTCTCCCTGTTCCTCACCTCACTAGCACTTGGCACCGGCAACAAACCAGACATGACAACATGGTTTGTCCTGGCTCTCAGCTTCCACCCTAGATCCCTAAATTCCTGTTTTTAATCACCGTCCCTTCTCTTACCTGTGTCGTTGGCACCGATGTGTACCACGATTTGTGACTAAGTCCTAAATCTTAGATTTAGGACTGAGTTTAGGAGGAAGTTCTTCACCCAAAAGGTTGTGAATCTATGGAATTCCTTGCCCAGTGAAGCAGTAGACGCTCCTTCATTAAATGTTTTTAAGATAAAGATAGATAGTTTTTTAAAGAATAAAGGGATTAAGTGTTATGGTGTTCGGGCCGGAAAGTGGAGCTGAATCCACAAAAGATCAGCCATGATCTCATTGAATGGTGGAGCAGGCTCGAGGGGCCATGTGGCCTACTCCTGCTCCTAGTTCTTATGTTATTATGAATGCTAAAACTGCATTTGACCGTTTTTTTAATAAACATTTTATTGAGGTACTTTGGCAGAGCAACGCCAACAAAGTAAACAATATACATGAAATCATAAACATAGTGCAAAAGGCATTTACCTCTCGTACAGGTTCCACACTGATTAACCCCCTACTCTAATCCAAACTACTCCCACCCCCCTCCCCGTCTGCTGACGATTACGTTCCCGCAAATAAGTCGACGAACAGTTGCCACCTCCGGGTGAACCCAAACAGTGACCCTCGCAAGGCGAACTTGATTTTCTCCAAAAAGAGAAAGCTAGCCATGTCCGATAGCCAGGTCTCCGACTTCGGGGGCTCTGAGACCCTCCATGCTAATAGTATCGGTCTCCCAGCTACCAGGGAAGCATAGGCCAGAACCTCTGCCTCTTTGTCCTCCTGGATTCCCGCGTCTTCCGACACCCCGACCATCGCCACCTCTGGACTCAGCGCCACCCTTGTTTATAACGTGTGGAGATGCCGGCGTTGGACTGGGGTGAGCGCAGCAAGAAGTCTTACAACACCAGGTTAAAGTCCAACATGTTTGTTTCAAACACTAGCTTTCGGAGCGCTGCTCCTTCCTCAGGTGAATGAAGAGGTATGTTCCAGAAACATATATATAGACAACTTCAAAGATGCCAGCAATGCTTAGAATGCGACCATTAGCAGGTGATTAAATCTTTACAGGTCCAGTGATGGGGCAACGCCATGTTAAAGAGGTGAGAATTGTCTCAAATCCGGACAGTTGGTAGGATTTTGTATGCCCAGGCCAGATGGTGGGGGATGAATGTAATGCGACATGAATCCCAGGTCCCGGTTGAGGCCGCACTCATGTGTGCGGAACTTGGCTATAAGTTTCTGCTCGGCGATTCTGCGTTGTCGCGCGTCCTGAAGCCCCCTTGGAGAACTTTACCCGGAGATCAGAGGCTGAATGCCCTTGACTGCTGAAGTGTTCCCTGACTGGAAGGGAACATTCCTGCCTGGTGATTGTTGCGCGATATCCGTTCATTCGTTGTCGCAGCGTCTGCATGGTCTCGCCAATGTACCACGGTTCGGGACATCCTTTCCTGCAGCATATAAGGTAGACAACGTTGGCCGAGTCGCACAAGTCTGTACCGCGTACCTTGTGGGTGATGTTCTCACGTGTAATGGTGGTATCCATGTCGATGATCTGGCACGTCTTGCAGAGATTGCCATGGCAGCACTGTGTGGTGTCGTGGTCACTGTTCTGAAGGCTGGGTAGTTTTCTGCAACAATGGTTTGTTTGAGGTTGTGCAGTTGTTTGATGGCAAGTAGTGGGGGTTTGGGGATGACCTTGGCAAGATGTTCATCGTCATCAAAGACATGCTGAAGGCTGCGAAGACGATATCGTAGATTCTCAGCTCCGGGAAAGTACTGGATGATGAAGGGTACTCTGTCGGTTGTGTCCCCTGTTTGGCTACTGACGAGGTTGGTGCGGTTTTTTGCTGTGGCTTGTTGGAACAAGTTCCGCACACATGAGTGCGGCCTCAACCGGGACCTGGGATTCTTGTCGCATTACATTCATTCCCCTCCATCTGGCCTGCGAAATCCTACCAACTGTCCTGGCTTGAGACAATTCACTCCTCTTTAACCTGGGGTTACCCCATCTCTGGATCTGTAAAGATTGAATCACCTGCTAATGCTCCCATTCTAGGCATTATCTGGCATCTTTGAATTTGCCTCTCTATATGTTTCTGGAACATTCCTCTTCATTCACCTGAGGAAGGAGCAGTGCTCCGGAAAGCTAGTGTTTGAAACAAACATGTTGGGCTTTAACCTTGTGTTGTAAGACTTCTTGCCTTGTTTTTATCACCGTGGACATGACGTCTGCAAACCCCTGCCAAAACCCGCTCAGCTTTGGGCATGTCCAAAACATGTTGATATGGTTCCCCGGTCCTTCCGCAAAGTATTGTATCAGGCGGACATGTTGATTCTACTCAATGCGCCTGCCAATAGAACATCCTCTATCTCACCTCCCAGCTCCTCCTCCCACGTGCTCTTCAGCCCTTCCGTCTGCGCCTCCCCAACCCCAGAAGCTCCTTATAAAAGTCCGAGACGCTCCCTTCTCCTGACAAATCCCAAATTTCTTTTCCCGTCAGCCTGGCCTCAATAAAAGTCGAGATGGATTTGCAGGTACAGCATTAGTTTTTTTATTTGGCTTGCAAGCTTGATTCATTTCTCAGAGGCATGAGACACATCCAATCTCCTACACCCCGGAAAGCGAATGAACAAAGAGACAAAGGGATCTCTGCAAATCAATTCAAATGGTATCAAGTTTCACATACACGATTCCCATAGGTCATCCTATACCCCTCCTGACCTAGTCAGACATTCTGATTGGCTCACTTCCAATCTCTTCCTCTGGCCCCTATTACCCAGCATCCTTGTCTCCTCCTTTGGTTGACACATCTCCTCCTTGCTTTGCCATGCGGTCTGAAATCCTTTGTCTGTGAACTCACCAGAATGAGACTGGCCTATCTGTACATTACAGTAACTAATATCTCTAAAGTAACAATTTTATATCACATTCGTCATTCCCTCCTTTTATCATTCCATGATAACCGAACTATCCAATCTATAGCTACGGTCCCTCATCTAAAAAGATGTGTCACTGCATTTCCAATTCCTGGCGTAGCCCCCCTTCATCTGCTGCACCCTCATGGATTTTGACAGCTAAGATTTTAGGGGCGTTGATCTGTTCCAGTGTACCCCGCATTCTACCCATCACACATTTAAGGTTGGCTGGGCCCACAAAGATGCAGCCGATAGCCACCACTAAATACATGGCCATATTTATCAACCAGTCCTTCCAACCTCCAAATCCCCAGTTACCCCAAGAGCCAGGATCCTGCATTCCGTCCAGGTGATCCCGTACGTGATCCATAAATTTAGTGATGTTAGCGGTCAAGTCCTGAACTCCCATGATACACTTGCCCTGCACTACAGCGCATACCCCACCCTCACGGGCCAGAAGATAGTCAAGAGCATACCGGTTCTGCATTGCAAACAACCGTAGCTGAGACAATTCCTTGGTTATTGCCCCGAGGGCTCCCAAGGTTTCATTTCCCAAGATGGTAAGGCCACAAATAAAATAATTCCTATTGCTGACAGCCACGGAACCCCAACAGCAATTTGGCGGGGAAATGGGGATGACAAAACATTGGCCGCTGTGCCATTAAATAAAAAGTAGTATCCTTGTTCCGTGTGCAGGCTAGCATCACAATCAGTATATCGGTTGCGTAAGGCTCCCCCAGTAGCCCAGTTTATACAGCTCCGAAACGCCCATTCGGGCCGGCTAGCAATGCGGAAAGCCCTAGTCCCAACAGTGATATGGGAGGCATTCGCCCAGACACAAAGGAGCTGGAGGCCGGCGTTCAATGGAACGCAGGTGGTGTTGTAACAAACGCATTGGCCAGACGCCCGGGTGATATGGCACCTCCTGTCCGTACAGTTGGGGAACAGATATGTTATATTCGTTTCCACCTCTACCAGCAAACAGCCGTATCCTTCACTGCTGAAACAATTCTCATACGACCGGGAATCCCTATTGGGAGTGAAGTGGCTAGGTATATACGCCCTCCACCGTTGCAGCCTATCATACTGTGAATGGGAATTATCCCGAGGAAGGGGAAGGCAAATAGCCGGTGGTGCTGAACCCGGATCGTAAGGAAGAGTGACTTGCTCGGGCAGTGGTTCGGAACGCTGACAATGAACCACGGTTGGGGAGTGCCCCAAAGCGGTGAAACAGAAAATAACCTAGACACCGCTGCGGGGTTCGGGTAGCAGACAACCCGCCGTGGCCATACAAGCGGTGGTAAATCTGGTAGAAGAGATTCATACTACCCAGGTTTTCCTCAGTTTGGCCTTTAACTAACTTAAGTGTATCTCCCGGTAACCTACGTTCTAGCTGTACTTCCCTTCTCACACGCCCCGTCCTCTCTCTAGTCCCCCACTCTCTCTCACAACCTCTTCCTACGCTCTCCTGGCGGTCTGATGTTATCTTTATCGCACCAATCTTAACACATCCAAAATTAAATTTACATGTACTCCAAAAACAAGGCAATGTCCATACAATGTTCCCTTCCCATCGCCGGGACCGGTGCAATTGCTTTATTACTCCTGCATTCTCCTTAACTTTGACGACCTTCCATGAGTCGATACCCTGACCCCGTATATGGGGGCAGCAAAGAACATCACCTTTGCATAGGTGATGTATCCTTGTAGATTGGTTGGGGTTACAAATATAGATAATATTCCCCTTTTCCATGTCCATCGCCAATAACACTCGAAGTGAGGTGAGGCCAAATATCACACAGCCACCCCATCAGGCTCTACACCTGTAAAATAGCACTGGAGAAGGGAGGCAGGTTAATCTGTCCAAGAAAATGAGGCCCGTTATCAGAACTCAACTGAGCTGGTCTACTGTACCGGGGAATGATTTCCCGCATCAAAACTTTAACCACAGTAGCAGCTTTATTATCGGTAGTCGGATACGCCTCGACCCATCTGCTGAACACATCCAAAATGACCAAAACATATTAATAACATTGACACCTTTCCAACTCAATGTAATCCATTTGGAGCGTCTCAAAGGGACCACTGGGCAACGGGGTTTGCCCCATCCCACAAGGGATACCTTTGCCGGTGTTATATTGCTGACAAATCAAACACCGATTACTGATACTCTGGGCCAACCCCAGCATTTTAGGGTGCCACCAAGTGTCCAGCAACAAATCACGAGTCCCCC
The DNA here is from genome assembly GCF_047496885.1 of Scyliorhinus torazame. Lineage (NCBI taxonomy): Eukaryota > Metazoa > Chordata > Chondrichthyes > Carcharhiniformes > Scyliorhinidae > Scyliorhinus > Scyliorhinus torazame. Next base: position 137,764,939 of record NC_092726.1, on the reverse strand, counting down.
GAGCCCCACAATGAGTTGCAAAGTGTACACATTCGATGACCCATAAAGCCAGTACATCAGGCATACAGATCTGATGTGCTGGCGTGGTCCATAAAGAGGAAACAGAATCATATGTACCACCTAACCGTTTCCACATTTGTTTATCACTCTCAGGAGCGTCCTCCTGTAACCTTATGACGTCTTGGATGGTTGGCATTGACTTGTCAGAAGCAGACATATTTATAGTAGATCGTTTAGACTGACTTAACATGTTAGGCACCATCACTTGCTGAATTTGCGCGGCTGTTCGCGCTGCACAATCTGCTTGTTCATTACCAACGTCAACTGGGGTCTTACCATTTGTGTGGGCAGCGCATTTAATAACGGAAATCTGCGCGGGCATAAGGAGGGCCTGCAGTAAGTCAATAACTAAACCCCGGTGGGATATTTGACCACACATAATCATGTTAGGTTGTTCTGACGAAATGTCACTCAAATCATCCCTTATTGTGGTAGTTTCCTGAATCAAGGCTAAACAGTCGTGGCCAGGTGCGTCTTCATGAACAGGGGGACCACTAAGAAAACAGGCTGGATTGATAGTGGTACAGTGTTTAAATGTCAGACGTGGATTGTTCAAAAGGTATACCTCATACCTATTCTGACGAGCTGCGGTAAGATGCTGAGTCTGCAGTTGCCTCAGTAGTGCAATGACCGAATGGGAGCTACACACCGTAATATCCTGTTGGAGGGTGAGAGCATGTAACGGCTATGCGATGGCATTGATTGAACGTAAATCCTGTACTAATCGGTACTGGTCTGGTTTGGCAGGTTTAGGCACAGAAAGTAGGGGGGGTGTTACATTCTGATTGGCAAGGGACCAAAATACCCTGTTGCAACAGCTCTTGAATTAATTTGTCTATCGACGGAGCAGCTTGGGATTTCAGGGGATATTGCCGAATGGAAGGTAGCTTTACATGATCCTTAATCGTTACCTTAATAGGTGTAACATTTGTCTTTCCCACTTGTGATGGGTATTCCGCCCAGACCTGTGGATTGACATATTCCAAAACATCATGTCCCCAGTGATGCTGCAGTCGAGTATTAATTGTTTCAGGGACCTCAAAATATTTTATGGCAGTGCCGTCCGGCATGACTTGAAATGCGTACTCTGTTGGATCCGAATGATCCACTGCCCTCCTTACCATTTGCCCCAGGTCCCTGGCATGGTACTGGTCGTGGACCTGACGTGTAATATGAGGGCTTACCGAAGCTGACTGTGGCCATAAATGTGGTGGTATTGTAACAAAATCGGCTGTACCTTCTTTTCCCGTGACTGTGGCTGTAACCTTGACTGGCCATTCGGTCCCAATTAATGGCCGGTATTTGTCCTCCAACTCCCTGTTTTGTCCGGTTCTGTCATAGGCCAGGGTAACATGATGCAGTGAATGTTCAATGTCTAACGTCCACCACTGGGGGGTGATAGAAATATAGCACTGTTGTCTCATCCTCCATGATTGGACCGTTACCCCTTCGTCTCCGTACTCTAGCTGTAGCTGGAAGATACACAGTAAATCTCGGGCCAACAAATTACAGTCCAATCCAGTAGTCACTACAAACTGATGATCTGCAGACTTATTCTCGTAAGTGACTGTCACAGGTTCAGAAATAGGATACTCACACACCTGTCCTTGGAACCCCGACAATTGCTGCATGTGGTCGGATAGTGGTAGTCGAAGTTCTGATTGCACAGAAGACATGGCTGCTCCAGTGTCGATTACAAATGTGTGATGTTAATCTCCTATCTGCAGAGAGATAATAGGTTCCCTGTCCGATTGGAGAGTCCTTATGACTAAATTAGCTCGTCAATCCTGTGTTGGGAAAGGGTTTGCCTGGGAGAAGTCAGTGTATCTCATCTGTCCTCCCCTTGGTGGGTACCCCCTTCTTTGGGTCGGATAATCTCCTTCTGCTGCCTGTCTTTTAAAGGGGCATTCCTGTTGCCAGTGATATGCACGGCCGCAATTAAAACATGCATTGCTCCCTCTATATCTGCCCCGTCCTCTTCTCCCTGTAGACCAATGGCCACTCAGAGGGGGCGGCGGTTGTAAAGCTGTTGGTGCATACGTTGGGCCATAAAAAGGAGCTGATGGTCCCTTTGGGTGGGTTTGATATCCTCCCCCTCGCTGATCCCACCACCCAAAGTCACAACATTGGGGCTTCTGCTGGTAAACTACCATTCCTGCCGCTTGTTGGGGTCGCAGATCATCCTTTTTCATTACATACTCAGTCTTAACCTTTGTAACTGAGCCTCCTTCCTGGCCTACACCCTCCTTCAATAAAATCTGACTGCCCTTGCCATCTGGGAAGGGTCGTTCTCTGTCCTATTCATGTTATTACATTCCACAGCAGTAGCCACAGAAGGTGGTAGGCAATGCATTAACATAGCGCAATATTGAGGGGAATTCTGACAATTTTGATATGGCAAGTCGCCTGACTGCCCATGGTAGATTTCATTAAAACGCTCCAGAAATTCCTCTGGCTATTCAATCGTCTTAGGTTTTAGGTCTAAGATAGCAGAAATATTTATGGGCGTTTGAAATGTGCTATTCAACGCATTCAGGATTTGTGTCCCTCTATCGTCGTCTAACGCATAGGCTTGCTGAAGTGTGGCGTGGCTAGCATAATTCAAGTGATTAAGATGGTACTCTGCTGGTGTTAAAACCTGCTGGACTAGGGTCCAGAGGTCCCTAAAATCAGCTTGATAAATTGTGATGGTAGTTCTCAGGGAATCCACGAAAGCAGCAGGAGATTCTTTTCTATCTGGGATTGTAGCCATAATAGCCATCATCCCACTGGGTGTCCATGGGAAATAAACGTCTATCGTGGGCTGGGCCCCGGCAGTCACTGCGTCAAGGTTTGGTATCTTCCTAAGCGGCAACTGTCTCCGAGTCTCACCAGGAGGCACTCAAGCTATTTCCTCTGGTTCTTCCAAGACTTCGACGTCCCTCCCTGTCACTAGAGGGAGTTCTTTCTCTTCAGAATCATCCCTGGCATCTCCCTTTGTTCTCGATATTTGCGGTTTCCCCTTGGTCTGAAGGGATTTAGGTGATATGCTTAATTGTTTCTGGTTAGGATCAAGCCCTTCTCTCGCTGTCCGAGATCGGGTCCTAGAGCTAACTGGGCTTGTGGAACAGAGCTCCTCTTCCCCTACTCAGCGTGAAGATGGTAAATCGGGACCCACGCTATCAACCTAAAGGGCTGGAGTTACTGGCATGATTGGGATCTGGGGAGCAGTGACTGGATACAAATTATTACACTATGGTGGTTCTGGAATTAGTGCAGACAATGCTACAGGTGCAGTCGAAATTATTTGCTGACATTTTCAAATTATCGAATTGGTCATTTTCTGTGAATTCAAGGCCAGCCATCGAACTACGTAGCCCATCTTTTGTTTGACCCGAGCCTTTCCTGTCTTTACTTGCGCGGTTTTTTTTTTTGAATGCACATTCCTTTTTCAAGACCTGTAATCTTTTTTGGTTACCCTGTTCACTAATTGGAATTCCCATTTTAAGGGCATTGTCCTGCCAACTTGATAACATGATCTTATCTCTTTCCTCTTGACAATATTGTCTCCATAATCTAATTAACTCTTTAGCTTTCATACTTTGGCTCTTTCTTTTTTTTAAATTATATATATTTTTTTATTTGCTTATTTATAACCAATGTCAATTTTTGCTCCTTGGCAAAATGATTGAAAAGGTTCTAACAGTGTTCTTTTAAAACTTAAAATGTTTGAAAATTCAAATTGAATTACTGCAACTTGCAAGCTTAGCTTTGATCTCAACTCAGAACTAAAATTTGCTTAACACAAACTTGTATAACATTTCCAACTTAATTAATTCTTTATCTTAACAATTTTTCTTTTAACATTATATTCTCAAAAATGTTGGCTGCTATCAATGAGGGAGCAGTTAGCTGCGGTGATGTATACCGGAGCAAAGTCAACTGTCATCTCCAGATTTACACTTTGTAAAATGGTGTCAGTGAGTTTCTTTAAGTTTCTATTAATTCACAAATAAAATAAGATAAACATTATTTCAAGTAAGTAAAACTTAAGATTCTGGCAATTTCAATCAATTGCTTTCGAAAATAATAACTTTTATCAAAGAGGTGGAGAAACCCACTGGTTTCCTTTAATTAATTCAAAACGTAACTTTGCTGGAGTTCACTGACTCAAAGGAAAGGTGTCCGATTACACTACAGGCTGCTGCTGTTATCTAAAGGTTTGAGTGAGAAGCACTGCCTGTCGTCTTTAACTTTGGCTGCTGCTGTTAACCCTTTGAGAGACTTCTGCTTCAACTAACATGCAGCATCCAGTTCTATGGATGTTCTTTGTTTAGAAATTTATCCAAGCAATTCCCCATAATCTCAACTAGTCCTCAGAACTGCGTTTTTCGCCACTACAGTCCAAGGGTACAATTTTAGCTTAATCAACTATAGATTTAAAACACTCACACATGGAATTGAATTATCTGTTTTAGATGTCGCATCAACCCATAACCTAACCCAAGCCGAATCAGAACTCACACATGGAGTTGAACCATCTGTTTTAGATGTCGCATCAACCCATAACCTAGCCCAAGCCGAATCAGAACTCACACATGGAGTTGAACCATCTTCAGATTTAAAAACACTTATTTAACTGATCCTTCATCTGCTAAAGTCACATCAGTTCATCAGCAACACAATTAACCCAAAACTGAACTATCAATTATGATATCCCATCAGTTTAATTTTCTAATCCCCAGACTGACTTTTGATTTCGTCGAGACGATCTTTCCATACCAACCGCGAGTGACCAGACTAATCAGATGATAAGAAGAGGGGAAATAGCAATGCGCGGTCATTTTCCAGCTATACATTGTGGGCCCCTTCTTCCCACTCTCCCTTTTCATAATCAGTCTAATTCTGATTTCGCGGTAAGTCAGAACCGTCTTGAGAAATCCCGGGTATCCGACACCAAATGACAAATCAAATTTCTTTACCCGTCAGTCTGGCCTCAATAAAAGTCGAGATGGATTTGCAGGTACAGCATTAGTTATCTTATTTGGCTTGCACGCCTGATTCATTTCACAGAGGCATAAGGCACATCTCGTCTCCTACACGCCGGAAACCGAATGAACAAAGAGACAAAGGGATTTCTGCAAATAAATTCAAATGGTATCAAGTTTCACATACACGATTCCCATAGGTCATTCTATACCCCTCCTGACCTGGTCATACATTCTGATTGGCTCACTTCTCATCCCTTCCTCTGGCCCCTTATTACCCAGCATCCTTTTCCCCTCCTTTGGTGGACACACCTCCTCCTTGCTTTGCCATGCGGTCTGAAATCCTTTGTCTGTGAAATCACCAGAATGAGATTGGCCTATCTCTACATTACAGTAACTAATATCTCTAAAGTAACTATTTTATGTCACATCCGTCAGAACCACCTAGAGAAACACACTGACAATTGGAACTGAATCACTGAATGGTCACAGTTACAGAGGCAGCTACAGCCAAGAGTGCATTGGAACCACCCAGAGAAACACACTGACAATTGGAACTGAATCACTGAATGGTCAGAGTTACAGAGGCAGCTACACCGCAGAGTGCAGTGGACCCACGCAGAGAAACACACTGACAATTGGAACTGAATCACTGAATGGTCAGAGTTGCAGAGGCAGCTACATCCCAGAGTGCAGTGGTACCACACAGAGAAACACACTGACAATTGGAACTGTATCACTGAACGGTCACAGTTACAGCCCAGAGTGCAGTGGAACCACCCAGATAAACACACTGACAATTGGAACTGAATCACTGAATGGTCACAATTACAGAGGCAGCTAGACCCCAGAGTTCAGATTAACCACACAGAGAAACACACTGACAATTGGAAGTGAATCACTGAATGGTCACAGTTACAGAGGCAGCTACACCCTAGAGTGCAGTGGAACTACCCAGAGAAACACACTGACAATTGGAACTGGATCTCTGAATGTTCACAGTGGAGTGAGGGATATCACTGAAACAATCTGAGATGTAGAGATGGGACTGATGGTGTCTGAGTGGACAGCATCCTTTCTGTTAATGTTAGCTGAACAATGTGACCAACACAGTCCTGTGTTTGGCAAGAGGTCACTCACTCACAAAAATAATATTTTATTTCACTGAACCGAATATCGGAATCCGTTTGTTCACATCTTTGAAAAATAAGTTGAACGATGTCACAACCTCAATATCCCTGAGGTGGTTCCACAGGGCATTAATTAAAAGCTTGTGGAATATATAACCTCAGAGTTTCAGACAGAGAGATTGCCAATCGGAGGAAGGGACACATCACTTCACAGTGAAAATGCATGATCCAATTGATATGGTTGAGAAAGTATTCTACCCAATCCTGGCTATTGTTGGTGTTCCTGGTAAGTGTCTGTCACCATTGAAGTTGTGTAAATCTGTGTGTGAGCGGCTCTCTGATTTTAAACTGTGACTGAAAATCTGATCCTGATCTCGAGCTCACTGTTATATAGACACCTGGTCAACGATATAATTCACTTAATTCAAATCTCGTTAATAATGTCTATGGTTTGAATCCATTTCATCAACTAACAATATACCTGTTTGTAACTCACTGGATCTCTGAACGGTGAAGTTATTATAGTGAGTGGAATCTTGTATAATGTCAGATTGGATCTCAGTGAAGGCAATCGCTCTGAAGGAAGGTTTAATGGGAGTAAAAATGAAATCACGCTGAGGGTGGATCACTAATCAGATTGAAATATCTGACAGCAGCGAACAAGGATTACTGGAAGTATCGGTCAGTGTGGGATTGTACTGAATGTGGGTATGTCACCAGAGTGGAGTATCTAATCCAATTATCTATCTATCACTGGGGCTATCTGGAGTTGTATTGTGTGTGGGTCAGTAACTGGACTGAAATTAGTTGGTTCTGTTTTGAAATGATGTATTTTATTGGGGAGTGGTCGCTCTATTCTGTGGAGTTCTCTCTGTGTGTTTTAACTTTGGAATAGGCTGAAAACAAAGAGTTTGGCTGTGTTTTGAACATGTTTATATTCACTGTATGAAGTTAAATGTCTCTATCTCTGTTTTCTTTTGACATAGTCTAACAGGAACAGATATCACCCACACTCTAATATTTGATAAAACCCACAGCAGTGCAGTATTCCAATAGGTTTTGTGATATTTTCTCATTTCTATTCATCCTGAAATGAACTCAAGTGTTTGATCAATTTTTATGGGTGTTTATAAACTGTGTTTCTGCTTCGCACGATTTGTGAATTTATTCACCTGAACCCAGAAACCCCTCCAGTCCATTCACACACTTGTTTTCCAAGGAGTGATTGGGGGACTTATTGTTCTGATCAAAATGCAGCAGCGGACACTGATCTGTCGGAACATAAATTTCCCATTGAAATACCCACTTTGCAAATTCATAATTAATGATGAATGTAATTGTGCCTGTAATTAGTTGTATTCTTCCTCTGTATTCACTATCACTCCCAATTTGATTCTGTCTGTAAATTGTGTAATTATCATTCTGCTTCCCGATCCCATACTGTTGATGGGAATGGTGAAGGAGAGCGATCCCAGTGCTGATCCTTGTGGAACACCACTTCTCACCTTCCACTAACCAGCCTAAATCCTTTTAACTCCTCTCCCTGTTTTCTGTGTGTGTCGCCAGCATGTGTCCATTCTCCTGCTGTGTCCCATAACTCCACTGGCTCTGAGATTACTCATCAGTCTGTTATGTCGGATCTTACTGACGGCCTGTAGAAAATCAAATTGTTTTAACATCCATTTTACTACTCAGATCTATTATTTCTGGTTGTTATTGAATTAATTGGATGAAATGTGTCAGGAATAATGTTGACTTTTGAATATGTGCCGACTATTTAGTATACTCTGTGTTACTGGATTTCATTTCACTCATGCTTCTAATTCCATATTTCCAACTGTTGACATTGTGACTGGAAGATATTATTATATTCTGTTCTAAATTCAAGAATAACAGAGACCGACTTCTGCTTTTCAATTCTTTGGTAATTATTCTGAAGATGATCAGTGAATAGATAATATTGTCTCTGCTGTTTCTCACTGTCTATTTTATGAAAATTTGTTGTTGAAATCCATCCGCCTCCAGTAATCTCCCTCTACCTGGACCCCACCCTCTGGCCTCCTATCAGCTCTTGATCTTTTCATTGAGATCTGTCAGTGCGACATCGACCGTCTCAATTTCGCTGTGCCTCTCACCAACACAATCCTGACTCACTCTAAACTTGCTCCAATCCTCTCTCTAATATCCAACCTTGGCCTGGTGATCTAAGCTGCTCACAAGGGTGGTGTCATTACTGTCTGGTGTACTGACCTCTTCCTCACAGAGGCTGACCGTCAGCTCTCAGACCCATCCTGCTACCTCCCTCTGGACCAGAAGCACACCACCAAACATCATGATATTGTTTCCAGGACTTTCACTGACCTCATTGACTCTGGATATCTTCTGACCACAGCCTCGGTCATCATAGTCCCGCAACCCCACACATCCTGCATCAATCTCCCGCTTCTACCTCCTTCCCAAAATCCACAGACAGGAAAGTCCCAGTACACCCGTTATTTCGGTCTGTTCCAGCCCCATCAAGATCATTTCTTCCTATCTTGATTCCATCCGCTTCACCCTGTTCTGCCCCTTCCCAAAGACATTGGCGACACAGTGACACAGTGGTTTGCACTGCTGCTTCACAGCACCCGTGTCCCCGGATCAATTCCCACCTTGGGTGACTGTCTGGGTCGAGACTGCACCTTTTCTCCGTGTCTGCGTGGGTTTCCTCCGGGTGCTCCGGTTGCCTCCCACAGTCCAGGTTAGGTGGATTGACCATGCTAAATTACTCCGTAGAGTCTAAAAAGAGGTGTAGGTTAGATTAAGGGGTTGATGAGATAGGCGGGGTAGTGAGATTTAATGAGGTACTCTTTCAGAGGTTTGGTACAGACTTAATGGTCCGAATGACCTCCTTCTGCACTGTGGGAATTCTATGATTCCTGATTCCTCTGGTGCCATAAACAAGGTCAATTTCCCCGGCCCTAACCGCCTAATCTTCACAATGGATGCCCAATCCCTCTTCACATCCATTCTCCAACACAAGGGTTGTGTACAGATCCTCATACACTGCTTCCTGTAAAGACTGCATCTGATTAAAGTCGACACTAAAGTCGGTGGAGTTGTGGACATTGCGGAAGGTTGTTACAAGTTAAAGAGTGACATAGATAAGCTGCAGCGCTGGGCTGAGAGGTGGCAAATGGAGTTTAATGCAGAAAAGTGTGAGGTTATTCATTTTGGAATGAATAACAGGAAGACAGAGTACTGGGCTAATGTTAAGAATCTTGGCAGTGTGGATGATCAGAGAGATCTCGGTGTCCATGTACATAGATCCCTGAAAGTTGCCATCCAGGTTGAGAGGATTGTTAAGAAGGCGTACGGCGTGTTAGCTTTTATTGGTAGAGGGATTGCGTTTCGGAGCCTTGAGGTCATGTTGATGCCGTACAAATCTCCGGTGCGGCCGCATTTGGAGTATTGCGTGCAATTCTGGTCGCTGCATTACAGGAAGGATGTGGAAGCATTGGAAAGGGTGCAGAGGAGATTTACAAGAATGTTGCCTGGTTATGGAGGGAAGATCTTATGAGGAAAGGCTGAGGGACGTGAGGCTGTTTTCGTTAGCGAGAAGGTTAATAGGTGACTTAATTGAGGCATACAAGATGATCAGAGGATTGGATAGGGTGGACAGTGAGAGCCTTTTTCCTCGGTTGGTGATGTCTAGCACGAGGGGACATAGCTTTAAATTGAGCGGAGATAGATATAAGACAGATGTCAGAGGTAGGTTCTTGTTTCCGAGAGTAGTAAGGGCGTGGAATGCCCTGCCTGCAACAGTAGTGGACTCGCCAACACTAATGGCATTGAAGTGGTCATTGGATAGACATATGGGCGACAAGGGAATAGTGTAGATGGGCGTTAGAGTTGTTTCACAAGTCGGCGCAACATCGAGGGCCGAAGGGCCTGTACTGCGCTGTAAGGTTCGATGTTCTATGTTCATTCTTCCACTTTCTCCGCCTCCATCGCCTCTGTTCTCATGATGGCGTCTTCGAAAATAGCCTGTCTGGCATTTCTGTCTTTTCCTTAACCGGTCTGTCCCCACCACCTCCCTGTGTTTACAGGGCTCTCAATCGTGTTCAATTCACTTCTCACACCTCTATCCTCACACATCCCCCTCCCTCTCGGAAACAAGATAGTGTCTCCCTCTCCTCCCTTTCCACACCATCAGCCTCCCCATTGAAAGGAAAATTCTCCTCCATTTCTGCCAACTCCAGCATGATGTCACCACCAAACACATTTTCACCTCTCTCCAACCACACCCCTCAATGTATGCATTCCTCAGGTACCGCTCCCTCCCCCTTGTCCACTTCCCCCTCACACCCCACACCCCTTTCCCTTCCCCCAGCACCTTCCCCTGCAATCAGAGACGGTGCAACAACTGTCCCTTTACCTCCTCCCGCCTCATGGTTCTCAGCAGCAAACTCTCCTTTCTGGGGAAGCAGCGTTTCACTTCTGTGCCTTCAATTTGTTCTACTGTATTCGCTGCTGCTAATACCGCCTCCTCTACATAGTGGAGACTAAACACAGACTGGGAGACTGCTTTGTGGAACACCTTCACTCAGCCCACAGCATGGTCCCAGCCATCCTGTTGTGGCCATGTTCACTCAGCACCTTGCTCTCAGGCCCACATGTCTGTCCTTGGCCAGCTGCAAGAATGCAGTGAAGCCCAACGAAAGCTGGAGGAGCAACATCTCATCGTCCAATTAGGATGTTACATCCCGCAGGGCGTAACTTTAATGTAAACAACTTTAGTCTGGGAACTTTCTCCTCCATCTTAACGCTCTTGTTTTGAAATATTCCTACTTTTTTGTCGAATGCAATGAGTACGAATCTGGAGAGAGTCTATTCCGGCCAAGTGAACCCTGGAGAATGTCCAATGATGGAGCGGGAATATTCCTGAGAAAAGCTTGGCAGGGATTGTTTTCAAACAGAGAGAGGATGGATTCCTGGGAACAGTAATGTTGGGATGTTCGAGACATGGCAACGGGGGATTCCTGGGAGCGAGTACTTTACGAATGACTAAACCTGGGAGGGGTGGTCCCTCGGGATGTTCTGGAGACTGGACAGACTCTATTCTGGACAGGCTGGGCTGTACGGTAGCTCAGTGGTTGGCACAGTTGATTAACAGCTCCAAGGTCCCAGTTTCGATTCCCGGCTTGGGCCACTGTCTGTACGGAGTCTGCACTTTCTCCACCGTGTCTGCGTGGGTTTCCTCCGGGTGCTCCGGTGGGTCCCACAGTCCCAAGATGAGCAGGTTATGTTGATTCGCCAAGATAAATTTTGTTTAGTTTCCAAACAATTTAGATGGGGTCACTGGGTTATGGGGATGGGGTGGGCTGAACTGGTTTTCTCTTTCCAAGAGGCGGTGCAGACTCGATGGGCCGAATGGCCTCCTTTTGCACTGTACATTCTATATTTCGATTCCTCCCATGATTATGAAGTGGGAAGGTCCTGCGTTTGTTTTATTTTTTCCATTGATCGTGGAGTATTCAAATAAACCAGGAGTGGGGTCCAACCCCATCAGACGTCCAGTCCAGGGGACGGTCCAATCCGGGGTGTGGTCGAATAATTGAGCAGAGATGACAATCTCTGGTATGTTTGTATCCGGTTTGGGAAACTTGGCCAGCCTGAGTGAATCCTGTAAATCAGACTGAATGAGAAATGTAACCTCTCCCAAAGGTCTCTGAATTATAAACATTTTCCTACCACTGCCATCAAACTGACAGGGCTGCAATTCACACTCCCCCCCCCCCCCCCACCCCACCCCGCCATTCCCCATCTTTAACACTGGAGTTACATTCCCTACTTCCCTCTCTGCAATGTTAATCTCTGTGCCCACTCCTCTCCCAACACACCACCCACACACTTTCCATTACATTGATGCTGACATTATGTCCTGGTTCAGACAGGGAGATTCATTATCCATTAATTTCCCGCATCTCTCCTTTCTCTCTCTGACAGTTAATATACTGGGAATTGTGATTCTGTGTCGGGAGAAGTGTGGTCTCTCTACCTGCACCACTCGCTACCTGGTAGCCATGGCAACGGCGGATCTGCTTTATATTATCTGCCAGCCCATTCTGAACATGGTCAATGATTATTATTTCCCCTGGAATTTCCTGTCCCTCACCCCTGTGTGTAGTGTTAAGGGTGCCCTGATCGCTGCAGCGAGGAACTGTTCTGTCTGGTTCACCCTCACTTTCTCCTTTGATCGATTTGTGGCCATTCGCTGCCAGAAACTGAAAACTAAATATTGCACCGGGAAAACTGCGGCTGTGATTCTGTCCAAAAGCGGCCTCCTGCTCTGTGTGAAAAACATCCCTGTGTACTTTATATATGAACCTAGCGAATTGATCGGCAATGTCCAGTGGTTCTGTTTGACAAAGAGGATATTTTTGACTGACGCCGGATGGGTTGGATATAACTGGTTTAATAAGATTTTAAATCCATTGATGCCGTTCTTCTCAATCCTGTTGATCAACGCTCTGACAGTCAAACACATTTTACTGAGCAGTCGGGTCCGGAAGGCACTGAGGGCTCAGAGTCAGGGAGACATTCGCACTGACCCAGAGATGGAGAGCAGAAGGAAGTCAATGATTTTACTTTTTAGCATCTCCGGAGCTTTCATCCTCCTCTGGACCGTGTACGTTATTACATTTTTCTATTTGAAACTGAGTGGATTATATATAATCACCATTCCTCAATATAATTTACAACAAGTCGGATTTATGCTGCGGGATTTAAATTGCTGCACGAACACATTTATTTATGTGGTGACTCAGTCCAGGTTCAGGGAGCAGATCAAGATCGCGGTGAATTATACGGTTACATCAATTATTAAATTAATGAGGAAATGAAAATGACTGACAGCGTTTCAGCATATCAGGAGCTGCAGCCGCTGACTGACAGCCTCTCAGCCATTCAGCTGCACCAGCCACTGACTGACAGTCTCTCAGCCAATCAGCTGTGGGGTGTGGGAAGGAGAACTGGCAGTGCTGGCTAAGGAGGAAAGCACAGGCAGTACTGGCTGTGGGGAGCACTGGCAGTGCTGGCTGTGGGAGGGTGGGGAGCACTGGCCGTGCTGGCTGAGGGGGGCATTGGCAGTGCTGGCTGTGTGGGGGAGCACTGGGAGTGCTGGCTGAGGGGAATACTGTCAGTGCTGGCTGTGGGAGGAGTACTGGCAGTGATGGCTGTGGGAGCACTGGCAGTGCTGGCTGTGGGGGGGGGGGCACTGGTAGTTCTGGATTTGGGAGGTGGGGAGCACTGGCAGTGCTGGCTGTGAGGGAGAGCTCGGTGGCTGTGGGGTAGCACTGGGAGTGCTGCCTGTGGGGGTAGCACTGGCAGGGCAGGCTGTTGGAACACTGGCAGTGCTGGTTGCAGTGGGGTGAACCGGCAGTGCTGGCTGTAAGTTGAGCACTGGCAGTGCTGGGTGTGGGGGAGCACTGGTAGTGCTGGCTGTGTGGCGAACACGGGCAGTGCTGGCTGTGGGGGGCACTGGCAGTGCTGGCTGTGTGGGGGAGTGCTGGCTGAGGGGAATACTGTCAGTGCTGGCTGTGGGGGGAGTACTGGCAGTGCTGGCTGTGGGAGCACTGGCAGTGCTGGCTGTGGGGGGGAACACTGGTAGTTCTGGATTTGGGAGGTGGGAGCACTGGCATTGCTGGCTGTGAGGGAGAGCTCGGTGGCTGTGGGGTAGCACTGGCAGTGCTGCCTGTGGGGGTAGCACTGGCAGGGCAGGCTGTTGGAACACTGGCAGTGCTGGTTGCAGTGGGGAGAACCGGCAGTGCTGGCTGTCGGTTGAGCACTGGCAGTGCTGGGTGTGGGGAGCACTGCTAGTGCTGGCTGTGTGGCGAACATGGGCAGTGCTGGCTGTGGGGAGCACTGACATTGCTGGGTGTGGTGGGAGCACTGGCAGTGCTGGCTCTGGGGGAAAACTGGAAGTGATGGGCGTGGGAGCACTGGCAATGCTGGCTTTTGTGGGTGCACTGCCAGTGCTGTATGTGGGGAGGCACTGGCAGTGCCGTGTGTGAGGGGGCACTGGCAGTGCTAGAAGTGGAGAGCCCTGGCAGTGCTGGCTGTGGGGAGCACTGGCTGTGCTGGCAGTGGGAGGGGGCACTGGCACTGCTGGCTGAGAAATGTGGGGGAGCACAGGCAGTGTGGGGGGCACTGGCAGTGCTGTCTGTGGGCAGCACGGGCTGTATGGGGAGCACTTGCAGTGCTGCCTAAGCAGGAGCACTGGCAGTGCTGAATGTGGGGGAGCACGGGCAATGCTGACTGTGGGAGAACACTGCCAGTGCTGGCCGCGGGGGTGCGGGTTGCACTTGATGTGCTGGCAGCGGGGGGCACTGGCAGTGCTGGCTGTGGGAGTGGGGTGGAGCACTGGCAGTGCTGCGTGAGTGGGGAGCACTGGCAATGCTGGCTGTGGTGGGGAGCACTGGCAGTGCTTTATGTCGGGGGAGAGCACTGGAAGTGCTGAATGTGGGGGGGGGGAACTGGCTGTGCTGGCTTTGGGGAGCACTAGAGGTGTTGGATGTTGGGGAGCACTGGCAGTGCAGGCTGTGGGGGTAGTACTGGCAGTGCTGGCCGTGATAGTGCACTGGTAGTGCTTGGTGTTGGGAGCATTCGCAGTGCTGGCTGTGGGGGTAGTACTGGCAGTGCTGGCTGTGGATGGTGCACTGGTAGTGCTGGCTTTGTGGACGAGCACTGGCAGTGCTGGCTGTGTAGGGTGCACTGGCAGTGCTGGGTGTGAGGGAACTGGCAGTGCTGGCAGTGGGGGGTGCACTGTCGATGTTGGCTGTGGGGAGCACTGGCATTGCTGGCTGTGGGGAGAGCGCTTGTAGTGCTCGCTGTGGGTGCAAAACTGGCAGTGCTTGCTTTGGGGGGAGCATTGGCAGTGCAAGCTGTGGATGGAGAACTGGCAGTGCTGGATGACGGGGAGCACAGGCAGTGCTGTGTGTGATGGTGCACTGGCTGCGCTGGCCGTTGGGAGCACTGGCACGCTGGGTGTGGGGAGCACTGGCAGTGCTGACTGTGGGGGGAACAATGACAGTGCTGGCTGTGTGGTGGGAGCACTGACAGTGCTGGCTGTGCGGGGGGCACTGGCAGTGCTGGCTGTTGGTGGAGCACTGGCGGTGTTGGCTGTGGGAGCACTGGCTGTGCTGGATGTTGGGGAGCACTGGCAGTGCTGGCAGCGAGGGGGGCACTGGCAGTGCTGGCTGTGGAGGGTACAGTTGTAGGACTGGGTGTGGGAGCATTGGCAGTGCTGGCAACGGTGGCGATCACTGGCAATTCTGGAAGTGTGGGGGACCACTGGCAGTGCTGGCTTTGTGGGCTGCACTGGCAGTGCTGGGTGTGGGGGGCACTGGCAGTGCCTGGTTTGATTGGCTGCACTGACAGTGCTGGTTGCGGGGTTTGGTCTCACTGGCAGTGCTGGTTGCGGGGTTGGGGGGCTGTGGGGGAGCACTTGCAATGCTGGCTAAGGGGAGCACTTGCAGTGCTGGATAAGGGATGCACTGGCAGTGCTAGATGTGGGGAGCACTGGCAATGCTGACTGTGGGGGGAACACTGCCAGTGCTGGCCGTGTGGGTGGGGGGGTGCACATCCTGTGCTGGCAGCGGGGGGTACTGGCAGTGCTGGCTGTGGGTGAGCTCTGGCAGTGCTGGCTGTAGCGGCTGCACTGATAGTGCTGGGTGTGTGTGTGTGTGTGGGGGGGGGGCTGCATTGGCAGCGCTGGCTGCGAGTGGGTGGGAGAGCACTGGCAGTGTTGACTGTGAGAGGAGCACTAGCAGAGCTGGTTGTAGTGGCGCACGGGCAGTGCTAGGTGTGGGAGGGCACTGGCAGTGCTGGCTTTGAGGGAGCACTGGCATTGCTTTCTGCGGGAGGAGCACTGGCAGTACTGGCTGTGGGGGGAGCACTGGCAGTGCTGGCTGTTGGGGAGCACTGGCCGTTCTGGCTTTGGGGGGCACTGGCAGTGCTTAATGCCGGGGGAGCACTGGAAGTGCTGGATGTGGAGCGACGACTGGCAGTGCTGACTTTGGGAGCACTGGCAGTGCTGGCTATTGGCAGTATTTTGAGGCACTGGTAGTGCTGGCTGTGGGAGCACTGGCAGTGCTGGATGTGGGGGCGGGGCACTGGCGGTGCTAGCTGTGGGGAAGAACACTTGCAGTGCTAACTGTGGGGGCATTACTGGCAGTGCTGGCTGTGGATGGTGCACTGGCAGAGCTCGGTGTGGGGGTAGTACTGGCAGTGCAGGCTGTGGATGGTGCACTGCTAGTGGTGGGTGTGGGGAGCATTGGCAGTGCTGGCTACGGTGGCGATCACTGGCAGTTTTGACTTTTTGGAGGAGCACTGGCAGTGCTGGCTTTGTGGTGTGCACTGGCAGTGCTGCGTGTGGGTGGCACTGGCAGTGCTGGCAGTGGGAAGCACTGGCAGTGCTGGCTTTGGGGAGCACTGGCAGTTCAGGGTGTGGGGACGCACTGGCAGTGCTGTTTGTGGGAGGGGAGCATTGGTAGTGCAGGCTGCGGCGCGGGCACCCTGGCAGTGCTGGCTGTTGGGGAGCTCTAGCAGTGCTGGGTTTGGGAGGCATTCGCAGTGCTGGCAGTGGGGAGCACTGGCAGGGCTGGCTTTGTGCGGTGCACTGGCACTGCTGGCTGTGAGAGGGAGAGCACTGGTTGTGCAGGCTGCGGTGGTGGGGTGCACTGGTAGTGCTGGATGTGGTGGGAGCTCTAGCAGTGCTGGGTGTAGGGGCACTGGCAGAGCTGGCAGTAGTGGGTGCACTGTCAATGTTGGCAGTGGGCGGGCGTGCTGGCATTGCTGGCTGTGGGGGGCACTGGCAGTGCTGTCTGTGGGGAGCACTGGCAGTGCTGGCTAAGGGGGAGCACAGGCAATGCTGGATGTGGGGGTAGCACTGGCAATGCTGACTGTGGGGGGAACCCTGCCAGTGCTGGCCGTGGGTGTGGCGGGGTGCACTTGCTGTGGTGGCAGCGGGGGGCAGTGGCAGTGCTGGCTGTGGGTGAGCTCTGTCAGTGCTGGCTGTTGGGGCTGCACTGGTAGTTTTGGGTGTGTGTGGGGGGTGGTGCATTGGCAGCGCTGGTTGCGAGGCGGTCGGCGAGCACTGGCAGTGTTGGCTGTGAGGGGAGCACTAGCAGAGCTGGCTGTAGGGAAGCAGGGGCAGTGCTAGGTGTGGAAGGGCACGGGCAGTGCTGGCTTTGGGGGAGCACTGGCTGTGCTGGCTGTGGGGGGCACTGGCAGTGCTGGCTTTGAGGAGGTGCACTGGCAGTGCTGGCTGTTGTGGGGACAATGGCAGTGCTGCGTGTGGGAGCACTGGCAGTGCTGGCTGTGGTGGGGTGCACTGGCAGTGCTTTGTGTCGGGGGGAGCACTAGGAGTACTGGATGTGGGGGGGGGGGCTGGCAGTGCTGGCTGTGGGGAAGAGCACTTGCAGTGCTAGCTGTGGGGGTGGTACTGGCAGTGCTGGCTGTGGATGGTTCACTGCTAGTGCTGGGTGTGGGGAGCATTGGCAGTGCTGGCTAAGGTGGCTATCACTGGCAGTTGTGGCTGTGTGGAGGAGCACTGACAGTGCTGGCTTTGTGGGGAGCACTAGCAGGGCTGGCTGATGAGGAGCTCTAGCAGTGCTGAGTTTGTGGGGCAATGGCAGTGCTGGCTGTGGATGGTGCACTGTCAATGTTGGCAGTGGGTGGAGCATTGGCATTGCTGGCTGTGGGGAGAGCAATGGCAATGCTGGGTGTGGGGAGCTCTGGCAGTGCTGGCTGTGGTGAGAGTACTGGCAGTGCTGGCTGTGTGTGCAAAACTGGCAGTGCTTGCTTTGTGGAAACACTGGCAGTGCTAACTGTGAATGGAGCACTGGCAGTGCTGGATGACGGGGAGCGCTGGCAGTGCTGTGTGTGATGGTGCACTGGCTGTACTGGCTGTGGGGAGCACTGGCCTGCTGGCTGTGGAGTAAGCACTGGCAGTGCTGGCTGTGGGTGGGACACTGGCAGTGCTTGCTGTGCAGTCTGGAGAAGCACTGGCAGTGCTGGGTATGGGGGGTGCACTGGATGTGCTGGTTGTGTGGGAGCATTGGGAGTGCTGCATGAGTGGGGAGCACGGGCGCTGCTGGCTGTGGTGGGTGGCACTGGCAGTGCTTGCTGTGGTGGAGCACTGGCAGTGCTGGCTGTTGGGGTAGCACAGGCAGTGCTGGGTGTGTGGGGAGCACTGGGAGTGCTGGCTGTGGAACGAGCAGTGGCAGTTCTGGCTGTTGGGGAGCATTGGCATTGCTGGCTGTGGGGAGCACTGGTAGTGCTGGCTGTGGTGGTGAGAACTGGCAGTGATTGATGTCGGGGGAGCACTGGCAGCGCTGGATGTTGGGAAGAACACTGGCGGTGCTGGTTGTGGGGGTAGTATTAGCAGTGCTGGCAGCGAGGGGGCACTGGCAGTGCCGGCTGTCGGGGAGAACACTGGCGGTGCTGGCTTTGTGGGTAGTATTGGCAGTGCTGGCTGTGGAGTGTGCACTGGTAGTGTTGGGTGTGGGGAGCATTGGCAGTGCTGGCAACGGCGGCGATCACTGGCAATTCTAGCTGTGTGGGGAGCACTGTCAGTGCTGGCTTTGTGGGCTGCAGTAGGGGGGATGGATATGGGGGGCACGGGAAGTGCTGGCGGTGGGGAGCACTGGCAGTGCTGGCAGTGGGGAGCACTGACAGTGCTGGCTGTGGAGAGCACTGGCAGTGCAGGCTTTGTGCGGTGCACTGTTAGTGCTGGCTGTGGGGATGCACTGGCAGTGCTGGCTGTGGGAGGGGAGCACTGGTTGTGCAGGCTGCGTTGGTGCGGTGCACTGGCATTGCTGGCTGTGGGGAGCACTAGCAGTGATGGGTGTGGGGGGGCACAGGCAGTGCTGGCAGTGGGGAAGTGCATAGTCAATGTTGGAAGTGTGCGGCTGCGCTGGCATTGCTGGCTGTGGGGAGAACACTGGCAGTGCTGGCTGTGGTGGGAGTACTGGCAGTGCTGGCTGTGGATGCAGAACTGGCAGTGCTTGCTTTGGGGGGAACACTGGCAGTGATAGCTGTGGATGGAGCATTTTAGTGCTGGATGACGGGGTGCACTGGCTGTGCTGGCTGTGGGGAGCACTGGCACTGCTGGCTGTTGGATGAGCACTGGCAGTGCTGGCTGTGCAGTAAGGGGAGCACTGGCAGTGCTGGCTGTATGGGGGGCACTGCCAGTGCTGGAAGTGGGAAGCACTGGCACTGCTGGCTGTGTTGGGAGTCACTGGCAGTGCTGGCTGTGGGGAGCACTGGCAGTGCTGGCTGTTGGGGTGTGCACTGGCAGTGCTGGGTGTGTGGGGAGCACTGGCACTGCTGGCTGTGGATGAGCACTGGCACTGCTGGCCGTTGGATGAGCACTGGCAGTGCTGGCTGTGCAGTATGGGGAGCACTGGCATTGCTGGCTGTATGGGGGGCACTGCCAGTGCTAGCAGTGGGAAGCACTGGCACTGCTGGATGTGTTGGGAGTAACTGGCAGTGCTGGCTGTGGGGAGCACTGGCAGTGCTGGCTGTTGGGGTATGCACTGGCAGTGCTGGGTGTGTGGGGAGCAATGGCATTGCTGGCTGTGGATGAGCACTGGCAGTGCTGGCCGTTGGGGGTTCGCTGGCAGTGCTGGCTGTGGGGAGCACTGGTTGATCTTGGTATGGGGATCATTGGCAGTGCTGGCTGCGGTGCGGATCACTGGCAGTGCTGGGTGTGGGGAGGCACTGGCAGTGCTGGCTGCGGGAGCGGGAGCACTGGAAGTGCTGGTTGCGGGTGTACCACTGGCAGTGCTGGGTGTGTGGAGCACTGGCTTTGCTGGCGGTAGGGTTGGGATGGAGAACTGGCAGTGTTGGGTGAATGGGGGGAGCACTGTTAGTGCTGGGTGTGGGGAGCACTGGCAGTGCTGGATGGCGGGGCAGCACTGGCAGAGCTGGGTGTTGGGGGAATCTAGCCGTCCTGGCTGTGGGGAGCAGTAGCCGTCCTGGCTGTGGGGAGCACTGGCAGTGCTGGTTTTGTGGGTTGAGCACTGGCAGTGATGGATTTGGGGGGCACTGGCAGTGCTGTTTGTGGTGTGTCGTCGGAGCACTGGCAGTGCTGGCTGTGGGACGCACTAGGAATGCTGGCTGTGGAGAGGGAGGGGAGCACTGGCAGTGCGGGCTGTGGGGAGCACTGGCCGTGCAGGCGTTTGTAGTCCTGGCTGTGGGTCGAGCACTGGCAGTGCTGTATGTGGGAGCACTGGCAGTGCTGGCTGTGTGGGGGAGCACTGGCAGTGCTGGCTGTGTGGGGGAGCACTGACAGTGCTGGCTGTGGGTGGCGTATGTAGTCCTGGCTGTGGGTCGAGACTTGCAGTGCTGTATGTGGGAGCACTTGCAGTGCTGGCTGTGTGGGGGAGCACTGGCAGTGCTGGCTGTGAGGGGAGCACTGACAGTGCTGGTTGTTGGTGGAGCACTGGCCTTCCTGGCTGTGGGGAGCACTGCCAGTGCTAGATTTGGGGAGCACTGGCAGTGCTGGCTGTGTGGTGGAGCACTGGCAGTGCTGTCTGGCTGTTGGGAGCATTGACAGTGCTGGCTGTGGAGGGTGGAGAGCACTGACAGTGCTGGATGAGTGGGGGAGCACTGACAGTGCTGGCTGTGTGGGGGAGCACTGACAGTGCTGGCTGTGTGGGGGAGCACTGACAGTGCTGGCTGTGTGGGGGAGCATTGACAGTGCTGGCTGTGTGGGGAGCACTGACAGTGCTGGCTGTGTGGGGGAGCACTGACAGTGTTGGCTGTGTGGGGATCACTGACAGTGCTGGCTGTGTGGGGGAGCACTGACAGTGCTGGCTGTGTGGTGGGAGCACTGACCGTGCTGGCTGTGTGGGGGAGCACTGACAGTGCTGGCTGTGTGGTGGAGCACTGGCAGTGCTGGCTGTGCGGGGGGTGGAGAGCACTGACAGTGCGGGCTGTTGGTGGAGCACTGGCCTTCCTGGCTGTGGGAGCACTGGCAGTGCTGGCTGTGGGACGCACTAGGAATGCTGGCTGTGGAGAGGGAGGGGAGCACTGGCAGTGCGGGCTGTGGGGAGCACTGGCCGTGCAGGCTGCGGGTGGCGTTTGTAGTCCTGGCTGTGGGTCGAGCACTGGCAGTGCTGTATGTGGGAGCACTTGCAGTGCTGGCTGTGTGGGGGAGGACTGGCAGTGCTGGCTGTGAGGGGAGCACTGACAGTGCTGGTTGTTGGTGGAGCACTGGCCTTCCTGGCTGTGGGAGCACTGGCAGTGCTAGATTTGGGGAGCACTGGCAGTGCTGGCTGTGTGGTGGAGCACTGGCAGTGCTGTCTGGTTGTTGGGAGCATTGACAGTGCTGGCTGTGGGGGGTGGAGAGCACTGACAGTGCTGGATGAGTGGGGGAGCACTGACAGTGCTGGCTGTGTGGGGGAGCATTGACAGTGCTGGCTGTGTGGGGAGCACTGGCAGTGCTGGCTGTGTGGTGGTGCACTGGCAGTTCTGGGTGTTGGGGGGGAAACTGGCAGTGCTGGCACTGGGAAGAGCACTGGCAATGCTGGCTGTGGGTGGCGTATTTAGTCCTGGCTGTGGGTCGAGCCCTAGCAGTGCTGTCTGTGGGAGCACTGGCAGTACGGGCTGTGGGGAGCACTGGCAGTGCGGGCTGTGGGGAGCACTGGCCGTGCAGGCTGCGGGTCTGGCACTGGCTGTGCTGCCTGTGGATGTAGCACTGGGAGCGCTGGCATTTGGTCGATCTCTGTGGCGTGCTGGCTGTGGGGGGCACGGGTAGGTCTGGCTGTGGGGAGCGTTGGCAGTGCCGGGTGAGTGGAGGAGCACTGGGAGTGTTGTCTGTGGTGGGGAGCACTGGCAGTGCTTGGTGCTGGGGTGGAAACTGGCAGTGCTGTATGAGGGAGCACTGACAGTGCTGGCTGTGGTGGGAGCACTGACAGTGCTGGCTGTGTGGGGGTGCACTGACAGTGCTGGCTGTGTGGGGAGCACTGGCAGTGCTGGCTGTGTGGTGGGAGCACTGGCAGTGCTGGCTGTGTGGGGGGTGGAGAGCACTGACAGTGACGGCTGTTGGTGGAGCACTGGCCTTCCTGGATGTGGGAGCACTGGCATTGCTGGATGTGGGGAGCACTGGCAGTGCTGGCTGTGTGTTGGGAGCACTGACAGTGCTGGCTGTGTGGGAGGAGCACTGACAGTGCTGGCTGTGGGGGGTGGAGAGCACTGACAGTGCTGGCTCTGTGAGGGGAGTACTGACAGTGCTGGCTGTGTGGGGGGAGCACTGACAGTGCTGGCTGTGTGGGGGGAGTACTGACAGTACTGGCTGTGTGGGAGGAGCACTGAGAGTGCTGGCTGTGGGGGGTGGAGAGCACTGACAGTGCTGGCTGTGTGGTGGGAGCACTGACAGTGCTGGCTGTGTGAGGGGAGCACTGACAGTGCTGGCTGTGTGGGGGGAGCGCTGACGGTGCTAGCTGTGTGGGGGAGCACTGACAGTGCTGGATGTGTGGGGGAGCACTGACAGTGCTGGCTGTGCGTTGGGAGCACTGACAGTGCTGGCTGTGTGGTGGGAGCACTGACAGTGCTGGCTGTGGGTGGCGTATGTAGTCCTGGCTGTGGGTCGAGACTTGCAGTGCTGTATGTGGGAGCACTTGCAGTGCTGGCTGTGTGGGGGAGCACTGGCAGTGCTGGCTGTGAGGGGAGCACTGACAGTGCTGGTTGTTGGTGGAGCACTGGCCTTCCTGGCTGTGGGGAGCACTGCCAGTGCTAGATTTGGGGAGCACTGGCAGTGCTGGCTGTGTGGTGGAGCACTGGCAGTGCTGTCTGGCTGTTGGGAGCATTGACAGTGCTGGCTGTGGAGGGTGGAGAGCACTGACAGTGCTGGATGAGTGGGGGAGCACTGACAGTGCTGGCTGTGTGGGGGAGCACTGACAGTGCTGGCTGTGTGGGGGAGCACTGACAGTGCTGGCTGTGTGGGGGAGCATTGACAGTGCTGGCTGTGTGGGGAGCACTGACAGTGCTGGCTGTGTGGGGGAGCACTGACAGTGTTGGCTGTGTGGGGAGCACTGACAGTGCTGGCTGTGTGGGGGAGCACTGACAGTGCTGGCTGTGTGGTGGGAGCACTGACCGTGCTGGCTGTGTGGGGGAGCACTGACAGTGCTGGCTGTGTGGTGGAGCACTGGCAGTGCTGGCTGTGCGGGGGGTGGAGAGCACTGACAGTGCGGGCTGTTGGTGGAGCACTGGCCTTCCTGGCTGTGGGAGCACTGGCAGTGCTGGCTGTGGGACGCACTAGGAATGCTGGCTGTGGAGAGGGAGGGGAGCACTGGCAGTGCGGGCTGTGGGGAGCACTGGCCGTGCAGGCTGCGGGTGGCGTTTGTAGTCCTGGCTGTGGGTCGAGCACTGGCAGTGCTGTATGTGGGAGCACTTGCAGTGCTGGCTGTGTGGGGGAGGACTGGCAGTGCTGGCTGTGAGGGGAGCACTGACAGTGCTGGTTGTTGGTGGAGCACTGGCCTTCCTGGCTGTGGGAGCACTGGCAGTGCTAGATTTGGGGAGCACTGGCAGTGCTGGCTGTGTGGTGGAGCACTGGCAGTGCTGTCTGGTTGTTGGGAGCATTGACAGTGCTGGCTGTGGGGGGTGGAGAGCACTGACAGTGCTGGATGAGTGGGGGAGCACTGACAGTGCTGGCTGTGTGGGGGAGCATTGACAGTGCTGGCTGTGTGGGGAGCACTGGCAGTGCTGGCTGTGTGGTGGTGCACTGGCAGTTCTGGGTGTTGGGGGGGAAACTGGCAGTGCTGGCACTGGGAAGAGCACTGGCAATGCTGGCTGTGGGTGGCGTATTTAGTCCTGGCTGTGGGTCGAGCCCTAGCAGTGCTGTCTGTGGGAGCACTGGCAGTACGGGCTGTGGGGAGCACTGGCAGTGCGGGCTGTGGGGAGCACTGGCCGTGCAGGCTGCGGGTCTGGCACTGGCTGTGCTGCCTGTGGATGTAGCACTGGGAGCGCTGGCATTTGGTCGATCTCTGTGGCGTGCTGGCTGTGGGGGGCACGGGTAGGTCTGGCTGTGGGGAGCGTTGGCAGTGCCGGGTGAGTGGAGGAGCACTGGGAGTGTTGTCTGTGGTGGGGAGCACTGGCAGTGCTTGGTGCTGGGGTGGAAACTGGCAGTGCTGTATGAGGGAGCACTGACAGTGCTGGCTGTGGTGGGAGCACTGACAGTGCTGGCTGTGTGGGGGTGCACTGACAGTGCTGGCTGTGTGGGGAGCACTGGCAGTGCTGGCTGTGTGGTGGGAGCACTGGCAGTGCTGGCTGTGTGGGGGGTGGAGAGCACTGACAGTGACGGCTGTTGGTGGAGCACTGGCCTTCCTGGATGTGGGAGCACTGGCATTGCTGGATGTGGGGAGCACTGGCAGTGCTGGCTGTGTGTTGGGAGCACTGACAGTGCTGGCTGTGTGGGAGGAGCACTGACAGTGCTGGCTGTGGGGGGTGGAGAGCACTGACAGTGCTGGCTCTGTGAGGGGAGTACTGACAGTGCTGGCTGTGTGGGGGGAGCACTGACAGTGCTGGCTGTGTGGGGGGAGTACTGACAGTACTGGCTGTGTGGGAGGAGCACTGAGAGTGCTGGCTGTGGGGGGTGGAGAGCACTGACAGTGCTGGCTGTGTGGTGGGAGCACTGACAGTGCTGGCTGTGTGAGGGGAGCACTGACAGTGCTGGCTGTGTGGGGGGAGCGCTGACGGTGCTAGCTGTGTGGGGGAGCACTGACAGTGCTGGATGTGTGGGGGAGCACTGACAGTGCTGGCTGTGCGTTGGGAGCACTGACAGTGCTGGCTGTGTGGTGGGAGCACTGACAGTGCTGGCTGTGGGTGGCGTATGTAGTCCTGGCTGTGGGTCGAGACTTGCAGTGCTGTATGTGGGAGCACTTGCAGTGCTGGCTGTGTGGGGGAGCACTGGCAGTGCTGGCTGTGAGGGGAGCACTGACAGTGCTGGTTGTTGGTGGAGCACTGGCCTTCCTGGCTGTGGGGAGCACTGCCAGTGCTAGATTTGGGGAGCACTGGCAGTGCTGGCTGTGTGGTGGAGCACTGGCAGTGCTGTCTGGCTGTTGGGAGCATTGACAGTGCTGGCTGTGGAGGGTGGAGAGCACTGACAGTGCTGGATGAGTGGGGGAGCACTGACAGTGCTGGCTGTGTGGGGGAGCACTGACAGTGCTGGCTGTGTGGGGGAGCACTGACAGTGCTGGCTGTGTGGGGGAGCATTGACAGTGCTGGCTGTGTGGGGAGCACTGACAGTGCTGGCTGTGTGGGGGAGCACTGACAGTGTTGGCTGTGTGGGGAGCACTGACAGTGCTGGCTGTGTGGGGGAGCACTGACAGTGCTGGCTGTGTGGTGGGAGCACTGACCGTGCTGGCTGTGTGGGGGAGCACTGACAGTGCTGGCTGTGTGGTGGAGCACTGGCAGTGCTGGCTGTGCGGGGGGTGGAGAGCACTGACAGTGCGGGCTGTTGGTGGAGCACTGGCCTTCCTGGCTGTGGGAGCACTGGCAGTGCTGGCTGTGGGACGCACTAGGAATGCTGGCTGTGGAGAGGGAGGGGAGCACTGGCAGTGCGGGCTGTGGGGAGCACTGGCCGTGCAGGCTGCGGGTGGCGTTTGTAGTCCTGGCTGTGGGTCGAGCACTGGCAGTGCTGTATGTGGGAGCACTTGCAGTGCTGGCTGTGTGGGGGAGGACTGGCAGTGCTGGCTATGAGGGGATCACTGACAGTGCTGGTTGTTGGTGGAGCACTGGCCTTCCTGGCTGTGGGGAGCACTGGCAGTGCTAGATTTGGGGAGCACTGGCAGTGCTGGCTGTGTGGTGGAGCACTGGCAGTGCTGTCTGGTTGTTGGGAGCATTGACAGTGCTGGCTGTGGGGGGTGGAGAGCACTGACAGTGCTGGATGAGTGGGGGAGCACTGACAGTGCTGGCTGTGTGGGGAGCATTGACAGTGCTGGCTGTGTGGGGAGCACTGGCAGTGCTGGCTGTGTGGTGGTGCACTGGCAGTTCTGGGTGTTGGGGGGGAAACTGGCAGTGCTGGCACTGGGAAGAGCACTGGCAATGCTGACTGTGGGTGGCGTATTTAGTCCTGGCTGTGGGTCGAGCCCTAGCAGTGCTGTCTGTGGGAGCACTGGCAGTGCGGGCTGTGGGGAGCACTGGCAGTGCGGGCTGTGGGGAGCACTGGCCGTGCAGGCTGCGGGTCTGGCACTGGCTGTGCTGCCTGTGGATGTAGCACTGGGAGCGCTGGCATTTGGTCGATCTCTGTGGCGTGCTGGCTGTGGGGGGCACGGGTAGGTCTGGCTGTGGGGAGCGTTGGCAGTGCCGGGTGAGTGGAGGAGCACTGGGAGTGTTGTCTGTGGTGGGGAGCACTGGCAGTGCTTGGTGCTGGGGTGGAAACTGGCAGTGCTGTATGAGGGAGCACTGACAGTGCTGGCTGTGGTGGGAGCACTGACAGTGCTGGCTGTGTGGGGGTGCACTGACAGTGCTGGCTGTGTGGGGAGCACTGGCAGTGCTGGCTGTGTGGTGGGAGCACTGGCAGTGCTGGCTGTGTGGGGGGTGGAGAGCACTGACAGTGACGGCTGTTGGTGGAGCACTGGCCTTCCTGGCTGTGGGAGCACTGGCATTGCTGGATGTGGGGAGCACTGGCAGTGCTGGCTGTGTGTTGGGAGCACTGACAGTGCTGGCTGTGTGGGAGGAGCACTGACAGTGCTGGCTGTGGGGGGTGGAGAGCACTGACAGTGCTGGCTCTGTGAGGGGAGTACTGACAGTGCTGGCTGTGTGGGGGGAGCACTGACAGTGCTGGCTGTGTGGGGGGAGTACTGACAGTACTGGCTGTGTGGGAGGAGCACTGAGAGTGCTGGCTGTGGGGGGTGGAGAGCACTGACAGTGCTGGCTGTGTGGTGGGAGCACTGACAGTGCTGGCTGTGTGAGGGGAGCACTGACAGTGCTGGCTGTGTGGGGGGAGCGCTGACGGTGCTAGCTGTGTGGGGGAGCACTGACAGTGCTGGCTGTGTGGGGGAGCACTGACAGTGCTGGCTGTGCGTTGGGAGCACTGACAGTGCTGGCTGTGTGGTGGGAGCACTGACAGTGCTGGCTGTGTGGGGGAGCACTGACAGTTCTGGCTGTGTGGGGAGCACTGACTGTGCTGGCTGTGTGGGAGGAGCACTGACAGGGCTGGCTGTGGGGGGTGGGGAGCACTGACAGTGCTGGCTGTGCGGGGGATCACTGACATTGCTGGATGTGGGGGGGAGCATTGATAGTGCTGTCTGTGTGGGGAGCACTGACGGTGCTGGCTGTGTGGGGGAGCACTGAGAGTGCTGGCTGTGTGGGGGAGCACTGACAGTGCTGGCTGTGTGTGGGGAGCACTGACAGTGCTGGCTGTGTGGGGAGAGCACTGACAGTACTGGCTGTGTGGGGGAGCAATGACAGTGCTGGCTGTGGGGGGTGGAGAGCACTGACAGTGCTGGCTGTGTGGTGGGAGCACTGACCGTGCTGGCTGTGTGAAGGAAGCACTGACAGTGCTGGCTGTGTGGGGGGAGCACTGACAGTGCTGGCTGTGTGGGGAGTACTGACAGTGCTGGCTGTGTGGGGAAGCACTGACAGTGCTGGCTGTGTTGGGGACCACTGACAGTGCTGGCTGTGTGTTGGGAGCATTGACAGTGCTGGCTGTGTGGGGGAGCACTGACAGTGCTGGCTGTGTGGGGAGTACTGACAGTGCTGGCTGTGTGGAGGGAGCACTGACAGTGCTGGCTGTGTGGGGGGAGCACTGACGGTGCTGGCTGTGTGGGGAGTACTGACAGTGCTGGCTGTGTGGTGGGAGCACTGACAGTGCTGGCTGTGTGGGGGGAGCACTGACAGTGCTGGCTGTGTGGGGAGTACTGACAGTGCTGGCTGTGTGGTGGGAGCACTGACAGTGCTGGCTGTGGGGGGTGGAGAGCACTGACAGTGCTGGCTGTGTGGTGGGAGCACTGACAGTGCTGGCTGTTGAGGGGAGCACTGACAGTGCGGGCTGTGTGGGGGGAGCACTGACGGTGCTGTCTGTGTGGGGAGCACTGACAGTGCTGGCTGTGTGGGGGAGCACTGACAGTGCTGGCTGTGTTTTGGGA
Organism: Scyliorhinus torazame; assembly: GCF_047496885.1. Taxonomy (NCBI): domain Eukaryota; kingdom Metazoa; phylum Chordata; class Chondrichthyes; order Carcharhiniformes; family Scyliorhinidae; genus Scyliorhinus; species Scyliorhinus torazame. Next base: position 137,736,646 of record NC_092726.1, on the reverse strand, counting down.
GCACTGAAAGTGCTGGCTGTGTGGTGGGAGCACTGACAGTGCTGGCTGTGTGGGGGAGCACTGACAGTGCTGGCTGTGTGGGGAGCACTGACAGTGCTGGCTGTGTGGGAGGCGCACTGACAGGGCTGGCTGTGGGGGGTGGAGAGCACTGACAGTGCTGGTTGTGCGGGGAGCACTGACAGTGCTGGATGTGTGGGGGAGCACTGATAGTGCTGTATGTGTGGGGAGCACTGACGGTGCTGGCTGTGTGGGGGGGCACTGACAGTACTGGCTGTGTGGGGGAACACTGACAGTGCTGGCTGTGTGTGGGGAGCACTGACAGTGCTGGCTGTGTGGGGAGAGCACTGACAGTACTGGCTGTGTGGGGGAGCAATGACTGTGCTGGCTGTGTGGGGAGCACTGACAGTGCTGTCTGTGTGGGGAGCACTGACAGTGCTGGGTGTGTGGGGGAGTACTGACAGTGCTGGCTGTGTGGGGAGAGCACATACAGTACTGGCTGTGTGGGGGAGCAATGACAGTTCTGGCTGTGTGGTGAGAGCACTGACATTACTGGCTGTGTGGGGGAGCACTGACAGTACTGTCTGTGTGGGGGAGCACTGACAGTGCTGGCTGTTTGGGGGAGCACTGACAGTGCTGGCTGTGTGGGGGAGCACTGACAGTGCTGGCTGTGGGGGTGGAGAGCACTGACAGTGCTGGCTGTGTGGTGGGAGCACTGACAGTGCTGGCTGTGTGAGGGGAGCACTGACAGTGCGGGCTGTGTGTGGGGAGCACTGACGGTGCTGGCTGTGTGGGGGAGCACTGACAGTGCTGGCTGTGTGGGGGAACACTGACAGTGCTGGCTGTGTGTTGGGAGCACTGACAGTGCTGGCTGTGTGGTGGGAGCACTGACAGTGCTGGCTGTGTGGTGGAGCACTGACAGTGCTGGCTGTGTGGGGAGCACTGACAGTGCTGGCTGTGTGGGAGGAGCACTGACAGTGCTGGCTGTGGGAGGTGGAGAGCACTGACAGTGCTGGCTGTGCGGGGGGAGCACTGACAGTGCTGGATGTGTGGGGGAGCACTGATAGTGCTGTCTGTGTGGGGGGAGCACTGACGGTGCTGGCTGTGTGGGCGAGCACTGACAGTGCTGGCTGTGTGGGGGAGCACTGACAGTGCTGGCTGTGTGGGGGACCACTGACAGTGCTGTCTGTGTGTTGGGAGCATTGACAGTGCTGGCTGTGTGGGGGGGAGCACTGACAGTGCTGGCTGTGTGGGGAGCACTGACAGTGCTGGCTGTGGGGGGTGGAGAGCACTGACAGTGCTGGCTGTGTGGTGGGAGCACTGACAGTGCTGGCTGTGTGAGGGGAGCACTGACAGTGCGGGCTGTGTGGGGGGAGCACTGACGGCGCTGGCTGTGTGGGGGAGCACTGACAGTGCTGGCTGTGTGGGGGAGCACTGACAGTGCTGGCTGTTTGGGGGAGCACTGACAGTGCTAGCTGTGTGGGGGAGCACTGACAGTGCTGGCTGTGGGGGTGTTGAGCACTGACAGTGCTGGCTGTGTGGTGGGAGCACTGACCGTGCTGGCTGTGTGGGGGAGCACTGACAGTGCTGGCTGTGTGGGGAGCACAGACAGTGCTGGCTGTGTGGGAGGAGCACTGACAGGGCTGGCTGTGGGGGGTGGAGAGCACTGACAGTGCTGGCTGTGCGGGGAGCACTGACAGTGCTGGATGTGTGGGGGAGCACTGACAGTGCTGTCTGTGTGGGGAGCACTGACGGTGCTGGTTGTGTGGGGGAGCACTGACAGTACTGGCTGTGTGGGGGAGCACTGACAGTGCTGGCTGTGTGTGGGGAGCACTGACAATGCTGGCTGTGTGGGGAGAGCACTGACAGTACTGGCTGTGAGGGGGAGCAATGACTGTGCTGTCTGTGTGGGGGGAGCACTGACAGTGCTGGCTGTATGGGGAGCACTGACAGTTCTGGCTGTGTGGGGGGAGCACTGACAGTGCTGGCTGTGTGAGGAGAGCACTGACAGTACTGGCTGTGTGGGGGAGCAATGACAGTTCTGGCTGTGTGGTGAGAGCACTGACGGTACTGGCTGTGTGGGGGAGGACTGACAGTACTGGCTGTGTGGGGGAGCACTGACAGTGCTGACTGTTTGGGGGAGCACTGACAGTGCTGGCTGTGTGGGGGAGCACTGACAGTGCTGGCTGTGGGGGTGGAGAGCACTGACAGTGCTGGCTGTGTGGTGGTAGAACTGACCGTGCTGGCTGTGTGAGGGGAGCACTGACAGTGCTGGCTGTGTGGTGGAGCACTGACAGTGCTGGCTGTGTGGGGAGCACTGACAGTGCTGGCTGTGTGGGAGGAGCACTGACAGCTGGCTGTGGGAGGTGGAGAGCACTGACAGTGCTGGCTGTGCGGGGGGAGCACTGACAGTGCTGGATGTGTGGGGGAGCACTGATAGTGCTGTCTGTGTGGGGGGAGCACTGACGGTGCTGGCTGTGTGGGCGAGCACTGACAGTGCTGGCTGTGTGGGGGAGCACTGACAGTGCTGGCTGTGTGGGGGACCACTGACAGTGCTGTCTGTGTGTTGGGAGCATTGACAGTGATGGCTGTGTGGGGGGAGCACTGACAGTGCTGGCTGTGTGGGGAGCACTGACAGTGCTGGCTGTGGGGGGTGGAGAGCACTGACAGTGCTGGCTGTGTGGTGGGAGCACTGACAGTGCTGGCTGTGTGAGGGGAGCACTGACAGTGCGGGCTGTGTGGGGGGAGCACTGACGGCGCTGGCTGTGTGGGGGAGCACTGACAGTGCTGGCTGTGTGGGGGAGCACTGACAGTGCTGGCTGTTTGGGGGAGCACTGACAGTGCTAGCTGTGTGGGGGAGCACTGACAGTGCTGGCTGTGGGGGTGGAGAGCACTGACAGTGCTGGCTGTGTGGTGGGAGCACTGACCGTGCTGGCTGTGTGGGGGAGCACTGACAGTGCTGGCTGTGTGGGGAGCACAGACAGTGCTGGCTGTGTGGGAGGAGCACTGACAGGGCTGGCTGTGGGGGGTGGAGAGCACTGACAGTGCTGGCTGTGCGGGGAGCACTGACAGTGCTGGATGTGTGGGGGAGCACTGACAGTGCTGTCTGTGTGGGGAGCACTGACGGTGCTGGTTGTGTGGGGGAGCACTGACAGTACTGGCTGTGTGGGGGAGCACTGACAGTGCTGGCTGTGTGTGGGGAGCACTGACAATGCTGGCTGTGTGGGGAGAGCACTGACAGTACTGGCTGTGTGGGGGAGCAATGACTGTGCTGTCTGTGTGGGGGGAGCATTGACAGTGCTGGCTGTATGGGGAGCACTGACAGTTCTGGCTGTGTGGGGGGAGCACTGACAGTGCTGGCTGTGTGAGGAGTGCACTGACAGTACTGGCTGTGTGGGGGAGCAATGACAGTTCTGGCTGTGTGGTGAGAGCACTGACGGTACTGGCTGTGTGGGGGAGGACTGACAGTACTGGCTGTGTGGGGGAGCACTGACAGTGCTGGCTGTGTGGGGGAGCACTGACAGTGCTGGCTGTGGGGGTGGAGAGCACTGAGAGTGCTGGCTGTGTGGTGGTAGCACTGACCGTGCTGGCTGTGTGAGGGGAGCACTGACAGTGCTGGCTGTGTGGGGGGAGCACTGACAGTGCTGGCTGTGTGGGGAGTACTGACAGTGCTGGCTGTGTGATGGGAGCACTGACTGTGCTGGCTGTGGGGGGTGGAGAGCACTGACAGTGCTGGCTGTGTGGTGGGAGCACTGACAGTGCTGGCTGTGTGAGGGGAGCACTGACAGTGCGGGCTGTGTGTGGGGAGCACTGACGGTGCTGGCTGTGTGGGAGGAGCACTGACAGTGCTGGCTGTGGGAGGTGGAGAGCACTGACAGTGCTGGCTGTGCGGGGGAGCACTGACAGTGCTAGATGTGTGGCGGAGCACTGATAGTGCTGTCTGTGTGGGGGGAGCACTGACGGTGCTGGCTGTGTGGGGAGCACTGACAGTGCTGGCTGTGTGGGGTAGCACTGACAGTGCTGGCTGTGTGTGGGGAGCACTGACAGTGCTGGCTGGGTGGTGAGAGCACTGACAGTACTGGCTGTGTGGGGGAGCAATGACATTGCTGACTGTGTGGGGGGAGCACTGACAGTGCTGGCTGTGTGGGGAGCACTGACAGTGCTGGCTGTGTGGGGGAGCACTGACAGTGCTGGCTGTGTGGGGGGAGCACTGACAGTGCTGGCTGTGTGGGGAGCACTGACAGTGCTGGCTGTGGGGGGTGGAGAGCACTGACAGTGCTGGCTGTGTGGTGGGAGCACTGACAGTGCTGGCTGTGTGAGGGGAGCACTGACAGTGCGGGCTGTGTGGGGGGAGCACTGACGTCTCTGGCTGTGTGGGGGAGCACTGACAGTGCTGGCTGTGTGGGGGAGCACTGACAGTGCTGGCTGTTTGGGGGAGCACTGACAGTGCTAGCTGTGTGGGGGAGCACTGACAGTGCTGGCTGTGGGGGTGGAGAGCACTGACAGTGCTGGCTGTGTGGTGGGAGCACTGACCGTGCTGGCTGTGTGGGTGAGCACTGACAGTGCTGGCTGTGTGGGGAGCACAGACAGTGCTGGCTGTGTGGGAGGAGCACTGACAGGGCTGGCTGTGGGGGGTGGAGAGCACTGACAGTGCTGGCTGTGCGGGGGAGCACTGATAGTGCTGTCTGTGTGGGGGGAGCACTGACGGTGCTGGCTGTGTGGGCGAGCACTGACAGTGCTGGCTGTGTGGGGGAGCACTGACAGTGCTGGCTGTGTGGGGGACCACTGACAGTGCTGTCTGTGTGTTGGGAGCATTGACAGTGCTGGCTGTGTGGGGGGGAGCACTGACAGTGCTGGCTGTGTGGGGAGCACTGACAGTGCTGGCTGTGGGGGGTGGAGAGCACTGACAGTGCTGGCTGTGTGGTGGGAGCACTGACAGTGTTGGCTGTGTGAGGGGAGCACTGACAGTGCGGGCTGTGTGGGGGGAGCACTGACGGCGCTGGCTGTGTGGGGGAGCACTGACAGTGCTGGCTGTGTGGGGGAGCACTGACAGTGCTGGCTGTTTGGGGGAGCACTGACAGTGCTAGCTGTGTGGGGGAGCACTGACAGTGCTGGCTGTGGGGGTGTTGAGCACTGACAGTGCTGGCTGTGTGGTGGGAGCACTGACCGTGCTGGCTGTGTGGGGGAGCACTGACAGTGCTGGCTGTGTGGGGAGCACAGACAGTGCTGGCTGTGTGGGAGGAGCACTGACAGGGCTGGCTGTGGGGGGTGGAGAGCACTGACAGTGCTGGCTGTGCGGGGAGCACTGACAGTGCTGGATGTGTGGGGGAGCACTGACAGTGCTGTCTGTGTGGGGAGCACTGACGGTGCTGGTTGTGTGGGGGAGCACTGACAGTACTGGCTGTGTGGGGGAGCACTGACAGTGCTGGCTGTGTGTGGGGAGCACTGACAATGCTGGCTGTGTGGGGAGAGCACTGACAGTACTGGCTGTGAGGGGGAGCAATGACTGTGCTGTCTGTGTGGGGGGAGCACTGACAGTGCTGGCTGTATGGGGAGCACTGACAGTTCTGGCTGTGTGGGGGGAGCACTGACAGTGCTGGCTGTGTGAGGAGAGCACTGACAGTACTGGCTGTGTGGGGGAGCAATGACAGTTCTGGCTGTGTGGTGAGAGCACTGACGGTACTGGCTGTGTGGGGGAGGACTGACAGTACTGGCTGTGTGGGGGAGCACTGACAGTGCTGACTGTTTGGGGGAGCACTGACAGTGCTGGCTGTGTGGGGGAGCACTGACAGTGCTGGCTGTGGGGGTGGAGAGCACTGACAGTGCTGGCTGTGTGGTGGTAGCACTGACCGTGCTGGCTGTGTGAGGGGAGCACTGACAGTGCTGGCTGTGTGGTGGAGCACTGACAGTGCTGGCTGTGTGGGGAGCACTGACAGTGCTGGCTGTGTGGGAGGAGCACTGACAGCTGGCTGTGGGAGGTGGAGAGCACTGACAGTGCTGGCTGTGCGGGGGGAACACTGACAGTGCTGGATGTGTGGGGGAGCACTGATAGTGCTGTCTGTGTGGGGGGAGCACTGACGGTGCTGGCTGTGTGGGCGAGCACTGACAGTGCTGGCTGTGTGGGGGAGCACTGACAGTGCTGGCTGTGTGGGGGACCACTGACAGTGCTGTCTGTGTGTTGGGAGCATTGACAGTGATGGCTGTGTGGGGGGAGCACTGACAGTGCTGGCTGTGTGGGGAGCACTGACAGTGCTGGCTGTGGGGGGTGGAGAGCACTGACAGTGCTGGCTGTGTGGTGGGAGCACTGACAGTGCTGGCTGTGTGAGGGGAGCACTGACAGTGCGGACTGTGTGGGGGGAGCACTGACGGCGCTGGCTGTGTGGGGGAGCACTGACAGTGCTGGCTGTGTGGGGGAGCACTGACAGTGCTGGCTGTTTGGGGGAGCACTGACAGTGCTAGCTGTGTGGGGGAGCACTGACAGTGCTGGCTGTGGGGGTGGAGAGCACTGACAGTGCTGGCTGTGTGGTGGTATCACTGACCGTGCTGGCTGTGTGGGGGAGCACTGACAGTGCTGGCTGTGTGGGGAGCACAGACAGTGCTGGCTGTGTGGGAGGAGCACTGACAGGGCTGGCTGTGGGGGGTGGAGAGCACTGACAGTGCTGGCTGTGCGGGGAGCACTGACAGTGCTGGAGGTGTGGGGGAGCACTGACAGTGCTGTCTGTGTGGGGAGCACTGACGGTGCTGGTTGTGTGGGGGAGCACTGACAGTACTGGCTGTGTGGGGGAGCACTGACAGTGCTGGCTGTGTGTGGGGAGCACTGACAATGCTGGCTGTGTGGGGAGAGCACTGACAGTACTGGCTGTGTGGGGGAGCAATGACTGTGCTGTCTGTGTGGGGGGAGCACTGACAGTGCTGGCTGTATGGGGAGCACTGACAGTTCTGGCTGTGTGGGGGGAGCACTGACAGTGCTGGCTGTGTGAGGAGAGCACTGACAGTACTGGCTGTGTGGGGGAGCAATGACAGTTCTGGCTGTGTGGTGAGAGCACTGACGGTACTGGCTGTGTGGGGGAGGACTGACAGTACTGGCTGTGTGGGGGAGCACTGACAGTGCTGGCTGTGTGGGGGAGCACTGACAGTGCTGGCTGTGGGGGTGGAGAGCACTGACAGTGCTGGCTGTGTGGTGGTAGCACTGACCGTGCTGGCTGTGTGAGGGGAGCACTTACAGTGCTGGCTGTGTGGGGGGAGCACTGACAGTGCTGGCTGTGTGGGGAGTACTGACAGTGCTGGCTGTGTGATGGGAGCACTGACTGTGCTGGCTGTGGGGGGTGGAGAGCACTGACAGTGCTGGCTGTGTGGTGGGAGCACTGACAGTGCTGGCTGTGTGAGGGGAGCACTGACAGTGCGGGCTGTGTGTGGGGAGCACTGACGGTGCTGGCTGTGTGGGAGGAGCACTGACAGTGCTGGCTGTGGGAGGTGGAGAGCACTGACAGTGCTGGCTGTGCGGGGGGAGCACTGACAGTGCTAGATGTGTGGCGGAGCACTGATAGTGCTGTCTGTGTGGGGGGAGCACTGACGGTGCTGGCTGTGTGGGGAGCACTGACAGTGCTGGCTGTGTGGGGTAGCACTGACAGTGCTGGCTGTGTGTGGGGAGCACTGACAGTGCTGGCTGGGTGGTGAGAGCACTGACAGTACTGGCTGTGTGGGGGAGCAATGACATTGCTGACTGTGTGGGGGGAGCACTGACAGTGCTGGCTGTGTGGGGAGCACTGACAGTGCTGGCTGTGTGGGGGAGCACTGACAGTGCTGGCTGTGTGGGGGGAGCACTGACAGTGCTGGCTGTGTGGGGAGCACTGACAGTGCTGGCTGTGGGGGGTGGAGAGCACTGACAGTGCTGGCTGTGTGGTGGGAGCACTGACAGTGCTGGCTGTGTGAGGGGAGCACTGACAGTGCGGGCTGTGTGGGGGGAGCACTGACGTCTCTGGCTGTGTGGGGGAGCACTGACAGTGCTGGCTGTGTGGGGGAGCACTGACAGTGCTGGCTGTTTGGGGGAGCACTGACAGTGCTAGCTGTGTGGGGGAGCACTGACAGTGCTGGCTGTGGGGGTGGAGAGCACTGACAGTGCTGGCTGTGTGGTGGGAGCACTGACCGTGCTGGCTGTGTGGGTGAGCACTGACAGTGCTGGCTGTGTGGGGAGCACAGACAGTGCTGGCTGTGTGGGAGGAGCACTGACAGGGCTGGCTGTGGGGGGTGGAGAGCACTGACAGTGCTGGCTGTGCGGGGAGCACTGACAGTGCTGGATGTGTGGGGGAGCACTGACAGTGCTGTCTGTGTGGGGAGCACTGACGGTGCTGGTTGTGTGGGGGAGCACTGACAGTACTGGCTGTGTGGGGGAGCACTGACAGTGCTGGCTGTGTGTGGGGAGCACTGGCAATGCTGGCTGTGTGGGGAGAGCACTGACAGTACTGGCTGTGTGGGGGAGCAATGACTGTGCTGTCTGTGTGGGGGGAGCACTGACGGTGCTGGCTGTCTGGGGAGCACTGACAGTTCTGGCTGTGTGGGGGGAGCACTGACAGTGCTGGCTGTGTGAGGAGAGCACTGACAGTACTGGCTGTGTGGGGGAGCAATGACAGTTCTGGCTGTGTGGTGAGAGCACTGACGGTACTGGCTGTGTGGGGGAGGACTGACAGTACTGGCTGTGTGGGGGAGCACTGACAGTGCTGACTGTTTGGGGGAGCACTGACAGTGCTGGCTGTGTGGGGGAGCACTGACAGTGCTGGCTGTGGGGGTGGAGAGCACTGACAGTGCTGGCTGTGTGGTGGTAGCACTGACCGTGCTGGCTGTGTGAGGGGAGCACTGACAGTGCTGGCTGTGTGGGGGGAGCACTGACAGTGCTGGCTGTGTGGGGAGTACTGACAGTGCTGGCTGTGTGATGGGAGCACTGACTGTGCTGGCTGTGGGGGGTGGAGAGCACTGACAGTGCTGGCTGTGTGGTGGGAGCACTGACAGTGCTGGCTGTGTGAGGGGAGCACTGACAGTGCGGGCTGTGTGTGGGGAGCACTGACGGTGCTGGCTGTGTGGGAGGAGCACTGACAGTGCTGGCTGTGGGAGGTGGAGAGCACTGACAGTGCTGGCTGTGCGGGGGGAGCACTGACAGTGCTTGATGTGTGGCGGAGCACTGATAGTGCTGTCTGTGTGGGGGGAGCACTGACGGTGCTGGCTGTGTGGGGAGCACTGACAGGCTGGCTGTGTGGGGTAGCACTGACAGTGCTGGCTGTGTGTGGGGAGCACTGACAGTGCTGGCTGGGTGGTGAGAGCACTGACAGTACTGGCTGTGTGGGGGAGCAATGACATTGCTGACTGTGTGGGGGGAGCACTGACAGTGCTGGCTGTGTGGGGAGCACTGACAGTGCTGGCTGTGTGGGGGAGCACTGACAGTGCTGGCTGTGTGGGGAGAGCACTGACAGTACTGGCTGTGTGGGGGAACAATGACAGTGCTGGCTGTGTGGTGAGAGCATTGACAGTACTGGCTGTGTGGGGGAGCACTGACAGTACTGGCTGTGTGGGGGAGCACTGACAGTACTGGCTGTGTGGGGGAACACTGACAGTGCTGGCTGTGTGTGGGGAGCACTGACAGTGCTGGCTGTGTGGGGAGAGCACTGACAGTACTGGCTGTGTGGGGGAGCAATGACTGTGCTGGCTGTGTGGGGGAGCACTGACAGTGCTGGCTGTGTGGGGAGCACTGACAGTGCTGGGTGTGTGGGGGGAGCACTGACAGTGCTGGCTGTGTCGGGAGAGCACATACAGTACTGGCTGTGTGGGGGAGCAATGACAGTTCTGGCTGTGTGGTGAGAGCACTGACATTACTGGCTGTGTGGGGTAGCACTGACAGTCCTGTCTGTTTGGGGGAGCACTAACAGTGCTGGCTGTTTGGGGGAGCACTGACAGTGCTGGCTGTGTGGGGAGCACTGACAGTGCTGGGTGTGTGGGGGGAGCACTGACAGTGCTGGCTGTGGGGGGTGGAGAGCACTGACAGTGCTGGCTGTGTGGTGGGAGCACTGACAGTGCTGGCTGTGGGGGGTGGAGAGCACTGACAGTGCTGGCTGTGTGGTGGGAGCACTGACAGTGCTGGCTGTGTGAGGGGAGCACTGACAGTGCGGGCTGTGTGTGGGGAGCACTGACGGTGCTGGCTGTGTGGGGGAGCACTGAAAGTACTGGCTGTGTGGGGGAACACTGACAGTGCTGGCTGTGTGTTGGGAGCACTGACAGTGCTGGCTGTGTGGTGGGAGCACTGACAGTGCTGGCTGTGTGGTGGAGCACTGACAGTGCTGGCTGTGTGGGGAGCACTGACAGTGCTGGCTGTGTGGGAGGAGCACTGACAGTGCTGGCTGTGGGAGGTGGAGAGCACTGACAGTGCTGGCTGTGCGGGGGGAGCACTGACAGTGCTGGATGTGTGGGGGAGCACAGATAGTGCTGTCTGTGTGGGGGGAGCACTGACGGTGCTGGCTGTGTGGGCGAGCACTGACAGTGCTGGCTGTGTGGGGGAGCACTGACAGTGCTGGCTGTGTGGGGGACCACTGACAGTGCTGTCTGTGTGTTGGGAGCATTGACAGTGCTGGCTGTGTGGGGGGAGCACTGACAGTGCTGGCTGTGTGGGGAGCACTGACAGTGCTGGCTGTGGGGGGTGGAGAGCACTGACAGTGCTGGCTGTGTGGTGGGAGCACTGACAGTGCTGGCTGTGTGAGGGGAGCACTGACAGTGCGGGCTGTGTGGGGGTAGCACTGACGGCGCTGGCTGTGTGGGGGAGCACTGACAGTGCTGGCTGTGTGGGGGAGCACTGACAGTGCTGGCTGTGTTTTGGGAGCACTGACAGTGCTGGCTGTGTGGTGGGAGCACTGACAGTGCTGGCTGTGTGGGGGAGCACTGACAGTGCTGGATGTGTGGGGGAGCACTGATAGTGCTGTACGTGTGGGGAGCACTGACGGTGCTGGCTGTGTGGGGGAGCACTGACAGTACTGGCTGTGTGGGGGAGCACTGACAGTGCTGGCTGTGTGTGGGGAGCACTGACAGAGCAGGCAGTGTGGGGGAGCACTGACAGTACTGGCTGTGTGGGGGAGCACTGACTGTGCTGGCTGTGTGGGGGAGCACTGACAGTGTTGGCTCTGTGGGGAGCACTCGCAGTGCTGGGTGTGTGGGGGGAGCACTGACTGTGAAGGCTGTGTGGGGAGAGCACATACAGTACTGGCTGTGTGGGGGAGCAATGACAGTTCTGGCTGTGTGGTGAGAGCACTGACAGTACTGGCTGTGTGGGGGAGCACTGACAGTACTGGCTGTGTGGGGGAGCACTGCCAGTGCTGGCTGTTTGGGGAGCACTGACAGTGTTGGCTGTGTGGGAGAGCACTGACAGTGCTGGCTGTGGGGGTGGAGAGCACTGACAGTGCTGGCTGTGTGGTGGGAGCACTGACCGTGCTGGCTGTGTGAGGGGAGCACTGACAGTGCTGGCTGTGTGGGGGAGCACTGACAGTGCTGGCTGTTTGGGGAGTACTGACAGTGCTGACTGTGTGGTGGGAGCACTGACAGTGCTGGCTGTGGGGGGTGGAGAGCACTGACAGTGCTGGCTGTGTGGTGGGAGCACTGACAGTGCTGGCTGTGTGAGGGGTGCACTGACAGTGCGGGCTGTGTGTGGGGAGCACTGACGGTGCTGGCTGTGTGGGGGAGCACTGACAGTGCTGGCTGTGTGGGGGAACACTGACAGTTCTGGCTGTGTATTGGGAGCACTGACAGTGCTGGCTGTGTGGTGGGAGCACTGACAGTGCTGGCTGTGTGGTGGAGCACTGACAATGCTGGCTGTGTGGGGAGCACTGACAGTGCTGGCTGTGTGGGAGGAGCACTGACAGTGCTGGCTGTGGGAGGTGGAGAGCACTGACAGTGCTGGCTCTGTGAGGGGAGTACTGACAGTGCTGGCTGTGTGGGGGGAGCACTGACAGTGCTGGCTGTGTGGGGGGAGTACTGACAGTACTGGCTGTGTGGGAGGAGCACTGAGAGTGCTGGCTGTGGGGGGTGGAGAGCACTGACAGTGCTGGCTGTGCGTTGGGAGCACTGACAGTGCTGGCTGTGTGGTGGGAGCACTGACAGTGCTGGCTGTGTGGGGGAGCACTGACAGTTCTGGCTGTGTGGGGAGCACTGACTGTGCTGGCTGTGTCGGAGGAGCACTGACAGGGCTGGCTGTGGGGGGTGGGGAGCACTGACAGTGCTGGCTGTGCGGGGGATCACTGACATTGCTGGATGTGGGGGGGAGCATTGATAGTGCTGTCTGTGTGGGGAGCACTGACGGTGCTGGCTGTGTGGGGGAGCACTGAGAGTGCTGGCTGTGTGGGGGAGCACTGACAGTGCTGGCTGTGTGTGGGGAGCACTGACAGTGCTGGCTGTGTGGGGAGAGCACTGACAGTACTGGCTGTGTGGGGGAGCAATGACAGTGCTGGCTGTGGGGGGTGGAGAGCACTGACAGTGCTGGCTGTGTGGTGGGAGCACTGACCGTGCTGGCTGTGTGAAGGAAGCACTGACAGTGCTGGCTGTGTGGGGGGAGCACTGACAGTGCTGGCTGTGTGGGGAGTACTGACAGTGCTGGCTGTGTGGGGAAGCACTGACAGTGCTGGCTGTGTTGGGGACCACTGACAGTGCTGGCTGTGTGTTGGGAGCATTGACAGTGCTGGCTGTGTGGGGGAGCACTGACAGTGCTGGCTGTGTGGGGAGCACTGACAGTGCTGGCTGTGTGGAGGGAGCACTGACAGTGCTGGCTGTGTGGGGGGAGCACTGACGGTGCTGGCTGTGTGGGGAGTACTGACAGTGCTGGCTGTGTGGTGGGAGCACTGACAGTGCTGGCTGTGTGGGAGGAGCACTGACAGTGCTGGCTGTGGGAGGTGGAGAGCACTGACAGTGCTGGCTCTGTGAGGGGAGTACTGACAGTGCTGGCTGTGTGGGGGGAGCACTGACAGTGCTGGCTGTGTGGGGGGAGTACTGACAGTACTGGCTGTGTGGGAGGAGCACTGAGAGTGCTGGCTGTGGGGGGTGGAGAGCACTGACAGTGCTGGCTGTGTGGTGGGAGCACTGACAGTGCTGGCTGTGTGAGGGGAGCACTGACAGTGCTGGCTGTGTGGGGGGAGCGCTGACGGTGCTAGCTGTGTGGGGGAGCACTGACAGTGCTGGCTGTGTGGGGGAGCACTGACAGTGCTGGCTGTGCGTTGGGAGCACTGACAGTGCTGGCTGTGTGGTGGGAGCACTGACAGTGCTGGCTGTGTGGGGGAGCACTGACAGTTCTGGCTGTGTGGGGAGCACTGACTGTGCTGGCTGTGTCGGAGGAGCACTGACAGGGCTGGCTGTGGGGGGTGGGGAGCACTGACAGTGCTGGCTGTGCGGGGGATCACTGACATTGCTGGATGTGGGGGGGAGCATTGATAGTGCTGTCTGTGTGGGGAGCACTGACGGTGCTGGCTGTGTGGGGGAGCACTGAGAGTGCTGGCTGTGTGGGGGAGCACTGACAGTGCTGGCTGTGTGTGGGGAGCACTGACAGTGCTGGCTGTGTGGGGAGAGCACTGACAGTACTGGCTGTGTGGGGGAGCAATGACAGTGCTGGCTGTGGGGGGTGGAGAGCACTGACAGTGCTGGCTGTGTGGTGGGAGCACTGACCGTGCTGGCTGTGTGAAGGAAGCACTGACAGTGCTGGCTGTGTGGGGGGAGCACTGACAGTGCTGGCTGTGTGGGGAGTACTGACAGTGCTGGCTGTGTGGGGAAGCACTGACAGTGCTGGCTGTGTTGGGGACCACTGACAGTGCTGGCTGTGTGTTGGGAGCATTGACAGTGCTGGCTGTGTGGGGGAGCACTGACAGTGCTGGCTGTGTGGGGAGTACTGACAGTGCTGGCTGTGTGGAGGGAGCACTGACAGTGCTGGCTGTGTGGGGGGAGCACTGACGGTGCTGGCTGTGTGGGGAGTACTGACAGTGCTGGCTGTGTGGTGGGAGCACTGACAGTGCTGGCTGTGTGGGGGGAGCACTGACAGTGCTGGCTGTGTGGGGAGTACTGACAGTGCTGGCTGTGTGGTGGGAGCACTGACAGTGCTGGCTGTGGGGGGTGGAGAGCACTGACAGTGCTGGCTGTGTGGTGGGAGCACTGACAGTGCTGGCTGTTGAGGGGAGCACTGACAGTGCGGGCTGTGTGGGGGGAGCACTGACGGTGCTGTCTGTGTGGGGAGCACTGACAGTGCTGGCTGTGTGGGGGAGCACTGACAGTGCTGGCTGTGTTTTGGGAGCACTGAAAGTACTGGCTGTGTGGTGGGAGCACTGACAGTGCTGGCTGTGTGGGGGAGCACTGACAGTGCTGGCTGTGTGGGGAGCACTGACAGTGCTGGCTGTGTGGGAGGCGCACTGACAGGGCTGGCTGTGGGGGGTGGAGAGCACTGACAGTGCTGGCTGTGCGGGGAGCACTGACAGTGCTGGATGTGTGGGGGAGCACTGATAGTGCTGTATGTGTGGGGAGCACTGACGGTGCTGGCTGTGTGGGGGAGCACTGACAGTACTGGCTGTGTGGGGGAACACTGACAGTGCTGGCTGTGTGTGGGGAGCACTGACAGTGCTGGCTGTGTGGGGAGAGCACTGACAGTACTGGCTGTGTGGGGGAGCAATGACTGTGCTGGCTGTGTGGGGAGCACTGACAGTGCTGGCTGTGTGGGGAGCACTGACAGTGCTGGGTGTGTGGGGGAGTACTGACAGTGCTGGCTGTGTGGGGAGAGCACATACAGTACTGGCTGTGTGGGGGAGCAATGACAGTTCTGGCTGTGTGGTGAGAGCACTGACATTACTGGCTGTGTGGGGGAGCACTGACAGTACTGTCTGTGTGGGGGAGCACTGACAGTGCTGGCTGTTTGGGGGAGCACTGACAGTGCTGGCTGTGTGGGGGAGCACTGACAGTGCTGGCTGTGGGGGTGGAGAGCACTGACAGTGCTGGCTGTGTGGTGGGAGCACTGACAGTGCTGGCTGTGTGAGGGGAGCACTGACAGTGCGGGCTGTGTGTGGGGAGCACTGACGGTGCTGGCTGTGTGGGGGAGCACTGACAGTGCTGGCTGTGTGGGGGAACACTGACAGTGCTGGCTGTGTGTTGGGAGCACTGACAGTGCTGGCTGTGTGGTGGGAGCACTGACAGTGCTGGCTGTGTGGTGGAGCACTGACAGTGCTGGCTGTGTGGGGAGCACTGACAGTGCTGGCTGTGTGGGAGGAGCACTGACAGTGCTGGCTGTGGGAGGTGGAGAGCACTGACAGTGCTGGCTGTGCGGGGGGAGCACTGACAGTGCTGGATGTGTGGGGGAGCACTGATAGTGCTGTCTGTGTGGGGGGAGCACTGACGGTGCTGGCTGTGTGGGCGAGCACTGACAGTGCTGGCTGTGTGGGGGAGCACTGACAGTGCTGGCTGTGTGGGGGACCACTGACAGTGCTGTCTGTGTGTTGGGAGCATTGACAGTGCTGGCTGTGTGGGGGGGAGCACTGACAGTGCTGGCTGTGTGGGGAGCACTGACAGTGCTGGCTGTGGGGGGTGGAGAGCACTGACAGTGCTGGCTGTGTGGTGGGAGCACTGACAGTGCTGGCTGTGTGAGGGGAGCACTGACAGTGCGGGCTGTGTGGGGGGAGCACTGACGGCGCTGGCTGTGTGGGGAGCACTGACAGTGCTGGCTGTGTGGGGGAGCACTGACAGTGCTGGCTGTTTGGGGGAGCACTGACAGTGCTAGCTGTGTGGGGGAGCACTGACAGTGCTGGCTGTGGGGGTGTTGAGCACTGACAGTGCTGGCTGTGTGGTGGGAGCACTGACCGTGCTGGCTGTGTGGGGGAGCACTGACAGTGCTGGCTGTGTGGGGAGCACAGACAGTGCTGGCTGTGTGGGAGGAGCACTGACAGGGCTGGCTGTGGGGGGTGGAGAGCACTGACAGTGCTGGCTGTGTGGTGGGAGCACTGACAGTGCTGGCTGTGTGAGGGGAGCACTGACAGTTCGGGCTGTGTGGGGGGAGCACTGACGTCTCTGGCTGTGTGGGGGGGCACTGACAGTGCTGGCTGTGTGGGGGAGCACTGACAGTGCTGGCTGTTTGGGGGAGCACTGACAGTGCTAGCTGTGTGGGGGAGCACTGACAGTGCTGGCTGTGGGGGTGGAGAGCACTGACAGTGCTGGCTGTGTGGTGGGAGCACTGACCGTGCTGGCTGTGTGGGTGAGCACTGACAGTGCTGGCTGTGTGGGGAGCACAGACAGTGCTGGCTGTGTGGGAGGAGCACTGACAGGGCTGGCTGTGGGGGGTGGAGAGCACTGACAGTGCTGGCTGTGCGGGGAGCACTGACAGTGCTGGATGTGTGGGGGAGCACTGACAGTGCTGTCTGTGTGGGGAGCACTGACGGTGCTGGTTGTGTGGGGGAGCACTGACAGTACTGGCTGTGTGGGGGAGCACTGACAGTGCTGGCTGTGTGTGGGGAGCACTGACAATGCTGGCTGTGTGGGGAGAGCACTGACAGTACTGGCTGTGTGGGGGAGCAATGACTGTGCTGTCTGTGTGGGGGGAGCACTGACGGTGCTGGCTGTCTGGGGAGCACTGACAGTTCTGGCTGTGTGGGGGGAGCACTGACAGTGCTGGCTGTGTGAGGAGAGCACTGACAGTACTGGCTGTGTGGGGGAGCAATGACAGTTCTGGCTGTGTGGTGAGAGCACTGACGGTACTGGCTGTGTGGGGGAGGACTGACAGTACTGGCTGTGTGGGGGAGCACTGACAGTGCTGACTGTTTGGGGGAGCACTGACAGTGCTGGCTGTGTGGGGGAGCACTGACAGTGCTGGCTGTGGGGGTGGAGAGCACTGACAGTGCTGGCTGTGTGGTGGTAGCACTGACCGTGCTGGCTGTGTGAGGGGAGCACTGACAGTGCTGGCTGTGTGGGGGGAGCACTGACAGTGCTGGCTGTGTGGGGAGTACTGACAGTGCTGGCTGTGTGATGGGAGCACTGACTGTGCTGGCTGTGGGGGGTGGAGAGCACTGACAGTGCTGGCTGTGTGGTGGGAGCACTGACAGTGCTGGCTGTGTGAGGGGAGCACTGACAGTGCGGGCTGTGTGTGGGGAGCACTGACGGTGCTGGCTGTGTGGGAGGAGCACTGACAGTGCTGGCTGTGGGAGGTGGAGAGCACTGACAGTGCTGGCTGTGCGGGGGGAGCACTGACAGTGCTGGATGTGTGGCGGAGCACTGATAGTGCTGTCTGTGTGGGGGGAGCACTGACGGTGCTGGCTGTGTGGGGAGCACTGACAGGCTGGCTGTGTGGGGTAGCACTGACAGTGCTGGCTGTGTGTGGGGAGCACTGACAGTGCTGGCTGGGTGGTGAGAGCACTGACAGTACTGGCTGTGTGGGGGAGCAATGACATTGCTGACTGTGTGGGGGGAGCACTGACAGTGCTGGCTGTGTGGGGAGCACTGACAGTGCTGGCTGTGTGGGGGAGCACTGACAGTGCTGGCTGTGTGGGGAGAGCACTGACAGTACTGGCTGTGTGGGGGAACAATGACAGTGCTGGCTGTGTGGTGAGAGCATTGACAGTACTGGCTGTGTGGGGGAGCACTGACAGTACTGGCTGTGTGGGGGAGCACTGACAGTACTGGCTGTGTGGGGGAACACTGACAGTGCTGGCTGTGTGTGGGGAGCACTGACAGTGCTGGCTGTGTGGGGAGAGCACTGACAGTACTGGCTGTGTGGGGGAGCAATGACTGTGCTGGCTGTGTGGGGGGAGCACTGACAGTGCTGGCTGTGTGGGGAGCACTGACAGTGCTGGGTGTGTGGGGGGAGCACTGACAGTGCTGGCTGTGTCGGGAGAGCACATACAGTACTGGCTGTGTGGGGGAGCAATGACAGTTCTGGCTGTGTGGTGAGAGCACTGACATTACTGGCTGTGTGGGGTAGCACTGACAGTCCTGTCTGTTTGGGGGAGCACTAACAGTGCTGGCTGTTTGGGGGAGCACTGACAGTGCTGGCTGTGTGGGGAGCACTGACAGTGCTGGGTGTGTGGGGGGAGCACTGACAGTGCTGGCTGTGGGGGGTGGAGAGCACTGACAGTGCTGGCTGTGTGGTGGGAGCACTGACAGTGCTGGCTGTGGGGGGTGGAGAGCACTGACAGTGCTGGCTGTGTGGTGGGAGCACTGACAGTGCTGGCTGTGTGAGGGGAGCACTGACAGTGCGGGCTGTGTGTGGGGAGCACTGACGGTGCTGGCTGTGTGGGGGAGCACTGAAAGTGCTGGCTGTGTGGGGGAACACTGACAGTGCTGGCTGTGTGTTGGGAGCACTGACAGTGCTGGCTGTGTGGTGGGAGCACTGACAGTGCTGGCTGTGTGGTGGAGCACTGACAGTGCTGGCTGTGTGGGGAGCACTGACAGTGCTGGCTGTGTGGGAGGAGCACTGACAGTGCTGGCTGTGGGAGGTGGAGAGCACTGACAGTGCTGGCTGTGCGGGGGGAGCACTGACAGTGCTGGATGTGTGGGGGAGCACAGATAGTGCTGTCTGTGTGGGGGGAGCACTGACGGTGCTGGCTGTGTGGGCGAGCACTGACAGTGCTGGCTGTGTGGGGGAGCACTGACAGTGCTGGCTGTGTGGGGGACCACTGACAGTGCTGTCTGTGTGTTGGGAGCATTGACAGTGCTGGCTGTGTGGGGGGAGCACTGACAGTGCTGGCTGTGTGGGGAGCACTGACAGTGCTGGCTGTGGGGGGTGGAGAGCACTGACAGTGCTGGCTGTGTGGTGGGAGCACTGACAGTGCTGGCTGTGTGAGGGGAGCACTGACAGTGCGGGCTGTGTGGGGGTAGCACTGACGGCGCTGGCTGTGTGGGGGAGCACTGACAGTGCTGGCTGTGTGGGGGAGCACTGACAGTGCTGGCTGTGTTTTGGGAGCACTGACAGTGCTGGCTGTGTGGTGGGAGCACTGACAGTGCTGGCTGTGTGGGGGAGCACTGACAGTGCTGGATGTGTGGGGGAGCACTGATAGTGCTGTACGTGTGGGGAGCACTGACGGTGCTGGCTGTGTGGGGGAGCACTGACAGTACTGGCTGTGTGGGGGAGCACTGACAGTGCTGGCTGTGTGTGGGGAGCACTGACAGAGCTGGCAGTGTGGGGGAGCACTGACAGTACTGGCTGTGTGGGGGAGCACTGACTGTGCTGGCTGTGTGGAGGAGCACTGACAGTGTTGGCTCTGTGGGGAGCACTCGCAGTGCTGGGTGTGTGGGGGGAGCACTGACTGTGAAGGCTGTGTGGGGAGAGCACATACAGTACTGGCTGTGTGGGGGAGCAATGACAGTTCTGGCTGTGTGGTGAGAGCACTGACAGTACTGGCTGTGTGGGGGAGCACTGACAGTACTGGCTGTGTGGGGGAGCACTGCCAGTGCTGGCTGTTTGGGGGAGCACTGACAGTGTTGGCTGTGTGGGGGAGCACTGACAGTGCTGGCTGTGGGGGTGGAGAGCACTGACAGTGCTGGCTGTGTGGTGGGAGCACTGACCGTGCTGGCTGTGTGAGGGGAGCACTGACAGTGCTGGCTGTGTGGGGGAGCACTGACAGTGCTGGCTGTTTGGGGAGTACTGACAGTGCTGGCTGTGTGGTGGGAGCACTGACAGTGCTGGCTGTGGGGGGTGGAGAGCACTGACAGTGCTGGCTGTGTGGTGGGAGCACTGACAGTGCTGGCTGTGTGAGGGGTGCACTGACAGTGCGGGCTGTGTGTGGGGAGCACTGACGGTGCTGGCTGTGTGGGGGAGCACTGACAGTGCTGGCTGTGTGGGGGAACACTGACAGTTCTGGCTGTGTATTGGGAGCACTGACAGTGCTGGCTGTGTGGTGGGAGCACTGACAGTGCTGGCTGTGTGGTGGAGCACTGACAATGCTGGCTGTGTGGGGAGCACTGACAGTGCTGGCTGTGTGGGAGGAGCACTGACAGTGCTGGCTGTGGGAGGTGGAGAGCACTGACAGTGCTGGCTGTGCGGGGGGAGCACTGACAGTGCTGGATGTGTGGGGGAGCACTGATAGTACTGTCTGTGTGGGGGAGCACTGACGGTGCTGGCTGTGTGGGGGAGCACTGACAGTGCTGGATGTGTGGGGGAGCACTGACAGTGCTGGCTGTGTGGGGGAGCACTGACAGTGCTGGCTGTGTGGGGGACCGCTGACAGTGCTGTCTGTGTGTTGGGAGCATTGACAGTGCTGGCAGTGTGGGGGGAGCACTGATAGTTCTGGCTGTGTGGGGAGCACTGACAGTGCTGGCTGTGGGGGGTGGAGAGCACTGACAGTGCTGGATGTGTGGTGGGAGCACTGACAGTGCTGCCTGTGTGAGGGGAGCACTGACAGTGCGGGCTGTGTGGGGGAGCACTGACGGTGCTGGCTGTGTGGGGGAGCACTGACAGTGCTGGCTGTGTGGGGGAGCACTGACAGCGCTGGCTGTGTTTTGGGAGCACTGACAGTGCTGGCTGTGTGGTGGGAGCACTGAAAGTGCTGGCTGTGTGGGGAGCACAGACAGTGCTGGCTGTGTGGGAGGAGCACTGACAGGGCTGGCTGTGGGGGGTTGAGAGCACTGACAGTGCTGGCTGTGCGGGGAGCACTGACAGTGCTGGATGTGTGGGGGAGCACTGATAGTGCTGTCTGTGTGGGGAGCACTGACGGTGCTGGTTGTGTGGGGGAGCACTGACAGTACTGGCTGTGTGGGAGAGCACTGACAGTGCTGGCTGTGTGTGGGGAGCACTGACAGTGCTGGCTGTGTGGGGAGAGCACTGACAGTACTGGCTGTGTGGGGGAGCAATGACTGTGCTGGCTGTGTGGGGGATCACTGACAGTGCTGGCTGTGTGGGGAGCACTGACAGTGCTGGGTGTGTGGGGGGAGCACTGACAGTGCTGGCTGTGTGGGGAGAGCACATACAGTACTGGCTGTGTGGGGGAGCAATGACAGTTCTGGCTGTGTGGTGAGAGCACTGACAGTGCTGTCTGTGTGGGGGAGGACTGACAGTACTGGCTGTGTGGGGGAGCACTGACAGTGCTGGCTGTTTGGGGGAGCACTGACAGTGCTGGCTGTGTGGGGGAGCACTGACAATGCTGGCTGTGGGGGTGGAGAGCACTGACAGTGCTGGCTGTGTGGTGGGAGCACTGACCGTGCTGGCTGTGTGGGGGAGCACTGACAGTGCTGGCTGTGTGGGGAGCACAGACAGTGCTGGCTGTGTGGGAGGAGCACTGACAGGGCTGGCTGTGGGGGGTGGAGAGCACTGACAGTGCTGGCTGTGCGGGGAGCACTGACAGTGCTGGATGTGTGGGGGAGCACTGACAGTGCTGTCTGTGTGGGGAGCACTGACGGTGCTGGTTGTGTGGGGGAGCACTGACAGTACTGGCTGTGTGGGGGAGCACTGACAGTGCTGGCTGTGTGTGGGGAGCACTGACAGTGCTGGCTGTGTGGGGAGAGCACTGCCAGTACTGGCTGTGTGGGGGAGCAATGACTGTGCTGGCTGTGTGGGGGGAGCACTGACAGTGCTGGCTGTGTGGGGAGCACTGACAGTACTGGCTGTGTGGGGGAGCAATGACAGTTCTGGCTGTGTGGTGAGAGCACTGACAGTACTGGCTGTGTGGGGGAGGACTGACAGTACTGGCTGTGTGGGGGAGCACTGACAGTGCTGACTGTTTGGGGGAGCACTGACAGTGCTGGCTGTGTGGGGGAGCACTGACAGTGCTGGCTGTGGGGGTGGAGTGCACTGACCGTGCTGGCTGTGTGAGGGGAGCACTGACAGTGCTGGCTGTGTGGGGGGAACACTGACAGTGCTGGCTGTGTGGGGAGTACTGACAGTGCTGGCTGTGTGATGGGAGCACTGACAGTGCTGGCTGTGGGGGGTGGAGAGCACTGACAGTGCTGGCTGTGTGGTGGGAGCACTGACAGTGCTGGCTGTGTGAGGGGAGCACTGACAGTGCGGGCTGTGTGTGGGGAGCACTGACGGTGCTGGCTGTGTGGGAGGAGCACTGACAGTGCTGGCTTTGGGAGGTGGAGAGCACGGACAGTGCTGGCTGTGCGGGGGAGCACTGACAGTGCTGGATGTGTGGCGGAGCACTGATAGTGCTGTCTGTGTGGGGAGCACTGACGGTGCTGGCTGTGTGGGGGAGCACTGACAGTGCTGGCTGTGTGGGGTAGCACTGACAGTGCTGGCTGTGTGTGGGGAGCACTGACAGTGCTGGCTGGGTGGTGAGAGCACTAACAGTACTGGCTGTGTGGGGGAGCAATGACATTGCTGGCTGTGTGGGGGGAGCACTGACAGTGCTGGCTGTGTGGGGAGCACTGACAGTGCTGGCTGTGTGGGGGAGCACTGACAGTGCTGGCTGTGTGGGGAGAGCACTGACAGTACTGGCTGTGTGGGGGAACAATGACAGTGCTGGCTGTGTGGGGAGAGCACTGACAGTACTGGCTGTGTGGGGGAGCACTGACAGTACTGGCTGTGTGGGGGAGCACTGACAGTGCTGGCTGTTTGGGGGAGCACTGACAGTGCTGGCTGTGTTGGGGAGCACTGACAGTGCTGGCTGTGGGGGGTGGAGAGCACTGACAGTCTGGCTGTGTGGTGGGAGCACTGACCGTGCTGGCTGTGTGAGGGGAGCACTGACAGTGCTGGCTGTGTGGGGGAACACTGACAGTGGTGGCTGTGTGGGGAGTACTGACAGTGCTGGCTGTGTGGGGGAGCACTGACAGTGCTGGCTGTGTGTGGGGAGCACTGACAGTGCTGGCTGGGTGGGGAGAGCACTGACAGTGCTGGCTGTTTGGGGGAGCACTGACAGTGCTGGCTGTGTGGGGGAGCACTGACAATGCTGGCTGTGTGGGGCGCACTGACAGTGCTGGCTGTGTGTGGGGAGCCCTGACAGTGCTGGCTGTGTGGGGAGCACTGACAGTGCTTTCTGTGTGGTGGGAGCACTGACAGTGCTGGCTGTGTGAGGGAGCACTGACAGTGCTGGCTGTGTTTGGAGCACTGACAGTGCTGGCTGTATGGGTGAGCACTGACAGTGCTGGCTTTGTGGCGGGAGCACTGACTGTGCTGGCTGTGTGGGGGGAGCACTGACAGTGCTGGCTGTGTGGGGGGGGGGGCACCGTTTTCTTGCAGGACAGTCCGTCAATCTCACTATCAGCCGATTGACCCTCCGCTGCGCTCCCTCTCTGGCAAATATATCCTTACTTAGTTAGGGAGACAGAAACTGTGCACAGTACTCCATGTGTGGTCTCACCAAGGCCCAGTATAACTGCAGTAAGACATCTCCACTTCTGAACTCAAATCCCTCTTGCAATGAAGGCCAACATATCATTGGACTTCTTAACTGCTTGTTGCTCCCCCCTCTCCACTTTCACTGACTGGTGTACAAGGTCACACAGATCCGTCATTCCCTCCGCATATCCCAACAAACCACTGTTTTAATGTCACTCTTTCCTTCAATGTATTTTACACCAACGTGTACAACTGTCAGAAATGTCTCAATGTGTGTGGCACATGGCACAGTGGTTAGCACTGCTGCCTCCGGCGCTGAGGACACAGGGTCGATCCGTGCTGTGCTCACATAAAATGTCCACCGTGAATCCAGCAGAGGGCAGTAGAGCAGAGCTGCTGATTGGCCGTTGCAGGGGAAATTTCCATACGTCCGTGTGCTCACCCTAACTTGGAGGCGTACCTGAACAAGAGACCTTAGCTGTTCAAGTGAAAACAAGCGTCCAGCAGAGGGCAGTAGAGCGGAGCTGTTGATTGGCAGTTGCAGGGGAAATTTGCATACGTCCGTGTGCTCACCCTAACTTGAAGGTGGTTTGTGGAGGAGCTGTTGTTTAGTGACAGTTAAACCCGAAACAATTCTTCAGTGTTTCCCTCCCTATCCCTTCCTCTAACCAAAAACAAACAACCGCTGTAAGGATTAAGAGGAAGGCTCGAGGGCAGGTAGAAGTGGAAAGTTGAACCGTGATGTCACAGCCTGCAGGTAAGGGATTGGCTGGTGACTGGTAAGTAGATTTTATTTCATTTTCCCTCAGGTGTTATCGTGCGGGGCGCAAAGGTTGCTGAGTGAGTGCTTGCTGAGAAGGGGAGTGAATAACAGGTAAGCTCTTTCTTTCTTTTTTTTAATCTAGAGGGGCTGGCAGGGAAGGCAGTGCAATGTTCCTCCTGCAGAATGTTTGAGGTGAGGGTCGCCGTCAGTGTCCCTGCTGATTTCAGCTGTGGGAAGTGCACCCATGTCCAGCTCCTCAGAAACCGCGTTAGGGAACTGGAGCTGGAGCTGGATGAACTTCGGATCATTCGGGAGGCAGAGGTGGTTATAGATGGAAGCTTCAGGGATGCAGGAACTCCGAAGAATCAAGATAGATGGGTGACGGCGAGAGGGGCTGGGAGGAAGCAGTCAGTACAGGGATCCCCTGTGGTCGTTCCCCTCAGTAACAAGTATACCGCTTTGGATACTGTTGTGGACGACGACTTACCAGGGTTAAGCCATGGGGCACAGGTCTCTGGCACAGAGTCTGTCCCTGTTGCTCAGAAGGGAAGGGGGGAGAGGAGTAGAGCATTAGTCATTGGAGACTCCATAGTTAAGGTGATAGATAGGAGATTCTGTGGGAACGAGAGAGACTCGCGGTTGGTGTGTTGCCTCCCAGGTGCCAGGGTGCGTGATGTCTCGGGTCGTGTTTTTCGGATCCTTAAGGGGGAAGGGGAGCACCCCAAGTTGTGGTCCACATAGGTACCAACGACATAGGTAGGAAAAGGGATAGGGATGTAAGGCAGGAATTCAGGGAGCTAGGGTGGAAACTTAGATCTAGGACAAACAGAGTTATTATCACTGGGTTGTTACCCGTGCCACGTGACAGCGATACGAGGAATAGGGAGAGAGAGGAGTTGAACACGTGGCTACAGGGATTGTGCAGGAGGGAGGGTTTCGGATTTCTGGATAATTAGGGCTCATTCTGGGGTCGGTGGGACCTGTACAAACGGGATGGTCTGCACCTGGACCAGAGGGGTACCAATATTCAGAAGGTAAATTTGCTAATGCTCTTCGGGAGGGTTTAAACTAGTTCAGCAGGGGCTTGTGAACCTGAATTGTAGCTCCGGTATACAGGAGGTTGAGAGTAGTGAGGTCATGAGTAAGGTTTCAAAGTTGCAGGTGTGTACCGGCAGACAGGATGGTGGTTTAAAGTGTGTCGTCTTCAATGCCAGGAGCATCCGGAATCAGATGGGTGAAGTTGCGGCATGGGTTGGTACGTGGGACTTCGATGTTGTGGCCATTTCGGAGACATGGATAGAGCAGGGACAGGAATGGTTGTTGCAGGTGCCGGGATATAGATATTTCAATAAGCTCAGGGAAGGTGGTAAAAGAGGGGGAGGGTGGCATTGTTAGTCAAGGACAGTATTACGATGGCAGAAAGGACGTTTGATGAGGACTCGTCTACTGAGGTAGTATGGGCTGAAGTTAGAAACAGGAAAGGAAAGGTCACCCTGTTAGGGGTTTTCTATAGGCCTCCGAAAAGTTCCAGAGATGTAGAGGAGAGGATTGCAAAGATGATTCTGGATAGGAGCGAAAGCAACAGGGTCGTTGTTATGAGGGACTTTAACTTTCCAAATCTTGACTGGAATCGCTATAGTTCGAGTACATTAGATGGGTCCGTTTTTGTCCAATGTGTGCAGGAGGTTTTCCTGACACAGTATGCAGATAGGCCAACGAGAGGCGAGGCCATGTTGGATTTGGTACTGGGTAATGAACCAGGACAGGTGTTAGTTTTGGAGGTAGGTGTGCACTTTGGTGATAGTGACCACAATTCGATTACGTTTACTTTAGTGATGGAAAGGGATAGGTATATACCGCAGGGCAAGAGTTATATCTGGGGAAAGGCAATTATGATGCGATGAGGCAAGACTTAGGATACATCGGATGGAGAGGAAAACTGCAGGGGATGGGCACAATGGAAATGTGGAACTTGTTCAAGGAACAGCTACTGCATGTCCTTGATAAGTATGTACCTGTCAGGCAGGGAGGAAGTGATCGAGCAAGGGAACTGTGGTTTACTAAAGCAGTCGAAACACTTGTCAAGAGGAAGAAGGAGGCTTATGTAAAGATGAGACATGAAGGTTCAGTTAGGGCGCTCGAGAGTTACAAGTTGGCTAGGAAGGACCTAAAGAGAGAGCTAAGAAGAGCCAGGAGGGGACATGAGAAGTCTTTGGCAGGTAGGATCATGGATAACCCTAAAGCTTTCTATAGCTATGGCAGGAATAAAAGAATGACTAGGGTAAGAATAGGGCCAGTCAAGGACAGTAGTGAGAAGTTGTCCTTGGAGTCCGAGGTGGTAGGAGAGGTGCTAAATGAATATTTTTCGTCAGTATACACACAGGAAAAAGACAATGTTGTCGAGGAGAAGACTGAGATACAGGCTACTAGTCTAGGAGGGCTTGAGGTTCAGAAGGAGGAGGTGTTAGCAATTCTGGAAAGTGTGAAAGTAGATAAGTTACCTGGGCCGGATGGGATTCATCCTAGGATTCATTGGGAAGCTAGGGAGGAGATTGCTGAGCCTTTGGCCTTGATCTTTAAGTCATCTTAGTCTACAGGAATAGTGCCAGAAGGCTGGAGGATAGCAAATGTTGCCCCCTTGTTCAAGAAGGGGAGTAGAGATAACCCCGGTAACTATAGACCAGTGAGCCGTACTTCTGTTGTGGCAAAATCTTGGAAAGTTTTATAAGGGATAGGATGTATAATCACCTGGAAAGAAATAATTTAATTAGCGATAGTAAACACGGTTTTGTGAAGGGTAGGTCATGCCTCACAAAACTTATAGAGTTATTTGACAAAGGTGACCAAAGAGGTGGAGGAGGGTTGATGTGGTGTATATGGTTTTCAGTAAAGCGTTTGACAAGGTTCCCCATGGTAGGCTGCTGCAGAAAATACGGAGGTATGGGATTCAGGGTGATTTAGCAGTTTGGATCAGAAATTGGCTAGGTGGAAGAAGGCAAAGGGTGGTGGTTGATGGGAAATGTTCAGACTGGAGTCCAGTTACAAGTGGAGTACCACAAGGATCTGTTTTGGGGCCACTGCTGTTTGTCATTTTCATAAATGACCTGGAGGAGGGCGTAGAAGGATGGGTGAGTAAATTTGCAGATGACACTAAAGTCGGTGGAGTTGTGGACAGTGCGGAAGGATGTTACAAGTTACACAGGGACATAGATAAGCTGCAGCGCTGGGCTGAGAGGTGGCAAATGGAGTTTAATGCAGAAAAGTGTGAGGTGATTCATTTTGGAAGGAATAACAGGAAGACAGAGTACTGAGCGAATGGTATGATTCTTGGCAATGTGGATGAGCAGAGAGATCTCGGTGTCCATGAACATAGATCCCTGAAAGTTGCCACCCAGGTTGAGAGGGTTGTTAAGAAGGCGTACGGTGTGTTAGCTTTTATTGGTAGAGGGATTGTGTTTCGGAGCCATGAGGGCATGTTGCAGCTGTACAACACTCTGGTGCGGCCGCATTTGGAGAATTGCGTTCAATTCTGGTCGCCGCATTTTCGGAAGGATGTGGGAGCATTGGAAAGGGTGCAGAGGAGATTTACCAGGATGTTGCCTGGTATGGAGGGAAGATCTTATGAGGAAAGGCTGAGAGATTTGAGGCTGTTTCCGTTAGAGAGAAGACGGTTAATAGGTGACTTAATTGAGGCATACAAGATGATCAGAGGATTGGATAGGGTGCACAGTGAGAGCCTTTTTCCTCGGATGGTAATGTCTAGCACGATGGGACATACCTTTAAATTGAGGGGTGATAGATATAGGACAGATGTCAGAAGTAGGTTCTTTAGTCAGAGAGTAGTAAGGGCGTGGAATGCCCTGCCTGCAACAGTGGTGGACTCGCCAACACTAAGGACATTCAAATGGTCATTGGATAGACACATGGACAATAAGGAAATAGTGTAGATGGGCTTTAGAGTGGTTTCACAGGTCGGTGCAACATCGAGGGCCGAAGGGCCTGTACTGCGCTGTAATTTTCTATGTTTTATGTTCTATGAACTGACATAAAATGGCAACCGTGAACTGACATAAAATGGTCACCGTGAACTGACATAAAATGGCCACCGTGAATTCACATTAAATGGCAGCCGTGAAGTGACATAAAATGGCCGCCGTGAAATGACATAAAATGGCCACTGTGAACTGACATAAAACCGCCACCATGAACTGACATAAAATGGCCACCGTGAACTGACATAATAACGCCACCCTGAACAGACATAAAGTGGCCACTGTGAAATGACATAAAATGGCCACCGTGAACTGACATGAAATGGCCACCGTGAAATGACATAAAATGGCCCCTGCCGACTGACATAATATGGCCCGCTTGAACTGACATCAAATGGCCAGCGTGAACTTACATAAAATGGCCTACGTGAACTGACATAAAATGGACATTGTGAACTGACATACAATGGCCACCGTGAACTAACATAAAATGGCCATTGTGAACTGGCATTAAATGGCCCCCGTTGACTGACATAAAATGGCCGCCATAAACTGACATCAAATGGCCACCGTGAAATGACATAAAATGGCCACTGTGAACTGATATAAAAAGGCCATTTTGAGCTGACATACAATGGCCACCGTGAACTGAAATAAAATGACCACCGTGAAGTGACATAAAATGACCACCGTGAACTGACATAAAATGGCCACGGTGAACTGACAAAAAATGGCCACTGTGAACTGACATAAAATGGCCACCCTGAACTGACATAAAATTGCCACTGTGAACTAACATAAAATGGCCACCGTGAACTGAATAAAATGGCCACTGTGAACTGACATAAAATGGCCGCCGTGAAATGACATACAATGGCCACCGTGAACTGACATGAAACGGACACCGTGAACTGACATAAAATTGCCAAGGTGAATTACATAAAATGGCCACCGTGAACTGAATAAAATGGCCACTGTGAACTGACATAAAATGGCCGCCGTGAAATTACATACAATGGACGCCGTGAAGTGACATAAAACGGACACCGTGAACCGACATAAAATGGCCACTGTGAACTGACATAATATGGCCGCCTTGAAATGACATAAAATGGCGCCTGCCTACTGACATAAAATGGTCCATTTGAACTGACAATAAATGGCCACCGTGAACAGACATTAAATGGCCCTGTGAACTGACATAAAATGGCCACCGTGAACTGGCATAAAATGGACCCGTCGACTGACATAAAATGGCCCCCATGAACTGACATAAAATGGCCACCGTGAAATGGCAGAAAATGGCCGCCGTGAAATGACATAAAATGGCGCCTTCATACTGACATAAAATGGCCCGCTTGAACTGACATAAAATTAGCACCATGAACTGACATAAAATGGCCATGTGAACTGACATAAAATGGCCACCGTGAACTGAAATGAAATGACCACCGTGAAGTGCCATAAAATGACCACCGTGAACTGATATAAAATGCCACATAGATAAAATGGCCGCCATGAAATGATATAAAATGGCCGCCGCGAACTCACATAAAATGGACACCGTGAACCGACATAAAATGGTCACCGTGAACTGACATAAAATGGCATTGTGAGCTGACATACAATGGCCAGCGTGAACTGACATAAAATGACCACCGTGAAGAGACCTAAAATGACCACCGTGAAATGACATAAAATGGCCACTGTGAACTGATACTAAATGGACATTGTGAGCTGACATACAATGGCCACCGTGAACTGAAATAAAATGACCACTGACATAAAATGGCCACAATGAAATGACATAAAATGCCGCCGCGAACTGACATAAAATGGACACCGTGAACCGACATAGAATGGTCACCGTGAACTGACATACAATGGCCACCATGAAATGTCATAAAATTCCCTTGTGAGCTGACATACAATGGCCACCGTCAACTGACATAAAATGACCACCGTGAAGTGATCTAAAATGACCACCGTTAATTTGACATAAAATGGCGACGGTGAACTGACATAAAATTGTCACTGGGAACGGACATAAAATGGCCACCGTGAACTGAACAAAATGGCCACTGTGAACTGATACTAAATGGCCATTGTGAGCTGACATACAATGGCCACTGTGAACTGAAATAAAATGACCACCGTGAAGTGACATAACATGACCACCGTGAACTGACATAAAATGGCCACTGACATAAAATGGCCGCAATGAAATGACATAAAATGGCCGCCGCGAACTGACATAAAATGGACACCGTGAACCGACATAAAATGGTCACCGTGAACTGACATAAAATGGCCACAATGAAATGACATAAAATGACCTTGTGAGCTGACATACAATGGCCACCGTGGACTGACATAAAATGACCACCGTGAACTTACATAAAATGGCCACGGTGAACTGACAAAAAATTGTCACTGTGAACGGGCATAAAATGGCCACCGTGAACTGAACAAAATGGCCACTGTGAACTGACATAAAATGACCGCCGTTAAATGACATACAATGGCTACCAAGAACTGACATAAAATGGCCACCGTGAACTGACATAAAATGGCCGCCCTGAACTGACATAAAATGGCCGCCGTGAACTGACATAAAATGGCCACCGTGAACTGACATAAATTGGCCTGCGTGAACTGACATAAAATGGTCACCGTGATCTGACATAAAATGATCACCGTGAACTGACATAAAATGACCATTGTGAACTGACAATAAATGGCCTGTGTGAACTGACATAAAATGGCCACCAAGAAATGACATAAAATGACCACCGTGATCTGACATAAAATGGCCACAGTGAACTGACATAAAATGGCCACTTGGAACTCACATAAAATGGGCACCATGAACTGACATAATAACGCCGACCTGAACTGACATAAAATGGGCACCCTGAAATGACATTGAATGGCCACCGTGAACTGACATCAAATGGCCGACATGAAATTACACAAAATGGCCCCTGTTGACTGACATAAAATGGCCCCCTTTAACTGACATAAAATGACCACCGCGAACTTACATAAAATGGCCGCCGTGAACTAACATAAAATGGCCATTGTGAATTGACATACAATGGCCTCCGTGAACTGACATAAAATGGCCATTGTGAACTGACATAAATTGACCCCGTGAACTGTCATAAATGGCCCCCGTGAACTGTCATAAAATGGCCATTGTGCACTGACATAAAATGTCCACTGTGAACTGACATAAAACGTCGCATTATTAACTGACATAAAAATGCCCTGTGAACTGACATAAAATGGCCACCATGTTCTAACATAAAATGGCCCCCGTCGACTGACATAAAATGGCCCCCAAGAACTGACATAAAATGGTCACCGTGAACTGACATAAAATGGACTCCGTGAACTGACATAAAACTACAATTGTGAACTGACATAAAATGGGCACCGTGAACTGCCATAAAATGGCGCAATGCGAACTGACATAAAATGGCCACCGTGAACTGAAATAAAATGGCCACTATGAACTCACATAAAATGCCCATGAACTGACATAATAACGCCATTCTGAACTTACATAAAATGATCTTTGTGAACTGACAAAAATGACCACTGTGAACTGACATAAAATGGCCACCGTGAACTGATATAAAATGGCCATTGTGAGCTGACATACAATGGCCACCGTGAACTGAAAAAAATGGCCGCCGTGAACTGACATAACATGTCCGCCGTGAAATGACATACAATGGCCACCATGGTCTGACATAAATGGCCACCGTGAACTGACATAAAAAGACCACCATGATGTGACATAAAATGACCACCGAGAACTGACCTAAAATGGCCACGGTTAACTGACAAAAATGGCCACTGTAAACTGATATAAAATGACCGCCGTGAACGGACATAAAATGGCCGCCGTAAAATGGCATACAATGGCCACCATGATCTGACATAAAATGGCCACCGTGAACTGACATAAAATGGCCGCCGTGAACTGACATAAAATGGCCGCCGTGAAAGGACATAAAATGCCCGCCATGAACTGACATAAAATGGCCACCGTGCCCCGACATAAAATGGACACCATGAACTGACATAAAATGGCCTCCGTGAGCTGACATAATATGGCCCCAGTCGACAGACATAAAATGGCCCCCATGAACTGACATAAAATGACCATTGTGAACTGACATAAAATGGCCACCAAGAACTGACATAAAATGACCACCGTGAACTGACATAAAATGGCCACCGTGAACTGACATAAATTGGCCGCCGTGAAATGACATAAAATGGCCCCTGTCGACTGACATAAAATGGCCACTGTGAACTTACATAAAATGGCCACTTTGAACTGATATAAAATGGACATTGTGAACTGGCATAAGTGGCTTCGTGAACTGGCATAAAATGTCCACCGTAACTGACATAATATGGCCCCCAAGAACTGACATGAAATCATCACCGTGAGCTGACGTAAAATGGAAACCGTGAACTGACATAAAATGGTCACCGTGAACTGACATAAAATGACCATTGTGCACTGATATAAAATGGCCACCAAGAACTGACATAAAATGACCACCGTGAACTGACAAAAAATGGCCACCGTGAACTGACATAAAATGGCCACTATGAACTCACATAAAATGGCCGTGAACTGACATATTAACGCAACCCTGAACTGACATAAAATGGGCATCGTGAAATGACATAAAATGGCCACCGTGAACTGACATAAAATGGCCACCGTGAAATGACATAAAATGGCCCCTGTCGACTGACATAAAATGGCCCCCTTGAACTGGCATAAAATGGCCACTGCGAACTTACATAAAATGGCCACCGTGAACTGACATAAAATGGCCATTGTGAATTGACATATAATGGCCACCGTGAACTGACATAAAATGGCCATTGTGAACTGACATAAAATGGCCCCCTTGAACTGGCATAAAATGGCCACTGCGAACTTACATAAAATGGCCACCGTGAACTGATATATAATGGCCATTGTGAGCTGACATACAATGGCCACCGTGAACAGAAAAAAATGGCCGCCGTGAACTGACATAACATGTCCACCGTGAAATGACATACAATGGCCACCATGATCTGACATAAAATGGACACCATGAACTGACATAAAATGGCCTCCGTGAGCTGACATAATATGTCCACCGTGAAATGACATACAATGGCCACCATGATCTGACATAAAATGGCCACCGTGAACTGACATAAAATGGCCGCCGTGAACTGACATAAAATGGCCGCCGTGAAAGGACATAAAATGCCCGGCATGAACTGACATAAAATGGCCACCGTGCCCCGACATAAAATGGACACCATGAACTGACATAAAATGGCCTCCGTGAGCTGACATAATATGTCCACCGTGAAATGACATACAATGGCCACCATGATCTGACATAAAATGGCCACCGTGAACTGACATAAAATGGCCGCCGTGAACTGACATAAAATGGCCGCCGTGAAAGGACATAAAATGCCCGCCATGAACTGACATAAAATGGCCACCGTGCCCCGACATAAAATGGACACCATGAACTGACATAAAATGGCCTCCGTGAGCTGACATAATATGGCCCCAGTCGACAGACATAAAATGGCCCCCATGAACTGACATAAAATGACCATTGTGAACTGACATAAAATGGCCACCAAGAACTGACATAAAATGACCACCGTGAACTGACATAAAATGGCCACCGTGAACTGACATAAATTGGCCGCCGTGAAATGACATAAATTGGCCGCCGTGAAATGACATAAAATGGCCCCTGTCGACTGACATAAAATGGCCACTGTGAACTTACATAAAATGGCCACCTTGAACTGATATAAAATGGACATTGTGAACTGGCATAAGTGGCCCCCGTGAACTGGCATAAAATGTCCACCGTAACTGACATAATATGGCCCCCAAGAACTGACATGAAATCATCACCGTGAGCTGACGTAAAATGGAAACCGTGAACTGACATAAAATGGTCACCGTGAACTGACATAAAATGACCATTGTGCACTGACATAAAATGGCCACCAAGAACTGACATAAAATGACCACCGTGAACTGACAAAAAATGGCCACCGTGAACTGACATAAAATGGCCACTATGAACTCACATAAAATGGCCGTGAACTGACATATTAACGCAACCCTGAACTGACATAAAATGGGCATCGTGAAATGACATAAAATGGCCACCGTGAACTGACATAAAATGGCCGCCGTGAAATGACATAAAATGGCCCCTGTCGACTGACATAAAATGGCCCCCTTGAACTGGCATAAAATGGCCACTGCGAACTTACATAAAATGGCCACCGTGAACTGACATAAAATGGCCATTGTGAATTGACATATAATGGCCACCGTGAACTGACATAAAATGGCCATTGTGAACTGACATAAAATGGCCCCCTTGAACTGGCATAAGTGGCCCCCCTGAACTGGCATAAAATGTCCCCCGTAACTGACAAAAAATGGCCCCCATTAACTGACGTGAAATCGTCATCGTGAACTGACGTTAAATGGCCACCGTGAACTGACATAAAATGGCCACCGTGAGCTGATGTAATATGGCCCCCGTCGACTGACTTAAAATGGTCCCCTTAACTGACATAAAATGGTCACCGTGAACTGACATAAAATGACCATTGTGAACTGACATTAAATGGCCACCAAGAACTGACATAAAATGACCACCGTGAACTGACATAAAATGGCCACTATGAACTCACAATAAATGGCCGTGAACTGACATATTAACGCAACCCTGAACTGACATAAAATGGGCATTGTGAAATGACATAAAATGGCCCCTGTCGACTGACATAAAATGGCCCCCTTGAACTGACATAAAGAGGCCACTGCGAACTTACATAAAATAGCCACCGTTAACTGACATAAAATGGCCATTGTGAATTGACATATAATGGCCACCGTGAACTGACATAAAATGGCAACCGTGAACTGACATAAAATGTCCCCCTTGAACTGGCATAAGTGGCCCCCGTGAACTGGCATAAAATGTCCACCGTAACTGACATAAAATGGCCCAAATGAACTGACATGAAATCGTCACCGTGAACTGACGTAAAATGGCCACTGTGAACTGTCATAAACTGACCATTGTGAACTGACATACAATGGCCAGCGGTAACTGACATAAAATGACCACCGTGATCATACATAAAATGGCAACCGTGAACTGACATAAAATGGCCGCAATTAACTGACATAAAATGGCCTCATTGAACTGACATAATAACGCCACCCTGAACTGACATAAAATGGCCACCGTGAAATGACATAAAATGGCCACGGTGAACTGACATAAAATGGCCGCCGTGAAATGACATAAATAGCCCCTGTCGACTGACATGCAATGTCCCACTTGAACTGACATAAAACGGCCACCGTGAACTGACATGAAATGACCATTGTGAACTTACTTAAAATGGCCACCGTGAACTGACATAAAATGGCCATTGTGAACTTACATAAAATGGGCACCGTGAACTGACATAAAATGGCCATTGTGAACTTACATAAAATGGCCACCATGAACTGACATAAAATAGCCATTGTGAACTGACATATAATGGCAACCGTGAACTGAAATAAAATGGCCATTGTAAACTGACATAGAATAAGCCGCCGTGAACTGACATAAAATGCGTGCCGTGAACTGACATAAAATGGTTGCCGTGAACTGACATAAAATGGCCGCCATGAACTGACATTAAATGGCCACTGTGAACTGACATAAAATGGCCACCGTGAACTGACATAAAATGGAGCCGTGAACTGACGTACAATGGCCACCATGAACTGACATAAAAAGATCACCGTGAAGTGACATAAAATGACCACCATCAACTGACATAAAATGGCCGCTGTGAACTGACATAAAATGGCCAGCGTGGATTGACATAAAATGGCCGCTGTGAAATGACATACAATGCCACCATGAATTGACGTAAAATGGCCACCGTGAACTGACATACAATGGCCGCCGTGAACTGAATTAAAATGGCCGCCATGAAATGACATAAAACAGCTGCCGTGAACTGACATAAAATGGCAACCGTGAACTGACATAAAATGGCCACCATGAACTGACATAATATGGCCCCTCGTCGACTGACATCAAATGGCCCCCATGAACTGACAAAAAATTGTCACCGTCAACTGACATAAAATGGCCACAGTGAACTGACATAATATGACCATTGTGAACTGACATACAATGGACAGCGTGAACTGACATAAAATGGCCACCGTGAACTGACATAACATGGCCACCATGAACTGACATAAAATGGAAACCGTGAAATGACATAAAATGGTCACCGTCAACTGACATAAAATGGCCACAGTGAACTGACATAATATGACCATTGTGAACTGACATACAATGGACAGCGTGAACTGACATAAAATGGCCACCGTGAACTGACATAACATGGCCACCATGAACTGACATAAAATGGAAACCGTGAAATGACATAAAATGTCCGCCGTGAACTGACATACAATGGCCGCCGTGAAATAACATACAATGGCCACCGTGAAATGACATAAAATGTCCGCTGTGAACTGACATAAAATGGCCGCCGTGAAATAACATACAATGGTCACCATGAACTGACATAAAATGGCCACCGTGAACTGACATAAAATGGCCACCGTGAACTGACATAAAATGGCCACCGTAAACTGACATAAACTGGCCACCGTGAACTGACATAAAATGGCCCCCGTCGGCTGACATATAATGGCCCCCATGAACTGACATAAAATGGTCACCGTGAACTGACATAAAATGGCCACCGTGAACTGACATAAAATGGCCACCGTGAACTGACATAAAATGGAGCCGTGAACTGACGTACAATGGCCACCATGAACTGACATAAAAAGACCACCGTGAAGTGACATAAAATGACCATCGTGAACTGACATAAAATGGCCGCCGTGAACTGACATAAAATGGCCACCGTGGATTGACATAAAATGGCCACAGTGAACTGACATAATATGACCATTGTGAACTGACATACAATGGACAGCGTGAACTGACATAAAATGGCCACCGTGAACTGACATAACATGCCCACCATGAACTGACATATAATGGAAACCGTGAAATGACATAAAATGGTCACAGTCAACTGACATAAAATGGCCACAGTGAACTGACATAATATGACCATTGTGAACTGACATACAATGGGCAGCGTAAACTGACATAAAATGGCCACCGTGAACTGACATAACATGGCCACCATGAACTGACATAAAATGGAAACCGTGAAATGACATAAAATGTCCGCCGTGAACTGACATAAAATGGCCGCCGTGAAATAACATACAATGGCCACCGTGAAATGACATAAAATGTCCGCCGTGAACTGACATAAAATGGCCACCGTGAACTGACATAACATGGCCACCATGAACTGACATAAAATGGAAACCGTGAAATGACATAGAATGTCCGCCGTGAACTGACATAAAATGGCCGCCGTGAAATAACATACAATGGCCACCGTGAAATGACATAAAATGTCCGCCGTGAACTGACATAAAATGGCCGCCGTGAAATAATATACAATGGTCAACATGAACTGACATAAAATGGCCACCGTGAACTGACATAAAATGGCCACCGTGAACTGACATAAAATGGCCACCGTAAACTGACATAAAATGGCCACCGTGAACTGACATAAAATGGCCCCCGTCGACTGACATATAATGGCCCCCATGAACTGACATAAAATGGTCTCCGTGAACTGACATAAAATGGCCAGCGAGAACTGACATAAAATGGCCACCGTGAACTGACATAAAATGGAGCCGTGAACTGACGTACAATGGCCACCATGAACTGACATAAAAAGACCACCGTGAAGTGACATAAAATGACCATCGTGAACTGACATAAAATGGCCGCCGTGAACTGACATAAAATGGCCACCGTGGATTGACATATAAAGGCCACAGTGAACTGACATAATATGACCATTGTGACCTGACATACAATGGACAGCGTGAACTGACATAAAATGGCCACCGTGAACTGACATAACATGGCCACCATGAACTGACATAAAATGGAAACCGTGAAATGGCATAAAATGGTCACCGTCAACTGACATAAAATGGCCACAGTGAACTGACATAATATGACCATTGTGAACTGACATACAATGGACAGCGTGAACTGACATAAAATGGCCACCGTGAACTGACATAACATGGCCACCATGAACTGACATAAAATGGAAACCGTGAAATGACATAAAATGTCCGCCGTGAACTGACATAAAATGGCCACCGTGAAATAACATACAATGGCCACCGTGAAATGACATAAAATGTCCGCCGTGAACTGACATAAAATGGCCACCGTGAACTGACATAAAATGGCCACCGTAAACTGACATAAAATGGCCACCGTGATCTGACATAAAATGGCCCCCGTCGACTGACATATAATGGCCCCCATGAACTGACATAAAATGGTCACCGTGAACTGACATAAAATGGCCACCGTGAACTGACATAAAATGGCCACCGTGAACTGACATTAAATGGAGCCGTGAACTGACGTACAATGGCCACCATGAACTGACATAAAAAGACCACCGTGAAGTGACATAAAATGACCATCGTGAACTGACATAAAATGGCCGCCGTGAACTGACATAAAATGGCCACCGTGGATTGACATAAAATGGCCGCTGTGAAATGACATACAAAGCCACCATGAATTGACATAAAATGGCCACCGTGAACTGACATACAATGGCCGCCGTGAACTGAATTAACATGGCCGCCATGAAATGACATAAAACGGCAGCCGTGAACTGACATAAAATGGCCACCGTGAACTGACATAAA
This sequence comes from Scyliorhinus torazame, assembly GCF_047496885.1. Lineage (NCBI taxonomy): Eukaryota > Metazoa > Chordata > Chondrichthyes > Carcharhiniformes > Scyliorhinidae > Scyliorhinus > Scyliorhinus torazame. Next base: position 137,697,707 of record NC_092726.1, on the reverse strand, counting down.
TGGCCACCATGAACTGACATAAAATGGAAACCGTGAAATGACATAAAATGTCCGCCGTGTACTGACATAAAATGGCCACCGTGAAATAACATACAATGGCCACCGTGAAATGACATAAATTGTCCGCCGTGAACTGACATAAAATGGCCGCCGTGAAATAACATACAATGGTCACCATGAACTGACATAAAATGGCCCACCGTGAACTGACATAAAATGGCCTCCGTGAACTGACATAAAATGGCCACCGTAAACTGACATAAAATGGCCACCGTGAACTGACATAAAATGGCCCCCGTCGACTGACATATAATGGCCCCCATGAACTGACATAAAATGGTCACCGTGAACTGACATAAAATGGCCACCGTGAACTAACATAAAATGACCATTGTGAACTGACATACAATGGCCAGCGTGAACTGACATAAAATGGCCACCGTGAACTGACATAAAATGACCACCGTGATTTGGCATAAAATGGCCACCGTGAACTTACATAAAATGGCCACTATGAAGTCACTGGATTTTGTTTTGGCAGATTCCCAGAGAGAGACAGAGAGATCGGGAGAGATGGAGATGACCCCCCCGTCCCCCAACGAGAGAGATGGACAGGAGGGACCCCCCCCCTACCGAGAGAGATGGAAAGGGGGGAACCAACCCCACCGAGAGAGACGGAGAGGGGGGACCCCCCAATCCACTGAAAGAACACGGCTGAAACCGATGGAGGGAAAAAAGAAAGGGGGTAAACAAGAAAATGAAATGAAAATCGTTTATTGTCACAAGTAGGCTTCAAATGAAGTTACTGTGAAAAGCCCTAGTCGCCACATTCCAGCGCCTGTTCGGGGAGGCTGTTACGGGAATCGAACCGTGCTGCTGGCCTGCCTTGGTCTGCTTTCAAAGCCAGCAATTTAGCCCTCTGCCCAGAAGAAGGGGATTACACACCAGGTCGGCCAGGAAGGGGATCACGGAGGGCCTGCGGGGGGGGGGGGGGGAGGGGGGGGGTTAGGGAAAGGGGGGTTGGGGAGGGGAGCTGGGGGGGGTGTGTATGACACGCCGAACTAAACTGCAACAGTTTGTAACTAAAGAAACGTAAGAGAAAGCGTTTCCATCGTCTGATAATTGTAAACAAACCGCAATGCACAGAATTGTGAAAATGGCAATAAAAATAGTTTTTCAATAAATTCAGAATGCCCATTAATTTTTTTCCAATTAAGGAGCAATTTAGTGTGGCCACTCCACCTGCCCTGCACATCTTTGGGTTGTGGGGGTGAAACCCAGGCAAACACGGGAAGAATGTGCAAACTCCACACGGACAGTGACCCAGAGCCGGGATTGTACAGTGGTTAGCACTGCTGCCTCACAGCTACAGGGTCCCATGTTCGATACCCGGCTTAAGTCACTGTCTGTGCAGAGTCTGCAGGTTCTCCCCGTGTCTGCGTGCGTTTCCTCCGGGTGCTCCGGTTTCCTCCCACAGTCCAAAGACGTGCAGGTTAGGTGGGTTGGCCAAGATAAATCAAAATTGCCCACAGTATCTAAAAATGTTCAGGTTAGGTGGGGTGATAGCGACGGGGTCGGGGAGTGGGACTAGGTATGGCGCTCTCTTCAGGGTTTACACTGTGTCTGTCATTATTGTTTAACCAGCAATGCTGCCAAACTTTCTATCAAACTTTCTATCTCATTATCTTCAATCATTATTAAACAAAGTCAAACTGAGATACACCTGAAACACACACACACACACAGGCAAACGCACACAGGCAAACGCACACAGGCACACGCACACAGGCACACACACACAGGCACACACACACTGCAATGAAGTTACTGAGAAAAGCCCTAGACGCCAAACTCTGGCGCCTGTTCAGGTACACTGAGAGAGAATTCATAATTTCCAATTCACCAAACAGCACGTCCTTCAGGACGTCAGGGAGGAAACCGGAGCACCCGGAGGAAACCCACGCGGACAAGGGGAGAACGTGCAGACTCCGCACAGACTGTGACCCAAGCCGGGATTCGTACCTGGGACCCTGGAGCTTTGAAGCCGCAGTGCTACCCACTGTGCTACCGTGTAACTTACAGTGCGGCGTAAATAATGCCACACATAGCCCCCCCTCCACCCCCCCACCCCCGCCAGACACACACACGTGTACAGAAAAACACAAATTCAAACGCAGACAGACATCTTTCAAATGGAGAGAGATCACATCTCCACCTTTAACTTGGAGAGGCGTATCTGGCCTGTGTGTGACCCAAGTCACACACTGACTCTGAACATCCTCACAGCAGCTTGGCGACAGGCATTTCTATCGCACTTTTCATAACCTTTGGGTATCACAAACTGCTTCACAGGCAATGGAGCCCTTTTGAAAAGTGGTCATTTAGGAAATGGACCAGCTAATTTCAGAGAGAGAGAGAGAGACACAGAAGCAGGATGAGAGTGTGCTGTACATGTCTCAGAGCTGTCACTGAGACACACTCGAGATGTACAATATCAATTATTATTCTGAAGCATTTTGATTAAATCACCTCTGAGACTAAATTCCAGTGTTTCAGAGTAAAGCTTCATCTACACTGTCCAACAAACACTCACAACACAAATACTGTCTGGGGTTAAATACAGAGTAAAAATCCCTCTGTCCTGTCCGAGGAATATTTCATTGCAGATAGTTATTTTTATTTTTTGGAAAAGCAGAACTTAAATTGCACCGAATCCCAGGGTGGACTCTTGGTTATTGCAATCAAGAGTACAGCACTTCACATTTAAACATGACGTTTAAGCTCCGATTACAGGTGTCTGCTTGTCTCTGTCTGTGTATTCAATGTTCCTGTAGCTTTTTCACTTGTCTGAAGTATTTGAATAATAGGCCTTGGGTAATCAATCCTTTCTCACAGCACATGGAAGTTGTGAATCTTTGAGGCTCTCAGCCTACTGTAGTTAACAAACAACTGCATCCTTTGATCATCAATCCATTTCCCAACCCTAAATAGATCTCACACATTTCCACAATGCAGGAATATCTTCATCAAAACTTCTAATCAGGATGACAGTTTCTCAGCAAGATTGAAATATTGAGGGAACCCACTTACTACATTTGACAACATTTGTGGCACTTCCAAAATCTACGATACATTGCTGTCTGTATTGTGTGAATCCAGCTGTGAAATATCTGTACAGTTTAAACGTCCACTGTTTCTGCCTTCTCATCATTTATAAAGAACACAGTTCTAATCTTTTAAAGTCTAAAGTACATCATCTTACATTTCCCTGCACTGAAATGCGTCCACCAGTTCAGTCTTCAGCCAAAATATTAAAATCTCTCTGCAATTTGTTTCAGCTATGTTGCTTACAATGCTGTCTAATGTTTGGTGACATTGGCAAAATAGGATCTGTAGCATTCTATCAAATTGCCTTAAATGGCTCATGTACACAGCAAAACTGTGTGTGTGTGCACACGCACACGTGTGTCTATGTAGGAATGTATGTGTATGTACGCATGTGTCGGTACACGTGTACGTATCTGTCAGTGTGTGCACGCGCATGTGTTTGTGTTTGATGTACTAATCTCACTGCCCCACTCTCTCTGCATAACCTTGTGTCAATCCAAACATATCCTCCTGCCCTGATATGTCCCCAGAGCCATGTGTCAATCCAAACTTATCCCACTGCTCCACTCCCTCCACATAACCCTGGATTAATACAAACTAATCCCACTGTCCCACTCTATCCTCATAGCCCTGTATCAATCCCAAACTAAGCCCAATGCCCCGTCCTCTCCCGTAAACCTGTATCAATCCCAAACTAATCCCACTGCCCAATCTTTCCCCATAGATCTGTATCAATCCCCACACTAATCCCACTGACCCGCTCTCTCCCTGTATCCCCGTATCAATCCCAAACTATTCCCAATGCCCCACTATCTCCCAATTGCCCTGTATCCATCCCCAAAGTAAGCCCACTGCCCCACTCTCTCCCCATAGCCCTGTATCAACCCCCAAACTAATCCCACTGCCCCACCCTCCCCTCCCCATAGCCCTGTATCAATCCCCAATCTAATCCCACTGCCCCACTCTCTCCCCACAGCCCTGTATCAATCCCCAAACTAATTCCACAACCCCGCTCTCACCCCACAGCACTGCTCCAATCCCCAAAATAATCCCACTGTCCCACTCTCTCCCCGAAGCCCTGTACCAATCCACAAACTATCCCACTGCCCCGCTCTCTCACCAGAGACCTGTATTAAACCCCAAACTAATACAAATGCCGCACTGTCTCCCCATAGTCCTGAAACAATCCCAAAATGATCCCACTGCCCCGCGCTCTCCCCATATCCCTGTATCAATCCCCAAACTATTCGCACTCCCCCACTCTCTCCCCATAGCCCTGTATCAATCCCAAACTAATCCCACTGTCCCACTCACTCCCCATAGCCCTGTATCAATCCCCAAACTAATCCCACTGCCCCACTCTCTCCCCATAGACCTGTATCAGTCCCCAAACTAAACCCACTGTCCCGCTCTCTCCCGATAGGCCTGTATCAATCCCCAAACTAATCCACTGCCTCCCTCTCTCCCCATAGCCCTGTATCAATCCCAAACTAATCCCACTGCCTCACTCTCTCCCCATTGCCATGTATCAATCAACAATCTAATCCCACTGCCAGTCTCTCTCCCCATATCCCTGTATCAGTCCCCAAACTAATCCCACTGCCCACTCACTCCGCATTGCCCTGTATCTATCCCCAAACTAATCCAATTGCCCCACTCACTCCCCATAGCCCTGTATCAATCCCAAACTATTCGCACTGCCCCACTCTCTCCCCATAGTCCTGTATCAATCCCAATCTAATTACACTGCCTCACTCTCTCCCCGTAGCCCTGTATCAGTCCCAAACTAATCCCCCCTCCCTGTAGCCCAGTGTCAATCCCCAAACTAATCCCACTGCCCCGCTCCCTCCCCATAGCCCTGTATCCATCCCAAACTGATTCCACAACACCGCTCTCACCCCATAGCCCTGTTCAAATCCGCAAAATAACCCCACTGTCCCACTCTCTCCCCGTAGCCCTGTGCCAATCCCAAACTAATCCCACTGCCCCACTCTCTTCCCGTAGCCCTGTGGCAATCCCAAAAGTACCCCGCTGCGCCTCTCTCTCCCCCTAGCCCTCTCTCAATCCCAAACTAATCCCACTGCCCCACTCTCTCACCACAGTCCTGTATCAATCCCAAAACTAGCCCCCCTGTCTCTCCAGAGCCATCTGTTAATTCCCCAATGAATTCCACTGCCCCGCCCTCTCCCCATAGCTCTGTATCAATCCCATACTAAGCCCACTGCCTTGCTCTCCCCATAGCCCTGAATCAATCCCACATTAATCCCACTGCCCCGCTCTCTCGATAGCCCTGTATCAAACCCAAACTAATCCCACTGCCTCACTCTCTCCCCATTGCCCAGTATCAATCACCAAACTAATCCCACAGCCCCACTCTCACCCCATAGCCATGTTTCATTCCCCAAACTAATCCCACTGCCCCACTTTCTCCCGATAGCCTTGTATCAATCTCTAAACTAATCCCACTACCCCGCTCTCTCCCCATAGCCCTGTATCAATCCCCGAACTAATCCCACTGCCCCACTCTCTCCCCATAGCCCTGTTTAAATCCCGAAGTAATCCCACTGCCCCACTCTCTCCCCACAGCCCTGTATCGATCACCAAACTAATCCCACTGCCCCGCTCTCTCCCCATCGCCCTGTACGAACCCTGAAACTAATCTCACTGCCCCGCTCTCTCCATTGCCCCAAACTAATCCCACTGTCCGCTCTCTCCCCAAGGCCCTCTATCAATTCCCAAACTAATCCCACTGTCCCGCTCTCCCCACAGCCCTGTATCAATCCCAAACTAATCCCAATTCCCCCACAGCCCTGTGTCAATTCCCAAACTAATCCCACTCCCCCCACAGCGCTGTGTCAATTCCCAAACTAATCCCACTCCCCCCACAGCCCTGGGTCAATCCCAAACTAATCCCACTCTCCCCACAGCCCTGAGTCAATCCTAAACTGATCCCATTCTCCCCATAGCACTGTATCAATCGCCAATCTAATCCCACTCTCCCCACAGCCTTGTATCAATCCCCAAACTAATAACCACTGTCCACTCTCTCCATAGCCGTAGATCGGTCCCGAAACTTATCCTGCTGTCTGCTCTCTCCCCAAGTCCCTCTATCATTTCCCCCAATTTATTTGTTTCAATTTCTCGTGCCCAATTATCATTATTTTTCCAATTAAGGGGCTGTTTAGCGTGGCCAATCCACCTACCCTGCACATCTTTGGGTTGTGGGGGTGAAATCCAGACAGACTCCGGGGGAATGTACAAACTCCACAGGGACAGGGGCCCAGTGCCGGGGTTCGAACACGGGTGCTCAGCGCCGTAGGCTGCAGTGCTAACCACTGTGCCACGTGCCGCCCTTATCAATTCCCAACTTTATCTGAGTGTCCCACTCTCTCCACAGGCCTGTGTCAAACCCAAAACGCAATCCAGCTGCCCATAGCTGTGTCAATCCCAAAACTAATCACATCTCCCCATATCCCTGTGTCAATCCCAAATCTAATCTCACTGCCCCACTCTCTCCCCATAGCCCTGTATCAATCCCAATCTAATTCCATTGCCCCATTCTCTCCCCACAGCCCTGGATCGATACCCAAACTAATTCCACTCTCACCATAGCCCTGTCCCCATCATCCAAACTAATCCCACTCTGACCATCGCCCTGTGTCAATGCCCAAACTAATCCCACTGCCCCACTCTCTCCCTGTAACCCTGTATCAATCCACAAACTAATCCCACTGCCCGGCTCTCTCCCTATAGCACTGTATCAATCCCCAAACTAATCCCACTGCCCCACTCTCTCCCTGTAACTCTGTATCAATCCCAACACTAAACCCACAGTGCGGCTATCTCTCCATAGACCTGTATCAATCCCCAAACTAATCCCACTGCCCGGCTCTCTCCCTATAGCACTGTATCAATCCCCAAACTAATCCCACTGCCCGACTCTCTCCATGTAACTCTGTATCAATCCCCAAACTAATCCCACAGCCCCGCTCTCTCCCTGTAACTCTGCATCAATCCCAAAACTAATCCCACAGCGCGGCTGTCTCCCCATAGACCTGTATCAATCCCCAAATTAATCCCGCTGCCCGGCTCTCTCCCCATAGCCCTGTATCAATCCCAAACTAATCCAACTTCCCCACTCTCTCCCCATCGCCCTCTATCAATCTCCAAACCAATCCCACTCTCCCCACAGCCCTGGGTCATTTCTCAAACTAATTCCACTCTCCCCACAGCCCTGGGTCAATCCCGAAACTAATCCCACTCTCCCCACAACCCTGTGTCAATCCTCAAACTAATCCCACTCTCCCCACAGCCCTGTGTCAATCCCAAACTAATCCCACTCTCCCCACAGCCCTGTGTCAATCCCCAAACTAACCCCACTCTCCCCACAGCCCTGTGTCAATCCCCAAACTAATTCCACTCTCCCCACAGCCCTGTGTCAATCCCCAATACTAATCCCACTCTGCCCACAGCCCTGTGTCAATCCCCAAACTAATCGCACTCTCCCCACAGCCCTGGGTCATCCCCAAACTAATCCCACTCTCTCTATAGCCCTGGGGCAATACCCAAACAAATCCCACTCTCCCCACAGCACTGGGTAAATCCCAAATACTAATCCCACTCTCCGCACAGCCCTGAGTCAATCCCCAAACTAATCCCACTGCCCCACAGCCCTGTGTCAATCCCCAAACTAATCCCACTCTCCCCACAGCCCTGTGTCAATCCCCAAACTAATCCCACTCTCCCCACAGCCCTGTGTCAATCCCCAAACTAATCCCACTGCCCCACAGCCTTGTGTCAATCCCGAAACTAATCGCCCTGTGGGGACTTTTCCACCATGATCACATTTCTGATTGTGGAATCTTACTGTGCAATCAATCTTCCTGCTTTCAGTTTGTATACCTTCGAGTATAAAGAGAGATAGAAATCGATCTTCAGAGACTCTGAACTTAATTTTGAAAGTGCCCCATTTTTGGGCTCTTCCTGTGCACAAGCTGCCTGCAGAATTACCCAAATTAAAAACAAGGTGAGAGAGGAGCGTGAGGGTTGAATTAACAGAAAGCAGTTGGGGTTATCAAACTGACAGCTTTCATTGAATCTAAATTGTTTCATTTTAAATTCTAATCTCAGAAATGGACATCAGAGGATTTCAGTGAAAAACCCCATTGATCCTCCCTGTCTAATAAAAAGATGTTGTTGCTGATGAATCTGTATTTATTCAGGAATAAACTTTACATCTCCCAGTGGGGAAAATCAAATTGAATCCAGATTTTTAGAGCAGCTACTGAAGAAATCTGTCTGTGAGTAACAGAATAAGATTGTCCCCATCAAAGACTCCCAAGACAGGAACGTCCTGGGGTTTCTTACCGGTCTTTACTCATTGTATTGAAAACCCTCCTTGGGAGACAGACGAATAGACATCCCAAACTAGTCAGAAATTCAGGGGGATATAAATATTAACATCAAGGCTGAAGTAAGGACAGACCATTGCTAGATCTGTTGCTGTCCCCTGAATTAACATAAACACAGACAGGACAAATGCCTCTGGCCTCTCCTGTGAAGACACATCTTTAGTAAACAATCACAGCGGACAGGCTGAAAACATTCATGACAGACAGTCAGGGGGTAGTATTTTAACATATGCTTCAATTCTGTTATACAGAAATGTGGTCCCTGTGGGAGGATTGTGTTAAGACAGCAGCTTGCTGGATCCATTGCTGTGTCAGTTATCAACAGTAAGGAGATTGGTATCTCTTGTCAGTCATTTACAATAGTGAGCTGTCCTCAGAGGGAGACATTCCACACGTGTCAGAGACTAGGGCTGGAGTTTGCTCACAGCTCACTGGGGATAAATCTGAGTCTGAGGGACTTCAGTTCTCAAACCAATTCTCCCACTTCACTGAAAACTTTGCCCCTCTTGTTCAGTGTGTGTCTGTGTGTGTTGCTGAGTGGAGCTTCAGTTTGAAGTGAGAGAGCTTGAAGCGAGAGCTGTTGGTGGTGTGAGGAAGTGGAGTTCCCCGGTCCTACCTGCCCCAACTTGTGTTGTGCCTGGTGGGGGTGGGACCATCCAGGGCTGCAGGCCCAGCCTCCTGTCCTCCCACCCCCCTGCCTGAGGTGGGAGTGGAACCATCCAGGGCTGCGGGCCCAGCCTCCTGTCCTCCCACCCCACTGCCTGAGGTGGCAGTGGGACGATCCAGGGCTGCAGGCCCAGCCTCCTCTCCTCCCACCCCTCTGCCTGAGGTGGCAGTGGGACCATCCAGGGCTGCAGGCCCAGCCTCCTGTCCTCCCACCCCTCTGCTTGAGGTGGGAGTGGGACCAACCAGGGCTGCAGGCCCAACCTCCTGTCCTCCCACCCCTCTGCTTGAGGTGGGAGTGGGACCATCCTGGGCTGCAGGCCCAGCCTCCTGTCCTCCCACCCCTCTGTTTGAGGTGGGAGTGGGACCATCCTGGGCTGCAGGCCCAGCCTCCTGTCCTCCCACCCCTCTGCCTAAGATGGGAGTTGGACCATCCAGGGCTGCAGGCCCAGCTCCTGTCCTCCCACCCCTCTGCCTAAGGTGGGAGTGGGACCATCCAGGGCTGCAGGCCCAGCCTCCTGTCCTCCCACCCCCTGCCTGAGATGGGAGTGGGACCATCCAGGGCTGCAGGCCCAGCCTCCTGTCCTCCCACCCCTCTGCCTAAGGTGGGAGTGGGACCAACCAGGGCTGCAGGCCCAGCCTCCTATCCTCCCAGCACTCTGCCTGAGGTGGTAGTGGGCCAACCTAGGGCTGCGGGCCCAACCTCCTGTCCTTCCACCCCTCTGCCTGAGGTGGGAGTGGGATCATCCAGGGCTGCAGGCCCAGCCTCCTGTCCTCCCACCCCTCTGCCTAAGGTGGGAGTGGGACCATCCAGGGCTGCAGGCCCAGCCTCCTGTCCTCCTAACCCCTGCCTGAGATGGGAGTGGCACCATCCAGGGCTGCAGGCCCAGCCTCCTGTCCTCCCACCCCTCTGCCTGAGGGGGGAGTGGGACCATCCAGGGCTGCAGGCCCAGCCTCCTGTCCTCCCACCCCTCTGCCTGAGATGGGAGTGGGACCATCCAGGCTGCAGGCCCAGCCTCCTGTCCTCCCACCCCTCTGCCTAAGGTGGGAGTGGGACAATCCAGGGCTGCAGGCCCAGCCTCCTGTCCTCCCAGCGCTCTGCCTGAGGTGGTAGTGGGCCAACCCAGGGCTGCGGGCCCAGCCTCCTGTCCTCCCACCCTTCTGCCTGAGGTTGGAGTGTGACCATCCAGGGCTGCAGGCCCGGCCACCTGTCCTCCCACCTCTCTGCCTGAGGTGGGAGTGGGACCATCCAGGGCTGCAGGCCCGGCCATCTGTCCTCCCACCTCTCTGCCTGAGGTGGGAGTGGGACCATCCTGGGCTGCAGGCCCAGCCTCCCGTCCTCCCACCCCTCTGCCTGAGGTGGGAGTGGGACCACCTGGGGCTGCAGCGAAATACTTTGTCTTTGGCTCCCGCAGGGCTGAAGAGTGTCGTCCACCCGCTTTACCACCTGCGGCGGGTGTGGGGCAGCTTTGGACATTACTTTAGGCCCCTCCAGGGCTGAAGAACGCTGCCCCCCTCTGGTATTGCCCTTCGGCGCCTTCCCTGCATATAGGCTGCCACATCCCCACCTGCCCTGTCCTTTGCCTTTTTACACGGCCGGGTGGTACCAGGGGTGGGCATGGCCAGCACCTCGGGGGGGGGGGGGGATCCTCCACTCTGCCGGTGGCAGGGCGGCCAAGACATTATGTGGGGGCGGCAGCCTCCCGTCCCTCCGCTGCCTCCGCGGCGCCCTCGCCCTCCCGCCTGCTCACGCGGCAGCTGGGGGTGAAGTGCGATGCCCACCCTACCATGACCATTGAGGCGTGCACCCGTGCGATGTCCTGGTTTGTTGGCCCCTCGGCCATTGTAGCCGCCTCGCGGATGTACGGCAAGGCCGTGTTTTTCCTGTGGGCCGAGCAAGCGGCCCATCGGGCCCTGGAAAGGGGGCTCACGGTGGGCGGGACACACGTGGCGGTGGAGCCGCTGGAGGCCACCGCAGAAGGTGTTGTTCTATTAAACGTCCCGCCCTCCCTCCTCACTCAGCTCCTCCTCCCCCATCCCAACCTACTGGGGGTCTCGCTGCCCTCTTCCTGGGTGTGGGGAGTCTTGCTGGCCCCTCCCCGGGTGAGGGGGGGTCTTGCTGGCCCCTCCGCGGGTGAGCGGGGTCTTGCTGGCCCCTTCCCGGGTGGGGGTGTTGGCCTCGCTGCCCCCTCCCCGGGTGAGGGGGGTCTTGCTGGCCCCTCCCCGGGTGAGGGGGTGTTGCTCTCGCTGCCCCCTTCCCGGGTGAGGGGGAGGTCTTGCTGGCCCCTCCCCGGGTGAGGGGGTGTTGGTCTCGCTGCCCCCTTCCCGGGTGAGGGGGGTCTTGCTGGCCCCTCCCCGGGTGAGGGGGTGTGGGTCTCGCTGCCCCCTCCCCGGGTGAGGGGGTGTTGGTCTCGCTGCCCCCTTCCCGGGTGAGGGGGGGTCTTGCTGGCCCCTCCCCGGGTGAGGGGGGTTGGGTCTCGCTCCACACTCCCCGGGTGAGGGGGGTGGGTCTCGCTGCCCACTCACCGGGTGAGGGGGGTCTTTCTTCCCCCTCACCGGGTGAGGGGTGTGTGTGTCTCGCTGCCACCTCCCCGGGTGAGGGGGTGTTGGTCTCGCTGCCCCTTTGCAGGGTGAGGAGGGGTCTTGCTGGCCCATCCCCGGGTGACGGGGGGTCTTGCTGCCCCCTCCCTGTGTGAGGGGGGATTCTTGCTGGCCCCTCCCCTGGTGAGAGGGCTTGGGTCTCGTTGCCCACTCCCCGGGTGAGGGGGGTGGGTATCGCTGCCCCCTCCCTGGGTGGGGGGGGTGTCGGTCTCGCTGCCCCCTCCCCGGGCGAGGGAGGTGGGGGTCTCTCGTGTTAGTTCCCATCCCCCTGACACCCAGTTCTGCGCACAGAAAAAGAAAAGCAAGGCCAGGGGGGCCTGCGAGGGCCCGGCCTGAGGACAACCATGGTGGTGGTGTCGACCCGGGCCGAGGGTTAGCCGGTGGGCCCTTACCTCCCATACTCCATGTGCAGGGGGACTCGAGTTCAGGTGGTGGCCGTTCGGAGGAGGAAGGCTGCTCGGTGGCGGGTGAGGAGGAGGATTTAGATGTTCTCTGCAGCGAGGCAGAGGGCACCCTCACACCCGGCACCGAGTCTCCCCTCGTCCCCCCTGGGGAACTCCCAACATTTCTGGGTAAACATCATGGTCACCCAGACTGTATGCGGCTGGCCCTGGACTGCTGGGGAAATCTGGGGCTGCTCCTTGGCTCCGCCCGGGCCTATGCCAGAGAGGCCCGGGAGTTCGATCAAGACCAGGAGGAGCAGCGCCAAGCTGCTCAGTTCCTTGTGGGACTCCTGAGGGAGTGGATGGGGTGTTGACCCTCCCTCTGAGCACTAAAGGTGTTGGTGACGGATAGACAATACTACAGACATGGAGGTAACCATCGCCAGCCTCAACATCAACGGCAGCAGCATCTCGCACCACCGTTTCCAGTTCTTGTCTATCCTCCGGGATGGAAAGTACGGGGTGTGCTTCCTGCAGGAAACCCAGCCCATCCGGGTGACGAAGCTCAGTGGGCCCTGGAGGGGCAAGGAGGAGTCTTCATGTGTCACCTGGCCCCACCTTCGGGCGGGATGGCTATCTTGTTAGCTCCACATTTTCAGCCGGAGATCTTGGGGGAGGGGGGGCGGGGGGGGGGGGGGGGGGCTCAATGAGCCGGTGCCAGGCCGTCTGCTGCACCTAAAGGTCCGGGACGGGGCAGTGGTGATTCACCTTGTAAATGTATCCGCTCCCGTGGCCGGGCCGCAGCAGGCGACTTTCTTCCAAAAGGTGTCCACTCTTCTCGGCATCATCCCGGCGGGCGAGTGCATCGTCCTCGGAGGGGATTTTAATTGCACCCTCCAGGACAAGGACCGTGGTGGAGTCCAGCGCAGCGCGGCGGCGGCGGTGACGTTGGTGGACCTGGTTTGGTCCTTTGACTTGGTGGATGTCTGGCGGACTCTCCATCCTGAATTGCGGGTGCGCACCTCTGTGCGCCCCCGTTCAGAGCGTCCAGAATAGACCGTCTTTACATTTCCAAGACGTACTTGCCCAGCGTTCCGACGGCCTCCATGGAGCAGGTGCCGAGCTCGGATCACCACCTGGTGTGGGCGGGTCTCGCCCCGTCCCGCGCTCAGACACGGTCCGCGTCCTGGCACTTTAACAACCTGCTGCTGGAGGACGAGCGGTTCCTGGACTCGTTCTGCCGTTTCTGGGCCGGCTGGAGAAGGAAGCGGGGTGGCTTCCCCTCCTTGAGGCTACGGTGGGATGTGGGCAAGGCCCAGATCCGTGCCTTCTGTCAGGGGTACACTTTGGGGTCTACGGCGGTGCGGAACTCCACGATCGCCAAATTTGCTGAGGAACTCCTCGATCTGGAGTCACGTCTTGCTCAGCCCGATGAGGCCCGGCCCTGGGGCTGGTGTACAGGGAGAAGAGGGGCGCACTGCGGGACCTGCAACTCGCCGGGTCCCGCGGCGCGGACGTGAGGTCGCGGATCCGTCTCCTAACGGACATGGACCGCGGCTCCCGCTTCTTCTACTCGCTGGAAAGAGGACGCGGGGCCCGTCGGCAGATTTCTACGCTGCTGGCCGACGACCGGTCCATCGTCTCGGATCCGGAGGGGGTCAGGACCCTGATCAGGGATTTTTACTCCGACCTCTTCTCTCCGGATCCGTCCAGCGAGGACGCTTGCAGAGTTCTGTGGGAGGAGCCGCCGCAGGTCGGCCCGGAGGGCGCCTGGAAGCTCGATAATGACATCAACCTCCAAGAGCTGACCGTCGCCCCGGACAGCCTCTCACGGGGCAAATACCCAGGGCTGGACGGACTGACCGTGGAGTTCTTCAGGGCTTCCTGGGACTTCCTGCGGAGCGACTATGCGGGGGTCCTGGGGAATGTATCGCGACCGGGGAGATGCCCCTTTCGGGGCGCAGGGCCGTCATTGCCCTGCTGCCCAGCAAGGGGGATCTCTGCCGACTTAAGAACTGGCGACCGGTCTCCCTCCTCAGCACGGACTATAAAATCTTTGCAAGGTGCTGTCTTTACGCCTTAGCCCCGTGCTGGACCACATGATCCACCCTGACCAGTCCTACACAGTCCCGGACCGCACAATCTATGACAATATCCACCTGGCCCGGGGCATTATTCACTTTACCCAGAGGACTGGTATGTCGAAGGCCTCCCTGTCTCTTGCCCAGGTGAAGGCGTTCGACAGGATGGGACACGGGGATTTTCTCGGGACTCTGCGAGCTTTCGGGTTCAGGGAGCATTTTGTGGCCCGGATCCGATTACTGTCCGCCGCCTCGGAGAGTCTGATTAAGGTTAACGGGTCCCTGACGGCGCCCCTTCGCTTTGGGAGAGGAGTGCGTAAGGGCTGCCCCCTGTCTGGTCAACATTATTCCCTATGCGTGGAGCCTTTCCTGTGCCTCCTGCGGAGGAGGTTCACGGGGCTGGTTCTGCGCGAGCCGGACGTGGGGGTGGTCCTCTCGGCGGACGCTGATGACGTGTTCCTCTTGTTCACTGACCCCGGTGACCTGCGGAGGATGCGAGAGAGCCAAGCTGTCTACTCCGCCGCGTCTTCCGCACGAATCAACTGGGTTAAATGTTCCGGACTCCTGGTCGGTCCGTGGCAGGTGGACCCCCTCCCAGAGGAGCTCGGACCCTTCTGCTGGAGTCGGGCCAACAGCCTCTCCTTGGGAGTCCATCTTTGCCCGGCAGAGGAAGCCTGGCCGGCGAACTGGCAGGAGCTGGAGACCAAGGTCACCGCTGGCCTGGGACGCTGGACAGGACGGCTCCGAGTGCTGTCCCACAGGGGCCGAGTTCTCGTCATGAACCAGCTGATCGCCTCCATGCTGTGGTCCCGGCTGTTCACTGACTCCTCCCCTTGGCTTTGTCACACCATCCAGAGAGCCCAACTTCGGTTCCTCCGGGACAATCGACTGCACGGGGTCGCTGCGGAGGTCTGGAGTCTCCCGATGGCGGAGGGCGGTCAGGCGCTGGTGTGCCTCCGCACCCAGACTGCGACTTTCCACCCTCAGACTCTGCAGCGTTACCTGTACGCTGAGCCTCCTCCACGGTGGGTCTCTGGCGACGGATTTCTTCCCCCAGGGGCTCGGCCTGAACTACGACGTGCAGCTCCTCTTCATTGACCAGCAGGGTCTTCGGAACTCTCTGTTGGCGCTGCCCGTCTTGTACCAGGACCTCCTCAAAGTCTGAAACACGGTCTCCAGGCGCCGCAGCTCTCGCCCGTCAGGAGTGGCGGCTGTCGTAAGGGAGCCGCTGCTCAGAAATCCGCACCTCCGCCAATCTCCATTCGGGTGGCTGGCGGAGCGGAGGGCGGTGGGTGCCGGGGTAAGGGCTGGGTGGCAGAGGGCCGGGCTGTGGGTGCCGTGGGAAGGGCTGGGTGGCGGAGCGGAGGGCTGTGGGTGCCGTGGGAAGGGCTGGGTGGCGGAGGGCCGGGCTGTGGGTGCCGTGGGAAGGGCTGGGTGGCGGAGGGCCGGGCTGTGGGTGCCGTGGGAAGGGCTGGGTGGCAGAGGGCCGGGCTGTGGGTGCCGTGGGAAGGGCTGGATGGCGGAGCGGAGGGCTGTGGGTGCCGTGGGATGGGCTGGGTGGCGGAGCGGAGGGCTGTGGGTGCCGTGGGAAGGGCTGGGTGGCGGAGGGCCGGGATGTGGATGCCGTGGGAAGGGCTGGGTGGCAGAGGGCCGGGCTTTGGGTGCCGTGGGAAGGGCTGGGTGGCGGAGCGGAGGGCTGTGGATGCCGTGGGAAGGGCTGGGTGGCGGAGCGGAGGGCTGTGGGTGCCGTGGGAAGGGCTGGGTGGCGGAGCGGAGGGCTGTGGGTGCCGTGGGAAGGGCTGGGTGGCGGAGCGGAGGGCTGTGGGTGCCGTGGGAAGGGCTGGGTGGCGGAGCGGAGGGCTGTGGGTGCCGTGGGAAGGGCTGGGTGGCGGAAGGCGGGCTGTGGGTGCCGTGGGAAGGGCTGGGTGGCGGAGGGCCGGGCTGTGGGTGCCGTGGGAAGGGCTGGGTGGCGGAGGGCGGGCTGTGGATGCCGTGGGAAGGGCTGGGTGGCGGAGGGCCGGGCTGTGGATGCCGTGGGAAGGGCTGGGTGGCGGAAGGCCGGGCTGTGGGTGCCGTGGGAATGGCTGGGTGGCGGAGGGCCGGGCTGTGGGTGCCGTGGGAAGGGCTGGGTGCCGGAGGGCTGTGGATGCCGTGGGAAGGGCTGGGTGGCAGAGGGCCGGGCTTTGGGTGCCGTGGGAAGGGCTGGGTGGCGGAGGGCCGGGCTGTGGGTGCCGTGGGAAGGGCTGGATGGCGGAGGGCTGTGGATGCCGTGGGAAGGGCTGGGTGGCGGAGGGCCGGGCTGTGGATGCCGTGGGAAGGGCTGGGTGGCGGAGGGCTGTGGGTGCCGTGGGAAGGGCTGGGTGGCGGAGGGCTGTGGATGCCGTGGGAAGGGCTGGGTGGCGGAGGGCTGTGGATGCCGTGGCAAGGGCTGGGTGGCGGAGGGCCGGGCTGTGGATGCCGTGGGAAGGGCTGGGTGGCGGAGGGCTGTGGGTGCCGTGGGAAGGGCTGGCTGGCGGAGGGCCGGGCTGTGGGTGCCGTGGGAAGGGCTGGGTGGCGGAGGGCCGTGCTGTGGGTGCCGTGGGAAGGGCTGGCTGTGGGAGGGCCGTGCTGTGGATGCCGTGGGAAGGGCTGGGTGGCGGAGGGCCGTGCTGTGGATGCCGTGGGCAGGGCTGGGTGGCGGAGGGCCGGGCTGTGGGTGCCGGGGGAAGGGCTGGGAGGCGGAGCAGAGGGCTGTGGGTGCCGGGGGAAGGGCCGGGTGGCGGAGGGCTGTGGGTGCCGGGGGAAGGGCTGGGTGGCGGAGGGCCGGGCTGTGGGTGCCGTGGGAAGGGCTGGGTGGGGGAGGGCCGGGCTGTGGGTGCCGTGGGAAGGGCTGGGTGGCGGAGGGCCGGGCTGTGGGTGCCGTGGGAAGGGCTGGGTGGTGGAGGGCCGGGCTGTGGCTGCCGTGGGAAGGGCTGGGTGGCGGAGGGCCGGGCTGTGGGTGCCATGGGAAGGGCTGGGTGGCGGAGGGCCGGGCTGTGGGTGCCATGGGAAGGGCTGGGTGGCGGAGGGCCGGGCTGTGGGTGCCGTGGGAAGGGCCGGGTGGCGGAGGGCTGTGGGTGCCGTGGGAAGGGCTGGGTGGCGGAGGGCCGGGCTGTGGATGCCGTGGGAAGGGCTGGGTGGCAGAGGGCCGGGCTATGGGTGCCGTGGGAAGGGCTGGGTGGCGGAGCGGAGGGCTGTGGTGCCGTGGGAAGGGCTGGGTGGCGGAGCGGAGGGCTGTGGGTGCCGTGGGAAGGGCTGGGTGGCGGAGGGCCGGGCTGTGGGTGCCGTGGGAAGGGCTGGGTGGCGGAGGGCCGGGCTGTGGGTGCCGTGGGAAGGGCTGGGTGGCGGAGGGCCGGGCTGTGGGTGCCGTGGGAAGGGCTGGGTGGCGGAGGGCCGGGCTGTGGATGCCGTGGGAAGGGCTGGGTGGCGGAGGGCCGGGCTGCGGGTGCCACGGGAAGGGCTGGGTGGCGGAGGGCCGGGCTGTGGGTGCCGTGGGAAGGGCTGGGTGGCGGAGGGCCGGGCTGTGGGTGCCGTGGGAAGGGCTGGGTGCCGGAGGGCTGTGGATGCCGTGGGAAGGGCTGGGTGGCGGAGTGCCGGGCTGTGGGTGCCGTGGGAAGGGCTGGGTGGCGGAGGGCCGGCCTGTGGGTGCCGTGGGAAGGGCTGGGTGGCGGAGGGCTGTGGATGCCGTGGGAAGGGCTGGGTGGCGGAGGGCTGTGGGTGCCGTGGGAAGGGCTGGGTGGCGGAGGGCCGGGCTGTGGGTGCCGTGGGAAGGGCTGGGTGGCGGAGGGCTGTGGGTGCCGTGGGAAGGGCTGGGTGGCGGAGGGCTGTGGGTGCCGTGGGAAGGGCTGGGTGGCGGAGGGCTGTGGGTGCCGTGGGAAGGGCTGGGTGGCGGAGGGCCGGGCTGTGGGTGCCGTGGGAAGGGCTGCGTGGCGGAGGGCTGTGGATGCCGTGGGAAGGGCTGGGTGGCGGAGGGCTGTGGATGCCGTGGCAAGGGCTGGGTGGCGGAGGGCCGGGCTGTGGATGCCGTGGGAAGGGCTGGGTGGCGGAGGGCCGGGCTGTGGATGCCGTGGGAAGGGCTGGGTGGAGGAGGGCCGGGCTGTGGGTGCCGTGGGAAAGGCTGGGTGGCGGAGGGCCGTGCTGTGGGTGCCGTGGGAAGGGCTGGGTGGCGGAGGGCTGTGGGTGCCGTGGGAAGGGCTGGCTGGCGGAGGGCCGGGCTGTGGGTGCCGTGGGAAGGGCTGGGTGGCGGAGGGCCGTGCTGTGGGTGCCGTGGGAAGGGCTGGGTGGCGGAGGGCCGTGCTGTGGATGCCGTGGGCAGGGCTGGGTGGCGGAGGGCCGGGCTGTGGGTGCCGGGGGAAGGGCTGGGAGGCGGAGCAGAGGGCTGTGGGTGCCGGGGGAAGGGCCGGGTGGCGGAGGGCTGTGGGTGCCGGGGGAAGTGCTGGGTGGCGGAGGGCCGGGCTGTGGGTGCCGTGGGAAGGGCTGGGTGGGGGAGGGCCGGGCTGTGGGTGCCGTGGGAAGGGCTGGGTGGCGGAGGGCCGGGCTGTGGGTGCCGTGGGAAGGGCTGGGTGGTGGAGGGCCGGGCTGTGGCTGCCGTGGGAAGGGCTGGGTGGCGGAGGGCCGGGCTGTGGGTGCCATGGGAAGGGCTGGGTGGCGGAGGGCCGGGCTGTGGGTGCCGTGGGAAGGGCTGGGTGGCGGAGGGCCGGGCTGTGGGTGCCGTGGGAAGGGCTGGGTGGCGGAGGGCTGTGGGTGCCGTGGGAAGGGCTGGGTGGCGGAGGGCCGGGCTGTGGGTGCCGTGGGAAGGGCTGGGTGGCGGAGGGCCGGGCTGTGGGTGCCGTGGGAAGGGCTGGGTGGCGGAGGGCTGTGGATGCCGTGGGAAGGGCTGGGTGGCGGAGGGCTGTGGGTGCCGTGGGAAGGGCTGGGTGGCGGAGGGCCGGGCTGTGGGTGCCGTGGGAAGGGCTGGGTGGCGGAGGGCTGTGGGTGCCGTGGGAAGGGCTGGGTGGCGGAGGGCTGTGGGTGCCGTGGGAAGGGCTGGGTGGCGGAGTGCTGTGGGTGCCGTGGGAAGGGCTGGGTGGCGGAGGGCCGGGCTGTGGGTGCCGTGGGAAGGGCTGCGTGGCGGAGGGCTGTGGATGCCGTGGGAAGGGCTGGGTGGCGGAGGGCTGTGGATGCCGTGGCAAGGGCTGGGTGGCGGAGGGCCGGGCTGTGGATGCCGTGGGAAGGGCTGGGTTGCGGAGGGCTGTGGGTGCCGTGGGAAGGGCTGGCTGGCGGAGGGCCGGGCTGTGGATGCCGTGGGAAGGGCTGGGTGGAGGAGGGCCGGGCTGTGGGTGCCGTGGGAAAGGCTGGGTGGCGGAGGGCCGTGCTGTGGGTGCCGTGGGAAAGGCTGGGTGGCGGAGGGCCGGGCTGTGGGTGCCGTGGGAAGGGCTGCGTGGCGGAGGGCTGTGGATGCCGTGGGAAGGGCTGGGTGGCGGAGGGCTGTGGGTGCCGTGGGAAGGGCTGGGTGGCGGAGGGCCGTGCTGTGGATGCCGTGGGAAGGGCTGGGTGGCGGAGGGCTGTGGTTTCCGTGGGCAGGGCTGGGTGGCGGAGGGCCGGGCTGTGGGTGCCGTGGGCAGGGCTGGGTGGGGGAGGGCCGGGCTGGCTGACACCCCACGAGCTCGCTGAGCGCGGGGCGGTGTCTGTCCGGCGCGCGACCAATGCCATCCAAGGCCTCAAAACGGCCGTGCCCGGCCCCGCGGGCACACTGGAGCTAGAGGCGGCGTGGTTGTGAGGGTGGCATCCCGTCTGAGCGAACCCCTGCTCGGATGGAATTCCACATTTACCCCACAGCCGCAGCCGCCTCACGGAAATACCCTCCTTGCCTTTCCGCACTGCGTGGAGGGGTTTCCTGTACGGCCTGCTGTGGCACACCTTCCAGCTCCTACACCTCGCCGCCCTCCCCACACGCCTTGGCGTCCGGCAGCGGAGGTCCCTGCTGGGGGGCCTCTACGGAGGTGTCCTCCCCATAAAACTGGGGGACCTGGGGCGGAGGGTGCTGCACACGGCAGTGCCGTCCAATCACAGAGTCTATCACTTCTCGGCCTCCCCAGAGACCTGCCTCTTTTGCGGCCTGGTGGGGACCGTGGAGCTTGTCCATGTTGTCTGTCCTCGGCTGCTCTCCCGCTTTGATTTCTTGACCACGTTGTTGTTGAGGTTTTCTTTGCACTTCAGCCCCACGCTCCTGATCTACGGACATCCGGTGCGGCGGGGGCGGGGAAGGCGGAGGACCTCCCCGTGAACCTGCTCCTGGGACGGGCCAAACTTCCCATTTATTGGTCCAGGCAGCGGGCGACCGAGGGGGCCGTCCGGCCCGGCTGTCTGCCCCTCTTCCGCGGCCTGGTTGGCGGCCGGGTGTCCCTGGAGTGGGAGCATGCGCTGTCCACGGGCGCACTCGAAGATTTCCGGGCTCGGTGGGCCCCGCAGGGGTTGGGCTGCCGGACTGACCCGGATTCTCACACTTTCATTTGACGGCGTTTTGTTAAGTTTTTGTTTCTCCTTTTTGTTCTTTTTGGGTTGTGCTCCGCCCGTCGTTTTGGAGTCCACCCCCTTTTCTTTCTCCCTCAGTCACTTTGTGTTCTTTTACTCAGTTGCGACAATAGGCAGCATGCAGCACACTAGTCCCCTGCTGCATGGAGATAAATGTGGCCGGGCTTCACCAAAACAAAAACAAAAAAATATTTTTTTGCTTTCTTTGGCCCTAATTTTATAATTTATAGCAGTAACACCTTATAAAAGGTGCTGGGAGTTTGTGTAACTGAGAGGGAGAATCTTGGCCTCTTGCTGTATTTCTAGTTTAACCATTTTCCTGCGAATGAGTTAATTTAATCCCTCTTTTTCCCAGGAATTTGAATGTTGAATAAGAACTTAAGAACATAAGAACTAGGAACAGGAGTAGGCCATCTGGCCCCTCGAGCCTGCTCCGCCATTTAATGAGATCATGGCTGATCTTTGTGGACTCCGCTCCAATCTCCGGCCCGTACACCATATCCCCGAATCCCTTTATTCTTTAGAAAGGTATCTATCTTTTTCTTAAAATCGTTTAAAGAAGGAGCCTCAACTGCGTCACTGGGCAAGGAATTCCAGAGATTCACAACCCTTTGGGTGAAGAAGTTCCTCCTACACTCCGTCCTAAATCTACCTCCCCTTATTTTGAGGCTATTCCCCCTCGTTCTGCTTTCCCCGACCAGTGGAAACAACCTGCCCGCATCTATCCTATCTAATCCCTTCATAATTGTAAATGTCTCAATAAGATCCCCCCCCCCCCCCCCCCGCATCCTTCTTAACTCCAATGAGTACAGTCCCAGTCTACTCAACCTCTCGTCATAATCTAATCCCCTCAACTCTGGGATCAACCTAGTGAATCTCCTTCTCACTCCCTCCAGTGCCAATATGTCCTTTCTCAGGTAAGGAGACCAAAACTGAACACAATACTCCAGATGCGGCATCACCAACACCTTATACAACTGCAGCATAACCTCCCTAGTCTTGAACTCCATCCCTCTAGCAATGAAAGACAAAACTCGATTAGCCTTCTTAATCACCTGTTGCACCTGCACACCAACTTTTTACGACTCGTGCACCAGCACACCCAGGTCCCTCTGCACAGCAACATGTTTTAACATCTTACCGTTTAAATAATAATCCATTCTGCTGTTATTCCTCCCAAAATGGATAGCCTCACACTTGGCAACATTGTATTTAATCTGCCAGACCCTAGCCCATTCACCTAACCTATCCAAATCCTTCTGCAGACTTCCGTTATCCTCTGCACTTTTTGCTTTACCACTCATCTTAGTGTCGTCTGCAAACTTTGACACATTGCCCTTGGTCTCCGACTCCAAATCATCTATGTAAATTGTGAACAACTGCTGGCCCAACACTGGTCCTTGAGGGACCCCACTAGTTACAGGTTGCCAACCAGAGAAACGCCCATTTATCCCCACTCTCTGCTTTCTGTTAGTTAACCAATCCTCCACCCACTTTACCCTCAATACCATTGCATCTTTAGTTTGTGCAGCAACCTTTTGTGTGGCACCTTGTCAAAAGCTTTCTGGAAATCCAGGTATACCACATCTGCAATGTGACAAGGAATCTTTGGACAAGGGATTTTCTCCAGCGGACAAGTGGATGGACTGAGGCCTACTCCACAGGCTGCTCTCACGTGAGTTGTCTCTTTATTGCAGGCCCGGCCTTGCACTTAAACCCAAACACATTAACCCTTTGGTGGGTGACAAAGAGTAAATTAAAAATCAGGAATATGAAGCTGTCTAAATTTTGTTTATGAACCCAAAATAACAGGGGTTACTTTAAATCTGGGAGTCCCGAAAGGGAGTGGGGGGGGGGGGGGGGGGGGTTGGATTTCATTGCCTGAGCCCCGTTCACTCTCCGTATAACCTGTTATCTATTTTAAACGACCTTCAACATGGCTGACTGCACCTTCTGGGATCGTTCTGTGTACCAATGGATTTTGTTTTAAAAAGGTTTTTCTTAGTTTTACGACGCAGTTAAATTCTTTCAGAGAATTGAAGGGAGTTCTTTAGACTTGGTCCAATCCACACACCGGATAATGGGAGAGGAAGGGGTTTAGATGCAGGGGGGAATGGTGCTCGTAGCAGGAGTGAGGGGGTGGGGAGAGGAAAGGCAGCATCCCTCCTGGTTAGGTTCACATTGCTGCTGCTGTAGAATCTTGCTGTTCACGCACAGGTCTGTGGCCTTTGCCCGCAAAGTAATTGTGATCACAATTCTTAAATTAAAATAGCACACCGACTGCAAAGTGGGTTCGGAGGTCTCAAATTTTCAAGACTTGGGAATGAGTGAGTTGCTGAACCGCTATCACAGGAGACAGAGGGGATATTCAGCCAGGGTCACACTGCTGCGTGTGGGATCTTACTGTGTAATCAATACTGCCGTCAGTGTGCACAATACAAGAATGGTGCAGAAACAGGGAGAGAGAGAGAAATCCCAGATCAGAAACTCTGAACTCAATTTTCAAAGTGTTATCATTTTGGCGATCTCCCTGTGCACAAGTTGCCAGCAGAATTCACAAAATTAATAATATTGGGGTCACTTTCGGGCAGCAGGGTGTCGCAGTGGGTTAGCACTGCAGCCTCATGGCGCCGAGGTCACAGGTTCGATCCCGTCAGTGTCCGTGTGGAGTTTGCACATTCTCCCCGTGTCTGCGTGTGCTTCACCCCCACAACCCAAAAAGAGATGTGCAGGGGAGGTGGGTTGGCCGCGCTAAATTGCCCCTTAATTGTAAAAAATGAATTGGGTATTTTAAATTTATTTTTAAAAAAATAAACAATAAAAAAAATAGTGGGGTCCCTTTCAAAACAAATTCATCGACTGTAAAGTAATCACGATGGCCCGGAATAAAAGTCCCTTAACTTGAAGCGGATATAATTCTGGAATGAAGTCTGTATTTTAGGCCAAGACATAAATATGAAGGTGAAATTAAATTCGCAGGGGGCCATTTTAATTCAGGTTACTGTTGTTGTGATAGTTGGATTCCTGTGTCTGACCCTCTCTCTCTCTCTCCTTCCCAACTACTGGGGTACTGGGTTGAGAGAGAGAGAGAGAGCGAAGTACCGAAAGAGTGTGGGGAGGGTGTGAGGGAGATTAGAGAGAGGGAGGAGAAAGACAGCGAGAGGATGAAGGGAGAGGGAGGCTGTGAAGAAGAGAGGCTTTCTCTCCCTCTCTACCTTCTTTCCATTCTTGTCTCTCTCTCTCTGTCTCCCCAGCGTTCTGCCGACATCTTGCCATTTTTCTCCAACCTTTTAGTGTCTCTTTAAACCGTTAATCTATGAAAACCACCCCACAAACTGCAATGGGGAATCTTATCCCATCTTTCTGGGGATACCCTGATTTGGGAAAAGAAGAGAACTAAATGTTGGGAGGGATATTTAAAAAAGTCTCCTAACGGACCGGGCAGTGGGTTTCCCAATTTAAAGAGGGGAGTTTCACTCTTTCTGGGGACAGTGAATGTGTCTCCAGACTCGGAATACCCATGGTGTTCAGGGGTGGGAGTATAGGGGGGGTGAGGGGAGATGGAAGAACGAATATAGCAGGCAATGGAAGGAATACGACCCCACCCCCCCTGCTCACCTGCCTGTCCCTGACAGGATCACATTGCTGTGTGTGGGATCCTGCTGTGCATCAATGGCCTGCTGCATTTCCTGAACTTCAACTTCGAGACCACACAAATTTAAATTTAAACTAGTTGTCTGACTGTAAAGCAGTCAGGAGGAGGCGAGGGACTGGGTCTGAAATGAATAGGCCGCAGCCTGGTAAAGGTTTGTCCTCAAGCCCAGAGTGGTGTTTGTGTTTTAGACAGGGCGGTGGGATTGGAAGGATTTCTGAGGGGGTTTTGTGGTTAAATATCCCTGTCTCTGTCCCTCCAGCTTTCTATCTCTCTCTCTTTCCAATCTCGGCCTCTTTCCAATCTCTCCATCTTTCCAATCTCTCCCTCTTTCCAGCCATTTCTTTCTATATTTCACCTTGTAATATATGTAAAAGAAAATCCCAAAGCGATTTGTCGAGAGATAAAAGGGAGGGGGAGGAAAAACAGAGAGAGGGTGGAGGGAGAGCGAAAGAAAAAGAGAGAGGGAGAGAGAGGGTGGAGGGAGAGAGAGAGAAAAAGAGAGGGAAGAGGTCGGTCGGAGGGAGATAGAGATAAAAAGAGAGGGGGGAGAGAGGGTGGAGGGAGAGCGAGAGAAAAAGAGAGGGGAGAGAGAGGTCGGAGGGAGATAGAGAGAAAAAGAGAGGTGGAGAGAGAGGTCGGAGGGAGATAGAGAGAAAAAGTGAGGGGGGAGAGTTGGTGGAGGGAGAGCGAGAGAAAAAGAGACGGGAGAGAGAGGTCGGACGAGATGCAGAGAAAAAGAGAGGGGGAAAAGAGGGTGGAGGGAGAGCGAGAGAAAAAGAGAGGTGGAGAGAGAAAGACAGAGAGAGATACAGTGAAAAATAAAGTGTCTCTGGGTGGGGTCCAGCTGCGTGCAGTCAAGCACGGCCCAGTTACATTTTGTTTTAGAAAGTGCGATTTTACACAAACTACAGTCCTGAGACAGTCGATTTGAAAATGTCTCCTGAGGGAAAGAAGCCCTGAGAGAAAAAGAGAGGGGGTGCGGGAGAAATTCCCTCTCTTTGTTCCCCACCGCACCTCCCCCCTCCCCCACCGCACCTCCAGCTCCCCACCACAAGCCTCTCTCTCTCTCCAGCTACTTCTGTCTATATTTCTTCTTCCAATAAAATGATAGAAACACCAATGTGATTTGTCGTTATTTGAATGGGGGGCAGGCGGGGGTGGGGAAAGTGTGTGTGGGTGGGGAATGGAGGTGGGAGGTTGAGTGGGAGGTTGTTCAGAGACACACAGGATCATGGACTGGGCTCCTGTCTCCATCATGTTTATTTATTGTGGGATCCTGCTGTGCACACTGCAACATGTAAACGTGAACACATCGCCTTTCCTAATGTTGCCGAGGTGCTGGAATTGAAGTTGTAAATGTGAGGCTGTGTAAGGGTTTGTTTCTAATCCCAGAATATCTCCTGTGCTGAAGATGGGCTGATTAGTGACGTGTTGGTGATGGGGATGGGAGTGCATGTGTGTGTGTGGGGGGGGGGGCAGGCTGGGGGGGGGA
This sequence comes from Scyliorhinus torazame, assembly GCF_047496885.1. Taxonomy (NCBI): domain Eukaryota; kingdom Metazoa; phylum Chordata; class Chondrichthyes; order Carcharhiniformes; family Scyliorhinidae; genus Scyliorhinus; species Scyliorhinus torazame. The sequence continues at coordinate 137,671,782 of NC_092726.1, read as the reverse complement.
GAAATTAATTCACCGAGTTCTCCAAAGTCTCCAAACTTTCCCCCACTCGGGGGCCAGTTACCTCCCTCACTGCCAGTTTCAAAGAGGGACTTTCATTTCATTTCATTGAGACAATTAGCCAATTGCACAGTGCCCGTGTTTTACTGGAATGTCAGTGTTGTGTGTGGAAAAGCCCAGGGCAGCGTTTGGATTGACTTTGCCAAAGTTTCTGCTTGTCAGATTATCTGTCTCTTTCCCGTCTTACTCCACGAGTCATAGAAATGGGTGTAGAGAGAGTGGCGAGGGAGGGGAGAGAGCGAGGGAAACAGGAATAGAGAGCAGAATAGAGGTGGAGTTTGGTGGGAGGGTGAAAGAGGGGGTGGGGAGGGGGGGTAGGCACACAGTATCTGGGGGTCTCCAGTGTGGAGTCAGTGCCCTGCTCCCAGTCTCAGGGGGTGGCGCAGTGGAGGGATTAGGTTATTCACCGCCCCCCACCTTCCCAAAAGGTGCTTTACAGTCCATGAACTAGTTTAATTTGACACTGTGTGTGGTCACTAAGCTGACAGTCCAAGAAAGGCTGCAGGTCATTGGTGCACAGCAGGATCCCACAGACAGCAATGTGATCCTATGCGGGTGGGGAGGTGGGAAACACACTTTCCTTCCCCTGCTTGCTGTCATCCTCCTTCCCTCTCCCCCGTACCCCCACCCTCTCTCTGAACACCCCCACCACACCCGCGAACAGCATCTGTATTGCCAGTCTGCAGACACATCTCAACTGCCCCCAGAAAGAGTTACCCTGCCCTCTGTACACTGGCAAATCAGCTGCCCATTCCTTTAGGAGTCTTTTTACAATTACCCTTCCAGCAAATATTTCTATTCCCAAATCAGGTGCAGAAAGTGGGAGTAGTTAGCGGAAGCTGAGTTTAAAGTTGTTTAACACCAGACTGCATTCTGGATTCATGCTGGCAGGTTTATACATTGCGATGAAGTGAGGCTTTAGTGACAGGTACAGGAATCAGTTTGAATTGAGATTTAGTGACAGGCTGACTTTCAATTTGTCCCTTTGTCTCTCTTTCTCTTTACCCATGTCTCTCTCTATTTCCTCCTCAGTCTGTGTCTCGTTCTGTCTCTCTCTGAGTGTCTGTCTCTCCCTGTCTCCCGCTCTCTCTGGCTGTCTCTCTCTCTCTTTATCTGTCTCTCTCTCTCTCTTTACCTCTCTCCTTCTCCCTCCGCTCCTGCCTTTCTGTCTCTGCCAGTCTATCCCTCACTTTATCTCTCTCTCTCTGCCTGTCTCTCTCCCTCTCTCTTTACCCCTCACTCTCTCTCTCCCTCCGTCACTGCGTTTAAGTCTCTGCCAGTCTCTCCCTCACTCTCTCCCCCCCCCCTCTCTCTCTCTGGCTGTCTGTCTCCCTCTCTCTGACTGTCTGTCTCTCTCTCTCTCTCTTTACCTCTCTCTCTCCCGCCGTCCCTGCCTTTATATCTCTGCCAGTCTCTCCCTCACTCTGCCTCTCTCTGACTGTCTCTCTCTCTCTCTCTCTTTACCTCGCTCTCTCTCGCTCCGCTCCTGCCTTTCTGTCACTACCAGTCACGCTCTCTATCTCCTCCCCACCCGTCTTTTTCTCTCTTACTTCATAAACAGTAAACACTTGGAATAGAACATAGAACAGTACAGCACCGAACAGGCCCTTCGGCCCTCGATGTTGTGCCGAGCATTGTCCGAAACCAAGATCAAACTATCCCACTTCCTGTGATTCTGGTGTGCTCCATGTGCCTATCCAATAACCGCTTGAAAGTTCCTAAAGTGTCCGACTCCACTATAACAGCAGGCAGTCCATTCCACAGCCTAAACACCCTCCGAGTAAAGAACCTACCTCGGACATCCCTCCTATATCTCCCACCCTGAACTTTGTAGTTATACCCCTTGGAACAGCTACATCCACGCGAGGAAACAGGCTCTGAATGCCCACTCTCTCTATCCCCCTCATCATCTTTTCCAACCTCTATTAAGTCGCCTCTCATCCTCCTCTGCTCCAAAGAAAAAAGCCCTAGCTCCCTCAACCTTTCCTCATAAGACCTATCCTGCAAACCAGGCAGCATCCTGGTAAATCTCCTTTGCACCCTGATGCACGATCAATGACCACCAAAACGAGGTTGAAGTCCAGCCGAAGGCTTTAATAAGCTAGACGTTTCCCCCAGCAGCTCAGGTTGGGGCGGCACGGGTTCGTATACCCCGCTTTTCAGGGCGGAGCTTTCATACATTCTAACCAATAGAAAGCATACAGTTTCCACCAATGGTGCTTCAGCCTATCAGGTACCGTAATACCTATGATACCACATTCATCCCCTGTTAAAAAAGTGTCCAGCGGGAGTGGTGGCCTGAAACTACAAAACATGGCAACGTGGTATAATTAGTTATGGAGGTACCGCAACACCTCCGTACAGTGTTTTGTAACATTTACAAGTCTGATAGCTATGTACATTTGATGGTTTATATTTACAGATTACAGTTAAAATTAAGCAATCAGTCGATCGGGGGCCCTGGCCGTCCTCTGTGGTCGTCGGAGCTTTTTTTGACTCCGGCGGAGGCTCGGGCGCCTGAGGCTCCGGGAGCGTGGCTTCGATCTCGATGGCTGCTTCGGCATCCCTAGATGCCGCTGGTGGAGAAAATGGTTGACCTGGGAAGGGAGCGCCTGTGGGGGGCGTCGGTGGGTGTGGGGGGGGGGGGTGCACGGCGGGGCCGGTGGAAGGGCCGATCCTCCGGTAAGGTGCTGCTGTGGAGGGGAGGGTGGGACTGGCGGCTGGAATGTACATGGGGTTCCGGCGGGCGCCAGGTCCCATCGGGAGATCGTATCTTGTCGGCCGTCGGGGTATATCACGTAGGCGTACTGGGGGTTAGCGTGGAGCAGATGGACCCTCTCGACCAACGTGTCCGACTTGTGTGCCCGCACGTGTTTTCAGGGCAGGATGGGACCGGGTGCTGCCAGCCAGGTCGGGAGCGAGGTCCCAGAGGAGGACTTCCTGTGGAAGACGAGACGTTCGTGAGGTTTCTGGTTGGTGGTGGCACAAAGCAGTGACCGGATGGAGTGGAGGGCATCCGGGAGGACTTCTTGCCAGCGGGAGTCTGGGAGGTTCCTGGACTTTAGGGCCAGTAGGACGGTCTTCCAGACGGTTCAGTTCTCTCTCTCTACCTGTCCGTTACCCCGGGGCTTGTAACTGGTCGTCCTGCTCGAGGTGATGCCCTTGCTGAGCAGGTATTGACGCAGTTCGCCGCTCATAAAGGAGGACCCGCTACCACTGTGTATGTAAGCGGGCAATGCGAACAGTGTAAAGATACCCTGGAGGGCCTTGATAACGGTCTTTGCGGTCATGTCGGGGCAGGGGATGGCGAACGGGAACAGTCCTCGTCAATCACGATCAGGAAGTACGTGTTGCGGTCGGTGGAGTGGAGGGGGCCTTTGAAGTCCATGCTGAGGCGTTAAAAGGGACCAGAAGCCTTTATCAGGTGCACCCTCTCTGGCTGGTAGAAGTGCGGTTCACACTCCGCGCAGATTTGGCAGTACCTGGTGGCTGTCCTGACCTCCTCGATGGAGTCGGGCAGGTTGCAGGTCTTGACAAAATGGAAAAGGTGAGTGGCCCCCGGGTGGCAGAGGTCCTCGTGGAGAGCTCGGGGGCGGTCCACTTGTTCGGTGGCACATGTGCCGTAGGACAGGGCGTCAGGAGGTTTGTTTAGCTTCCCGGGACGATACAAGATCTCGGAGTTGTAGGTGGAGAGTTCGATCCACCACCGCAAGATCTTGTTGTTTATTATCTTGCCCCGCTGTGCATTATTAAACATCAAAGCAACCGACCGTTGGTCAGTGAGGAGAGTGAATCTCCTGCCGGCCAGGTAATGCCTCCAATGTCGCACAGCTTCGACTATGGCCTGGGCCTCCTTTTCGACTCAGGAGTGGCGGATTTCGGAGGCATGGAGGGTACTGGAGAAGACGGCCACGGGTCTGCCTGCTTGGTTGAGGGTGGCCGCCAAAGATACGTCGGACGCATCGCTCTCGAGCTGGAAGGGGAGGGATTCGTCGATGGCGTGCATCGTGGCCTTTGCAATGTCTGCTTTGATGCGGGTGAAGGGCCGGCGGGCCTCTATCGACAGGGGAAGGACTGTGGATTGGGTCAGGGGACAGGCCTTTTCTGCGTAGTTGGGGACCCACTGGGCGTAGTAGCTAAAACACCCGAGGCAACGTTTCAGGGCCTTGGAGCAGTGAGGGAGGTGGAACTCCATAAGGGAACGCATGCGTGCAGGGTTGGGGCCTATAACTCCATTTCGCACTACATAGCCGAGGATGGCTAGATGGTCGGTGGTAAACACGCATTTATCCTTGGTGTATGTAAGGTTAAGTATTTTAGCGGACTGGAGAAATTTTCGGAGGTTGTTGTCGTTGTCCTGCTGGTCATGGCCGCAGACGGTGACATTATAGAGATACGGGAATGTTGCCAGTAAACCATACCGGTCAACCATTCAGTCCATCTCGCGCTGGAAGACCGAGACCCCGTTGGCTCATGTCACAACAATGATTACTGGAATTAAAACCTGAGATATAATTGTTAGTGTCAGCGACATGCAAAATATTTCAAAATGCATATTATTGTAGCAAGTTAAAAAAATTAATACATATCGTTAGTGATCAATGGATTGAATGTAATCAGTTCCTTCCCATGAGCATTCTGTAGGAATATTATCAGCGTTTTAATGGTCTGGTGTTTGGTTCTCAGTTCCATCAGGTCCGGTTCCGAAGCTGCGCGTGGCATTCTCAATTCCCGCAGCCGGTCAATGAGGTTTCCCGTTGTGGCCACCCCACGGCGTCGGGAAACCCACGGACATGGGAGCGCTGCCGGCGAAGGGGAGGATCCTGCCGAGGGAGAATCCCATTGATTGGGATTGTGTGCTGAACAAATGCATGTTTAATTGATGTTATTATCGTTGTGTGGTCAGGAATTACAGATTCTATTCCATTGAATATCAATCTCCATTTCATTATTGTATAAACAATAATGAGAAACGGTATGTGATTATTGGAATGAACAATCTTTCGGCAATCACAGTGAAAGATGCAATGAAATGTTTTCAGTCATTTGCTGTGTTTAATGGACTGAAAAATAATTTTCGATTGATGTTGCGAAATAATAATTGGTTGTAATGTTTGTTGAACTTCAACATAATGAACAAACACGTAATGAATGAATGAGTTAATTGTTTATTCGGCCAAGTAGTGAGTTCGCGTTCACCCTAATTATTGGGATAAATTACGTTAAAAGGTGACTGATCTTCGACAGAAAATAATTAAATAATTCAGGTAATAAACACTCCATCTGTCATAATTTCACCGGTTTAAAGATATTTAATATCGGGACTCCGGATAGGATTTGGATTTGTTTGTTGTAACGTGTACCGAGGTACAGTTACAATGAATTTTCTATTCCAGATCTAACAGATCATTTAGTCGATGAAAAGAAACCAAAGTACGTTAATAGGGCAACGAAAGGTCCACACTGCAAATACCGAGACACCGGCATCGAGTGAAGCATCCAGGAGTAGTATTAATCAGATCAGTCCAGAAGAGGGTCGTTTCGGAGTCCAGTAACAGCGGGGAAGAAGCTGTATTTGAATCTGTTTGTGCGTGTTCTCAGACTTTTGTATCTCCTGACCGATGGCAAAAGTTTGCAGAGTTAGTAAGCCGGTTGGATGTCTCTTTGATTATGCTGCCCGCTTTCACAAGGCAGCGGTCGATACAGGCAATGGATGGGAGGTGGGTTCGTCTGATGGACGAGGCGGTGTTCACGACTCTTCGATGTTTCTTGCGGTCTTAGGCTGAGCAATTGCTGTACAACGCTGTAATGCAGCCAGATAGGATGCGTTCGATGCTGCATCTGTAAACGTTGGTAAGAGTCAGTGGGGTCATGCCGAATTTCCTTAGTTTCATGAGGAAGTATCGGCCTTGTTGTGATTTCTTAGTGGACGAGCTTGGAGCAGACAGATGTTTGGTGATGTGCACAACAAGGAATTTGAAGCTATCAACCATCTCCACCTCGGCCCCGCTGATGCACACAGTAGTGTGTACAGTACTTGGCTTCCTAAAAACAATGACCAGATCTTTAGTTTCCCGTCATTGAGGGAGAGAATGTTGTCGCTGCACCATTCTACTGGATTCTCTATCCCCCGCCCGTAATATGACTTATCGTTGTTCGAGATCTGACCGAGCAGCAAACTTTAAATGGAGTTGGAGCCATATATTGCCACACGTCCTGGCTGTATAGGTAGTGTCATACGGGGCTAAGCACGCAGCCTTCTGGGCACCGGTAATGAGAACAATCGCGGAGAAGGTCGAAGTTATTGTGTTCGAAAGCGGAGCTTTAGTCAATGAATATGAGTCTGACGTAGGAGTCCTTGTTGTGGAGATTTTCCAGGGATGAGTGTCGGGCCAGTGAGATGGCGTCTGCTGAGGACCGGTTGCGGCACTATGCAAATTGTCATGGATCGAGGCATCCGAGGAGTGTGGTGTTGATGTGCTTCATGGCCAACCTCTCGAAGCACTTCACTTCGATCGATGTCAAGGCCAACGGACGGTAGCCTTTGAGGCAAGTTGTCTGGTTCTTCTTTTTTCTGGATATTTTATTATTTTTTTCAGTAGTTGCAAAATATCCCTCTCCCATTCAACAACACCTCCACCTTATTGTAACTGTGTGAACAATTGCCCCGTCCAGCCACCCCCTCACCATCACCACCATATTGTGAACGTGTGTGTGTGAGGTTGTGAACACCGAACACTTCTGTCCGCCCACTCTCCACACCCTCCACGTTATTGTGAACAGATGTGTGAGGTTGTGAACTATTAACCCACCACATGACCTCCTCAACACCTCCCTACTTTACTGTGAGTGCGTATGAGGTTGTGAAAAATTAGCACGTACAATCGTTCCTAAGTCTGCCCTTCTAAATTACTGTGAGAGTGTTAGTGTGTGAATTGGGGAACAATTGTTCCGCCCGCCACAACCTCAACTGATAGTGATCAGGTGTGTGAAGTTGTGAACTATTTCCCCGTTCAATCGACACTACAGCATATCCAATATGTTATGAGAGTGTGAGGTTGAGAACAATTCCCCATACAACCGCGGCCTCATAACTCCATCCATATTATTGAGAGTGAGTGTGAAGTTCAGAACAACTGCCGGGTCCAACCGCCCTCGTCACAACTCCCTCCACCTCAGCGTGAGGGTATTGATGTGGTGCAAAGTTGCCCCTCCCAAAGGCATATCAGCCGAATGTATTGTGAGTGTGTGAGGTTGTGGACAAGTACTCTGTCCAACCGCCCCGAACGACAAATAGGGTTAGGGAAAATCTCAAGGTTTTTTACACGAACATAAAAAGCAAGAGAGTAGCCAGGGAACGGATTGGCCCACTGAAGGATAGGCAAGGGAATCGATGTGTGAAGCCAGTGGAAATGGGCGAGGTACTAAATGAATACTTTGCATCAGTATTCACCAAACAGAAGGGATTAGTGGATGTTGAGTCTGGAGAAGGGTGTGTAGATAGCCTGGGTCACATTGAGATCCAAAAAGACGAGGTGTTGGGCGTCTTGAAAACATTTAAGGTAGATATGTCCCCAGGGCCGGATGGGATCTACCCCAGAATACTGAAGGAGGCTTGAGGGGAAATTGCTGAGGCCTTGACCGAAATCTTTGGATCCTCACAGTCTTCAGGTGATGTCCCGGAGGATTGGAGAATAGCCAATCTTGATCCTTTGTTTAAGAAGGGTAGCAAGGATAATCCAGGGAACTACAGGCGGTGAGCCTTACGTCAGTAGTAAGGAAATTACTGGAGAGAATTCTTCGAGACAGGATCTACTCCGATTTAGAAGCAAATGGGCATGAGAGAGCATAGTTTTGTGAAGGGGAGGTCATGTCTTACTCAATTGATAAAGTTTTTAGAAGAGGTCACAAAGATGATTTATGCAGGTAGGGCAGTGGATGTTGTCTATATGGACTTTAGTAAGGCCTTTGACAAGGTCCCTCATGGCAGACTGGTACAAAAGGTGAAGTCACATGGGATCAGGGGTGAGCTGCCAAGGTGGATACAGAACTGGCTACGTCATAGAAGGCAGAGAATAACAATGGAAGGGTGCTTTTCTAATTGGAGGGCTGTGACCAGTGGTGTTCCACAGGGATCAGTGCTGGGACCTTTGCTGTTCGTAGTATATATAAATGATTCGGAGGATAATGTAAGAGGTCTGATTAGTAAGTTTGCAGACGGCACAAAGGTTGGTGGAATTGCGGATAGCAATGAGTACTGTCGGAGGATACAGCAGGATTTAGATTGTCTGGAGACTTGGGCGGAGAGATGGCAGATGGAGTTTAATCCGGACAAATGTGAGGTAATGCATTTTGGAAGGTCTAATGCTGGTAGGGAATATACAGTGAATGGTAGAACCCTCAGGAGTATTGAAAGTCAGAGAGATCTAGGAGTACAGGTCCACAGGTCATTGAAAGGGGCAACACAGGTGAAGAAGATAGTCAAGAAGGCATACGACATCCTTGCCGTCATTGGCCGGGACACTGAAGAGAAGAATTGGCAAGTCATGTTGCAGCTATAAAGAACATTAGTTAGGCCATACTTGGAGTATAGTGTTCAATACTGGTCGCCGCACTACCAGAAGGATGTGGAGGATTTAGAGAGGGTGCAGAAGAGATTTACCAGGATGTTGCCTGGTATTGAGGGCATTAGTTATGAGGAGCGGTTGAATAAACTCGGTTTGTTCTCACTGGAACGACGCAGGTTGAGGGGCGACCTGATAGAGGTCTACAAAGTTATGAGGGACATAGCAGAGTGGATATTCAGAGGCTCTTCCCCAGGGTAGAGGGGTCAATTACTAGGGGGCATAGGTTTAAGTTGCGAGGGGCAAGGTTTACAGGAGCTGTACGAGGCAAGTTATTTACACAGATGATAGTGCGTGCCTGGACCTCGCTGCCGGAGCAGGTGTTGGAATCAGGGACGATGGTGACATTTAAGGGGCATCTTGCCAAAACATGAATAGGATGGGAATAGAGGGATACGGACCCAGGAAGTGTAGAAAATTGTACTTTAGTCGGTCTGCATGGTCGGCACTGGCTTGGAGGGCCGAAGGGACTGTTCCTGTGCTGTACTTTTCTTTGTTCTTTTTACACCTTCCAACTTATTGTCAGTGTGTGTGTGAGGTTGTCAACTCCTGCCCCATCCATTGGGCTCGTCATCCGCCAGCTTATTGGGAGTGTGTGTGACGTTGCGAACATCTGGCCCATCCAGCCGGTTCCTACTCCCCCGCCTTACTGTGAGTGTGTGTGACGTTGTGAACATCTGGCCCATCCAGCCGGTTCCTCATCCCCCACCTTACTGTGAGTGTGTGTGACGTTGTGAACATCTGGCCCATCCAGCCGGTTCCTCAACCCCCACCTTACTGTGAGTGTGTGTGACGTTGTGAACATCTGGGCCACCCAGCCGGTTCCGACTCCCACGCCTTACTGTGAGTGTGTGTGACTTTGTGCACACCTGCCCGATAATGCGGCACCTCAAGCCTTCCACCAGGGTCCCAGTTTCGAATCCAGAAGTGGGTCACTGTCTGTAGAGAGTCTGCACGTTTTCTCCCTGTCTACGAGTGGGTCCTGCGGGGGCTCCTGTTTCTTCCCACAGTTCCCAAAACTTAGGAATGTGGCGACGAGGGGCTTTTCACAGTAACTTCATTGCAGTGTTAATGTTAGCCTGCTTGTGACAATAAAGATTTTTCTAATTATTTTAATCATTATTATATTATGACCATGTGTGTGAGGTTGTGGAAAATTATCCCGTCCGGCCGCTCCCTCACCTGCACCTATGAATTTGATAGAAATTAGTCTTCCAATATGATAATAAATAGAGTTTGTGATGTTTTCGTTCCCTCGCGTGCGCATGGTGGTACAGTTGTTCGCACTGCTGCCTCACAGCTCCAGGATCCCAAGGTTCAAATCCGGCCTCGGATGGTTCAATTCCATCCAAGACCGTTGCATGGAATGTTTACTTTCTCCCTGTGTCTGCGTGGGTTCCCTCTGGGTGCTCCGGTTTCCCCACAGTCCAAAGATGTGCACGTTTTGTGGATTGGCGATGCTAAATTGTCCCTTGGTGTTCAAAAGGTTGGGTCGGGTTCCCACATTACGGGGATAGGTTGGAAGCCTGAGGTTGAGTCGTCTGCTTTTCCCAGAGCCTGTGCACACTCGATGGGCTGAATGTCCTCCTTCTGTACTGTAATTTCTATGATTCTATGATCATGTGACCACACAAATTTCGAAATACTGCTACTTACGCGAAAGTGGCGTAAGGGAAATGAACCGAGTTTCTTTTCTTCCGATCCGTCACAGCACCTATAAGAAAATCGTATAGAGGCTGAAGAGGGGTTTCTGTGAGAAGCCCAAATAAAACAGTCCAGGGGCAGCATGAAAATTCATTGATGGAGACTTTACGGCGTCGATTACAGAATCAGTTAAGTTACAGCGCAGAAGGAGGCCATTCAGCCCATCGAGTCTGCACCGGTTCTGCTTCAGCCCACACCTCCACCCTATCCCCGTAACCCCACGGAAAATTTTGGGACACTAAGGGCTATTTCTCACGGCCAATTCACCGAACCTGCAAACTTTAGATTCTGGGAGGAAACGTATGCACCCGGAGGAAACCCACGCAGACACGTGGAGAACGGTGCAGACTCCGCACAGACAGTGACTCAAGCCGGAAATCGAGCCTGGGATCCTTGAGCTGTGACGTAACTGTGCTCAGCGCTCTGCACCGTGCTACCCTAACCGATAGATGAATGTGATATGACAGGACATTTTCTCTCCAGATCGTGCTGACAGCGAGGTGTTGTAAGGTGAAGATTTACTGAATGGATCAAAGACATAGATAGGAAATAATAACAGGAAGGGATAACTTATTTTGAAAAAAGTACGCAAAAAATTCAGCACAAATTTAAAAGTTAAGACCTTTGTTATTTTTTGTTTTGATTTGATTTGATTTATTATTGTCACAGGTATTAGTATACAGTGAAAAGTAGTGTTTCTTGCTTGCTGTACAAACATTGCATAAGGAAGGAAGGAGAGACTGCAGAATATATTATTACAGTTAAAACAAGGTGTAGCGAAAGGATCAACTTAATACGAGGTATATCCATTCAAAAGTCTGATTGCAGCAGGGAAGAAGCTGTTCTTGTGTCGGTTGGTACGTGACCTCAAACTTTGTTATCTTTTTCATGACGGGAGGAGGTGGAAGAGAGTATGTCCGGGGTGCGTGGGGTACTTAATTATGCTGACTGCCTTTCTGAAGCAGCGGGAATTGTAGATAGTCAATGGATGGGAGGCCGGTTTGCGTGATGGACTGGGCTACATTCACAACCTTTTGAAGTTTCCTGCTGTCTTGGGCAGAGCAGGCTCCATACCAAGCTGTGATACAACCAGAAAGAATGTTTTCTATGGTGCATCTGTAGAAGTTGGTGAGGGTCGTAGCTGACATGCCAAATTTCCTCAGACTTCTGAGAAAGTAGTGTCGTTGGTGGGCTTTCTTATCTATTGTGTCGCCGTGGGGAGCAGACAGGCTGTTGGTGATCTGTACACCTAAAAACTTGAAGCTCTCGACACTTTCTACTTCGTTCCCATTAATGTAGACAGGGGCATGTTCTCCACTACGCTTCCTGACGTCGATGATTATCTCCTTCGTTGTGTTGACATTGAGGGAGAGAGTATTGTCATCGCACCAGTTCACCAGATTCTCTACCTCATTCCGATACTCTGTCTCGTCATTGTCTGAAATCCGACCCACTACGATGGTGTCATCAACAAATTTAAAGATCGAGTTGGAGGGGTATTTAGTCACACAGTCATAGGTGTATAAGGAGTATAGTAGGGGGCTGAGGACACAGCCTGTTGGGCACCGGTGTTGAGGATTATCGTGGAGGAGATGTAGTTGCCTATCTTTACTGATTGTTGTCTGTGGGTTAGAAGGTTCAGGATCCAGTCGCAGAGGGAGGAGCCGAGGCCCAGGCCACGGATTTGGAGATGAGTTTCGTCGGAATGATGGTGTTGAAGGCTGAGCTGTCATCGATAAATAGGAGTCTGACATAGGTGTCTTTGTTATCTAGTTGTTCCAGGGATCAAGGCAATCTGGGAGGGTGGAGTTGATTCATGCCACGACTAACCTTTCAGAGCACTTCATGATGATGGATGTCAGAGCCACTGGACGACAGCCATTAAGGCACGCTGCTTGACTTTTCATTTGGTACAGGGATGAACGTCGTCTTCTTGAAGCAGATAGGAACCGCAGATTGTTGTCGAGAGAGGTTGAAGATGTCTGCAAATACTCCCGCCAGCTGATTCGCGCAAGACCGGAGTGCTCGTCCGGGTACCCCATCCGGGCCAGTGGCTTTCCGGGGGTTGACCTTTGAGAAGGCTGCTCTGATGTCTGCAGTGGTGATCTCAGATACAAGTTCATCCGAGGCTTCTGGGGTGGAGGGCTCGCTCTCGCTGACCTCTTGCTCAAATCGGGCATAGAATGCGTTGAGCTCATCAGGGAGGGGTGCGTTGGAGCCGTCGATTTTACATGCCTTCATCTTGTAGCCTGTTATGTCTTGCAGACCTTGCCATATACAGCGGGGTCCGTGTGGCTAGTCTGGGACTCGAGCTTGGTCCGGGACTGTCTTTTGTCATCGTTGATGGATTTCTTTAGATCATATCTGGCTTTCTTGTAGAGGTCAGGGTCGCCTGACTTGAACACCTCAGACCTAAACTTCAGTAAGCAGAGGATATCCCTGTTCATCCAGGGTTTCCGGTTGGGAAACACGCGGATTTGCTTCTGTTGCACATAGTCTCCTAGATACTGACTAATGAAGTCAGTTACTGTAGTGGCGTTCTGGTTCAGCCTAGTCGCAGAGTTTTTAAACACTGACCAGTCCATTGACACTAAGCAGTCCCGCAGGAGATCATCCGATTCCTCAGACCAACAATGCACGACTTTCTTTGACGAATTCTGCCGCTTCAGTTTTTGCAAATAAGTCGGGAGCAGGAGTACAGCCTTGTGGTCAGATTTGCCAAAGTGTGGGCGGACGATAGAGCGGTAGGCATGTTTGATATTTGTGTAGCAGTGGTCCAGGAAGTTTGGGCCTCTGGTGGACAGGTGACGTGTTGGTGGTAACTTGGTCGTACGCCACTGAGCGTGGCCTGATTGAAGTCCCCAGCTACAATGAACAAGGCTTCGGGATGTTTCGTTTCAAGGCTATTTGTGGTGCTGAATATTTAATTCAGTGCGATTTTCACATTTGCATGGGGTGGGATGTAAACTGCCGTCAGGATAACGGAGCTGAACTCCCGCGGAAGGAAGTATGGTCGGCATTTTAGCGTCAGGTATTCCAGGTCCGGGGAGCAGAAACTCGCCAGTGTTGCTACACCTCGGCACCAGGAGGTGTTGATTAGGAGGCAGACCCCCACCTCCACTTTTCTTGCCTGAGGGCGCCGTACGGTCCATTCGGTGGATAGAGAATCCCTCTGGTTGTAGGCCACAGTCCGGTGAAGCAGGAGTGAGGCATGGCTCCGTGAAACAGAGCACACAGAAGTCCCTCAGTTCTCTTTGAAAAGTGAGTCTGGCTTTAAGTTCGTTTAGCTTGTTTTCTAGAGATTGGACATTAGCTGGGAGTGAGCTGGGCAGAGGGGCTTTGGGGCCGCGTTGTTTCACTCTCCCCTGCAGGGCTGCACGTTTCCCACGCTTCCTGAAGTGACTGCTTCTTTTCGAGCCTGGGAGACGGTGAGAGTATGCAGTGTTCAGCGAATAGTTGTGTCCAATGAGGTTATTCACTGTGGTCGGTGTGTGGATGGAGGATTTGTGGCCTTGCTTGCGGTTCCTGCGGCGGTAAGTTGGTCTGCTCGGCCGAGCGTTCCAGCTCGCCATCGGGCTGCGGTTTGTCTTCACAGGTCGGTGGATGCCCAGACATTGCTCTGGGGCGAAGGCCGGTAAGTGGATGGCGTCTCTGGGATCGCGGTTGCGGATGAGGCGATGGCCAGGTCCGTTTGTTGGGGTCCGCAGCGTCCTTTCCAGATCGCTGTCTTCCTTCAGAGGACGGCGACCTCTAGGCCTGCAAGTAAATTTAAAAGCGCAGTATTAGTGATTGTTAGGCTGTGGGAGTTGAGTTTTAGGAATGTGGGGCGACTGTAGAGGGGGGTGGCGGGGGGGTGGAAGGAGTGCTTGGGGCCTGCAGGGGGTCGCAGCTCTCTGGGTCAGTGGGGTTGGGAGCTGGGGGGTGGAGGGGGGAGGGATGCAGCTGCTGCGATGCTGGTCTAGTCGTTGGAGGGCAGCACAGTGGTGGTCCCGGCTTCTGTGTTGTTTTCCAGGTCTCTGGGAGCCAGTAGAGTGAAGGCTCAGGCTTCTAGGACGTTTCCCCGGTCTCTGGCAGCCGCTGTAGGGGGATTCCCTGGCCTGCGACTAGGGCAGCTGCTCGTACGTGGTCGGCTGCTCCGAGTCGATTTCAGAAATATATCGCCGTTCCTTCAATTTCGCTGGGTCAAAATCCTGGAACATGCCTGTCCATTTCCCCCTATGTGCCTCGCGTTCTTTGTTATTTGGTGGATACCCGGAGCTGATCCAACTACTGGTGCCCGTCGGACCTCGTGTGGAACAACTGGTACTGAAGCAGACACCTCAGGGCGAGCGTTCACTTGCGCCTCTCCAGCATCCTATATAATAATAATAACAATCGCTTATTGTCACAAGTGGGCTTCAATGGAGGTGAAATGTACTGTGAAAAGCCCCTAGTCACCACATTCCGGCGCCTGTTCGGGGAGGCTGGTACGGGAATTGAACCCGCGCTGCTAGTCTTGTTCTGCATTGCAAGCCAGCTGTTTAGTCCACTGTGTTAAACCAGCCGCACGTGTGAACGGCGACCTGCCTGTGCACCATACGCTTTAAACTGATTGACATGGTACGATCCGCTTAACCCGGTTTCTGAAACAACCTTACAGACAGGCGGGCTTACTTTATCCACAATTGAGGAACGGCCTTCGTATTTTGCGGATATATATCATCCACGTTTGTATACCTGCATCATGACATTTTGTCACACCTCGTAATCTACTGGTAAATCTTCACCATCAAAGTATGCCAAACACTTTTTGTTCTATTTCTAGCCCATCAACAGCCGCAGTCATGTGTAGAACATAGAACATTGCAGCGCAGTACAGGCCCTTCGGCCCTCGATGTTGCGCCGACCTGTGAAACCACACTAAAGCCCTTCTACAGTATTCCCTTATCATCCATATGTCTATCCAATGACCATTTGAATGCTCTTAGTGGTGGCGCGTCCACTACTGTTGCAGGCAGGACATTCTACGCCCTTACTACTCGCTGAGTAAAGAACCTACCTCTGACATTTGTCTTATATCTATCTCCCTTCAATTTAAAGCTATGTCCCCTCGTGCTAGACATCACCATCTGAGGAAAAACGCTCTCACTGTCCACACTATCCAATCCTCTGATCATCTTGTATGCCTCAATTAAATAACCTCTTAACCTTCTTCTCTCCAACGAAAACTTTCTTATGATCTTATTAGAAGTTGATAAATTCTTGATTTCTCGAGGAATTAAGGGCTATGGAGAGAGAGCGGGTAAATGGAGTTGAAATCAGCCATGATTGAATGGTCGAGTGGACTCGATGGGCCGAATGGCCTTACTTCCACTCCTATGTCTTATGGTCTTATGGTCTTCTGGAAAACAGCCTCAAGTCCCTCAGCCTTCCCTCATAAGATCTTCCCTCCATACCAGGCAACATCCTGGTAAATCTCCTCTCGTCCCTTTCCAATGCTTCCACATCCTTCCCATAATGCGGCGACCAGAATTGCACGCAATACTCCAAATGCGGCTGCACCAGAGTTTTGTACAGCTGCAACATGACCTCATGTCTCCGAAACTCAATCCCTCTACCAATAAAAGCTAACACACCGTACACCTTCTTAACAACCCTCTCAACCTGGGTGGCAACGTTCAGGGCTCTATGTACATTGTCACCGAGATCTCTCTGCTCATCCACACTGCCAAGATTCTTACCATTAGCCCAGTACTCTGTCTTCCTGTTATTCCTTCCAAAATGAATCACCTCACACCTTTATGCATTAAACTCCATTTGCCACCTCTCAGCCCAGCTCTGCGGCTTATGTGTGTCCCTCTGTAACTTGTAACATCCTTCCGCACTGTCCACAACACCGACTTTAGTGTCATCTGCAAATTTACTCACCCATCCTTCTACGCCCTCCTCCAGGTCATTTATAAAAATGACAAACAGCAGTGGCCCCAAAACAGATCCTTGTGGTACACCACTAGTAACTGGACTCCAGTCTGAACATTTCCCATCAACCACCACCCTTTGTCTTCCTCCAGCTCACCAATTTCTGATCCAAACTGCTAAATCACCCTGAATCCCATGCCTCCGTATTTTCTGCAGTAGCCTACCGTGAGGAACCTTATCAAAAGCTTTACTGAAATCCATATACACCACATCAACTGTTTTATCCTCATCCACCGGTTTGGTCACCTTCTCATAGAACTCAATAAGGTTTGTGAGGCACGACCTACCCTTCACAAAACCGTGTTGACTATCTCTAATCAAATTATTCCTTTCCCGATGATTATCCATCCTATCTCTTATAAACCTTTCCAAGATTTTGCCCACTTCAGAAGTAATGCTCACTGGTCTATAGTTACCGGGGTTGTCTCTACTCCCCTTCTTGAACAAGGGGACAACATTTGCTATCGTCCAGTCTTCTGGCACTATTCCTGTAGACAAAGATGACTTAAAGATCAAAGCCAAGGCTCAGCAATCTCCCCCCTAGCTTCCCAGAGAATCTTAGGATAAATCCCATCCGGCCCAGTGGACGTATCTATTTTCACACATTCCAGAATTGCTAACACCTCCTCCTTATGAACCGGAAGCCATTCTAGTCTAGTGGCCTGAATCTCAGTATTCTTCTCGACAACATTGTCTTTTTCCTGTGTGAATACTGATGAAAAATATTCATTTAGCACCTCTCCTATCTCCTCGGACTCCAAGCACAACTTCCCACGACTGTGCTTGACTGGCCCTACTCTTACCCTAGTCATTCGGCTATTCCGGACATATCTATAGATATGTGTGCTGCTTGCACATTGCTCAATATCTCTTGTACTTCTTTCTAGTGCCTGAAAGCTGACAAATCCGCTTCCAAAAAGTCCAGTCCCATGAGGGTCTGTCGTCCTTTTCTGGAACGCGCTGTCACCAAGGCATGGGGAGTGAATCCATTGGCTTCGGACAAGAAACCAGGTACTAACATTGGAACAAAACGCAACACTACATTCCCTGTGTTGTCATTTTGTTGTACTGTTTTCCCGATCCTGGTTTTCAGGGTTCTATCCAATCATTCCGCAATTTCATTGGACGGTGGGTGGTACGCACTGTCATTTTGTTTTTGGTTTAATCCGATATGGTGATGCCATTGGGCATAAACTGGGCAGTGACGGATTCTCCACTTTGGATTATTCCACTGGGTGAATACCTGTTGTACCAGTGTATCAGCAGTCAACTTTGTGCTTTTGGCTATTGTGGGAAAAGTTTCTACTCATTCATTGAATAATTAATATGATATATTTGTACCCGACTTACATGGGGGCAAAGGTCCCACATAATCAATTTGTAAATTCGTCCAGGGTCCATCTACAGGCCTGGTTTGTCTGAGATCCCAATTTTGAGCACATCGATCGTGATTCTTTTCGGCACATATCAAGCAATTTTCAACATAATGTTTGATTTCTTCACACAAATTTCGCCAAAAAGATAAATTCTTAATAATTTCCGCAGTAGTTTCTAGTCATGGATTACGCGAACGCCATGACATTGCACAATCCATGGTGGCAATCTGGGGTTGGAAGCATGTATCGGCCCTCTTTAACAAGTCCTCCGTCCTTGACATCACGCTTGTTTATCCACTTCCTATATGATAATGGGAATGGGTCTTATCCTTCTCTAATCTGTTTCAAATCATTATCTTGACTTTGGCATGGAATATGATCCTCATATTTACTCTCACATACACGAAGAGCGCTATTTCCTCGTTATTTGGGATTTCATAGGAATGCCTTCCCTGGTCCCTTTCTTAGAATACTTACAGTGGGGAAGGAGGCCATGTAACTGATCGAATCTGCTCGGAACCTCTGGAAGAGCACTGTACACAGAGCGACACCGCACTCAGTCTCTGTTACCCCACCTAACCTGCATATCTCTGTACAATGAGGGATAATTTACCGTGGTCAATTACCCTAACTTGCACATCGATGTGAATGTAAGAGAAAACTCGAGCATCTGGAGGAAACCCATGCGCACACACGGAACATCCAGCCAGTCACCCAAGGTGGGAGTAGAACCTGGGTCCCTAGGCCCAGTGACCACAGCTGCGCCACCGTGCCACCCGAACTCACCAGTGTTTATAATGTCTGTTGGGGAGGATGGGGGTGAGCCTTTACCATAATTACACCATATTGTTTTCCTTGGACTATCTGGATTATATATTATAATAATGTGGCTTAGGGGAGTGTCTTTCCATCAGCAGACACACATCCTCCAGCTTCCATGTCTGCCAAACATAGAAAGATAGAAAACAGGAGCGAGTAGAGGCCATTTGACCTTTCGACCCTTCTACACTATTCGTTCTGACCATGGCTAATCAGCCAACTCCACATCCTAACCGCCCTTCGCCCAAACCCGTTCACCCCCTTCGCTCCAAGTGCTACCTCGAACTTCTTCTTGAACTCATACAATGATTTTGCCTCAGCTACTTCCTGTCGTTCCGAATGCCACAGCCTCACCTCTGGGTGAAACGTCCCAGCTCATCTCTGTTCTAAATGGTCTACCACGTAGCCTCAGACTGTGTCCCCGAATATAGACACAGCCAACATCGCGAACACCCTTCCTGCATCCACCCTGTCTTGTCCTGATAGAATATTATCGGTATCTATGAGGTCCCTCCTGATTCTTCTGGACGCCAGCCAATATGTTTCTAATCGAATCAACCTCTCCGCATACGTCAGTCCAGCCATGCCATCAGTCTGGAAACCTCCACTGCACTCGCTCTCGAACAAGTCGATCCTTCCGTAGATAAGGAGAACAAAACTGCTCCCAATATTCCAGGTGTGATCTCACTCTATAATTGAAGGCCGACATCCCTACCCCTGTCGTCGAATCCTCTCGCTATGAAGGTCAAAATACAATTTCCCTTCTTACTGCCTGTTGTACCTGCATATTTACCTTGAGCGACTGGTATACGATGACAGCCAGGTCGAGTTGCACATTCCTTTCTCCGAATTTATGCTCATTTCAGCTAATAATCCGCCGCCGGATTTTGCTATCACAGGAAAAATAATAATAATGAATAATCATAATCGTTATCATTGTCACAACTGCAAGTGGGCTTACATTAACACGGCAATAAAGTTACTGCGAAAATCCCCTGGTCGCCACACGCACTGAGGGAGAATTCAGAATGTCCAATTCACCTAACAGCACGTCTTTCGGGACTTGTGGGAGGAAACCGGAGGAACTCCACGCAGACACGGGGAGAACGTGTAGACACCGCACAGGCAGTCTCCCAAGCCGGGAATCGAACCTGGGACCATGGCGCTGTGAAGCAACAGTGCTAACCACTGTGCTACCATACCGCCTCACAATTATCCAAATTACACTACATCTACCATTCATTTGCCAACTCCGAATCACACTGCAGGAACCCGGGCAGCTCACAAGTCAACTCAACTTTGAGTCATCTGTAATTTTTGAGATGTTACATTTCGTTCTCTCATCTAACTCATTAATATATAGTGTGAATATCCGGGGCCCCAGCACGGCTCCCTCTGAAACCCCAGGAACCACTGCCTGCCATCTGTAAAATACCCAGTAATTCCTGCTCTTTGTTTTCTGTATGCCAATCAGTTTTCTAACCATCAATACATTACCCTACTCCACTGCGCTTTACTTTTACACTGGAATGTCTTATGTGGGACTTTTTGCAAAGCCTTCTTAAAATTCAATTAATGCACATTGACTGGCTCATCCCCATCAACACAGTCAGGCTATTTCATACATATATGCTCCTGGATAAATGTCAAGTGTTGCAGCTAAATATTCCGGGTATATTTCTACTGCTGCTACTTCAGCTCTCTGAAGGCTCATGGTTCCGGCTAAGTCCAATATTAGTTCTTCCTGTACCTGTGTTTCATTGTTTCCCTATAATTGCGAAATACCACTTTTATCACTCTGTCCTCAGCCATCGAGGAACCGTCCACAAAGAAACATTGTGATTTTTATGTCTGCCAGTTGTTCACTGGGTTGTGCTCCGCCTTTTGGAGAACCCCTGCTTCTCCCTTTCGCTTCAGCACAAACTTTCCCTTGGGACCGGCTGCTGCCACAGCTGGTATTTGACTTGTTACCTGTGTGGTAGGAAACTCGTGCTACTCAATCCTTGGTTGATGGTGAGGTATTCTGAATCTCGATGAACAAGACTAGAGCTCGTCCAGTAACAACAAAGGGCTATTGAGTAGCTAAAACAATCAGTGCATGAGTTCTTTACTTTAACTTTGATACTAGTGATAAGGTAAACAAGATCTACCTACAGTAACTATACGTGACTCCACTAACTATCTGAACTATTCTGATATTGCCCTGATCACAGTGTACCCGAGAGAGAGAGCAACTGCCCAAGACCCAATGTGCCTGGCTTTTATACCCACGTTGGTCCTGCCCTCTAGCCATCATGTGGTGCTGCTGATTGCACATTAACCCCTTGTGAACATGCACATACAGAAATCACTACATCCCCCCTCTTTCTCGTGTTAAATATTTTCTGGATGTTGTAAAGAAGATTGAACAAATATACGTAATGCAGTTAACTGGAGATAGGTAAGACAAATAACGCTGTGTACAATCTGTGATGGCAATGATGACAGTACAACGCTAATCAGTGTTTAAAGAGATCAATGTTAACAAGAACATTTGTGAGTCCAAAGTTTATGAATTTGGGTTGGGTTGCTTTCTTCTTCTGTCGCCGAGATGGCAAAGTTGATGTCGTCATTTCGTTGAGAACATCGTCAGTGTTCATGTGTGTAAGTGACCAGCAAGTCATCATGAGGTGTTCGAATGGTCGAAGCAGCTTGTGGTCAGGCCGGGTACTTTTTTTTGTGCTTGCGGGATTGACTCCGTAGGTCCCCGTTCTTCAAAGCTGGGTTGGCTGGTTGCTGTGGTGCAGTTATGAAATCGCGAGATTTATTGTTATGGAATGTAATGTTTGCAGACTTAGCACCATTTGGAACTGTGCTGGTACATTGTCATTTATGGGTGGAGTTGTCATATGATGTAGAGGTCGATGTTTCATTGTTGTTGTACTTGTGGTGTCACGTAAGGGTACCTTTAAGAACTGGATGTTTAAGCAATTTACTTTTAAGTAAACAGTGATGTCATAGAGTCGGTGGAACTTAGCTCAGGTCAGCCATTTTGCAGGTTTTTAGTTTCAGTTTAAAAGCAGTGTCTGTGTGTTGCCAGAGAACTGCAAGGCTTGCAGTTTGGTTTTGCTGAGAGCAGTTTAAAAGTGCCTGGCTGGTTTAGCTCATAGCAGTTTAAAAGTAAAAAGCCAGTTTGCGACAGTCTCTGCCATTCTACAATATATATTTATATGTCCGTTAACCTGATGTGATACTGTTTAAAGATGTTACGTCTCTTGGAAGTTTGAAGGAGCATTTAAAGGAAGTATTTACTGTTGCAATAATTTCTGAGTTATCTTTGAAGTAAGGGGTGTTAAGAGATCCAATGTTTATTTAAGATGTTTAGTTGAGTTCATGGAATAAACAGTATTTTGTGCTTAAAAGTCCATAATTGTAATCCCACACCAAGGGAAAAAGCCGTGTGCTCGGAAAAGAAACAAATCCATTAAAGCATGAGGTTGGTTGAACTCCATGATACATTTTGTTGTTCTGAGAAGCATCGCCCATAACAATTGGGGGCTCAAGCGGGATAAAAGTCTATCGATTGGATTAGGTTTTGTGAACTTAAATACAGTGAAGGATTGTTGATTTCCGGTGTGGTATTTTAGGTTAAGTGGGGAGAGTGTTGTGAAAAATGGCTCTTTTAGATGCTCAGAGGTCTTTGGGGGTGGAGAATGTCACACGTAGTGCTTTACGGTCGAAAAGGAAACGCAGACTGTTGATTTGGCAAAAACATTGCAGTTAACCTTAAATGATAAAATGCGAAAAGATGAGGTAATTATGCCGATGGTTAAGCATTTAAAGTTGCCTCAGATAGAGTTTGACTCATGGGAAATGGCAAAAAGTTAGTTGCAAATTAAACAAATGGAACATTAGAAATAATCATAGAGGCTGGAATACGAGAAAGTGAGAGAGAGGAAAAAAAGAGAAAGAGAGAGAGAGAGAGGAAAAAGAAAAGGAGAGCGAAGAAAGGAGAAAAGAACGAATAGCCCGAGCAAAACAGAAAGATGAAGAGAGGGAGTTTGAACTTGGGAAAATGGCCATGAAACATGACAATCAGTTAAAATTGGCAGACGTAAAGGGAAACGTACAGTTGGATGATAGTGATGAGGAGAGTGAGAAAGAGCGTCATAGTCGAAGGCTTGGTGGGAATCTACTTAAATATGACCAAGCATTGCCAAGGTTTGACGAGAAAGAAGTGGAAGCCTTTTACATTTTTTTGAGAAGGTAGCTAATCAAACGAAATGGCCACAGGACACGTGGGTGTTACTGATTCAAACAAAGCTGGCAGGTAGGGCTAGTGAAGTGTTTGCATCACTACCGGAGGAGGTATCTGGAACATATGAGGAGGTGAAGAAATCCATCTTAAGTGCATATGAGCTAGTGCCTGAAGCTTACAGACAAAGGTTTAGAAATTTAAGGAAATAATTTGATCAAACATCCATGGAGTTTGAAAGGCTCAAACAGAGTAATTGTGATACGTGGAGAAGGGCTTTGAAAATAGACCAAACGTTTGAAGCTCTCATGAAATTATACTTTTGGAGGAGTTTAAAAATTCAATTCCTGATGCATTGAGAACTCATGTGGAAGAACAGAGGGTTAAAACTGCGAGATTAGCAGCGGAAATGGCAGATGATTATGAATTAGTTCATAAATCAAAGATTGGTTTCCGACATCAGTTTCAGCTGGTGTGGGATAGAAACTGGGAACATAAGACATACGCAAGTGGTAAAGGTAAAGCTGATCTGATGGTAGACAATAAAGAGAGTGTACCTCAGATTAACAAAGAAATCCAGGAGGGTGGAAAAGAAATGAAAAGTTTCAAATGTTTTCACTGTAATAAACTAGGTCATGTAACGTCACAGTGTTGGTGGTTGAAAAGAAAACACTGGGTCGGCTGATGTGGTAAAACAGGATAAGACAGTGGGGTTTGTTAAAGTGTAAAGGAAAGCCCAAGGGAAGCGAAGGAGGTGCAAACGATTGTACAACCTGTTCAACAAGTAATTGTTAAGAAGGTGCCAGATGTCTTTAAAGAATTTACTTGTGTGGGTAAAGTTACTCATGTGTATCAGGAGGAGCAGGTAAAGATGTCGCAATTTTAAGAGATACAGGGGCTCGCCAATCGTTAATGGTGATAGATGAGGAATTATGTAGTTTGGGAAGAATGTTGCCAGAAAAGGTTGTGATATGTGGAATTCAGGGTAAGTGGAGTAGCGTTCAATTATATAAGGTAAGGTTGGAATTCAGGGTCGGGGAGTAGACTTCCATTACATAAGGTAAGGTCGGAAAGTCCAGTGAAGAGTGGTGAAGCGGTAGTAGGAGTAATAGATAAACTATCTTGTCCAGGAATAAAATTAATCTTGGGTTATGATATAGCTGGATCGCAGGTGGGTGTGATGCCCACTGTGTTTGATAAGCCATTGGAAAATCAGTCAACTGAAGTGTTGAAGGTCGAATATCCTAAGATTTTTCAGGATTGTGTAGTAACAAGGTCGCAAAGTCACAGGTTAAGACAAGAGGAGACATCAAAGAGTGAAGTTGAAGTTGAAGTGCAATTATCAGAAACGATTTTTGATCATATAGTTGAAAAAAAACAAGAACAGGTGGAGGATGAGGCGGATATATTTAATTCAGGAAAATTGGCGGAGTCACAACAGAAAGATGTAGAAATAAAACGGATTGCAGAAAGCATATACGGAAGAGGAATCTGAGAGGATAGCAAAGTGTTATGACCGTAAAAATGATGTCTTGATGAGAAAATGGAGACCTTTACATATGTAGGATGATGAAAAGTGGGCAGAAATTCATCAAGTAGTATTGCCGGTAATTTATACAAAGGAGGTGTTGCAAGTTGCACATGAGGTACCAGTGGAAGGTCTTTTGGGAATAAGGAAAACTCAAGCTAAAATACAGAAATATTTTTATTGGCCGGGACTAAATAAAGATGTAGTTAAATTTTGTCAATCATGTCACACATGTCAAGTGATAGAGAAACCTCAAGCAGTGATAAAACCAGCGCCCTTAATACCCATTCCTGCATCTGAGGAACCTTTTACAATGGTCCCAATCGATTGTGTAAAACAATCTTCATAAAACAAAAAGTGGGAATCAATATTTTTTGACTGTAATGGATGTGTCTACTAGGTTTCCAGAGGCCATTCCAGTACGTAACATTACAGCTAAAAGGATTAGAACATAGAACATAGAAAAATAGGGCACAGAACAGGCCCTGTTGTGCCGAACCTTTGTCCTAGATTAATCATAGATTATCATTGAATTTACAGTGCAGAAGGAGGCCATTCGGCACATCGAGTGTGAAACGGCTTTTGGAAAGAGCACCCGACCCAAAGTCAACACCTCCGCCCAACACTAAGGGCAATTTTGGACATTAACGGCAATTTATCATGGCCAATCCACCTCACCTGCGCATCTTCGGACCGTGGGAGGAAACCGGTGCCCCCGGAGGAAACCCACGCAGACACGGGGAGGATGTGCAGACTCCGCACAGACAGTGACCCAAGCCGGAATCGAACCTGGGACCCTGGAGCTGTGAAGCAATTGTGCTATCCACAATGCTACCGTGCTGCCCTTAAGAACAAAAACATCTACACTATATCATTTTACCATAATCCATGTACCTATCCAATAGCTGCTTAAAGGTTCCTAATATTTCAGACTCAACTACTTCCACAGACAGTGCATTCCATGCCCCCAGTACTCTCTGGGTAAAGAAACTACCTCTGACATCCCCCCTATATATTCCACCATTCACCTTATATGTATGTCCCCTTGTAATGGTTTGTTCCACCCGGGGAAAAGGTCTCTGACTGTTTACTCTATCTATTCCCCTGATCATGTTATAAACCTCTATCAAGTCGCCCCTCATCCTTCTCCGTTCGAATGAGAAAACACTTAGCACCTTCAACCTTTCCTCGTAAGACCTACTCTCCATTCCAGGCAACATCCTGGTAAATCTCCTTTGCACCTTTTCCAAAGCTTCCACATCCTTCCTAAAATGATGCGACCAGAACTGTACACAGTACTCCAAATGTCGCCTTCCCAATGTTTTGTACAGCTGCATCATCACCTCACGGCTCTTAAATTCAATCCTTATGTTTAATGAACGCTAGCACACCATAGGCCTTCCTCACAGCTCTATCCACTTGAGTGGCAACTTTCAAAGATGTATGAACATAGACCCCAAGATCTCTCTGCTCCTCCACATTGCCAAGAACTCTACCGTTAACCCTGTATTCCGTATTCATATCTGTCCTTCGAAAATGGACAACCTCACACTTTTCAGGGTTAAACTCCATCTGCCACCTCAGCCCAGCTCTGCATCATATCTATGTATATTTGCAGTCGGCAACAGCCCTCCTCACTATCCACAACTCCACCAATCTTCGTATCGTCTGCAAATCTACTGACCCACCCTTCAACTCCCTCATCCAAGTCATTAATGAAAATCACAAACAGCAGAGGACGAAGAACTTATCCCTGCGGTACGCCACTGGTAACTGGGATCCAGGCTTAATATTTGGCATCCACCACCACTCTCTGACTTGTATCGGTTAGCCAGTTCGTTATCCAACTGGCCATATTTTCCACTGTCCCATGACTCCTTACTTTATGCAGTAGCCTACTATGGGGAACCTTATCAAATGCCTTACTAAAATCCATGTACACTACATCCACTGCTTACCTTCATCCACATGCTTGGTCACCTCCTCAAAGAATTAAATAAGACTTGTAAGGCAAGACCTACCCCTCACAAATCCGCGCTGACTATCCCTAATCAAGCAGTGTCTTTCCAGATGCTCAGAAATCTAATTCTTCAGTACCCTTTCCATAACTTTGCCTACCAGCGAAGTAAGACTAACTGGCCTGTAATTCCCAGGGTTATCCCTAGTCCCTTTTTTGAACAGGAGTACGACATTCGCCACTCTCCAATCCCCTGTTACCACCCCTGTTGACAGTGAGTACGAAAAGATCATTTCCAACGGCTCTGCAATTTCATCTCATGCTTCCCATAGAATGCTTGGATATATCCCGTCAGGCCCGGGGGACATGTCTATACTCAAGTTTTTCAAAATGCCCAACACATCTTCCTTCCTAACAAGTATACACACTTCAAGCCATCTCCGTGCCTGCAAGTACTCTCCGTTGTCAGTGTTCCCTGTCTCACTGCCTCATTACACGCTTTGGCGTCCTGCATATCGGCTACCTTAGTAGCTGGACTACAAATCCGGTTGCCATTCTCCTGCCAAATTAGTTTAAACCCTCCCGAAGAGTACTAGAAAACCTCCCTCCCAGGATATTGGTGCCCCTCTGGTTCAGATGCAACCCGTCCTGATTGTACATGTCCCACCTTCCCCAGAATGCGCTCCAATTATCCAAATACCTGAAGCCCTAATTCCTGCACCATTCCTGCAGCCGCGTGTTGAGCTGCACTCTCTCCCTATTCCGAGCCTCGCTATCACTTGGCACCGGCAACAAACCAGAGATGACAACTCTGTCTGTCCTGGCTTTTAACTTCCAGCCTAACTCCCTAAACTCGTTTATTACCTCCACACTTCTTTTCCTACCTACGTCGTTGGTACCAATGTGCACCACGACTTCTGGCTGCTACCCTTCCCCTTCAGGATGCTGAAGACACGATCCGAGACATACCTGGCCCTGGCACCAGGGAGGCAACATACCTTCCGAGAGTCTCGCTCGCGACCACAGAATCTCCGATCTATCCCCCTGACCATTGAATCTCCTACAACTATTGCTTTTCTATTCTCCCCCCTTCCCTTCTGAGCCCCAGAGCCAGACTCAGTGCCAGAGACCTGGCCGCTATGGCCTTCCCCCGGTAGGTCACCCCCGCCCCCCCCCCCCCCCCCCCCCGCCAACATTATCCAAAACGGTACATTTGTTTTGAAGTTTTGATTGTGGACGAGTTACTTGAATTCTTTACGAGATATCGACTACCCACAGAAATTCAATCGATCGAGGAACGAATTTTACTTCTATGTTATTTAAATAAGTTATGGATAGCTTCGGAATAAAACAATTTAAATCAACTGCGTACCATCCAGAATCGCAGGGGGCGTCAGGAATATGGCATCAGACATAAACGACAATGTTGCGGGCGTATTGTCAAGATTATCCAGAGTATTGGGATGAAGGAATTCCATTGTTTGCAAGTAGGGATGCACCTAATGAGTCAACCAAATTTAGTCATTTTGAACTAATTTCTGGTCATGAGGTAAGACCGCCACTTAAATTGATTAAGGAAAAATTGGTGGTTGAGAAATCGGAAATTACACAATTAGATTACGTATCAAATTTTAGGGAACGAGAAAATAGAGAAGGCGAATTGGCTGGACAGCATTTAAAAGTTGCACAAAATATGATGAAACGGGTAGCGGACAAGAAATCCAAAGTTCGTAGTTTTGCCAGTGGGGATAACATTTTAGTGTTGTTACCAGTGATAGGGGAGCCTTTAAAAGCTAGGTTTTATAGACCGTATCAGATTGAAAGGCAATTAAGTTAATTATGTGGTAAACACACCAGATAGAAGGAAGACTCACTGAGTGTGTCATGTGAATATGCCTCAAAGGTACTTTGAAAGGGAAGGAGAGACAAAGGAGGTTTTAATGATTCTACCTCAAAGTGACGAGCCAAATCCAGATGACTGTGAGTTTGACATAACTCAAATTAAATTGGAAAACGAAGATGTTCTTAAACATTGGGATGAATTGTTAAGTTACCTTCCAGAGGAAAAACGAACTGACCTGAAAGAGTTATTGATATCACATGGGCAAGTTTGTAGAGATAAATTGGGAGCTACTAAAATGGCTATACATGATGTAGATGTGGGAAATGCTGTTCCTGTCAAACAACATTCATATAGACTTAATCCTTTAAAATTGGCACAGGTTAACAGAGAGATTGGGAGTATGATTACAAATGGCATAATTGAAGTGGGTTGCAGCTAATGGAGCTCGCCCATAGTGATGGTACCTAGACCAGACGGTACCCAACAATTGTGTGTGGACTATAGAAAGGTGAATGCAGTTAAAGAACGGACTCTTATCCTGTCCCACCATTGAAGGATTGCATTGAGAAAGTGGGACAATCTGCTTTTATTTCCAATTTCCAGACATGGAGAGAACATTTAAAACATCGTATGGAGTTCTTCGGTCGACTTCAGGAGGCGGGTTTGGTGATAACCTAGGCGAAAGTGAATCTGGAGAAGGCCGAATACATTTATTTGCGGTGTTTCCGTTACCCTCAAGACGAATGGAAATAATGCGATCTCCTTGCATGAATGAATTTGATCAAACAGTTGTGCAAAAGCTTCGTGGCGTGATTACTCCACGGATGGAATTGCTGAAGAAACGGAAATAATTTCAATGGACAGCCGACTTTCAACAGGCATTTGACTGCCTGAAAGCTGTGATCACCAATGCTCCTGTGGGTTTTTTTAAAGACGAAAAGGTATATTTACTGTGTACATTTCTTAATGGATGGTGCAAAAGTGAAAAATGAAACCATCTTGAAGTTGATGGTTTATTTTTTTTTCTTGGGGGTAGATGTCATGTGAGGGTACCTTTAAGAAAAGGATGTGTAAGTAATGTACCTTTAGGAAAACAGGGATGTCAGAGAGTGGGTGGGGCTCAGGTCAGTTCAGCCATTTTGCAGGTTTTTAGTTTCAGTTTAAAAGCAGTCTGTGTGTTTCCAGAGAGCTGCAAGTTTGCAATTTGGTTTTGCAGCTTAAAAAGTGCCTGGCTGGTTTTGCTGAGAGCACTTTAAAAGTGCCTGGCTGGTTTTGCTGAGAGCAGTTTAAAAGTGCCTGTCTGGTTTTGCTGAGAGCAGTTTAAAAGTGCCTGGCTGGTTTTGCTGAGAGCAGTTTAAAAGTGCCTGTCTGGTTTTGATGAGAGCAGTTTAAACGTGCCTGGCTGGTTTTGATGAGAGCAGTTTAAACGTGCCTGGCTGGTTTTGCTGAGAGCAGTTTAAAAGTGCCTGGCTGGTTTTGCTGAGAGCAGTTTAAAAGAGTCTGGCTGGATTTGCTGAGAGCAGTTTAAACGTGCCTGGCTGGTTTTGCTGAGAGCAGTTTAAAATGCCTGGCTGGTTTACCTGAGAGCAGTTTAAAAGTGCCTGGCTGGTTTTGCTGAAAGCAGTTTAAAAGTGCCTGGCTGGTTTTGCTGAGAGCAGTTTAAAAGTGCCTGGCTGGTTTTGCTGAGAGCAGTTTAAAAGTGCCTGGCTGGTTTTGCTGAGAGCAGTTTAAAAGTGCCTGGCTGGTTTTGCTGAGGGCAGTTTAAAAGTGCCTGGCTGGTTTTGCTGAGAGCAGTTTAAAAGTGCCTGGCTGGTTTTGCTGAGAGCAGTTTAAAAGTGCCTGGCTGGGTTTGCTGAGAGCAGTTTTAACGTGCCTGGCTGATTTTGCTGAGAGTAGTTTAAAAGTGCCTGGCTGGTTTTGCTGAGAGCAGTTTAAAAGTACCTGGCTGGTTTTGCTGAGAGCAGTTTAAAAGTGCCTGGCTGGTTTTGCTGAGAGCAGTTTAAAAGTAGAAAGCCAGTTTCCGACAGTCTCTGCCATTCTACAAAATATATATATGTCCTTTAACCTGATGTGATTCTGTTGAACGGTGTTACGTCTCTTGGAAGTTTGAAGGAACATTTTAATGAAGTATCTACTGTTGCAATAATTTCTGAGTTATCTTTGAAGTAAGGGGTGTTAAGAGATCCAATGTTTAATTAATTTTAGTTCCATGTTTAGTTCATGGATTGAACAGTGTTTTTTGTTTAAAAACCCACGTGTCCATAATTGTAACCCGTAGGGAAAAAGACGTGTGCTCGGAAAAGCAACAAGTCCATTAAAGGGTGAGCTTGGTGGAACTCCATGATACATTTTGGGGTTCTGAAAAGCCTTGTCCATACCAGTGGCTTCTGTCGTTGTTGATACCGTTGTTGGTCTTGTTGGTGTTGTTGTTACAGTTTTGCTTGCTGACTGTCCCATCTGTATTATTCGAGTCATACTCAAAGGTATTTTATGTCAGTCCCCTTTTTGTTAGCCAATGTTTCGTTGAGCGTTTTGTTTTTAGAGTTGTGAGAATGATCTGATGTTGCATTGATGTTGGTGACATTAGTCATTTGTGGTGAATTTGATTGCCCTTCTCTCCTTCCTTGGTGCTCCTGTTCTGGAGACATTTCCGGTATATTGGATTCATCTGTGATCTCGTTATGCTCCTCTTCAGGAGTTATTTCCGTTTCATTTGAATCGCCTTTGGTTTCTTGGTGCTCCTCTTCTGGAGTCAATATTTTCTAGATTACAAATGACGTGGTCTCACTGGACCAAGAGTAGACCTACTCTGTGCTTCCGTACAGACGACCTGAGATCTGCCAGTCTCGCTGTGACCCTGCACACACTGGATGTGGAGTGTTATCACTTTGTCACTGTTTTTTGCATGTTGATGACATGGATTTTCATAGCCTGCTGCTGATTGCTCATATAAGACGGATAGCCCGTTATAGACTTCCACGTGCATTGTTGTCACTCCGGAGTCTTTATTTGCGTCCATTCTGGAGTCTGTCAACGAGCTCGCTGTGGATGCTGGTATCACCCTCTCTGTGCCGTCCATCTGTGCTCTCTGCGTGGCGTCGCCTTCTTCTTGTATCTTTGACAAGTGGCTGTCATACATTGTATCGACGATCTGGCATGTCATCATGGTACTGGAATTTCTCTACCATTAGACTCATATTGAACTTGGCACCCATGTTGCTGTTGCAATGATCATCAGATCCGATGAAGTCATCCATGGCTGTGTAGAATTTTTCAGCGAGCAAATCATCTCTTCTACTGAGGATGTGCCATGGTGCTCTATTTGTCCAATGAGGAACTCATCTCCTGAGTAATCATCGTCAATGAACAAATCTTTTGCTCTGGATTTGTCATTGTGCTCTCCTCTTTGTGTGTTGCAAGCTGCTTGTTCCAGGGTGGTGTGGCGGTAATCTTTAATTGTGGGTGGAGGCACGGACTACATTCTGTCGCTGGAGAATATTATTTTGTGTTTTGTAACTGTAAAACTCTTGTTGC
The DNA here is from genome assembly GCF_047496885.1 of Scyliorhinus torazame. Classification (NCBI taxonomy): domain Eukaryota; kingdom Metazoa; phylum Chordata; class Chondrichthyes; order Carcharhiniformes; family Scyliorhinidae; genus Scyliorhinus; species Scyliorhinus torazame. The sequence goes on along the minus strand of NC_092726.1, from coordinate 137,640,148 downwards.
TTACTTTCGGACATTTCGGATGAGGTTTCTCAGTTGACTCAACCGTGTCCACACCGCATGAATAGTCACAGGCTTGGTCATCATGCTCTGCTAAGTAATCACCGTAGGTTGGTTTGTGTTCCATTGGTGCAACGTTCCTATCGTCACAGGGCCTCAGTTTTTGTCCTGTGGACGTCATGTGAAGCACAGGTCTACCTTTAGTGGCATAGTGGTTGTATCTTCGACACCTCTTGCACTGCTTGCCAAAAGCCGGACATTGCCCTTTCAAATGGGCTTGTCGCAGTGAAGACACGTCATCACGCTGCCCCGCCTCGCTTGTGCATTTGTTATCCGGTTCCAATCTTCGGGCGAACTGCGCATGTTTGATTGCCACTTCCAGGTTCGCGCGCGCGGGATTGCCGGTGGAGGAACGCCTTCTAGAAGCTTGGGTACCATTTTGAAGGATCCAACCACGTTGTGGAGGCCTTGTTCACGGTGAGTAAATTGTTCATACTGTGCTTCAGTAATTAAATGGTAATTTCAAAGGTCAGATTTCTGTATTTTAGGAGAGACTTTCTGAGTCCCTCATCAGAGATGCCACTGACAATTTGGTCTCTGATGTGGGAGTCACGGAGGTTTTCATAATTGCAGGATTTGGCCATCAGCTTTAAGTCAGTGACAAAACTGCTGAACGAGTCTCCTTGTTTTTGTAGCAGCCTGGTGAATTGAAAGCTTTCAAATGTCTCATTCACCGCATATTTGCAGTGGTTGTCGAATGTCCGTGTAAGTGAATGAATTATATATCTCCATGGCCTGTTCCCCTACCGCAGATAAGAGATAGGCATTTTGTTTTAGAATATGCCACAGTGGCCATGTCCTTAATTTCCATAAATAGATTAAATTGTTGAAGGAATATTTTCCAAGTATACTGGAGATTACGAGAGGTTCTGAGTTGCTGTGGTGCTGGAAGTGAGTCCATCTTACCGCTATTTTTTTCTTGCCCGAGAGATCCGAGTGCTGCAAAGACTGCCGTTGTCCAATATCTATCCGAATGTTTCTTCCCTTGATGTGTAACCTTATCTAACTAGCTCTTTTAAAGCCAACACGCCTGGTACCATGTCTTGTTACCGGTGTGGTAGGTAACTCGTGCTACTCAATCCTTGGTTGATGGTGAGGTATTCTGAATCTCGATGAAGAAGACTCAAACTCATCGAGAAAAAACAAAGGTTTATTGAGTAACTAAAACACCAAGTGCATGAGTTATTTACTTTAACTTTGATACTAGTGGTAAGGTTAACATGATCTAACAACAGTGACGATACACAACTCCACTAACGAGCTGAAAAATTCTGATATTGGCCTGATCACAGTGCACCGGAGAGAGAGAGAGAGCAACTGCCCAAGACCCAGTGTGACTGCCTTTTATACGCCTGTTGGTTCGGCCCTCTAGTGTTCATCTGGTGCTGCTGATTACTCATTTACCCCTTGTGTACATGCACACACAAAGATCACTACAGTATTCGTATGAAAGAGAAAATGCTGGAAAATCTCAGCAGGTCTGGCACCATCTGTCGGGAGAGAAAGCTTTGACAAAGAGTCATCGGACTCGAAACGTTGATTCTTTTCTCTCCCGACAGATGCTGCTAGACTTGCTTCCAGCATTTTCCAGCATTTTCTCTTTCGTTTCAGATTCCAGCAGCCGCAGTACTTTGCTTGTATACAGTATCATAGATCATAGAATTTACAGTGCATAAGGAGGCCATTCGGCCCATCGAGTCTGCACTGGCTCTTGGAAAGAGCACCCTACCCAAGGTCAACACCTCCACTCTATCCCCATAACCCCACAACCCAGTAACCCCACCCAACACTAAGGGCAATTTTGGACACTAAGGGCAATTTATCATGGCCAATCCACCTAACCTGTACGTCTTTGGACTGTGGGAGGAAACCGGAGCATCCGGAGAAAACCCACGCACACACGGGGAGGATGTGCAGAATCCGCACAGACAGTGTCCCAAGCCGGGTATCAAACCTGGGACCCTGGAGCTGTGAAGCAATTGTGCTATCCACAATGCTACCGTGCTGCCCCAGCAGTTCCCCGCTGGAACTGATGCTCTCTGCAGGGAACGTGGGTGTTTTAGTCGTTTCAACAGACACGTCCTTCCCTTGTAACATGAGGTCCATCCGGCTCTGCAATTCTGACCAATAATTACATTTTGTTTTCGTCCATCTGGCACTACTTAGTGGAGTGAGTTTAATAATACAGGAATAATTTTGGACAGGCCAAGAAACAGCCGTGAGGTTGCGTTTGCACCCCAAAAAATGAGTTCTCCCGGACACGTGAGTGGGGAAGCAGAGCCAGCCAGTTCCATTCCCCCGTGCCTTTCCTGTGATAGAACGGCAGACATAGTATCGCCCGTCGCTTCTACTTCACTGGCTAAAGGGGATTCTGGATCCGGCACTTGTCCGAGTGGGGCCTCGGTCAATTCCTGTTTTAGTTCACTACAGGCTCATTCCAGTCCAACGGGCATTCACTGTCAGGAGATCAGACAACGGCGAGTCTTCTGTTGGAAAACGGCCTGTGTGATTTCAGCTACATCCTACTGTTCAAGCCGACTCGTCAGAGCTCAACAGTGGCTCAGATACTGGACCAGAATGGCCGTGTTTCGCTCCAGGCGTGGTGGCATAACAAATAGGGTTTGGTTATTTGTTTGAATAAAACGTTATTTGAAGTAAAGTTAAACAATATGTAAACTTCAATCCTAACAAGAAAAGCTTGCATGTTATATCTTAAGCCGAATATGCGATTAGCCACGAAACAGCACGTGCCATGAACAGACAGCTCGAAACTCCACTTAGGTGGGCAAGGAACAGTTCTATTTGCATTCACAGAACATGTTACTGCTGTTTGTGCAGCTCCATCAGACCCCTTTTCGATAGTCTTTCTCAGTACCAGTTCATCGGACTTCTGCCTGTCACTTTCCCAAACCTTCTCTTCCCACCTGTTCGAACAGGATTGATTTATTTCCCTGAGCTTCACCCAGCCACACATAGAATGGTCTGTACTGGCTGTCCAGCCTTGACCTCATCATCGCTATCTGGCCGCTTGATTGCCCACTCCCCTTTGCACAAATAAACAGGGGCAAGCTATGAGTATGCAATTAACCTGCAATTCTCGTACTTCACAGAGAATCAGACTCTTTACTGCGCTAAACGCGAATCAGATCAGGGTGTCCAGGAGGACGACGAATCTTGAGTGAATCACCCGGCAGAAAAGGGGCATCGTGTCCGTTCCCACCAACAAGGGCACGTCTGCGTGAGACAATGTAACTGAGGCGAGTTGTGGGCGTGTACCTTCGATACAATTGTAACATTTTTACCCTCAGTCTGGTAACCCCTAAATGGCCACTGCAGCTTCGACCCAATTTCCGGAACTGATAGTCCAACATTTCCCTATTGCAACACCTCCCCCCTGCAAAATAATTAACCATCAATATACACAGATGCTTTCATATCTCAATACTTTGCAACTTTAAACAGTTCTTAAGATTCTATAAAATTTGCATTCTATACAATGTATATCATGTCATTTGGTAAACAAGCAAACATCGCGTCATTATGATCAGTAATCACATTTTCTTTTGGACCAATTTTTGCATCAGATCTGTCCAAGAGGCCCAGGTATTATCAAACACAAAGGTGATCTCTGAGATAGCCTCCATACTTTCCCGAAATAAACCGTCTTCAATAATTCAGTTATATTCCGTTACCTGGCGTTACTAGCAGAGTTCCACTTGACAGTAAGGCAGATTGTTGTTCGAATTTGGGGAACTCATCATCAGCTCCTCCATTTAGGGCTGGTTTCGCACACGGCTAAGCAACTGGCTTTGAAAGTAGACCAAGGCAGGCCAGCAGCGTGGGTTAAATTCCTGTACCAGCCTCACCGAACAGGCGCCGGAATGTGGCGACTAGGAGCTGTTCACAGTAACTTCATTTGATGCCTACTTATGACAATAAGCGATTTTCATTTCATTATTAATTTCATTTTTCATTTCTCAACTTTTTATATTCCACTCTTTGTACGTCTGTTGGGGACTGCCAAAAATATTTGTTAACAGCTGGTATATTTGCACAGTGGAAAACAACAGTCATTGCACGTTGGAAGACTGTTGAATATTCTGGCTACATTTGTCGCAGCTCTTCAGACTCCGGATTCCATATTCCACTAGAGGAGATATTTTTGCTGAACACGGTGAGACGGCTTCCGTCCTTCCCCTGTCGCTCCTGACCAGATGCTAGTGTCATCACTTCCTGGAGCGCCATTATGAGAGGAATTGGAAAGCTTTTAGAGGTCCACAGGTCCTGCCAGTCCTTCCATTGCAACCTGCTGTCTGATGAGTATATTTCTCCCTTGTTAATGATTTTGCCACTCCTCATTGATCTCATACAGATGATTGCTCGGTTCTGGAATTCCTATGGAAGCTGCTGCTGAATCCCTGCTTTCTCCTGAATCTCGCTGTTAGCAGGAAAGAACCCAGGAAGACCTCTCCACACTTGGGTCCGCTCCAAAATTCAAACAGTTTATGCATTACGCCAGTGTGAAGTAAGCCGCCCGCAACACCATCCTATCTTTTCTCAACACACACAAATCATATATTTCAAAAAAGTTTCCAAATGTGCTCAAATGGAGTGACACCGGGACCAGAACTGTGCTCAGTTCTCCGAGTGCAGATTCGATAAGGGTTACGGAAACTGGAATAATGCATTGTGTGTTCTAACTGAGGGATACAGAGACAAGGACTGTGCAACGTTCGCCAAGTGTGTTCTAACCGAGGGATACAGAGAACAGGACAGTGCCCGGTCAACCAAGTGTGGTTTATCCGAGGGATACCGAGACCAGTAGTGTGAATTGTTCCCCAAGTGTGGTCTAAACGTGGGATGAGGAGTCTTAAACTGTGCACGATATACAAAGTATGGTCACACCGAGGCATTCAGGGTCCAGAACTGTGCACAGCACTCCCAGTGTCGCCTTGCCTTAAGCACTCCAACTCTGGTCTAAAGAGGAATGCAGAGGCTAAACTGTGCACAATCCAACGAGTGTGGTCTAACTGGAGGATATCGGGACCACCAATGTGCGCGGCGCTCTGCGTGATTTCCAACCGAGGGAGACAGACACTAGAATTGAGGACACTGTTCCCAATGTGGTATAATCATCGGACAAACGGACTTCAGATTGTGGTTCAACTGGGTCGCGGGACAAATGCTAACCTCCAGGTTGTTGATAGTGGAGGATTCAGTAATGGTAAATATCATTGAATGTCATGGGGCGATAGTTTGATGTTCTCTTTTGGAGGTGGCCCTTGCGTGGCATTTTTAGGCACAAATGTTAATTCCCACGTGTTAGCCTATGCCTGGATTTTCTCCAGGTTTTGCTGCATTTGCATGTGGATTGTTTCAGGAATGGAGAATAGTGCTGAACACTGTGCAACAAACAGCGAATGTCAACTCTGTTGACGTTATGTTGGAACGAACGCCTTTGATGCAGCAGCAGAGATGTTTGGGCCTTGGACTCTACACTCTGGAACTCCTGCAGCTATGTGAAAAATGAAATGAAAATAGCCTATTGTCACAAGTAGGCTTCAAATGAAGTTAGTGTGAAAAGCTCCTAGTCGCCACATACCGGCGGTTGCTCGGTGAGGCTGGTGTGGGAGCTGAGACGCCTGAGTCCAACCACCAGAACCATCTTTGTCCCAGACATGACTCTAACCAGTGGTGAACTTTCTCCCTGATTACCATTGAATAGTGGGAGGGGAGGTTATGCCTCACTAATTTGATCGAGTTTTTCGATGAAGTAACATAGATGATAGATGAGGAGAAGGCAGTTGATGTTGTATACATGGACATCAGTAAAGCCTTAGACAAGGTTCCTCATGGTAGAGGCAGAGAGTAGCAATGGGAGGGTCATTTTCTGATTGGAGGGCTGAGACTAGTGATGTTCCGCATGGATCAGTCCTGGGACCTTTGCTGTTCGTAGTATACATAAATGATTTGGAGGAAAATGTAACTGGTCTGATTAGTAATTTTGCAGACGACACAAAGGTTGGTGGAACTGCGGGTAGCGATGAGGACTGTCAGAGGATACAGCAGGATTTAGATCGTTTTGAGACTTGGGCGGGGAGTTGGTAGATGGAGTTTAATCCAGACAAATGTCAGGGAATGCCTTTTGCAAGGTCTAATGCAGGTAGGGAATATACAGTGAATGGTAGAACCCTCAAGCGTATTGTCAGTCAGAGAGATTTAGGTGTATATGTCCACAGGTCACTGAAAGGGACAACACAGGTGGAGAAGGTATTAAGAAGGCATACGGCATGCTTGCCTCCATTGGCCGGGCATTGAGTATCAGAATTGGCAAGTCATGTTGCAGATGTAAAGCAGATTAGTTCGGCCACACTTGGAGTATAGTGTTCAATTCTGGTCGCCACACTACCAGAAGGATGTGGATGTTTTAGAGACGGTGCATAAGAGATTTACCAGGATGTTTCTTGGTATGGAGGGCATTAGCTATGAGGAGAGTTGAATAAACTCGGTTTGTTCTCACTGGAACGAAGGAGGTTGAGGGGCGACCTGATAGAGGTCTACAACATTATGAGGGGCATAGACCGAGTGGAATCTCAGAGGCTTTTCCCCAGTGTAGAGGGGTCAATTACTTGGGGGCATAGGTTTAATGTGCGAGGGGCAAGGTTTAGAGGAGATGTAGATTAAATGTTTTTACACAGAGGGTAGTGGGTGCCTGGAACTCGCTACCGGAGGAGGTGATGGAAGCAGGGACGATAGTGACATTAGAGGGGCATCTTGACAAATACAGGAATAGGATGGGAATAGAGGGATACGGACCCCGGGAGTGCAGAAGATTTTAGTTTGGACAAGCAGCATGGTCGGCACAGGCTTGGAGGGCCCAAGTGTCTGTCCCCGCACTGTACTTTTCGTTGTTCTTTGTTCTTTGTAGACTGGTACAAAAGACGTAGTTACATAGGATCAGAGGAGACCTGGCAGGTTGGATATAGAACTGGCTTGGGTACAGAAGACAGAGGGTAGGAGTAGAAGGGTGCTTTTGTGAATGGAAGGCTGTGACGAGCGGAGTTCCACAGTGATCAGTTGTGGGACCTTTGTTGTTCATGGTGTATATAAATGATTTGGAAGAAAATATAGCTGGTCTGATCACTACGTCGCAGATGACACACAAATTGGTGGAGGTGCGGATAGTGAAGAGGCTTGTCAGAGGATGCAGCAGGATATCACGTGGTTGGAGTCTTGGTTGTTGCAATGGCAGATGGAGATTAATCCGGGAACATGTGACGTCATGCACTTTGGGAGGTCCACTGCATGTAGGAATTACACAATAAATGGTAGAATCCTGGCGAGTGCTGAAACGCATGAAAGATGTGGGCGTGCATGTCCACCGATTGCTGAAAGTGGCAACACATGTGGATACGCTGGGCAAGAACGCACAGGGCATGCTGGCCGTCATCAGTCGGTGCTTTTAAAAAAACATTGTCAAGTCATGTTGCAGCTGTACAGGGCCTTAATTTGGCCTCATTTTGAATATTTTGTACAATTCTGGCCGCCACACACCATAAGGATGTGCATGCTTTAGAGAGGATACATAAGTGGTTTACTGGGATGTTGCCTGGTTTGGAGGGCATTGGCTATGAAGAGAGGTTCGACAAACTCGTTCTGTTCTCACTGGAACGACGGGGGTTGAGAGGTGACCTGATAGACGTTGAAAAGATTATGAGTGGCATGGACAGAGTGGATAGTCAGATGCTCTTTCCTAGTTGAGAATAGTCAAGCTTTCGGGGGCTTTGGTATAAAGTGCGTGGGGAAAAGTTTAGAACAGATGTGCTAGGCAAGATATTTCTACACAGCGGGTGGTAAATATATGGAGCGCGCTGCCTGGGGAGGTGGTGGGAGCAGGTGCGATAGCGGCATCTAGACAAATATATGAATAGGGTGGGAATGGAAGGATACAGACTCCGTAAGTGCAGACGGTTTTAGTTTAGGCAGGTACCACGATCAGGACAGGCTTGGAGGGCCGAAGGGCCTGTTCCTGTGCTGTATTGTTCTTTGTTCTTTGTTTGAACAGAATTCAAATGGCGCCCTGTGAATTTCATTTCACCCTTACTTTTCAGTCTCGGCCCAAAACACAAGCTTTTTTTTTACAGAATTCTACCCACTTTAAGCTAAAGGACATTAATTCTGGGGTATGAAGATTGCTTTAATGTCAATTGAAGAATTTTTGAAGTGAACACACTGTGCTAATTTAGGTTATTTTGGACGTAACCTTTTCACAGCGAGATTGCCGTTAACGGGCAGCACGGTAGCACAATAGGTATCACTGTGGCTTCACAGCGCCAGGGTCCCAGGTTCGATTCCCGGCCGAGGTCACTGTCTGTGCGGAGTCTGCACGTTCTCCATTTGTCTGCGTGGGTTTCCTCCGGGGGCTCTGGTTTCCCCCAACAGTCCAAAGTGCAGGTTAGGTGGATTGGCCATGCTAAATTGCCCTTCGTGACCAAAAATGATTCGGAGGGGTTACTGAGTTACGGGAATAGGGTGGAAGTGAGAGCTTAAGTGGGTTGGTGCAGACTCGATGGGCCGAATGACCTCCTTCTGTACTCTATGTTCTATGTTGTTCTGTGAACAATTGTGACGCTTTCAAAATTGAGGTCAGAGTTTGTGATGATTTTCCTCTCTCACTCTCTCTTTGTGCACCATTGTTGTAACAGACAAACCGACGGCATGAATAGTGATGACCACAAGCGGCAATGTGATCACGGGTGAATATCTCTTCAGTCCACTTGGAACTTACAGGATGCTGCGAGGCCTGTATAGAGTGGACATGGAGAGGATGTTTCCACTTGTCGGAAAAACTAGAACAAGATGTCACAATCTCAGAGTAAAGGGACGATCCTTTAAAATAGAGATGAGGAGGAATTTCTTCTGCCAGAGGGTGGTGAATCTGTGGAACTCTTTGCCGCAGAAGGCTGTGGAGGCCAAATCACTGAGTGTCTTCAAGACAGATATAGATAGGTTCTTGGTTAATCAGGGCATATGGGATTCGGGCAGAAGAATCGGGATAAGAAAATATCAGCCATGATTGAATGGCGGAGCAGACTCGATGGGCCGAGTGGCCTAATTCTGCTCCTATGTTTATGGCCTTATGGAAAGTGTTCATTAACAGCCTCATTTCCAATCATTCAAGTTTAAAACTTTAAAATTCGAGACCTTTCAATCCATTTTGAAGTCCGTGAGCTATTTATTAAAAAATGTTGTGGTCATTGTTGCTGTGCGGGCAAAGGCCAGGGGCCAGGTCGTGCATAGCAAGATCCCTCTGCAGCATAAATCTGAACCTAACCAAATGAGGCACTACCGTCCTGCGCTCCACCCCGCGCCAGCTCCTTGCGGACCCACATCCTCACACCTGCTGCAATCTCCCTCCCACACTGCACCTGACACACACATATCCCTGGACCAGCCCCACCACCCTGTGTGTGAAGTGGCCTAAGATCCTGTCGTCGCAGGACAGGTTAATAACAATAAGGTTTTGAGAGTAACCTTTTAAAAACTAAATCTCTCGGCGATTTAGGGGAGACACATTCATCCAGCTGATCAGCCATGTGGGCAGGCGCAATCACCCAACTGATCGGCCACGGGGGGAGGCTCAATCACCCAGCTGATCGGCCTTGGAGGAGTCACACACCCAGCTGATCGGCCAGAGGGTGAGGCACAAAAACACAGCTAATCGACCATGGAATGGAGGCACACACACCCAGCTGATCGGTCATGGTTGAATCACACAGAACCACCTTATCACCGATGGCGGCAATCACACAGAATCATCTGATCCGCCATGGGGGGGGGGGGGGGGGGGTGGGGGGGGGGGATTGAAACAGACCCAGCTGATGGACCATCGCAAAATCACAGACCCAGCTGATCGAACATGGGGGGAGCTCCATCCACCCAGCTGATTGGCCATGGGTAGAGCTCCACTCACCCAGCTAATCGGCCATGGGGGCGATCACACAGACCCACCTGATCGCCAATGACGGATTTGGCAGCGGAAGCAAATGTTTTTGAAGAACTATTTTTATAGTGGGAAAGTAATTGTTCCAAAATAATTCCACGCTAAACAGCAGGTCGAATGCAGGAACATCCCTTCAGTAAGGACACACTGCTGAGATTAATTTACAATACGGTGAGAACCTTCCCGATCGAACCCTGCTGGGTTCCTCCGCTTCCAGGCCGAACGTTTATGCAACGGCTGATAGAGTCCCCACCCATCAGTGGGGGGGGGGGGGGGTTACGAAGGATTAGGAGGGTTATTGGAGGTTACGTGGGGCTACGGATATGGAGCAGGTGAGTGGGCCGAGTTAATGCTGACCTATTATTCAGAATGTCAGTAATTAGTTCTTTGAATATATTTAATGTCTTAAAAGGGGGGTTTATATATTTCATGAAGTTGGAGGTTTCAATAATTTTGAAAACATTTAAATAATGATTGTGCCACTGAATTTATTTCATTTGAGATCTTTTCCAGTCTTTTCCCCATTGTAGCTGCTGGTGTTCCCACTCCTGATCCTCCCGATTCCCAGGGCGCTACAGTTCTATCTGCGGTCGCTGCTGCTCCTCCCGGAGTAACCTCTTGGTCCCGCACTCCCGAGTCAGCCTGCCACGCACATGCACACACAAAACTCAAAGTGGTCGGAGACCATCTCCAATGGTAACACAAATGGGAAACCTTGCTGGGTAATGCAGAATGGTAAATCAGGGTGAGGCTGGCTTGGGAGGGTCAGTTTGACCGGCAGTGGGAGGAGAGAGATGCCGTGTGGGTGGGGTTTCCTCTCAGCATTTCATGAATTGAAGAATTGATCTAAAGGGAACTTTCAGCACATTCTTCAACTGCTGTCTGAACTGAGTCTGTGTCACGGCGTAAATCGCAGTGTTTGTGCAGCAACTCAGGGGTTGCAACATGAAGCCCAATTCTCGAACATAATTATCTAACCATACATCTTTATACCCCAGATACATCATCCGGCTCCATATAGAATAAACCATTAACGTTGACCATAACAGGATGAAATTGGCGGAGATAATGAAGAGTAAAATGATGGATTTCCTCCGACTCTCCATCTCTGGGTCTCTGGGACTGTGCCCACTGCTGTGAGCCCGGATTCTCCTGCGGACCCTGCTGCTCAGGACAATGTGTCTGACGGTGAGAATATTGAGCAGCAGAATCAGGGCGAATGGAACACCCGGGGTTAGAATGTTGTGGAGGAACTCGATTGGTCCCCAGACCGGAGAGAAATACAAATCGATTGGGACATCACAAAACCAGGGGTCGTTTGCCATCCGATACAGACCTGAGAACATAAACCCCCAGGAAATGTCCTTCAAACAGCTCAGCACAGCCACTGTTCCGAGAACCACAGCCGCCGCTTTCTCGCTGCAATATTTACTTTTCAGCTTCGGGCAACAAATGGCCACAAATCGATCAAAGGTGAAAGTGACGGTGAACCAGACAGAACAGTCAGTGGCTGCATAAAGCAGGGCGGCGTGGATATTACACACGGGGATGTCCCACAAGAAATAAAACTGTCTTTTAAAAACAATGGGAATGTGTCTCAATATCAGGTCGAGAATAACGACCAGTAGATCCCCCACTGCCATGGCCAACAGGTAACGAGTCACACATTTGGACAACCCACAGTTTCTTCTCTTCAGGATCACAATTGTGATGAGGTTCACTGTGAGGAAAGTAAATAAACAATGAAATTATACATCAGCCTGGGAAAAGCATTACAAGTATTGTCGACGTGGTGTTGACGAATTCAAATACATATATATTAAGAGACACATTCTCCCACAGAGACACTAATACACACACACACACAGACACAAATGCACACACTGACACAAACAAACACTAATACACACACTCACTGACACAGATGCACTAATACAAACACTCACAGAGACACTAATACACACACTTAAAGACACACAGAGACACTAATACGCACAATCACTGACACGCAGATGCACTGATGAAAATTGACAAACGTACACTACTGCAGACACTCACAGAAACAGATACACTAATACACACATAGACACACAGGCAGTAATACACACACTTACAGACACACAAACACAAATACACACATTCACATACACACAGATAGACACTAATGCACACACTCAATCACACACACAAAGACACCAAAGCACACAATCACACACGGATACACTAATGCACACCAACTCACATGCTTAAACAGAGACACGAGTACACATATCCACATGCCGAAACAGGACACTAATACACACACTCACACACACAGACACGAATACACATACTCACAGACACACGGAGACACTGATACAAACACTCACGGAAACAGAGACACTAATACACACACTCAAAGACACGCAGAGACAATAATACACGCACTCACACATAGACACGAATACACTCGCACAGGTACACAGCAACACTAATACACACACTTACATACAGAGATACACTGATACACACAATCACTGACTCACACAGACACGAATACACACACTCACAGGCACACAGAGACACGAATATAAACACACAGAAACTAATAGACACACTCACAGACCTATACAGGGATACCAATACGCACACACACTCACAAAGATACTAATACACATAGTCACACACACAGACATGAATATACACACTCACAGACACGCACAGACAGTGATACGCACAATCACATACACACTAACACTAATACACACACTCGCACAAACAGACACTAATGCACACACTCACTCAAACACACAAAGTCACCAATGCACACAATCTCTCACACACAGATACACTAATACACACACAGTCATACACCTAAACAGAGACAATAAATACACACACTCACTCACACAAATAAACAGTAATACACACACAGATACATCAAAACGCACACTCACAGACACACATATGCACTAATACACACACTCACAGACACACTGACACTAATACACACACTCACACAAACAGACACTAAAAACACTCTCACTGACACAGAGACAATAATACACACACGCACAGTGAGAAATACACACACTAACTAATGCATACACACAAACACTAATGCACACACTCACAGACTTACCACAGACACGAACACACACAGACACTAATACACACTCACTGACCCATAGAGACAGAACTATGTACACAGACACACACTGACATTAATACACACCCTCACACACAGAGAGACACAAATGAACACACTCACAGGCACAGAGACAATAATACCACACTCACACACATATACTAATACACACTCACAGACACACTGAGACTCTAATACACACACTCACACACAGATACACTAATACACACATTCACTGACTCACACAGACAATAATACACCAACTCACAGACCTACATCGAGACACTAATACGCACACACACTCACAAATACACTAATATGCACACTCTCACACACAGCCATGTATATACCCACTCACAGACACACACAGACAGTAATACGCACACTTACACACACACACACACACACTGACACTAATGCACACACTCGCACAAACAGACACTAATACACCCATTCACTGACACACACATACACTAATACAAACTCTCACAGAAACAGAGACACTAATACACACATAGACACACAGAGAATAATACACACACTCACAGACACAGACACAAATACACATACTTACATACGCACAAATAGACACTAATGCACACACTCACTGGCACACACACAGAGACACTAATTCACATTCACAGACACACATATACACGAATACACACTCACTCGCACAGAGACAGTGATGCACACACTCACAGACATACTCACAGACAGTAATACAAACACTCACACACACAGATAAACTAATACAAACACTCAATGACACAGAGGCACGAATACACAAACTCATAAACAAACACAGCCACACACAGATACATTAATGCACGCACACACAGACATACACATATACTAATACGCAACTCACGCACACACAGAGGCACTAATACACACACTCACAGTTACGCAGGCACTAATACACACATTCAATGACAAACAGAGATACTAGTGCACACACTCACTGACACGCAGATACACTAATACAAACTCACAGACACACACACACTAAGAGACGCACTCTCACACACAAACACTAATTCACACACTCACAAACACGCACAGACACTAATACACACACGCAGACACTAATACACATACTCACTGACACATAGAGACAGTAATATACACACTCACAGACACACGGAGACTCTAATGCACACATTCACAAATACTGAGACAATAATACACACACTCACACACAGACAGAAACAGTAATATAAAAACTCACACACAGACACTAATTCACACACTCACAAGCACACATTGAGGCACTAATACACACACTCACTGACACACAGAGGCACTAATGTACACACTTACATACACAGACATTTAAATACACAAACACAGACACACACAGAGACAATGATACACACATGGAACAGTAATACACACAATCACAGACTCACCCAGGCACAAACACACACACTCGCAGACACACAGAGACACTAATACATACATTCACACACAAATAGTCACACAAAGACTCATATTCACACACTTCCAGACATACACAGAGACTAATGCACACAGTCACAGAAACACAGACAATGATACACACACTCATCGAAAGGCTCAAAGACAATAATACACGGCCACAGGCACATACAAAGACAGTAATACATACACTCACAGACACACAAACACACAATCACACAGAGACACTAATACACGCGCTCAGAGACACGCACAGCCACTAATACACACACTGACACACAGCGACACGAATACACACACTCACACACACACAGGCACTATCACACAGCTCACAGCCAGACAGGTACACTAATACACACACTCACACACACTAATAGAGGCACTCACACACAGGCACTACTGCACTCACACAGATATGCACACGCACTACTGCACACATCTCACAAACACTCACAGATACACTAATACACTCAGAAACACAGACACACATACTCGAATACACACACTGACTCACAAAGAGACACTAATGCTCACACGCACACACAGAGACACTAATTCACACTCTCACAGACACAAATACACACACGCAGAGACACATGGAGACTCTAATTCACACACAGACACTAATGCACACACTCATACACAGCGACACGGATACCCACACTCACACACACACAGACACTGTCACAAGCTCACAGACAAACAGATACACGAATGCACACGCTCACACACACTAATAGAGTCACTCACACACACAGGCACTGCTGGACTCACACACACAAACACAGGCACTAATGCACACATTTCACAAACACTCACAGGTACACCAATACCCACAGACACATGGAAACTCCAATTCACACACACGGACACTAATGCACACTCGCAGACACACGGAGACTCTAATGCACTTAATCACACACACAGACAGTCATTAATACGCACACTCGCAGACATAGAGAGAGACTGTCATGTGAGAGTACCTGTAAGAAATTGGTGTTTAGAAATGGGTGTGTATATAATATCTGTAGTGAGAGTGCCTTCAATAAATGGGTGTTTATTAATGCAGTGATGTCAGAGAATTTGTGGAGCTGGACTGTCTGTCAGCGTTTTACTTTCGTTTTCGCCTGTTTGCTGCAGGGTGTGTTCTAGGTTTGTTTTCTGTGTTGGAGCTGAAGCCAAACAGAGCGAGTGTGCTGTTGATCTCTCTGCCATGAAAATAATATATCTTGATCATTTGGTGAATTCAGAATTATAAAAGTTCTCAGTAGTGAATGAGAACCTAATGTTCTTCTGGTAAAAGGTGTTGCTTAAGTCTTCTGTACGTAAAAAGGACATCTTACGGATTACTTAGTGTTGTATTCTTTGGGGGTTGAATGTGAATTAATGCTTGCTAAGTTGTTCACTGTATGTTTTAAAAAGGTTAAATCGAGTTCATAGAATAAACATTGTTTTGCTTTGAAAAAGACTTTTTAATTTCTGCTCAACCACATCTGTAAAGTGGGCCGTGTGCTCCCCATACCACAATCTGTTAAAATCGTGCGTCAGGGGCACTCCAGGTTATCTAAACCCTGGCCCATAACAACATTTATACACACACTCACAGAGACACTAACACACACACTCGCAGACACACAGAGAGACTAATACACAGAGTCACAGACACACAGAGACACGAATATATACACACTGTCCCAGACCCTTATACAGGCACTCACTGACACACAGAGACACTAATAAACACACTCAGAGACACACAAAGAGACACTAATACACACACTCACACAAACACAGACACATACTCACACACAGACACTGTTTTTTTTTTTAATTTCGTGTACCCAATTCAGTTTTTCCAATTAAGGGGCACTTTATCGTGACCAATCCACCTACCATGCACCTCTTTTGGGTTGTGCGGGCGAACCCCACGGAAACACGGGGCGAATGTGCAAACTCCACACGGACAGTGACCCAGAGCCGGGATTGAACCTGGGACCTCGGCGCCATGAGGCAACACGGCTCACCCACTGCGCCACCGGGCTGCCCCACACAGACACTAATACACACACGCAGACACAGACATCCACTCATGCACAAACTCGAAGGCACTCTCACAGACACTGATCCACACACAGAAAAACTGAGACACTAATACACCCACTGACACACATTCACGAATACACACACTCACTGACACTCAGACACACTAATCCACACACTCACACAACACATGGAGACACTAATACACACAGTAACACACACAGGTAGTAAAAGGCACACTCAAAGACACAGGCAGAGACATTAATAAACACACATAGACACACAGGGACAATAATACACCCACTCACACATCCACTAATACACACACTCACAGACATACAGAGACACAATGCACACACTCACTGACACACAAATACTAATATACACATTTACATAGACAGTGACACATAAACACACAGACAGACACACACAGATACAATGATACACACATAGGGACAGTAATACACACAATCACAGACTCACAAATGCACTAATACACACACTCACTGACACAGACATGCACTAATGTACACACTTAGATACACAGAGACATTTAAACACACACAGACACACACAGATACAATGCTACTCACATGGGACAGAAATACAAACGCTCACCCAGGCACAAACACACACACTCACAGGCACACAGATACACTAATACACACACTCACAGAAACAGAGACAATGATACACACACTCACATACACACACAAAGACAATAATACACAGTGACAGACATATACAAATACAGTAATACACACAGTCAGAGACACACATACACACACTCACACAGAAACACTAATACACACATTCGCACACACACGGAATCACTAATCCACGCACTCAGAGACACACAAACACTAAAAAACACACATAGAGCGACACAAATACACACACTCACACGTACACAGAGACTAGCACACAGCTCACAGACAGACAGATACACTAATACACACACTCACGCACACTAATAGAGACGCTCACGCACACAGATACTACTGCACTCACATACACCCAGGCACTAATGCACACATCACACAAACTCTCACAGATACATTAATACGCACAGAAACACACATACTGTAATACACATACTCACTGACACACAAAGAGACACTAATGCACACACTCACACACACAGACACTAATTCACGCTCTCATATACGTAAATAATCAAACCCACAGACACATGGTGACACTAATTCACACAAATACAGACACTAATACACACTCACAGACATAGGGAGACTCTAATGCACTTAACCATACACACAGACAGTCACTAAAACGCACACTCGCAGACACACAGAGATACTGTCATGTGAGAGTACCTTTAAGAAATGGGTGTTTATAAATGGGTATGTGTATAAATATCTGTAGTGAGAGTATCTTTAAGAAATGGGTGTTTATTAATGCAGTGATGTCAGAGTGTGAGTCGAGCTGGGCTGTCTGTCTTCTTTTTACTTTCGTTTTAGGCTGTTTGCTCCACGGTATGTTTTAGATTTGTTTTCAGTGTTGGAGCTGAAGCCAGACAGAGCAGGTGCAGCGTTGATCTCTGCGACATGAAAAGACTATCTCTTGATCATTTGGTGAATTCAGAATTATAAATGGTCTCAGTAATAAATGTAAACCTAATGTGCTTCTGGTACAAGGTGTTTCTTAAGTTTTCTGGATGTCAAAATGACAGCTTACTGATTACTTAGTTTTGTATCTTTGGGAGTTGAATTTGAATGAATGGTTGCGAAGTTGTTCACTGTATGTTTTAAAAAGGATAACTTGAGTTCATAGAATAAACACTGTTTCGATTTGAAAAATAATTTTCCATTGCTGCTGTGCACACCTGTGGAGTGGGCCGTGTGCTCCCCATACCACAATCTACTAAAAGTTGTGGGTCATGGGGACTGCATGATACACTTTGGTGTTCTATAAAACCTGGCCATAACAACACTAATACACACACTTACAGAGACGCTAATTCACACTCGCAGACACACATAAAGACTAACACACACTCACAGACACACAGCGAGACTAATACACACACTCACACACAGAGACTCCAATACACACATTCGCAGACAAGAAGAGAGACTGATACACACACTCGCAGACACACAAATGCACTAAAACACACACTCGCAGTCTCACAGAAAATCTAATACGCACACTCACAGACACGCAGAGAAAGAAATATACACACAGTCTCCAAGACGCGAATACAGACAGTCACTGACACACAGAGACACTAATAAATACACTAATACACACACTCACACACGCAGAAACTAATACACACACACAGACACACAGAGACACTAATGCACAAACTCAAAGACCCGCAGAGACACTGATACACACGCACACAGACACACAGAGGCACTAATACACCCACTCACACACAGACACTAATACACACACTCACTGACACGCAGACACACTAATACACAAACTCACACAACAGACAGAGACACTAATACACATACTCACACATACAAATAGTAATACACACACTCAAAGCTACAGAGAGAGACTCTAATACACAAACTCACATACACACACAAACACACTAATACAGACACTCACTAACACAGAGATACACAAATACAGACCCACATACACACATACAGACACTAATACACACACTCACACACACATAGACATTAATACACGCACTCACAGATACATACTGGCACTAATGCACGCACTCATAATCATACACTGACACTAATACACACACATACACAGACCCGAGTGCACCCACGTAAAGACACAGGCAGGTACGAATGCACAAACACACAAACACACACAGCAACACACAGATACACTAATGCACGCACACACAGTCATACACATACACTAATACGCAACACACGCACACATAGATGCACTAACTACACACTCACAGACACATGTAGACCCTAATGCACTTAATCACACGCACAGACAGTCACTAATACGCACACTCACGGATGCACAGAGAGACTGTCATGTGAGAGTACCTGTCAGAAATGGGTGTTTATAAATGGGTGTGTATATAATATCTGTAGTGAGAGTGCCTTCAAGAAATGGGTGTTCATTAATGCAGGGATGTCAGAGAATTTGTGGAGCTGGACTGTCTGTCAGATTTTTACTTTTGTTTTAGGCTCTTTGCTGCAGGGTGTGTATTTAGTTTTGTGTTCAGTGTTGGAGCTGAAGCCAGACAGAGAAGGTGCGCTGCTGTTCTCTCTGCCATGAAATGAATATCTCTGGATTATTTGGTGAATTCAGAATTATAAAAGTTCCAAAGTAATGAATGTGAACCTAATGTGCTTCTAGTAAAAGGTGTTGCTTAAGTCTTCTGGATGTTAAAAGGACATCTTCCGAATTACTTAGTGTTTTATTCTTTGGGGGTTGAATTTGAGTTCATGGTTGCTAAGTTGTTCACTGTATGTTTTGAAAAGGTTAAATCGAGTTCTTAGAATAAACATTGTTTTGCTTTGAAAAATTCTTTTTAATTTCTGCTCAACCACACCTGTAGAGTGGCTTTGTGTTCCCCATACTACAATCTACTAAAATTGTGGGTCTGGGGAACTCCATGATACACTTTGGGGTTCTCTAAACCCTGGCCGATAACAACACTAATTCATATACTCACAGAAACACAGAGACACTAATATACTCGCAGACAAACAGAGGCACTAACACATTCACAGACACAGATACACGAACACACACTCACACTCACGCAGAGCCTCTAATACACACACACACACAGACATATACAGAGTCGAATACACACAGTTACAGACATAGAGAAAATAATAAACATTCACTCATACAGGTTGACAGTAATATACACACACAGACACGAATGCCCACTCTCTAAAACACATAGACAGTAATACACACATTGACAGCCACAGGGACACGAATACACACACTCTCACACACACTTAGAAAGTAGTACACACACTCAGACACAGAGACACTAATACACACACTCACAGGCACACAGAAACACTAATACACACACTCATGCACACAGACAGTAATACATACACTCACACACACTCACAGACAAACGGAGGCACCAATATGTTATGTAAATGTGGTCACACCCAAGGTGCAGGCAGAGAAATGGGTGACAACCAGAAAGGGCAGGCAGTCAGTGCAGGAATCCCCTGTGGTTGTCCCCCTCTCGAACAGATATACCCCTTTGGATACTGTCGGAGGGGATAGCCTATCAGGGGAAAACAGCAGCAGCCAGAGCAGGGGCACCACGGCTGGCTCTGATGTTCAGAAGGGAGGGTCAAAGCGCAGAAGAGTAAGAGTAATAGGGGACTCTATAGTCAGGGGCACAGATAGGCGCTTCTGTGGACGTGAAAGAGACTCCAGGATGGTATGTTGCCTCCCTGGTGCCAGGGTACAGGATGTCTCCGAACGGGTAGAGGGCATCCTGAAGGGGAGGGCAAACAGGCAGAGGTCGTTGTACATATTGGTACTAACGGCATAGGCATGAAGGGGCATGAGGTCCTGCAGCAGGAGTTCAGGGAGCTAGGCAGAAAGTTAAAAGACAGGACCTCGAGGGTTGTAATCTCGAGATTACTCCCTGTGCCACGTGCCAGTGAGGCTAGAAATAGGAAGATAGAGCAGCTAAACACGTGGCTAAACAGCTGGTGTAGGAGTGAGGGTTTCCATTACCTGGACCACTGGGAGCTCTTCCGGGGCAGGTGTGACCTGTATAAGAAGGACGGGTTGCATCTAAACCGGAGAGGCATAAATATCCTGGCCGTGAGGTTTGCTAGTGTCACACGGGAGGGTTTAAACTAGTATAGCAGGGGGGTGGGCACGGGAGCAATAGGTCAGAAGGTGAGAGCATTGAGGGAGAACTAGGGAATAGGGACAGTGTGGCTCTGAGGCAGAGCAGACAGGGAGAAGTTGCTGATCACAGCGGTTCTGGTGGCCTGAAGTGCGTATGTTTTAATGCAAGGTGTATAACGGGTAAGGCAGATGAACTTAGAGCTTGGATTAGTACTTGGAACTATGATGTTGTTGCCATTACAGAGACCTGGTTGAGGGAAGGGCAGGATTGGCAGCTAAACGTTCCAGGATTTAGATGTTTCAGGCGGGATAGAGGGGGATGTAAAAGGGGAGGCGGAGTTGCGCTACTGGTTCGGGAGAATATCACAGCTGTACTGCGAGAGGACACCTCAGAGGGCAGTGAGGCTATATGGGTAGAGATCAGGAATAAGAAGGGTGCAATCACAATGTTGGGGGTTTGCTACAGGTCTCCCAACAGCCAGCGGGAGATAGAGGAGCAGATAGGTAGACAGATTTTGGAAAAGAGTAAAAACAACAGGGTTGTGGTGATGGGAGACTTCAACTTCCCCAATATTGACTGGGAGTCACTTAGTGCCAGGGTCTTAGACGGGGCGGAGTTTGTAAGGAGCATCCAGGAGGGCTTCTTAAAACAATATGTAGAGAGTCCAACGAGGGAAGGGGCGGTACTGGACCTGGTATGGGGGAATGAGCCCGGCCAGGTGGTAGATGTTTCAGTAGGGGAGCATTTCGGTAACAGTGACCACAATTCAGTAAGTTTTAAAGTACTGGTGGACAAGGATAAGAGTGGTCCTAGGATGAATGTGCTAAATTGGGGGAAGGCTCATTATAACAATATTAGGCGGGAACTGAAGAATATAGATTGGGGGGGCGGATGTTTGAGGGCAAATCAACATCTGACATGTGGGAGGCTTTCAAGTGGCAGTTGAAAGGAATTCAGGACCGGCATGTTCCTGTGAGGAAGAAGGATAAATACGGCAATTTTCGGGAACCTTGGATGACGAGAGATATTGTAGGCCTCGTCAAAAAGAAAAAGGAGGCATTTGTCAGGGCTAAAAGGCTGGGACAGACGAAGCCTGCGTGGAATATAAGGAAAGTAGGAAGGAACTTAAGCAAGGAGTCAGGAGGGCTAGAAGGGGTCACGAAAAGTCATTGGCAAATAGGGTTAAGGAAAATCCCAAGGCTTTTTACACGTACATAAAAAGCAATAGGGTAGCCAGGGAAAGGGTTGGCTCACTGAAGGATAGGCAAGGGAATCTATGTGTGGAGCCAGAGGAAATGGGCGAGGTACTAAATGAATACTTTGCATCAGTATTCACCAAATAGAAGAAATTGGTAGATGTTGAGTCTCGAGAAGGGTGTGTAGATAGCCTGGGTCACATTGAGATTCAAAAAGACGAGGAGTTAGGTGTCTTAAAAAATATGATAAGTCCCCAGGGCCTGATGGGATCTACCCCAGAATACTGAAGGAGGCTGGAGAGGAAATTGCTGAGGCCTTGACAGAAATCTTTGGATCCTCGCTGTCTTCAGGGGATGTCCCGGAGGACTGGAGAATAGCCAATGTTGTTCCTCTGTTTAAGAAGGGTAGCAAGGATAATCCCGGGAACTACAGGCCGGTGAGCCTTACTTCAGTGGTAGGGAAATTACTGGAGAGAATTCTTCGAGACAGGATCTACTCCCATTTAGAAGCAAATGGACGTATTAGTGAGTGGCAGCACGGTTTTGTGAAGGGGAGGTCGTGTCTCACTAACTTGATAGAGTTTTTCGAGGAGGTCACTAAGATGATTGATGCAGGTAGGGCAGTGGATGTTGTCTATATGGACTTCAGTAAGGCCTTTGACAAGGTCTCTCATGGTAGACTAGTACAAAAGCTGAAGTCACACGGGATCAGGGGTGAGCTGGCAAGGTGGATACAGAACTGGCTAGGCCATAGAAGGCAGAGAGTAGCAATGGAAGGATGCTTTTCTCATTGGAGGGCTGTGACCAGTGGTGTTCCACAGGGATCAGTGCTGGGACCTTTGCTCTTTGTAGTATATATAAATGTTTTGGAGGAAAATGTAACTTGTCTGATTAGTAAGTTTGCAGACGACACAAAGGTTGGTGGAATTGCGGATAGCGATGAGGACTGTTAGAGGACACAGCAGGATTTAGATTGTTTGGAGACTTGGGCGGAGAGATGGCAGATGGCGTTTAATCCGGACAAATGTGAGGTAATGCATTTTGGAAGGTCTAATGCAGGTAGGGAATATACAGTGAATGATAGAACCCTCAAGAGTATTGAAAGTCAAAGACATCTAGGAGTACAGGTCCACAGGTCATTGAAAGGGGCAACACAGGTGGAGAAGGTAGTCAAGAAGGCATACGGCATGCTTGCCTTCATTGGCCGAGGCATTGAGTATAAGAATTGGCAAGTCATGTTGCAGCTGTATAGAACCTTAGTTAGGCCACACTTGGAGTATATTGTTCAATTCTGGTCGCCACACTACCAGAAGGATGTGGAGGCTTTAGAGAGGGTGCAGGAGAGATTTACCAGAATGTTGCCTGGTGTGGAGGGCATTAGCTATGAAGAGCGGTTGAATAAACTCGGTTTGTTCTCACTGGAACCAAGGAGGTTGAGGCGAGACCTGATAGAGGTATACAAAATTATGAGGGGCATAGACAGAGTGGATAGTCAGAGGCTTTTCCCCAGGGTAGAGGGGTCAATTACTAGGGGGCATAGGTTTAAGGTGAGAGGGGCAAGGTTTAGAGTAGATGTACGAGGCACGTTTTTTACGCAGAGGGTAGTGGGTGCCTGGAACTCGCTACCGGAGGAGGTGGTGGAAGCAGGGACGATAGTGACATTTAAGGGGCATCTTGACAAATACATGAATAGGATGGGAATAGAGGGATACGGACCCAGGAAGTGTAGAAGATTGTAGTTTAGTCGGGCAGCATGGTCGGCGCGGGCTTGGAGGGCCGAAGGGCCTGTTCCTGTGCTGTACATTTCTTTGTTCTTTGTTTGTTCTAATACACACACTCACAGACACATAGATAAAATAATACGCACACTCACACACACAGAGACAATAATACACACACTCACAGACAAACGGAGGCACCAATACACACACTCACAGACACACACAGATACAGTAATACGCACACTCACACACACAGAGACATTAATACACACACTCACACAAAGAGTCACTAATACGCACACTCACAGGCACACTGAGACACTGATACACACACTCACACACACACAGACTCTAATACACACAGACACAGAGACAATAATACACACATTCACAGAGACAAAGAACATAAAATATAGAACATTACAGCGCAGTACAGGCACTTCGGTCGTCGATGTTGCGCCG
The DNA here is from genome assembly GCF_047496885.1 of Scyliorhinus torazame. NCBI lineage: Eukaryota > Metazoa > Chordata > Chondrichthyes > Carcharhiniformes > Scyliorhinidae > Scyliorhinus > Scyliorhinus torazame. Next base: position 137,615,298 of record NC_092726.1, on the reverse strand, counting down.
ACCTGTGAAACCACTCTAAAGCCCATCTACACTATTCCTTTATCGCCCATATGTCTATCCAATGACCATTTGAATGCCCTTGGTGTTGACGAGTCCACTCCTGTTGCAGGCAGGGCATTCCATGCCCTTGCTACTCTCTGAGTAAAGAACCTACCTCTGAAATCTGTGTTAGATCTATCTCTCCTCAATTTAAAGCTATGTCCCCTCGTGCTGGACATCACCATCCGAGGAAAAAGGCTCTCACTGTCCACCCTATACATTCCTCTGATCATCTTGTATGCCTCAATTAAGTCACCTCTTAACCTTCTTCTCTCTAACGAAAACAGCCTCAAGTCCCTCAGTCTTTCCTCATAAGATCTTCCCTCCATACCAGGCAACATTCTGGTAAATCTCCTCTGCACCATTTCCAATGCTTCCACATCCTTCCTATAATGCGGCGACCAGAATTGCACGCAATACTCCAAATGCGGCCGCACCAGAGTTTTGTACAGCTGCAACATGACCTCATGGCTCTGAAACTCAATCCCTCTACCAATAAAAGCTAACACACCGTACGCCTTCTTAACAACCCTCTCAACCTGGGTGGCAACTTTCAGGGGTCTATCTACATGGACACAGAGATCTATCTGCTCATCCATACTGCCAAGAATCTTACCATTAGCCCAGTACTCTCTCCTGTTATTCACACTTTTCTGTACACACATTCGCAGACAGAGTAACACTCACATTCACACACAGCAGGCATACACACAAACGCTGACACACAGAGATACAAATACACAAACTCACAGAGACACAAAGGGACACTAATGCACACACACACAGACACTAATACACAGACTCACAGAGTCACAAATACACACACTCACAAACACAGAGAAACACACATATATATATACTCACTGGCATCAATCAAAACACTGTCACACGCACATAAATAGCCTCAAACTCGCCTTCTCCCACACACCCACAGACACACACAAATCCACTCAGTCAAACTTACGCACACACACAGATACACAGAGAGACACTCAGAGTACTGAGGTACGCATGCATTCCCACGCACACCAGCACAAACATTTACAACTGCCATACACAAACACACTCACTCGTGCAAGCACTCTCAAGCACACATACACACCTCCGTACACCTACACACACATCCATACATACTCCCCCACACCCTCAGACACCCATCTACAGACATAGCCATGTACAATCACGCAGAGATACACTTATTCACACACGCAATTACCTACTAAAAAACACATTCACACACCTTATCACACCTCCTCACACCACTCCCACACACATACTGACCCAAACACACACTGGCACTCACTCCCGTACAAGCAGACACACCCACACCTACACACACATGCACACCCAGAATGACACCAACACCCACCCACTCATATACACTTAACAGACGCACACACACTCACAATCCACACATACAGACACCACACACAAATTTAACCACACTTAGACGGATACACCCAGACAGCCAACCCATACATCCTCATGCACACACATTGCCGGCACACAGACACTCCCACTCTCACACACCCACATGCAGACAGCCACATACTTACCCACACACACACATACACCCTCGCACCCCCACACACAAACACAACCACACAGGCACACACTCACGCACAAACATACATCCACACGCACATTAACTCGCTTATACGCACACACAATCACACACGTACACCCATAAATACACCAAAAGCAAACGTTCCCACAAATACAAGCCAACAAACACACCGACACATGCACACGCACACAACGATGTATACAAATACACATTCACTCACACACCAAAACCTGCACACAAACTCTCACCTACGCACATACTCACACTCACACACAGACTCACACACAGACACAAATGCGTGCACACACACATGGATCCACACACGCAAGCCCACACGCACTCCCACATAGACACTGACACTCATATAAACACATACTAAGACACACTAATACACAGTCCACTCACACACTCAAAAGACACACAGGCTCCAACGCTCACTCACACAGACGCACTCCAACACACATGCAAAAACGTGCACACATACACGCTCATACCCAGACGACAACATACCCACACAGATACATATACAGACACACAACAATGAGTGCACTCAGACACACCCAACCGCGTGCCAACAACTCACAACTACACACAATCTCACACGTCCACACACATACACGCCCACACCCACCCATACTCAGGCACTCCCAACACACACAAACACACCCGTACTGACACATACCTACACACAGACAAACACACACGCATTAACCCCCCAGACACACGAACTCCCCCCACACACACTCAGCCCCCACAACGACACTAACCTCACGTACAGATTACCCCCCCAATACACTAATCCCACCCCTATACACATACACTAACCTCCCCCCCACAGACACATACACTAACCCCCTCACACGAATACTAAGGCTCCCACGCACACTAACACCACCACCCCTACCACACACACACACAAACACAGACACACACACACATTCACACACTAACCACCCGCACACACGCACTAACTCCCCCCACACACACTAAACCTCCACACACAAACATACTAACCCCCCACACACACATTAACCACTCCACACATACAATCGCCCCCCCCACACACTAACCCCCCACGCACACACACGAACCACCCCCACACACAAACCCTCCCAAACACTAACCAGCTTCCCCGCACACACACATTAAAACCCCCATGCATATGAAACTCCCCGCACGCACTAACGCCCTCCCCCCCCCACACTCACTAACCCCCACTCACACACATTAACCCCCCCCCCCCACTCACACTAACCCCCTCCCCACACACACTGATCCCTCCACACACACAGACACCCCACACACTACCGCCCCCATAAGCACACTAACCCCCAACACACACAGACACTATCTCGCCACCGCACACACACTAACGCCCACACACGCTCACCCCCCCACACACACTAAACCCCCCGGTACACTCACTATCCCTCACACACCCTAACCCCCCATACATACTAACCCGCCCTCCACACACGCAAACTAACCTCCCCCCCACACACACACACAGTCACCCGCCACACACTAACTCCCCCCCCCACACACTAACCCCCCCCGACACACACATTAACCCCCCTCCCCACAAACACGAACCTCCCAAACAGACACTAACCCCCCACACCCACACACTAACCACACCCACATACTAACCGCCCCCATACGCACAATAACCCCCAGCCCACACACAAACTAACTCCCTCACAAACAACCCCACACACAAACCAACCCCCAGACACACTCACTATTCACCCACGCACACCCTACCCCCCCCCACACGCTAACCCCTCCAAACACACACTAAACACCCCCGACACACACTAACTCCCCCGCCCACACACACACACCCTACACCCTCACACAGACACTAACCCCCCACACACACATTAACCCCCCAAATACACTAACCGCACCCGCCCACACAGACTAACACCCCCACATACACTAACCCCTCTTCACTAACGCCCCACACAGTAACCTACCACAAACACTGACCACCACACACACAATCCTCCCATACACAAACACACTAACTCCCCCGCCCACACACACACTAACGCTCCACACACAAACACACCCTCCACAAATACTAATCTCCCCACGCACACAAACGCCTCCCCCACCGAATGAACCCCAAACACAAAATCACTCCCCAGACGCACACTAACTCACGTCCACAGACACTAACCCCCTACGCACGCACTATCCCCTCCACACACACTAACCCCCCCCACACGCTACCACCCCCACACGCACACTAACACCCACCCCACACACACATTAACGCCTCACACACACTCAGCCCCTCACACACGCACAACCCCCCACACACTAACCACGCACACACAGACACTAACCCCACGCACACATGAACCCCCCAAACACTAACACCCCCCACACATACACCATGCCCCCCCCCAACACGCACACACTAAACCCCCTCACAAGCATACAAATGTCCCCGCATACACTTGCCCCCCACACACACTACCCACCCACACACACACTAATACCCCACACGCACTAAATCCCCACACACTACCACCCCCACATACACTAACCGACCACCACACACACTAACGCCGCGCATGCACACTAAGCCACCACACACACACTAATCCCCCGACACACACACACACACACTAATACACCTACATTACACACTTACCCCATACACACATCCAATAACCCCCCCCCACACACACACTAACCCCCCCCCCCCACAAACGTACACTAACACCCCACACACACTGAACCCCCCACACACACACACTAACCCCCCACGCACACACACTAACCACACCCACACACACAAACCCTCCCAAACACTAACCAGCTTCCCCGCACACACACATTAAACCCCCCATGCACACGAAACCCCCCACACGCACTAACGCCCTCCGCCCCACACACTCACTACCACGCACCCACACACACTAACCCCCCCCCCACTCACACTAACCCCCTCCCCACACACACTAATCCCTCCACACACACAGACACCACACACACTACCGCTCCCATAAACACACTAACACCCAACACACACACACACTAAATAACCCCCCCACACACACTAACGCCCCCACCACTCACCCCCCCAACCACACACTAAACCCCCCGACACACTCACTATCCCTCACACACCCTAACCCCCCATACATACTAACCCGCCCGCCACACACACAAACTAACCCCTCCACACACACACAAACACCCGTCACACACTAACTCCCCCACACACACTAACCCCCCCGACACACATTAACCCCCCTCCCCACACACAGTAACCTCCCAAACAGACACTAACGCCCCACACCAACACACTAACCACACCCCACACATTAACCGTCCCCATACGCACAATAACCCCCACCCCACACACAAACTAACCCCCTTACAAACAATCCCACACACAAACCAACCCCCAGACACATTCACTATTCACCCACACACACCCTACCCCCCCCCCCCCCACACACTAACCCCTCCAAACACACACTAAACACCCCCGACACACACTAACTCCCCCCCACACACACACACACTAAACCCTCAAACAGACACTAACCCCCACACGCATTAACCCCCCAAATGCACTAACCGCACCCCCCACACAGACTAACACACCCCACATACACCAACCCCTCTTCACACGGACACTAACGCCCCACACAGTAACCTACCAGAAACACTGACCACCACACACACAATCCCCCCATACAGAAACACACTAACTCCCCCGCCCACACACACACTAACGCGCCACACACAAACACACTAACCCTCCACAAACACTAATCTCCCCACGCACACAGACACCACACACACGACCGCCCTCATAAGCACACTAACCCCCAACACACACACACACACAGACACCCACAACACCCCCACAGACTGAACCCTAAACACAAAAACCCTCCCCAGACGCACACTAACTCCCGTCCACACACACTAACCCCCTACGCACACACTATCCCCTCTACACACACTAACCCCCCCCACACGCTACCACCCCCACACGCACACTAACCCCCACCCCCCACACACACATTAACGCCTCACACACACACACAAACCATCCCCACACACACAAACTACTCCCCCACACACACAAACACCCGCCATACACTAACACCCCACACTCTAACCCCGTCCCACACACTAACCCCCCACACAGACACTGACCCCACACACACATTAAGCACCCAAATACACTAACCCCCCACAAACACACACTAACACCTCCACCCAATCAAACACTGACCCCCCCGCTCACACACACTAGCCGCCCCCCCCCCAACAAACACATTAACGCCGCCGCCCCCCAGACACACACACACTAACCCCTCCCACACACACTAACCCCCGACACAGGCACACACTAAACCCCCCACACACACTAACCACACCGCACCCTCACACACACGCTAAACACTCCACACACATTAACCCCAACGCACACAATAAACCCCCGCGCGCGCACACACACAATAACCCACCCCAGGCTCACTAATAAACCCACCCCACACACACCCAAACCCCCGACACACACACACTAACTCCCCCCACACACACACTAAACCCCGACACACACACACTAACCACCCCCACACTCACTAACCACCCCACACACACTAAGCCCCTCACACACACACAAACCCCCACACACTAACCTCGCACACACAGCCACGAACCCCACACGCACATTAACCCCACAAACACACTAACCCCCCCCCCACACACACACACACTATGCCCCCCCACACAGACACTAACCCCCCTCACACGCATACAAAGGTCCCCACATACACTTGCCCCCACACACACACTACCCACCCACACACACTAATACCCCACACACACTAAACCCCCACATACTACCACCCCCACATACACTAACCGCCCACCACACACACTAATCCCGCGCATGCACACTAACCCACCACACACACTAATCCCCCCGACACACATACACTAATCCCCTACATTACACACTTACCCCCTACACACATCCGCTAACACCCCCCCACACACACTAACCCCCCACACACGTACACTAACCCCCCCCACACACACTAATCACCCAAACGAACCCCTCAACACATACACTAACACCCCACACACACTAACCCCCGCCCACTCACACACTTACACCACACCACCCACACAGACGACCCCCCAAAACATGCACGATGACCCCCACAAACACCCCCACACACTAACCCCCACACACTAACACATACTGACCCCCCCACAAACACAATAAACCCTCCCACGCACACTAACCCCCCACACAAACACACTAAACCTCACACACACTCGTTAAATCCCCACACACAACAACCCCCCACACACACAATAACCAACCCACACACACACTACCCTGCCAACACACACACTAACCTAGTCTCCCCACACTCACGCACACACTAACCCCGCCCCACACACAAACCAACGCTCCCCACACACACACACCAACCCCCCACGCACACGCCAACCCCTCAACACTAACACACTAACCCCCCACACACACTAACCGCCCCACACACACTAGCCCGCCCCCCCACACACACACACACTAACACTCACCCACTCACGCACAAACCGCCCCACACACAGTAACCGCCCCACACACTGACCCCCGCACAAGCATACTAACCCCCAACACGGAGACTAATCCCATACACACTAACACCAACACCCCCCCTCCCCCGCACACAAACACCACACACATACACGAAACCCCCCCCACAAAGACTAACAATCCCCACGCACACACTAAGCCCCCCCCCGCAGCCTAACCATCCACACGTGAACTAATACCCGCCCCACACACACACTAACCCCACACACGCACTAACCGCCCTCCACACACTAAGCCCCCACGCATATTAACCCCCCACACACACTAACCCCCCACGCACACACTGACCCCTCCCACGCATACTAATCCCCCCCACACAGGCAAACACTTAACCCCCACACACAAAAGTTAAAACCACACTTACAGTAGCCCCCCCCACACACAATAACGCACCAGCACACACACACTAACCAACATGGCATGGGAACCTGGGTTGTAGTTTTAGGGTACGGGAGAATGAGAGTATAGAGGTCAGGAGCACAGATTTGACGTCGCAGGAGGGGGCCAGTGTTCAGGTCTACTTCAATGCCAGGAGTATACGAAACAAGGTAGGGGAACTGGCAGCATGGGTTGGTACCTGGGACTTCGATGTTGTGGCCATTTCGGAGACATGGATAGAGTAGGGACAGGAATGGATGCTGCAGGTTCCGGGGTTTAGGTGTTTTAGTAAGCTCAGAGAAGGAGGCAAAAGAGGGGGAGGTGTGGCTCTGCGAGTCAAGAGCAGTATTACGGTGGCGGAGAGGATGCTAGATGGGGACTCTTCTTCCGAGGTAGTATGGGCTGAAGTTAGAAACAGGAAAGGAGAGGTCACCCTGTTGGGAGTTTTTTATAGGCCTCCTAATAGTTCTAGGGGTGTAGAGGAAAGGATGGCGAAGATGATTCTGAATAAGAGCGAAAGTAACAGGGTAGTTATTATGGGAGACTTTAACTTTCCAAATATTGACTGGAAAATATATAGTTCGAGTACAATAGATGGGACATTTTTTGTACAGTGTGTGCAGGAGGGTTTCCTGAAACAATATGTTGACAGGCCAACAAGAGGCGAGGCCACGTTGGATTTGGTTTTGGGTAATGAACCAAGCCAGGTGTTGGATTTGGAGGTAGGAGAGCACTTTGGGGACAGTGACCACAATTCGGTGACGTTTACGTTAATGATGGAAAGGGATAAGTATACCCGCAGGGCAAGAGTTATAGCTGGGGGAAGGGCAATTATGATGCCATTAGACGTGACTTGGGGGGGGGGGATAAGGTGGAGAAGTAGGCTGCAAGTGTTGGGCACACTGGATAAGTGGGGCTTGTTCAAGGATCAGCTACTGCGTGTTCTTGATAAGTATGTACCGGTCAGGCAGGGAGGAAGGCGTCGAGCAAGGGAACCGTGGTTTACCAAGGAAGTGGAATCTCTTGTTCAGAGGAAGAAGGAGGCCGATGTGAAGATGAGGTGTGAAGTTTCAGTTGGGGCGATGGATAGTTACAAGGTAGCGAGGAAGGATCTAAAGAGAGAGCTAAGACGAGCAAGGAGGGGACATGAGAAGTATTTGGCAGGAAGGATCAAGGAAAACCCAAAAGCTTTCTATAGGTATGTCAGGAATAAGCGAATGACTGGGGAAAGAGTAGGACCAGTGAAGGACAGGGATGGGAAATTGTGTGTGGAGTCTGAAGAGATAGGCGAGATACTAAATGAATATGTTTCGCCAGCATTCACTCAGGAAAAAGATAATGTTGTGGAGGAGAATGCTGAGCCCAGGCTAATAGAATAGATGGCATTGAGGTTCGTAGGGAAGAGGTGTTGGCAATTCTGGACAGGGTGAAAATAGATAAGTCCCCGGGACATGATGGGATTTATCCTAGGATTCTCTGGGAGGCCAGGGAAGAGATTGCTGGACCTTTGGCTTTGATTTTTACGTCATCATTGGCTACAGGAATAGTGCCAGAGGACTGGAAGACAGCAAATGTGGTCCCTTTGTTCAAAAACGGGAGCAGAGACAACCCCGGCAACTATAGACCGGTGAGCCTCACGTCTGTAGTGGGTAAAGTCTTGGAGGGGATTATAAGAGACAAGATTTATAATCATCTAGATAGGAATAATATGATCAGGGATAGTCAGCATGGCTTTGTGAAGGGTAGGTCATGCCTCACAAACCTTATTGAGTTCTTTGATAAGGTGACTGAACAGGTAGATGAGGGTAGAGCAGTTGATGTGGTGTATATGGATTTCAGCAAAGCGTTTGATAAGGTTCCCCACGGTAGGCTATTGCAGAAAATACGGAGGCTGGGGATTGAGGGTGATTTTGAGATGTGGATCAGAAATTGGCAAGCTGAAAGAAGATAGAGGGTGGTGGTTGATGGGAAATGTTCAGAATGGAGTTCAGTTACAAGTGGCGCACCACAAGGATCTGTTCTAGGGCCGTTGCTGTTTGTCATTTTTATCAATGACCTAGAGGAAGGCGCAGAAGGGTGGGTGAGTAAATTTGCAGACGACACTAAAGTCGGTGGTGTTGTCGACAGTGTGGAAGGCTGTAGCAGGTTACAGAGGGACATAGATAAGCTCCAGAGCTGGGCTGAGAGGTGGCAAATGGAGTGTAATGTAGAGAAGTGTGAGGTGATTCACTTTGGAAGGAATAACAGGAATGCGGAATATTTGGCTAATGGTGAAGTTCTTGGAAGTGTGTATGAGCAGAGGGATCTAGGTGTCCATGTACACAGATCCCTGAAAGTTGCCACCCAGGTTGATAGGGTTGTGAAGAAGGCCTATGGAGTGTTGGCCTTTATTGGTAGAGGGATTGAGTTCCGGAGTCGGGAGGTCATGTTGCAGCTGTACAGAACTCTGGTACGGCCGCATTTGGAGTATTGCGTACAGTTCTGGTCACCGCATTATAGGAAGGACGTGGAGGCTTTGGAGCGGGTGCAGAGGAGATTTACCAGGATGTTGCCTGGTATGGAGGGAAAATCTTATGAGGAAAGGCTGATGGACTTGAGGTTGTTTTCGTTGGAGAGAAGAAGGTTAAGAGGAGACTTAATAGAGGCAGACAAAATGATCAGGGGGTTAGATAGGGTGGACATTGAGAGCCTTCTCCCGCGGATGGAAATGGCTGGCACGAGGGGACATAACTTTAAACTGAGGGGTAATAGATATAGGATAGAGGTCAGAGGTAGGTACTTTACGCAAAGGGTAGTGAGGCCGTGGAATGCCCTACCTGCTACAGTAGTGAACTCGCCAACATTGAGGGCATTTAAAAGTTTATTGGATAAACATATGGATGATAATGGCATAGTGTAGGTTAGCTGGCTTTTGTTTCGGTGCAACATCGTGGGCCGAAGGGCCTGTACTGCGCTTTATTGTTCTATGTTCTATGTTCTATGTTCTAACTCTCTCCACTCACACACTAACCCCAGCACACACTAACACCCAACACACACACTAACCAACCCCCACACACACTAACCCCCCACAAAGACACTAACCAACCCCCACACACACTAACTACCCCACACACACTGACCCGCCCCCCCCACACACTAACGACCCCACACACAATAACCACCCCACACACACTAACCCCCCACACCCACTAACCCCCCCCCACTCGCACTAACGCCACACACACTAATCCACACACACACTATAACACTCACTCACATACAAACATACTAGCCCCCCACACAAACTAATCTCCTCACACATTAACCCCCCACACACACACACGGACCGCCCCACCCACACTAACCCCCCACACGCTCACCAACCCCTCCTACACACACTATCCCCCCCCCACACAGACACACACTAAACACCCAACACATACACACTAACCGCCATAACACACACACTAATAACCCCCCCCCACACGCACAAACCCACCCTCCCCACACACACAGTAACCGCCCTCCACACACGCATTAACCCTCACACACACAGACACACTAACCCCCCACACACAAACCCTCCCACACGCACTAACCCCCCGACAAACACACACACTAACCACCCCACTCAATCACTAACCACCTCACACACATCCTAAATCCCTCACACACTCACAAACTCCCCCCCACATACTAACACCCCCACACGCACTGAATTCCCCATACACACATACTAACCCCCCACATACACACTAACTCATCACATATACACCAGACCATACCCACCCACACACTGACGCCCCCCCCCCCCGCACACCAACTAACCCCCGACAAACACAATAACCTCACACACACTAATCCCCCCACACTAAATCCACACCCCACACACACTAACCACCCCTCACGCACACTAACCCCCACCCCACACACACTGGCCCCGTCACCCACTCACATACAATCCTACACATACACTAACCCACCCACATACAAGCTCTATCCCCCCACACAAACCTTAACCCCACCACACACACTAACGCTCTACACACACACTAAACCTCCCACACACACTAACGTCCATCGACACACACACTACCCACCACACACAAACTAACCCCCAATCACCCACACACTAACCCCCAACACACACACACTAACCATCCCCACAAGCATTAACCACCCCCACACACTAACCCCCAAAGCACACACCCACTACCCCCCCCCCGCGGATACAGTAACCCTCCATACACAAACACACTAACCCCCCCCCCCCACACACATACACACACACCACCCTCCCCCCACAGAAAAACATACGAAACCCTCCCAACACATACACTTACCACCCCCCAAATACACACCCTAATCCACCCACGCACACACAACCGCCCAACACTAACCCCCCCTCTCGGACACACCACCCCCACACACAGAAACACATTAAACCCCCGAACACACACAAGCAACCGCACCGCCCATACCCTAAACGCCCACCACACAATCTAACCCCACACTCACACTAACCCAACCCACATACACTAATCACCCTCAACACACTAAAACGAACCCACGCCCACAAACACAAACAATCCCCCCCCCCCACGCACATTAACCCGCCCCAAACACTCACCAACCCCACACACACCAGCCTGCCCACAGATGTTCCAACCACCACACACAAACCCTCCACACCCATTATTCCCCTCACACACACACTAACCCCCTCCACACACACACTAACCCCCCCCACTCACACACTGACCAACCTCCCCCCACACACACACTAACACCCCCCCCACCCCCCACACACACACAAATCAACTCGCCCCACACACACTTACCCCAACATATACTAACCACTAACACACACACTAACCCGCCCACACACACTAACCCCCCACAAACACACTCACCAACTCCCACACATACTAACCTCCCCACACACTGACCACCCCCACACACAAGCGACCCCACACACAAAACACCCCACAAACAGTACCCCCCCCACACCCACTAACCCCCCACTCACACTAACGCCACACACACTAATCCCCACATACTGTAACACTCACTCACACACACACATCAACCACCCCACACACACTAACCCCCACAAACACACTAACCAACCCCCACACACACTAATCCCCCACAAGCACACTAACCAACGCCCACACACACTAACCCCCAACACACACACTAATCCGCCCACACACACGAACCCCTCACAAACACATTAACCAACCCCCACACACACTAACCCCCCACAAACACGCTATCCAACCCCCACAGTCACGAACCACCTCACACACACTAACCACCCCCACTCACACCCAGGGGCTGTTTAGCACAGGGCTAAACCGCTGGCTTTGAAAGCACACCAAGAGAGGCCAGCAGCACGGTTCAATTCCCGAAACAGCCTCCCCGAACAGGCGCCGGAATGCGAAGACTAGGGGCTTTTCACAGTAACTTCATTTGAAGCCTACTTGTGGAGATAAGCGATTTTCATTTAATTTCATTTCACACTAAACCCCCACCTCACGCACACTAACCCCCACCCAACACACACTGATCCCCTCACCCACACACAAACAACCCTCAACACACACTAACCCACCCACATACAAGCTCTATCCCCCCCCCCCGCACACACACTAACTCCCCGCGCACTAATGCCACCCCATCCAATAACTCCCACCCACACGCACACTAACCCCCACACACACTAACCCCCCAAACACACATTAACCCCTCAACACACACTAACCCCCCCCCACACACACACACACATGCACTAATCCTCCCCACACGCATTACCCACCTCCACACATTAGCCCCCGCCGCACTCACCCAGTAGCCCGGCACCGGGCGCATACACTAACCCTCCATAAACAAACACATTAAAAAAAACACTGACTAAGCCCCCCCCCCACACAAAAACATACTAAACCCTCCCAACACACACTTACCATCCCACACACACACACTAACCATCCCCCAAATACACACACTAATCTTCTCACGTACACTCACTAACCGCCCCACACTAACACCGTCCCTCGCACACACCACCCCCTCACACACAAACACACTAATGCCCCTAACATACGCACCCGCACCCCCCATAAACAAAACGCCCACCACACAATCTAACCACACACGTACACTAACCCACCCCCCACACACTGACCCCCCCACACACACATTAACCCCCCCCACACACTCATACCCCCCACACACACAATAAACCCCAACCACGCACACTAACTGTCCCACACACACTAACCCCTCCCCACACACGCTACCCCCCAAACATACTAACTTCACCACACAGACACACACTATACCCACCTCACACAAACGCTAAACCACCACACACACTAACCCCTCCCCACACACACAGAGGCTAACTCCCACACACGCTAATCCCCACACACACTAACCCCCCTCCCCCCACACACACACTAAACCCCACACACACACTAAAGGCCCTCACACACTCATAGCCCCCCACACACACTAACCCCCTCCAACTCACACACACTAACCACCCCCACACACACTAACCCGCCCGAACACACGCTAACCCCCGCACACACACTAACCCCCCCCCCGCACACACACTAACCCCCCCCCCGCACACACAACACCCCCCATACACTAACCCCCCCACCCCACACTAACCCCCCACGCACACTAAACCCCCCCCCCGCGCACGCACTAACCCCCCACACACACTAACCCCCCCTCCGCACACACACTAACCTCCCACACACACTAACCTCCCCACACACACTGACCCCGCCCCCACACACACGAACCCCCCCCACACATACTAACCCCCTCCACACACACACTAACCCCCACCCACACACTAACTGTCCAACACACACTAACCCCTCCCCACACACGCTAATCCCCCCCCCCCGCACACACACACACACACACACTAGCTCCACCACACAGACACACACTAAACCCACCACAGACAAACGCTAAACCCCCACACAAAAATCCCCCCCCCACACACACACACAGACTAACCCCCACACACACTAAGCCCTCAACACACACACACTAACCAACCCCACAAACACTAACCACCCCACACACACTAACCACCCCCAAACGCACACACTACCCCCCCACCACACACAATAACCCCCCACACAGTAAACGCCCCCAACACACACATTAACCACCCCACACTCACTAACACCCCCGCACACGCTAACCGCCAACAATACAAACTAACCACACATGCTCACACACGCTAAACCAATCCCACGCACACACTAATGCCCCCGGCACACACACTAACCCCCTCCCACGCAGACAAACACACTCCACACACACATACTAATCCCCCACACACAGTGACCACCATAAACACATCAACCCACCCACACATGATCTAACAGAGGGCAGTAGACCGGAGATGCTGATTGGCTGTTGCTGGAAACATTTGCATCAGTGCATTGCGGTCACTGCAGCCAGAAGTTGTACCTGAGAAAGACACCCTCCGTGTTCAACTGAAGGCAAGCATCCAGCAGAGGGCAGTAGAGCGGAGCTGCTGATTGGCTGTTGCGGGGAAAATTTGCATGAGTGCATACCGGTCAGAGCGGCCAGGAGGTGTACCTGAGAAAGACACCCTCCGTGCTCAAGTGAAGGCAAGCATCCAGCAGAGGGCAGTAGAGCGGAGCTGCTGTTTGGATGTTGAGGGGAAAATTTGCATCAGTGCATTGCGGTCACTGCATCTTGAAGGTGGTTTGTGCAGGAGCTGTTGTCAAGTGACCGTTAAACCCCAAACAATTGTTCAGTGTTTCACACCCTACCTCCCACTCTAACTACAAAAAGACAATCACTGTAAGGATCCCAGCCGAATAAAGATAAAGAGGGAGACTCGAGGGCAAGTTGAAGTCTAACGGTGACGTCACAGCATGCAGTTACGTGATTGGCTGGTGACTGGTAAGTATTTTGTCTTTTCCCTGAGGTGTTGTTGTGCGGGGCGCAGTGGTTGCTGAGTGAGTGCTTGCTGAGAAGGGGAGTAAGTTTTTTTAAAAACTGGAGTTTCCAGCTGAATCCGGTCGGAGTGAGGACAGTGGGACTGCTGTGTAAGTAGTAACGATTTAAAGTGTTTGCGCAGGCCCATAACAGCTGATTGCTGTTTTTGTGTGGGGCGCCGTGGTTTTTGTTAAGTGTTTTATTTTTACCTGTATTTAAGTTGGGCAGTTTCCAAACCCTAGACACTACACTTGTAGTGTTCCCCCACCCTTCCACCTCCTTTAACCTAAGGGGTAGAGTGAATAACAGGTAAGCTATTTCTTTTTTTATTCAGAGGGGATGGCAGGGAAGGCAGTGCAATGTTCCTCCTGCAGACTGTTTGAGGTGAGGGACGCCGTCAGTGTCCCTGCTTATTTCACCTGTGCGAAGTGCACCCATCTCCAGCTCCTCATAAACCGCGTTCGGGAACTAAAGCTGGAGCTGGATGAACTTCCGATCATTCGTGAGACAGAGGTGCTGATAGATAGTAGCTTCAGGGATGTAGTTACTCCAACGAATGAAGATAGATGGGTGACGGTGAGAGGGGCTGGGAGGAAGCAGTCAGTGCAGGAATCCTCTGTGGTCGTTCCCTTCAGTAACACGTATACTGTTTGGGATACTTTTGATGAGGACGACCTACCAAGAGTAAGCCACGGTGAACGGATCTCCAGCACTGAGTCCGTCCCTGTGGCTCAGAAGGGAAGGAGGGAGAGCAGGAGAGCAATAGTTATTGGGGACTCGATAGTTAGAGGGACAGATAGACGGTTCTGTGGCAGCGAAGGAGATGCACGGATGGTATGTTGCCTCCCGGGTGCCATGGTCCGTGGCATCCCCGACCGTGTTTTCAGAATCCTTGAGGGGGAAGGGGGAACAGTCACAAGTCGTGGTACAAATCGGTACCAACGACATAGCTAAGAGAATGGACGGGGTTTTAAAACAGTAGTTTAGGAAGCTGAGAGCCAGGACAAACCATGGTGTCATCTCTGGGTTGTTGCCGGTGCCACGTGCTAGTGAGGTGAGCGACAGGGAGAGAGCGCAGATAAACACGTGGCTGCAGGGATGGTGTAGGAGGGAGGGTTTCAGGCACGTGGATAATGGGAGCATATTCTGGGGAAGGTGGGATCTGTACCGACAAGACGGTTTGCACCTGGACCAGAGGGGCACCAATATACTGGGGGAGAAATTTGGTACGGCTGTTTGGGGGGGGGGGTGTGCGGGGTGGTTAAACGAATTTGTCAGGGGGCTGGAAAAACGAGCTATAGTCCAGAAGCCAGTGTTGAGAGCAGTGACGAACTGAGGAAGGTATCAATGTCGCAGGAGTGTACTGGCAGACAGAAAGGTGGGTTGAAGTGTGTCTACTTCAATGCAAGGAGCATCCGGAATAAGGTACAAGGCAGACCGTCCAGTTTAAGACATGGTGGCATTGCCAGACAGTCGAGTCTCAGCCATGGTGGAATTGCCAGGCAGGCGGTCCAGTGTCAGACATGATGGAATTACAAGTTAGACGGTCCAGTGTCACACATGGATGAATTATATGGCATCCGATACAGTGTCAGACATGGCGGAACTGCCAGGCAGACGGTCTAGTGTCACATATGGTGGAATAACAAGGCAGACGGTCCAGTGTCAGACATAGCGGAACTGCCAGGCAGACGGTCTAGTGTCAGACATGGGGGAATTACAAGGCAGACGGTCCAGTGTCAGACACGGTGGAATTGCCAGGCATACGGTCCAGTGTCAGACATGGTAGAATTCCCAGGCAGACGGTCCAGTGTCAGACATTGTGGAATTGCCAGGCAGACGGTCCAGTGTCAGAGATGGTGGAATTGCCAGGCAGACGGTCCAGTGTCAGACATGGTGGAATTGCCAGACAGACGGTCCAGTGTCAGACATGGTGGAATTGCCAGACAGACGGTCCAGTCTCAGACATGGTGAAATTGCCAGACAGGCGGTCCAGTGTCAGACATGGTGGAATTGCCAGACAGACGGTCCAGTCTCAGACATGGTGAAATTGCCAGGCAGACGGTCCAGTGTCAGACATGGTGGAATTGCTAGGCAGACGTCCCCGTTTCTGACATCGTGGAATTACATGGCAGATGGTGCAGTGTCAGACATGGTGGAAATACAAGGCAGGCGGTTCAGTTCTAGACATGGTGGAACTGCCAGGCAGACAGTCCAGTCTCAGCTATGGTGGAATATCAAGGCAGACGGGATCCAGTGTCAGACATGGTTGAATTGCCAGGCAGACGGCCCAATGTCAGACATAGTGGAATTGCCAGGCAGACGGTCCTGTGTCAGACATGGTAGAATTGCCAGGCAGAAGGTCCAGTCTCAGACATGGTGGAAATACAAGTCAGAGGATCCAGTTTCAGACATTTTGGAATTGCCAGGTTGACGGTCCAATGTCAGACATGGAGGAATTACGGTGAAAATTTGCATCAGTGCATTACGGTCACTGAACCCGAATATACCTCTGCAAGACACCCTCTGTGTTCAAGTGAAGGCAAGCATCCCGCAGAGGGCAGTAGAACGGAGCTGCTGATTGGCTGTTCCGGGTAAAATTTGCATCAGTGATTTGCGGTCACTGCAACCAGAGGGTGTGCCTGAGCAAGACACCCTCCGTGTTCAAGTGAAGACAAGCATCCAACAGAGGGCAGTAGAGCAGCGCTGCTGATTGGCTGTTGCGGGACAAAATTGCATCTGTGCATTGCGGTCACAGCATCTTGAAGGTGGTTTGTGGAGGGTCTGTTGTCAAGTGACAGTTAAACCCCAAACAGTTGTTCAGTGTTTCCCTCCCTACCTACTCTTCAAGCCACCAAACATACGATGACTGTAAGGATCCCAGCCGAGTAAAGATAAAGAGGGAGATTCGAGGGCTTGTAGAAGTACAAAGAAGTCGAACCGTGACGTCACAGCCTGCAGGTAAGTGATTGGCTGGTGACTGGTAAGTAGTTTTTCTTTTCCCTGAGGTGTTCCCGTGCGGGGCGCAGGGGTTGCTGAGTGAGTGCTTGCTGAGAAGGGGAGTACTTTTTTACAAAACTTACTGTTGGGAATTTCCAGCTTGTACCCGGTCGGAGTGAGGACAGTGGGACTGCTGGGTCAATAGTACAGACTTAAAGTGTTTGCGCATGCGCATAACAGCTGATTTCTGTTCGTGTGTGGGGCGCAATGGTTGCTGGTTAAGTGTTTTATTTTTATTTTTACCTGTATTTAAGTTTGGTGGTTACGAAAACATAGACACTACACTTGTAGTGTCCCCCAGCCTTCCACCTCCTTTAACCTAAGGGGTAGAGTGAATAACAGGTAAGCTCTATCTTTCTTTTTCTCTTTTTATCTAGAGGGGATGGCAGGGAAAGCAGTGCAATGTTCCTGCTGCAGAATGTTTGAGGTGAGGGACGCCGTCAGTGTACCTGCTGATTTCAGCTGTGGGAATTGTACCCATCTCCAGCTCCTCAGAAACTGCGTCAGGGAACTGGAGCTGGATGAACTCCGGATCATTCGTGAGTCACAGGTGCTCAAAGATAGTAGCTTCAGGGATGTAGATACTCCTCAGAATCAAGAGAGATGGGTGACGGTGAGAGGGGCTGGGAGGAAGCAGTCAGTGCAGGGATCCCCTGTGGTCGTTAACATCAGTAACAAGTATACCGCTTTGGATACTGTTGATGGGGATGACCTACCAGGGGTAAGCCATGGTGTACGGATCTCCAGCACTGAGTCCATCCCTGTGGCTCAGGATGGAAGTAGGGAGAGCAGGAGAGCAATAGTTATTGGGGACACAATAGCTAGAGGGACAGATAGACGGTTATGTGTCAATGAAAGAGACTCGCGGATGGTATGTTGCCTCCCGAGTGCCAGGGCCCGTGACGTCTTGGACCGTGTTTTCAGAATCCTTAAGGGGGGGGGGGGGACAGTCACAAGTCGTGTTACACATCGGTACCAACGACATAGCAAAGAGAAGGGACGGGGATTTGAAACAGGAATTTAGGGAGCTAGAGTGGAAGCTCAGAGCCAGGACAAACCATGTTGCCATCTCTGGTTTGTTGCCGGTGCCACGTGCTAGTGAGGTGAGGAACAGGGAGATAGTGCAGATAAACACGTAGCTGCAGGGATGGTGTAGCAGGGAGGGTTTCAGGTCGTGGATAATTGGAGCACATTCTGCGGAAGGTGGGTCCTGGACAGACAGGACGGTTTGCACCTGAACCAGATGGGCACCAATATCCTGGGAGGGGGGGGGGGGGCGGACGAATTTGTCAGGGGGCTGTGATAACGAGCTGTAGTCCAGAAGGAGAGTGGAGAGTAGTGACGTACTGAGGAGGGTATCAAGATCGCAAGAGTGTACCGGCAGACAGAAAGGTGGGTTCAAGTGTGTCTACTTCTATGCAAGGAGCATCCGGTATATGGTACAAGGCAGACGGTCCAGTATCAGACATGGTGGAATTACAAGACAGTCGGACCAGACTCAGACATTTTAGAATTACAAGGCAGACGGTCCAATGTCAGACATGGTGAAATTACCAGGCAGACAGTCCAGTGTCAGACATGGTCGAATTGACAGTCAGACGGTCCAGTGTCAGACACGGTGGAATTCCCAGGCGACGGTCCAGTGTCAGACTTGGTGGAATTGCCAGGCAGATGGTCCAGTGTCAGACTTGGTGGAATTGCCAGGCAGAGTATCACAGCTATACAGCGAGAGGACACCTCAGAGGGCAGTGAGGCTATATGGGTAGAGATCAGGAATAAGAAGGGTGCAGTCACAATGTTGGGGGTATACTACAGGCCTCCCAACAGCCAGCGGGAGATAGAGGAGCAGATAGGTAGACAGATTTTGGAAAAGAGTAAAAACAACAGGGTTGTGGTGATGGGAGACTTCAACTTCCCCAATATTGACTGGGACTCACTTCGTGCCAGGGGCTTAGACGGGGCAGAGTTTGTAAGGAGCATCCAGGAGGGCTTCTTAAAACAATATGTAAACAGTCCAACTAGGGAAGGGGCGGTACTGGACCTGGTATTGGGGAATGAGCCCGGCCAGGTGGTAGATGTTTCAGTAGGGGAGCATTTCGGTAACAGTGACCACAATTCAGTAAGTTTTAAAGTACTGGTGGACAAGGATAAGAGTGGTCCGAGGATGAATGTGCTAAATTGGGGGAAGGCTAATTATAACAATATTAGGCGGGAACTGAAGAACATAGATTGGGGGCGGATGTTTGAGGGCAAATCAACATCTGACATGTGGGAGGCTTTCAAGTGTCAGTTGAAAGGAATACAGGACAGGCATGTTCCTGTGAGGAAGAAAGATAAATACGGCAATTTTCGGGAACCTTGGATGACGAGTGATATTGTAGGCCTCGTCAAAAAGAAAAAGGAGGCATTTGTCAGGGCTAAAAGGCTGGGAACAGACGAAGCCTGTGTGGCATATAAGGAAAGTAGGAAGGAACTTAATACAGTGAATGGTAGAACCCTCAAGAGTATTGAAAGTCAAAGAGATCTAGGAGTACAGGTCCACAGATCACTGAAAGGGGCTACACAGGTGGAGAAGGTAGTCAAGAAGGCATACGGCATGCTTGCCTTCATTGGCCGGGGCATTGAGTATAAGAATTGGCAAGTCATGTTGCAGCTGTATAGAACCTTAGTTAGGCCACACTTGGAGTATAGTGTTCAATTCTGGTCGCCACACTACCAGAAGGATGTGGAGGCTTTAGAGAGGGTGCAGAAGAGATTTACCAGAATGTTGCCTGGTATGGAGGGCATAAGCTATGAGGAGCGATTGAATAAACTCGGTTTGTTCTCACTGGAACGAAGGAGGTTGAGGGGCGACCTGATAGAGGTATACAAAATTATGAGGGGCATAGACAGAGTGGATAGTCAGAGGCTTTTCCCCAGGGTAGAGGGGTCAATTACTAGGGGGCATAGGTTTAAGGTGAGAGGGGCAAAGTTTAGAGTAGATGTACGAGGCAAGTTTTTTACGCAGAGGGTAGTGGGTGCCTGGAACTCACTACCGGAGGAGGTAGTGGAGGCAGGGACGATAGGGACATTTAAGGGGCATCTTGACAAATATATGAATAGGATGGGAATAGAAGGATACGGACCCAGGAAGTGTAGAAGATTGTAGTTTAGTCGGGCAGTATGGTCGGCACGGGCTTGGAGGGCCGAAGGGCCTGTTCCTGTGCTGTACATTTCTTTGTTCTTTGTTCTTTGTTTGTTCAAGGAGTCAAGAGGGCTAGAAGGGGTCATGAAAAGTCATTGGCAAATAGGGTTAAGGAAAATCCCAAGGCTTTTTACACGTACATAAAAAGCAAGAGGGTAGCCAGGGAAAGGGTTGGCCCACTGAAGGATAGGCAAGGGAATCTATGTGTGGAGCCAGAGGAAATGGGCGAGGTACTAAATGAATACTTTGCATCAGTATTCACCAAAGAGAAGGAATTGGTAGATGTTGAGTCTGGAGAAGGGGGTGTAGATAGCCTGGGTCACATTGTGATCCAAAAAGACGAGGTGTTGGGTGTCTTAAAAAATATTAAGGTAGATAAGTCCCCAGGGCCGGATGGGATCTACCCCAGAATACTGAAGGAGGCTGGAGAGGAAATTGCTGAGGCCTTGACAGAAATCTTTGGATCCTCGCTGTCTTCAGGGGATGTCCCGGAGGACTGGAGAATAGCCAATGTTGTTCCTCTGTTTAAGAAGGGTGGCAGGGATAATCCCGGGAACTACAGGCCGGTGGGCCTTACTTCAGTGGTAGGGAAATTACTGGAGAGAATTCTTCGAGACAGGATCTACTCCCATTTGGAAGCAAATGGACGTATTAGTGAGAGGCAGCACGGTTTTGTGAAGGGGAGGTCGTGTCTCACTAACTTGATAGAGTTTTTCGAGGAGGTCACTAAGATGATTGATGCAGGTAGGGCAGTAGATGTTGTCTATATGGACTTCAGTAAGGCCTTTGACAAGGTCCCTCATGGTAGACTAGTACAAAAGGTGAAGTCACACGGGATCAGGGGTGAACTGGCAAGGTGGATACAGAACTGGCTAGGCCATAGAAGGCAGAGGGTAGCAATGGAGGGATGCTTTTCTAATTGGAGGGCTGTGACCAGTGGTGTTCCACAGGGATCAGTGCTGGGACCTTTGCCCTTTGTAGTATATATAAATGATTTGGAGGAAAATGTAACTGGTCTGATTAGTAAGTTTGCAGACGACACAAAGGTTGGTGGAATTGCGGATAGCGATGAGGACTGTCTGAGGATACAGCAGGATTTAGATTGTCTGGAGACTTGGGCGGAGAGATGGCAGATGGAGTTTAACCTGGACAAATGTGAGGTAATGCATTTTGGAAGGGCTAATGCAGGTAGGGAATATACAGTGAATGGTAGAACCCTCAAGAGTATTGAAAGTCAAAGAGATCTAGGAGTACAGGTCCACAGATCACTGAAAGGGGCTACACAGGTGGAGAAGGTAGTCAAGAAGGCATACGGCATGCTTGCCTTCATTGGCCGGGGCACTGAGTATAAGAATTGGCAAGTCATGTTGCAGCTGTATAGAACCTTAGTTAGGCCACACTTGGAGTATAGTGTTCAATCCTGGTCGCCACACTACCAGAAGGATGTGGAGGCTTTAGAGAGGGTGCAGAAGAGATTTACCAGAATGTTGCCTGGTATGGAGGGCATAAGCTATGAGGAGCGATTGAATAAACTCGGTTTGTTCTCACTGGAACGAAGGAGGTTGAGGGGCGACCTGATAGAGGTATACAAAATTATGAGGGGCATAGACAGAGTGGATAGTCAGAGGCTTTTCCCCAGGGTAGAGGGGTCAATTACTAGGGGGCATAGGTTTAAGGTGAGAGGGGCAAAGTTTAGAGTAGATGTACGAGGCAAGTTTTTTTATGCAGAGGGTAGTGGGTGCCTGGAACTCGCTACCGGAGGAGGTAGTGGAAGCAGGGACGATAGGAACATTAAAGGGGCATCTTGACAAATACACGAATAGGATGGGAATAGAAGGATACGGACCCAGGAAGTGTAGAAGATTGTAGTTTAGTCGGGCAGCATGGTCGGCGCGGGCTTGGAGGGCCGAAGGGCCTGTTCCTGTGCTGTACATTTCTTTGTTCTTTGTTCTTTGACGGTCAATCTCAGACATGGTGGAATTGCCAGGCAGACGGTCCAGTGTCAGACATGGTGGAATTATAAGGGAGACGGTCAAGTCTCAGACATGGTGGAATTGCCAGACAGACGGTCCAGTGTCAGACATGGTGGAATTACCAGGCAGACGGTCCAGTGTCAGACAGGGTGGAATTGCCAGGCAGACGGTCCAGTTTCAGACAGGGTGGAATTACAAGGCGGACGAGTGAGGAAGTACTTTGACCATTTAAGGAGCTGGGAGGTCACACAGCCAATGTCTGAACAGTTGGAGCCAGCTGGCATCACCACTGCCCCCGCAGCAGAGCCGGAACCGAGGGAGCCTGAGAGTTCCGCAGAGAATAGTAAGAACTCTAGCAACACCAGGTTAAAGTCCACCAGGTTTGTTTCGAATCACTAGCTTTCGGAGCGCAGCTCCTTCCTCAGGTGAATCCGGAGGAACTCACCAGTGACCTCGATGGAGCTGGATAGGGGGGAGTCCACGAAGTGGTGTCGAATCCTCGAAGCAACATCCTGCTGCTGACAACATCAGTTTCCAATTGGTGGAGGAGCCGGATGGAGCCCAGGGTGACCCACCATGCCTCAGATTCCCCCTGTGAAGGACTGTTCTTAACTGTCCCTTTTTAATGTCTCCAGCTTTTCTTGTACACATTTCACTGTAAATGACTCAAATTGTTTGCATGTTACTGAGGGACGTAAGAGGGGGGAATCTGACAACGCTGCCTCTATCAGGGGTGCTCCCATGTGGTCCACGTTACTCGCTCGGCGCCTATCTTGTGTGAGTGTGTGAACCCCGACTAATGGGGAATAATCCCTGGGAGCAGGGAACAGGCAGTGTGGCCTCGGGAGCCACCAATTAAAAAGCTGTTTCAGAGACCTCTGTTCTGTATATAGTTAACCATTCACTTCCACTTAATAATCCCTGGGAGCAGGGAACAGGCAGTGTGGTCCGGGAGCCACCAATTAAAAAGCTGTTTCAGAGACCTCTGTGCTGTATATAGTTAACCATTCACTTCCACTTAATAATCCCTGGGAGCAGGGGACAAGCAGTGTGGCCTCGGGAGCTACCAATTAAAGAGCTGTTTCAGAGACCTCTGTGCTGTATATAGTTCACCATTTACTTCTCAATAATCCCTGGGAGCAGGGGACAGGCAGTGAGGCTCTGGTAGCCCCCAATTAAAAAACTATTTCAGAGACCTCGGTGCCTGTACAGAGTGAACCATTTACTTTTTCTCAATGATCCCCTTTCTTGTTATACAAGGAGCCCCTGCAGTGTTGCCTGAAACCACCACAGTGTAATGGTCACCATTACTGAGACGGCTTTTCAATTCCGGATACAGAGAAGGTCAATGGAACTCTGCCGTTAACAGCCACTGACAGGACCATCCACAACCTGGTGTCAGGCTCCAGGCCGTGCTGAAGGAGGCGTCAACGTTCTGTAACCAGCTCCTTGTTATATCATATTTGACAGGACCATCCACAACCTGGTGTGAGGCTCCAGGCCGTGCTGAACGAGGTGACACCGTTCTGTAACCGGCACCTTGTTATATCAGATTTGACAGGACCATCCACAGCCTGGTGTCAGGCTCCAGGCCGTGCTGAACGAGGTGACACCGTTCTGTAACCAGCTCCTTGTTATATCAGATTTGACAGGACCATCCACAGCCTGGTGTGAGGCTCCAGGTCGTGTTGAAGGAGGCGACACCGTTCTCTGACCAGCTCCTTGTTGGATCAGATTTGCCTCACACTCTGCTCCTCTACTCTCTGGAGTGGAGACGCATGAATGGTGATTAAATTGGGGTTTGCAAGATGTTAACAAGTATCGATAAAGTGGAAGTGGAGCGGATGCTTCCTCTTGTGGGGCATTCTGGAACGAGAGGTCATAATCTCAGGATAACAGGCAGCAAATGTAAAGCAGAGCTGAGGAGGATCTATTTCTCCCAATGGGATGTGAATCTGTGGAATTTTCTACCCCAGAGTGCGGTGCATGCTGGGACAGTGAGTACATTTTAGGAGGAGTTGGATGGATTTTGAATTGGGAATGGGTTGAGAATATTAGATAATTGGCAGGACGGTGACGTTAAGCCGAGGATGAGATCAGCCAAGATCGAATGACAGAGCAGACTCAATGGGCCAAATAGCCTCATTCTGCTCCTGGACCTTCTGAACTTACAAACTTATGAAGTGAAGAACGTGGATTCAATCTTTCCAAGATGTAAGTGACGTGAGCAATATTACACTTAAAGTGGTTTATACAATAAATAACCGGACCGTGAGACTTACCAGGGACACCGACAACAGCCAGGAGTGGATAATAACCCGCCTGAATTATCATCAGTGCGCCGCGGATCCGCTGTGGTAAAGACGGCCAATTCAGATAGAAAATACCCAGGGATAAACTCCTGTCTATTGTTGTAACATGCAGATCGATTGTTCTGAGATTTTGATCCATTGCTGTAACGTTCCTGTGGATTGTTCCCAGATTCTGATCCATTGCTGTAACGTTCCTGTGGGTAGTTCCCAGATTCTGATCCATTGCTGTAACGTCCCTGTGGATAGTTCACAGATTCTGATCCATTGCTGTAACGTTCCTATTGGTAGTTACCAGATTCTGCTCCCTCCTCTCGGTCTCTCTGGAGGCGCTGATCTCTGGCAGTGTTGGAATTGACGCTCCGCTGACAGATTGGGATAACACAATGAAAGGAATCGCTTATTAATAGCTGAGAGAAACCCTCCAGTGACACGGTTAGAATCCATAGAGACTGACATTAATCACAGTTACTAAACAAACAGGCTCAGTTAACCCCTTTCAGTCCAACACTTTTATAACGCAATGAAATAGAAGATTAACCGGGTCTGGATTGGCTGTGTGGCAGTGACTGAGGGATGGAGTGTGGAAATAGTGGACACACTGACCCTGATACTCAATCTTCATTGATATCTGAGTGGTTCCAGGGAACTGGGGGATTTTCAATGTCCCATCCTGTTTATAAAAGGAGAGAGAGGGATAAACCCTGGAGTGACAGAGCCGTCAGTATAATGTTAGTCACCAGGACATTTCTCGAGGCCAGAACAGAATGCGCGGGGACAGATTGGCAGGGAGGAAATGGTGTCATCCGTGAGCAGCAGAACCAGTGAATGCATTTCGGTATCTCTCTGTCTGTGTGTATCTTTTCCTGTGTCTGTCTCTGTATCTCTCAGTCTGTGTGTATCTGTCTCTGTATCTCTCTCTGTATCTCTCTGTCTGTGTGTATCTGTCCCTATGTCTGTCTCTGTGTCTCTCTCTGTACCTCTCTCTGTCTCTCTCTCGCTGTACTTCTCTCTGTATCTCTCTCTGTCGCACTCTCTGTCTCTCTCTATCTGTCTCTCTCTCTGTCAATCTCTCTGTCTCACTCTCTCTCTCTCTGGCTCTCTCTGTCTTTCGCTCTCTGTCTCTCTCTCTCTGTCTCTGTCTCTCTCTCTCTGTTCTCTCTCTCTGTATCTCTCTGAGTACCTGCCTCTGCATCTGTCTCTGTATCTCTCTCTCTGCATCTCTCTACCTTTATCTCCCATTTTATCTCCCCCTGTATCTCTCCGTATCTCTCCCTGCATCTCTCTCTGCATCTCTCTATATCTCTGAGTATGTCTCTGTATCTCGCTCTCTCTACCTCTCTCCCCCTCTAGCTCTCTCTGTATCTGTCTCTGTATCTGTCTTTGTACCTCTCTGTCTCGGTATCTCTCTCTGTATCTGCCTCTGTATCTCTCTCTCTGTCTCTCTCTCTCTCTATGTTTCTCCCTCTCTGAATTTCTCTCTCTGTATCTCTCTCTCTCTGTATCTCTCAGTATCTCTCTATCTCTGTATCTTTCTCTGTATCACTCTCTCTCTGTATCATTCTCTGTAGCTCTCTCTGTAACTTTCTCTGTATCTCTCTCTGTATCTCTCTCTGTATCACTCTCTCGCTCAGTATCTCCCTCACTGTATCTCTCTCTTAGTATCACTCTCTCTGTATCTCTCTCTCTGTATCTCTCTAAGCATCTCTCTATCTCTGCATCTTTCTCTGTATCACTCTATCTGTATCTCGCTCTGTCTCTCTCTCTATCTCTCTCTCTGCCTCTGTCTGTCACTCTCTCTCTCTGTCTCTCTGTGTGTCTCCCTCTCCCTGTGTCTCTCTCTCTATCTCTCTCTCTGTATCTCTCTGTACCTATATCTGCACCAGTCTCTGTATCTCACTCTCTGTACCTCTCTCTCTGTACCTCTATATTTCTATCTCTCTCTCTGCATTCCTCTCTCTGTATCTCCCTTGTATCTCCCTCTGTATCTCTCTCTGTACCTTCTGTCTCTGTATCTCTCACAGTCACTCTCATACCAGGCAGAACTGCACCCAGAATTTCACCAATTTCAAACAGTCCTTGAAACTGCCCCAAAGAAGAGTCACTTTATAGAGTCACGGAGGTCTACAGCACAGAAAAGGCCGGTCGGCCCATCACGACTGCACTGGTCAAAAACAACCACCTAACTATTCTAATCCCATTCTCCAGCACTTGACCCATGGCCTTGTATGGCCTCGAATCGCAAGTGCACAACTAAATACTTCTTAAATGTTATAAAGGCCTCTGCCTCCACCACCTATTCATGCTGAGAGTTCCAGACTCCCATCACTCTCTGGGTGAAAAGGTTGTTCCTCACATCCCCTCTGAACCTCCTGCTTCCTTACCTTCAATCCATGCCCCCTGGTCATTGATTCCTCCACCAAAGGGAAACGTTTATTCCTGTCTACCTCTGCGATGGGCAGCACGGTAGCATTGTGGATAGCACAATTGCTTCACAGCTCCAGGGTCGCAGGTTCGATTCCGGCTTGGGTCACTGTCTGTGCGGAGTCTGCACAGCCCCCCGTGTGTGCGTGGGTTTCCTCCGGGTGCTCCGGTTTCCTCCCACAGTCCAAAGATGTGCAGGTTAGGTGGATTGGCCATGATAAATTGCCCTTAATTTCCAAAATTGCCCTCAGTGTTGGGTGGGGTTACTGGGTTATAGCGATCAGGTGGAGGTGTTGACCTTGGGTAAGGTGCTCTTTGCAAGAGTCGGTGCAGACTCGATGGGCCGAATGGCCTCCTTCTACACTGTAATTTCTATGAATAATCTATGCCCCACAGAATT
Organism: Scyliorhinus torazame; assembly: GCF_047496885.1. Classification (NCBI taxonomy): domain Eukaryota; kingdom Metazoa; phylum Chordata; class Chondrichthyes; order Carcharhiniformes; family Scyliorhinidae; genus Scyliorhinus; species Scyliorhinus torazame. Next base: position 137,586,391 of record NC_092726.1, on the reverse strand, counting down.
TTATACATTTCACTCCTGTCACCCCTCAGTCTCCTCGGCTCCAGGAATACAATCCAGCACAGGGCTAAATCGCTGGCTTTGAAAGCAGACCAAGGCAGGCCAGCAGCACGGTTCAATTCCCGTAACAGTCTCCCCGAACAGGCACCGCAATGTGGCGACTTGGGGCTTTTCACAGTAACTTCATTAAAGCCTACTTGTGACAATAAGTGATTTTCATTTCATTTCATTTCTCTCCTTCTGTATCTCTCGCTCTGTATCTCTCTCTGTATCTCTCTCCATCTGTTTCTCTCTCGGTATCTCTCTCTACACGTTCTGTCTCTGTATCTCTCTCTGTATCTACCTTTGTATCTCTCTCTCTGTCACCCTCTGTAGCTCTCTGCGTTTTTTTCTCTGTATCTGTACATCTCTCTGTATCTCTCTCTGTATCTCTCTCTGTACCTTCTGCCTCTGTATATTTCTCTGTATCTGTCCCTGTATCTCTCTCTCTGTCACTCTCTGTATCTCTCTCGGTTTTTCTCTCTGTACCTGTATATCTCTCTCTGTATCTCTCTCTCTGTATCTGTCTCTTTATTTCTCTCTCTATCTCTCCCTGTATCTCTCTCCGTATCTCTCTGTCTCTGTATGTCTTTCTCTGTACCTCTCCCTGTATCTCTCTCTGTATCTGCCTCTGTATCTCTCTGTCTCTGTATCTATCTGTCTCTGTATCTCTCTGTCTCTGTATCTCTCTCTATTTGTATCTCTCTCTCTGTATTTATATCTGTCTCTGTATCTCACTCAATGTATCGTTCTCTCTGTATCTGTCTCTGTATGTCACTCTGTATCTCTCTCTGTCTCTGTCTCTCTCTTACACTCTCTCTGTATCTCTCTCTCTGTATCTCTCTCTGTTCCTCTCTCTCAGTACCTCTCTCTCTGTATCTCCCTCTGTATCTCTCTCGATCTCTAAGTATCTCGCTGTTTCTGCATCTCGCTCTCTGTACCTCTCTCCCTCGCTCTGTCTCTCCGTATCTGTCTCTGTATCCGTCTCTGTACTTCTCTGTCTTGGTATCTCTCTCTGTATCTGTCTCTATAACTCTCTCTCTGTCTCTCTCTGTATCTCTCTCGGTTTTTCTTTCTGGATATTTATCTCTCTCTCTGTATCTCTCACTATGTTTCTTTCTCTCTATTTCTCTCACTGTGTCTCTCTCTTTGTATCTCTCTCATTATCTCTCTGTCTCTGTATTTCTTTCCCTGTACCTCTCCGTGTATCTCTCTCTGTGTCTCTCTCTGCATCAGTCTCTGTATCTCTCTGTCTCTGTATCTCTGTCTCTGTATCTCTCTGTCTCTGTATCTCTCTGTCTGAATCTCTGTCTGTATCTCTCTCGGTATCTGTCTCTCTGCATCTATCTAAGCATCTCTCTGTCTCTGTATCTTTCTCTGTATCGCTCTTTCTCAGTATCTCTCTCTGTATCTCTCTCGCTGTATCTCTATCTCTGTATCTCTCTCTCTGTATCTCTCGAAGTATCTCCCTGTCTCTGTATCTTTCCCTGTTTCACTCTCTTTCTGTATCTCTCTCTGTACCACTCCCTGTACCTCTCTCTGAATCTCTCTCCGTATCTCGTTCTGTATCACTCTCTCTGTATCTCTCTAAGCATCTCTCTGTATCTTTATCTTTCTCTGTATCACCCTATCTGTATCTCTCTGTATCTCTCTCTCTGTCTCTCACTCTGAGTTTCTGTACCTATCTCTGCACCATTCTCTGTATCTCTCTCTCTGTACCTATCTCTCTGCATCTATCTCTGTATCTCCCTTTGTATCTCCCTCTGTATCTCTCTCTGTATCTCTATCTGCACCCTCTGTCTCTGTATCTATCTCTGTATCTCCCTCTCTGTCACTCTCTGTATCTCTCTGGGGGTTTTCTCTCTGTATCGGTATCTCTCTCTCTGCATCTCTCATCTGTATCTCTCTCTCTGTATCTCCGTATCTCTCTCTGGATCTTCTGTTGCTGTATCTCCGTATCTCTCTCTGTATCTTCTGTTTCTGTATCTCCCGTTGTATCTGTCGCGGTATCTCTCTGTCACTCTCTGTATCACTCTCGGTTTTTATCTCTGTATCTGTACCTCTCTCTCTGTATCTCTCTGTATCTCTCTCTCTGCACCTCTCTCTCTATCTCCCTCTGTACCTTCTCCCTCTCTCTGTATCTGTCTCTGTATCTCTCTTTCTGTCACTCTCTGTATCTATCTCGGTTTTTCTATCTGTATCCCTCTATATATCTCTCTCTCTGTATCTCTCTCTCTGTATTTCTCCCTATGTATTTCTCTCTCTGTATCTCTCTCAGTATATTTCTGTCTCTGTATGTCTCTCTCTGTACCTGTCCCTGTATCTCTCTCTGTATCTCTCTCTGCATCTGTCGCTGTATCTCTCTGTCTCTGGAGCTATCGGTCTCTGTATCTCTGTCTCTGTATCTCTCTCTCTGCATCTCTCTCTGTATATCTCTGCCTGTATCTCTCTGTCTGTAACTCTCACTTTGTCTCCCTCTCTCTTTCTCTCTCTCTGTATCGCTCTCTGTATCTCTCCCTGTATCTGACTCGGTCTGACTCTGTTTCTCGCTCTCTATCTTTCTCCCTGAATCTCTCTGTCTCCGCTGTATTTATCTCTCACTGCCTATTTCTCTGTTTATCTCTCTCTATGCATCTCTCTCGGAATCTCTCTCCCTACAACTCTCTGATTATCCCTCTCTCTGCATCTCCCATTGTCTCGGTCTTATCTCTTCATCTCTCGCTATTTCAATCTCAATCTCTCCCTGTACCTCTCTCTGCAGCTCTTTCTCATTGTATCTCTCTCAGTAGCATTCTCTCTGCATCGCTCTACCATTTCTCACTGGAACGAAGGAGGTTGAGGGGCGACCTGATAGAGGTCTACAAAATTATGAGGGGCATAGACAGAGTGGATAGTCAGAGGCTTTTCCCCGGGGTACAGGGGTCAATTACTAGGGGGCATAGGTTTAAGGTGCGAGGGGCAAGGTTTAGAGTAGATGTACGAGGCACTTTTTTACGCAGAGGGCAGTGGGTGCCTGGAACTCGCTATCGGAGGAGGTGGTGGAACCAGGGACGATAGTTACATTTAAGGGGCATCTTGACACATACATGAATAGGATGGGAATAGAGGGATATGGACCCAGGAAGTGTAGAAGATTGTAGTTTAGTCGGGCAGCATGGTCGGCACGGGCTTGGAGGGCCGAAGGGCCTGTTCCTGTGCTGTACATTTCTTTGTTCTTTGTTGTTCTTTGTACCTCTCTGTGTGCATGTCTAAGACTGCATCTCTGTATCTTTCAGTCAGTATCTCTCTCCCTCTGTATCTGTCCGTACCATTCTCCCCCTCTGTGTATCTCTGTATCTCTCTCCGTATCATTCGCTCTGCATCTCCCTACCTCTCTGTGTGCATCTCTGTGACTGCATCTCTCTCTCTGTACCTCTCTCTGTATCTCTGTATGTCTCTCCGTATCATTTGATCTGCATTTCTCGACCTCTCTGTGTGTATCTCTCTGACTTTATTTAACTCTTTCTCCCTGCGTCTCTCTCTGTATCCCCCCCCGCTATGTCTCTCTACACCTCTCTCTGAATATCGCTCTATTCCCCTGTCTCAGCATCACTCTGTGCATATCTCTGTGCATATCTCTCTGTAACTCTCTCGTATCTCTCTCCATATCTATCACTGTATCTCTCCCTGTACTTCTCTATGTATTTCTGTATCTCTCTCCGTATCATTCTCTCTGCATCTCCCTCTTCCTCTCTGTGTGCATCTCTATGACGGTGTCTAACTCTCTCTCTGTATCGCTCTCCCTGTATCTCTCTCTCTGTATCTTTCTCTCTCTGTATATCTCTGTATTTCTCTCTCTATATATCTCTATCTGTATCTCCTTCTCTGTATCTCTCTCTCTATGTATCTCTCTCTGTATCTCTGTATCTCTCTCACTCTCTCTCTCTGTACAGAACATAGAACATAGAAAAATACAGCACAGAACATGCCCTTCGGCGCGCGATGTCGTGCCGAACGTTTGTCCGAGATTAATCATAGATTATCATAGAATTGACATTGCAGAAGGAGGCCATTCGGCCCATCAAGTCTGCACCGGCTCTTGGAAAGAGCACCCTACCCAAGGTCAAAACCTATACCCAACACTTCTGGCAATTTTGGACACTAAGGGCAATTTACCATGGCCAATCCACCTAACCTGCACATCTTTGGACTGTGGGAGGAAACCGGAGCACCCGGAGGAAACCCACGCAGACACGGGGAGGATGTGCAGACTCCGCACAGACAGTGACCCAAGCCGGAATCGAACCCGGGACCCTGGAGCTGTGAAACAATTGTGCTAACCACAATGCAACCCGGCCGCCTGTAAGAACAAATTAATCTACACTATATCATTCTACCGTAATCCATGTATTTATCCAATAGCTGCTTGAAGGTCCCTAATGTTTCCGACACAACTACTTCCACAGGCAGTGCATTCCATGCCCCCACTACTCTCTGGGTAAAGAACCTACTTCTGACATCCGCCCTATATCTTCCACCATTCACCTTAAATTTATGTCCCCTTGTAATGGTTCGTACCACCCTGGGAAAAAGTCTCTGACTGTCTACTCTATCTATTCCCCTGATCATCTTATAAACCTCTATCATGTCGCCCCTGGTCCTTCTCCGTTCCAATGAGAAAAGGCCTAGCACCCTCCACCTTTCCTCGTAAGACCTACTCTGCATTCCAGGCAACATCCTGGTGAATCTCCTATGCACCTTTTCCAAAGCTTCCACATCCTTCCTAAAATGAGGCGACCAGAACTGTACACGGTAATCCAAATGTGGCCTTACCAAAGTTTTGTACAGCTGCATCATCACCTCGCGGCTCAAAAATTCAATCCCTCTGTTAATGAACGCCAACCCATCCTTCGACTACCTCATCCAAGCCATTAATGAAAATCACAAACAGCAGAGGACCCAGAACTGATCCCTGCGGTACGCCACTGGTAACTGGGATCCAGTCTGAATATTTGCCGTCCACCACCACTCTCTGACTTCTATTGGTTAGCCAGTTCGTTATCCAACTGGCCAAACTTCCCACTTTCCTACGCTCCTTACTTTCTGCATAAGCCTAACATGGGGAACCTTATCAAATGCCTTACTAAAATCCATGTACACTACATCCACTGCTTTACATTCATCCACATGCTTGGTCACCTCCTCAAAGAATTCAATAAGACTTGTAAGGCAAGACCCTCCCCTCACAAATCCGTGCTGACTATCCCTAATCAAGCAGTGTCTTTCCAGATGCTCAGAAAGCATATCCTTCAGTACCCTTTCCATTACTTTGCCTACCACCGAAGTAAGACTAACTGGCCTGTAATTCCCAGGGTTATCCCTAGTCCCTTTTTTGAACAGGGGTACGACATTCGCCACTCTCCAATCCCCTGGTACCACCCCTTTTGACAGTGAGGACGAAAAGTTCATTTCCAACGGCGCTGCAATTTCATCTCTTGCTTCACATAGAATCCTTGGATATATCCCGTCAGGCCCGGGGGACTTGTCTATCCTCAACTTTTTCTAAATGCCCAACACATCTTCCATCCTAACAAGTATTTCCTCGAGCTTACCAGTCTGGTTCACACTGTCCTCTCCAACAATATGGCCCCTCTCATTTGTAAATACAGAAGAAAAGTACTCGTTCAAGACCTCTCCTCTCTCTTCAGACTCAATACACAATCTTCCGCTACTGTCCTTGATCGGACCTACCCTGGCTCTAGTCATTCTCATATTTCTCACAGATGTGTAAAAGGCCTTGGGGTTTTCCTTGATCCTACCCGCCAAAGATTGTTCATGCCCTCTCTTAGCTCTCCTAATCCCTTTCTTAATTTCCCTCCTGGCTATCTTGTATCCCTCCAGCGTCCTGTCTGAACCTTGTTTCCTCAGCCTTCCATAAGTGTCCTTTTTCCTTTTAACAAGACATTAAACCTCTCTTGTCAACCATGGTTCCCTCACTCGACCATCTCCTCCCTGCCTGACAGGGACATATATGTCAAGGACACGTAGTACCAGTTCCTTGAACACATTCCACATTTCACGTGTGTCCTTCCCTGACAGCCCATGTTCCCAACTGATGCACTTCAATTCTTGTCTGACAACATCGTATTTACCCTTCCCCTAATTGTAAACCTTGCCGTGTTGCACGCACCTATCCCTCTCTATTACTAAAGTGAAAGTCACAGAATTGTGGTCACTATCTCCAAAATGCTCCCCCACGAACAAATCTATCACGTTCCCTGGTTCATTACCAAGTACCAAATCCAATATTGCCTCCCCTCTGGTCGGACAATCTACATACTGTGTTAGAAAATCTTCGTGGACACACTGCACTAACACCACTCCATCCAAATTATTTGATCGAAAGAGTTTCCACTCAATGTTTGAGGAAGTTGAAATCACCCATGACTATTGCCCTGTGACTTCTGCACCTTTCCAAAATCTGTTTCCCAATCTGTTTCTCCACAGTATAGAAAACTCCTAACAAAGTGACTGCTCCTTTCCTATTTCTGACTTCAAACCATACTACCCCAGTAGGCAGATATAATTTTAATAGAATGTACAGTGCAGGAGGAGAACATTCGCCCCATCGAGTCTGCACCGGATCATGGAAAGAGCACCCTACCCAAGGTCAACACCTCCACCCTATCCCCATAACCCAGTAACCCCACCCAACACTACGGGCAATTTTGGACACTAAGGGCAATTTATCATGGCCAATCCACCTAACCTGCGCATCTTTGGACTGTGGGAGGAAACCGGAGCACCCGGAGGAAACCCATGTACACACGGGGAGGATGTGCATACTCCGCACAGACAGTAACCCAAGCCGGAATCGAACCTGGGACACTGGAGCTGAGAAGCAATTATGCTATCCACAATGCTACCGTGCTGCCCGATACTCCTTGAACTGCCTTTCTGCAGCTGTTATACTATCTCTAATTAACAATGCCACCCCCCAGCTCTTTTACCACCCTCCCTAATCTTATTAAGACCATAAGACCATAAGACATAGGAGCGGAAGTAAGGCCATTCGGCCTGTTATAACCTGCCTACTGGCGATTGGCTGGGGACTAATGACTATCCCACAATCCTATGGGAGTATGAACTTCCCCAATGAGGGGGGCGGAGAAACTCCTACTATAAATAAGCTGGCCAGTCCAGGAACCAGGAGGAAGGAGAAGGTAGCAAGGGAAGTTACTGCTACTGCTATGTATATATTGTTATATTAAATAAACTTTATTATTTTGTATCCTTAAAACTCGTGCTGGATTCTTCGGGGCCCTGACAAAACTGGCGACGAAGGTAAAAGTGAATAGCTGTCTACACTGCTGAAGCTACCTCCCTGGAGTTTTGTTGGATACATGTTGGAAGTTGTTTTCTATTATACCACACCTCTGTATGGACGTTTGGATGTTTTTGATGCTGCGCTGGAAAGCTGGAACCAGTACACGCAACGGATGCGTTACTATTTCCGGGCAAACAATATCACTGAAAACGAGCGCCAGGTGGTCATATTGCTCACCGCCTGCGGACCGCATACGTTTGGGGTGATTAGGAGCCTTACGTACCCAGCTGCGCCGGACACCAAAATGTTTGACGAACTTGTGAATATAGTGGGGCAACACTTTAACCCAAACCCGTCCACGATAGTCCAGCGTTACCGGTTTAATACCGCTGAGAGGACCCCTGGAGAATCCCTTGCCGATTTTTTATCCAGGCTACGCGGGATTGCGGAATACTGTGACTATGGTGAGACCTTGTCAGAAATGTTACGCGACCGTTTGGTTTGCGGAATTAACAATGTGGCCACCCAGAGAAAGTTTTTAGCGGAGCCAACATTGACTTTTCAACAGGCAATACAAATAGTCTTGTCCCGAGAGAGCGCAGAGCGAGGAGTACAGGAGCTACAGGGAATGGAAGTGCATGCCTTGGGGCGAAACCCTTTCCGCCCAAAAACGTTCCCCCGCACTCCTGCGGTACCTTGGGCGAGGCAACGACCAGACCGACGCCAGCGGCCATCGGACATTCCTCCCCGAAGGGAGCCTTCTCCAGAGCCAATGGATGAGGAGCCATGTCCGTGTCAGACTTGTAGGCGCCGACCCCGTCGCGGACGGCGGTCCTGGGGACGCCAGAGGCGCCGTCGTTCCGACCGAAACTGGGACCAGCCCAGGGGCCGTAACTGGGACCAGCCCAGAGGCCGTACCTTCCATGTGGATGAACCTGCGGCGACCACTCCTGAGGACGTGGAGACGGAGGAAGACTGCCTGCAGCTGCATTGTGTGGCAGCTCCCCGTGTGGCCCCCATTAAGGTGACAGTACTGGTCAATGGCCACCCGCTGGAGATGGAGTTGGGTACTGGCGCAGCAGTCTCCGTGATCGCCCAGAGGACATTCGACCGCATCAAGCAGGGTATACAGACCCTTACACTAACTGACTCACAGGCCAGGTTGGCCACCTACACGGGGGAACCACTGGACATTGCAGGAACTACAATGACCCCTGTTGTCTATTGATGCCAGGAGGGGCGTTTCCCACTTATTGTAGTGTGTGGCCATGGGCCCAGCCTGTTGGGTCGGGACTGGTTGCGCCATTTGCGGTTGCAATGGCAGCACATCCTCCAAATAGTTTCTGGAGGGTTGACTGCGGTGCTAGGACGATACCCAGAGGTATTCCAGCCTGGTCTGGGGAAAATAAAAGGGGCCGTAGCCCGTATCCAAGTTGAAGCAGGAGCCACACCGCGCTATTTCCGGGCGCGCCCAGTGCCTTACGCTTTGCTCGAGAAGGTAGAAGGGGAGCTCACCCGTTTGGAGAGTTTGGGTATTATCAGGCCCGTCCGTTTTGCTGACTGGGCAGCACCAATTGTGCCAGTAATGAAGCCAGATGCCACAGTTCGCTTGTGTGGCGACTATAAACTTACAGTGAATACAGTTTCCCGACTCGACCGATATCCAATGCCTCGCATAGAGGATCTCTACGCGAAACTTGCAGGCGGACTCTCATTCACAAAATTAGATATGAGTCACGCCTACCTGCAGTTGGAGCTGGACCCTGCCTCCCGACCATATGTAACAATTAACACACACCGGGGCCTGTATGGATATACACGGTTGCCCTTTGGAGTATCCTCTGCCTGCGCAATTTTTCAATGTGTTATGGAGGGCATTTTGAGAGGTTTACCACGTGTGGCTGTCTACCTAGATGATGTGTTGATTACAGGGACGTCGGAGCAAGAGCATTTGGAAAATCTGGAGGCTGTCCTGAGACGCCTTTCGGAGGCTGGAGACCGTTTACGTCACACAAAGTGCGTATTTCAGGCAAAAGAATTAGTCTACCGAGGTTATCGGGTGGACCGCGAGGGTCTGCACCCCGTCGCAGAGAAGGTGCGTGCAATTCAACATGCCCCCACCCCGACTGACACTTCGCATCTTCGTTCTTTTCTCGGTCTCGTAAACTATTACGGGAAGTTCCTCCCCAATCTGGCAACTACGCTGGCCCCCTTACACCTGCTGCTAAAGAAAAATCACACCTAGGTTTGGGGTCAGCCGCAAGAAACCGCTTTCCGGCGGGTAAAGCAACAATTGTCGTCGTCTGGGTTACTAACCCACTATGATCCGGGAAAGCCTTTGCTCGTCACATGTGATGCATCCCCGTATGGTATTGGGGCTGTCCTGTCCCACAAGATGGAGAACAGGGCCGAGCGACCGATAGCTTTCGCCTCCCGCACATTGACTGCAGCGGAGAAGAAGTACGCGCAGATCGAGAAGGAGGGCCTGGCAGTGGTTTTCGCGGTGAAACGCTTCCACCAGTATGTGTACGGCCGCCATTTCACTATCGTGACTGATCATAAGCCCCTGCTGGGACTCTTCAGAGAGGATAAGCCGATACCGCCCATTGCTTCTGCACGGATCCAGCGCTGGGCTTCGTTGCTTGCTGCATATGAGTATTCTCTGGAGCACAAACCAGGTACGCAGATAGCAAATGCCGACGCACTGAGCCGATTGCCTTTATCGACAGGCCCCATGTCGACCCCCACGACCGGTGAGGTGGTCGCAACCCTAAATTTAATGGACACCTTGCCTGTCACGGCATCACAGATCCGTGAGTGGACCCAGACGGAGCCAGTCCTGTCAAAGGTTCGGCACATAGTCCTGTATGGTGGGCAGCATAGACAGCTCCCAGGCGAGTTACGGGCATTTTCCTCCAAGCTGTCAGAGTTCAGCATGGAAGACGGCATCCTCTTGTGGGGGACGCGTGTGGTTGTCCCGGAAAAAGGCCAGGAGCTGATATTATCAGACTTGCACAATGGGCATCCGGGCGTGACCAAGATGGCCCGGAGTTATGTCTGGTGGCTAGGCCTCGACACCGACATTGAGAAGGTGGCCCAAAACTGCTTCATTTGCCAGGAGCATCAGAAGCTTCTGCCGGCCGCGCCCCTACATCACTGGGAATGGCCAGGGCGGCCTTGGGCACGCTTACATGCAGATTTCGCAGGCCCTTTTCAGGGATCCATGTTCCTTCTACTAATTGACGCCCAGTCCTAATGGCTGGAGGTGCATAAGATGGAGGGGACAACGTCCTGCGCAACAATTGAAAAAATGCGTTTATCATTTAGCACGCATGGCCTCCCCGAGGTGCTGGTCACAGATAATGGCCCTCCATTCACGAGTGAGGAGTTTGCTAGATTTACAAAGATGAACGGCATCCGCCATATCCGCACTGCCCCTTACCACCCGGCTTCAAATGGGTTGGCAGAGCGTGCAGTGCAAACATTCAAAAGAGGCCTAAAGAAGCAGTCTTCCAGATCAATGGACACGAGACTGGCTCGGTTTTTGTTTACGTACAGGACCACCCCCCATACAGTGACTGGGGTAGCTCCCGCAGAACTCCTAATGGGCCGGAGACTTCGCACCCGCCTTAGTATGGTTTTCCCGGACATTGGCGCAAAAGTACGCCGCACACAAGAACGGCAGGGACCGGGATTGTCTCAGCATCGTCCGATTCGGCAGTTTGCGCCCGGTGACCCAGTATTCGTGCGGAATTTTGCTGGTGGTGCCCAATGGGTTCCTGGGGTGATCTTTCGCCAAACGGGCCCTATATCGTACCAAGTGCAAGCCCAGCGTCGTCTCCAGCGAAAACATGTAGACCACGTCCGGTCCAGAAGATCATCCCCGCAAAAGATTCCCCGCCCCCGGAGCTCAGTTCAACAGCGGCAAAGACCAGAAACAAGGGAAGGTAGTCCTCCAAATCTTCCACTGGTGCCTCACTCAGAGCCTGCGCAGGTCATGACGGGACCGAATGGGGACAGAGACGCTGACATGACGGAGGCAGCAGACTCTGACTCCGAGATGGAGACACAGGATGAATCAGAGGGGGAATCCTCGGGTCCACAGGCCGTGGATGTACAACCGCGCCGTTCATCATGGATGCGCCGGTCTCCGTCTCGTTATACGCTGCCTGATCCAGCGCCGCGTGCAAATGGCATCCGGCCTGCGGCCAAACGAGTTCGACGCCTTCCTTCGCCAGGGCCTACGGTGGATTCCTTGGACTTTGGGGGGGGGAGGGATGTTATAACCTGCCTACTGACGATTGGCTGGGGACTAATGACTATCCCACAATCCTATGGGAGTATGAACTTCCCCAATGAGGGGGGGGGGCGGAGAAACTCCTACTATAAATAAGCTGGCCAGTCCAGGAACCATGAGGAAGGAGAAGGTAGCAAGGGAAGTTACTGCTACTGCTATGTATATATTGTTATAGTAAATAAACTTTATTATTTTGTATCCTGAAAACTCGTGCTGGGTTCTTCGGGGCCCTTACAAAACGGCCCATCGAGTCCACTCCACCATTCAATCAGGGCTGATTTCAACTCCATTTACCCGCTCTCTCTCCATAGCCCTTAATTCCTCGAGAAATCAAGAATTTATCAACTTCTGTCTTAAAGACACTCAACGTCCCGGCCTCCACCGCCCTCTGTGGCAATGAATTCCACAGACCCACCACTCTCTGGCTGAAGAAATGTCTCATCTCTGTTCTAAAGTGACTCCCTTTTATTCTAAGGCTGTGCCCCCGGGTCCTAGTCTCCCCTGCTAATGGAAACAACTTCCCTACATCCACCCTATCTAAGCCATTCATTATCTTGTCAGTTTCTATTAGATCACCCCTCAACCTCCTGACTACTCCAATGAATATAATCCCAGGATCCTCAGACGTTCATCGTATGTTAGGCCTCCCATTCCTGGGATCATCCGTGTGAATCTCCGCTGGACCCGCTCCAGTGCCAGTATGTCCTTCCTGAGGTGTGGGGCCCATAATTGCTCACAGTATTCTAAATGGGGCCTAACTAATGCTTTATAAAACTTCAGAAGTACATCCCTGCTTTTATATTCCAAGCCAATGGAGATGAATGACAACATTGCATTTGCTTTCTTAATTACGGACTTAACCTGCAAGTTTACCTTTAGAGAATCCTGGACTAGGACTCCCAAGTCCCTTTGCACTTCAGCATTATGAATTTTGTCACCGTTAAGAAAATAGTCCACGCCTCTATTCTTTTTTCCAAAGTGCAAGACCTCGCACTTACCCACGTTGAATTTCATCAGCCATTTCTTGGACCACTCTCCGAAACTGTCTAAATCTTTCCGCAGCCTCCCCACCTCCTCCATACTACCTGCCCCTCCACCAATCTTTGTATCATCGGAAAACTTAGCCAGAATACCCCCAGTCCTGTCATCTAGATCGTTAATATATAAAGAGAACAACTGTGGCCCCAACACTGAACCCTGCGGGACACCATTCGCCACCGGTTGCCATACCGAAAAAGAACCTTTTATCCCAACTTTCTGCCTTCTGCCTGACAGCCAATCATCAATCCATGTTAGTACCTTGCCTCGAATACCATGGGCCCTTCTTTTACTCAGCAGTCTCCCGTGAGGCACCTTATCAAAGGCCTTTTGGAAGTCAAGATAGATAACATCCATTGGCTCTCCTTGGTCTAACCTATTTGTTATCTCTTCAAAGAACTCTAACAGGTTTGTCAGGTACGTCCCCCCCTTACTAAATCCATGCTGACTTGTCCTAATCCCACCTTGCACTTCCAAGAATTTAGAAATCTCATCCTTAACAATGGATTCTAGAATCTTGCCAACAACCGAGGTTAGGCTAATTGACCTATAATTTCCCATCTTTTTCTTTGTTCCCTTCTTGAACAGGGGGTTTCAACAGCGATTTTCCAATCCTGTGGTACTTTCCCTGACTCCAGTGACTTTTGAAACATCATCACCAACGCCTCCACTATTTCTTCAGCTATCTCGTTTAGAACTCTAGGATGTAGCCCATCTGGGCCCGGAGATTTATCAATTTTAGACCTCTTAGTTTCTCTAGCACGTTCTCCTTTGTGATGGCTACCATATTCAACTCTGTCCCCTGACTCTCCAGAATTGTTGGGATATTACTCCTTTCTTCTACTGTGAAGACTGACGCAAAGTACTTATTCAGTTCCTCGGCTATTTCCTTGTCTCCGATCATAAAATTACCAGCGTAATTTTGGAGCGGCCCAATGTCTACTTTTGCCTCCCGTTTGTTTTTAATGTATTTAAAGAAACTTTTACTATCATTCCTAATGTTACTGGCTAGCCTACCTTCAAATTTGATCCTCTCTTTCCTTATCTCTCTCTTTGTTATCCTCTGTTTGTTTTTGTAGCCTTCCCAATCTTCTGACTTCCCACTACTCTTTGCCACATTATAGGCTTTCTCTTTTGCTTTGATGCATTCCCTAACTTCCTTTGTCAGCCATGGCTGCCTAATCCCCCTTCTGATAACCTTTCTTTTCTTTGGGATGAACCTCTGTACTGTGTCCTCAATTACTCCCAGAAACTCCTGCCATTGCTGTTCTACTGTCTTTCCCACTAGGCTCTGCTCCCAGTCGATTTTCGTCAGTTCCTCCCTCATGCCCCTGTCGTTACCTTTATTTAACTGTAACACCTTTACATCTGATTCTACCTTCTTTCTTTCAAATTGGAGATTGAATTCGACCATATTATGATCACTGCCTCCTAAGTGCTCCCTCACTTTAAGATCTTTAATCAAGTCTGGCTCATTACATAACACTGAGTCCAGAATGGCCTGTTCCCTCGTGGGCTCCATCACAAGCTGTTCCAAAAAGCCCTCCTGTAAACATTCAATGAATTCCCTTTCCTTGGGTCCACTGGCAGTAATATTTACCTAGTCCACCTGCATGTTAAAGTCCCCCATGATCACTGTGACCTTGCCTTTCTGACATGCACTTTCTATTTCGTGGTGCATTTTGTGCCCCTAGTCCTGCTCACTGTTAGGAGGCCTGTACATAACTCCAATTATGTTTTTTTTGCCTTTGTGGTTCCTCAACTCTACCCACACAGACTCCACATCATCCGACCCTGTGTCGTTTAGTGCTATTGATTTAATTTCATTCCTAATTAACAAGGCAACCCCGCCCCTTCTGCCCACCTCTCTGTCTTTTCGATAGGTTGTGAATCTCTGGATGTTTAAATGCCAGTCCTGAACCCCCTGCAGCCATGTCTCTGTGATGCCTACCACATCATACCTGCCAGTCACAATCTGGGCCACAAGCTCATCTACCTTGTTCCGTACACTGCTCGCATTTAAATATAGCACCTTTCATTCTCTATTGACCGTCCCTTTTTGTTTTCTTAGTGTGGTGGACCTTGATTTACTGAGCCTTTCCATACACTGTGTCATATTTTATGGGATGGGGACAATCGTAACCACTCTTGAGTTTTGTCTGTTCGTGTTTTTTTTAAATTCCTAAGCAGCTACGCTCCCCGCTGATTACTTCACCTCTTGGTTCCCTGACTTTCCCTCCCCCCCTCCCCCAATCTCTAGTTTAAAGTCCTATTGACCACCCTATTTACTCTTTTCGCCAGAACACTGGTCCCAGCTCGGTTCAGGTGGAGACCATCCCAACGGTATAGGTCCCCCCTGTCCCAACACTGATGCCAGTGTCCCATGAAAAGGAACCCCTTACTCCCACACCACTCTTTCAGCCACGTGTTAACTTCCCTTATTCTTGCCTCCCTATGCCAATTTGCACGTGGCTCGGGCAGTAATCCGGAGATTATAACCCTTGAGGACCTGTTTTTAAATTTGAATTCTAGCTCTTTATAATCTCTAAACAGGTCCTCTTTCCTAGACTTGCCTATGTTGTTGGTACCGACATGACCACAACAACTGGATCCTCCCCCTCCCTCTTCAGTATCCTTTCAAGCCGGTCAGAGATGTCCCGCACCCTAGCACCGGGCAGGCAACATACCATGCGGGACTCTTTATCCTGCTCACAAAGGATACTATCTATCACCCTGATAATAGAATCCCCTACAACTACAACTTGCCTATTTACTCCCTCCCCTTGAATGGCCTGCTGAACCATGGTGCCTTGGTTAGCTGACTCATTCTTCCTGCAACCCTATTCGCCATCCACACAGGGCGCAAGTGCCTCATACCTGTTGGACAGAGTCAAGGGCTGAGGCTCCTGAGTTCCTGACTGCTGGTTCCCTTTACCTGCCTGACTTGCAGTCACACCCTTCTGTCCCTGGCCACTAGCAGGATTTAAACTACTTACTCTGACAGGTGTGACTGCCTCCTGAAACACAGTGTCCAGGTAAGTCTCCCCCTCCCGGATGTGCCTCAGTGTTTGAAGCTCAGACTCCAGCTCATCAACTCTGAGCCGGAGCTCTTCGAGCAGCCAACACTTACTGCAGATGTGGTCGGTGCAGCTCGCAATGGGATCTGCCAGCTCTCACATCAAGCAGCTCAAGCACATCACCTGGCCAGTCATCACTAATTAATTAATTAGTTTAATTTAATTTTATGGTGGGGACAGCTTCAGCCAATCAGACCCTACCCTGCACTTTTAACTGAAAAACAACACAATTAGATTAACCACTTACCTTTCCTGGTTGCCTTACTGCAACAAACTACCAAATTCTCACTGTCTGTATCTCTCTCACTCCGGCTGTGTCTCCTTGACCTGCGCAATGCGAATAATATAATATAATAATGCTAATAATAATAATATATGGTACTTACCTCACACCAATGGATCTTATTATTAGTTTAGAGGAGGAGGGTGGGTGGGAGACACTACACGTGTAGTGTCTCGGGTTTCCTCTCCACCAGAATTTATTGGTTGGGGGGGGGGGGGGGGGGGCTCTTCCCAGAAGTCCGCGGGTCGAAAAAAATAAAACAGAAAAGAAGTGTTTTTTAAAGGAGAAACTTACCTCCCAGAAATCACTTGCGCACCGCTCCCGCTGAAATCCAATGGCCTGCTCCTGTGAAGGTAAATGTTTTCAATGGAGAAACCTACCTCCCAGAAATCACTTGCTCCCGCCGAAATCCAATGGCCTGCTCCTGTGAAGGTAAGTGTTGTTAAAGGAGAAATTTACCTCCCAGAAATCACTTGCGCACCGCTCCCGCCGAAATCCAATTGAAACATCTTTAACGATTTACCTCCAACAACCATTTCTGCCACTCTTCTATCCAAGTTTCCGTGATGGCCATCACATCGTAGTCCCAAGTACCGGTCCATGCCTTAAGTTCACCCACCTTATTCCTGATGCTTCTTGTGTTGAAGTATACACACTTCAACGCATCTCCGTGTCTGCAAGTAATCTCCTTTGTCAGTATTCCCTCCTTCACTGCCTCATGACATGCCTTGGCCTGAATATCGGCTATATTAGTTGCTGGACTACAAATCCGGTTCCCATTCACCTTCTAAATTAGTTTAAACCCTTCCGAAGAGTACTAGAAAACCTACCTACCAGGATATTGGTGCCCCTCTTGTTCAGATGCAACCCGTCCTGCTTGTACAGGTCCCACCTTCCCCAGAATGTGCTCCAATTATCCAAATACCTGAAGCTCTCCCTCCTACACCATTCCTGCAGCCACGTGTTCAGCAGCACTCTCTCCCTATTCCTAGCCTCGCTATCACGTGGCATCGGCAACAACCCAGAGATGACAACTCTGTCTGTCCTGGCTTTTAACTTCCAGCCTAACTCCCTAAACTCGTTTATTACCTCCACACCCCTTTTCCTACCTACGTCGTTGGTACTAATGTGCACCACGACTTCTGCCTGCCCCCTCCCCCTTATGGATGCTGAAAACACGATCCGAGAGATCCCTGGCCCTGGCACCCGGGAGGCAACATACCTTCCGGGAGTCTCGCTCGCGACCACAGAATCTCCTATATATTCCCCTAACTATTGAATCTCCTACAACTATTGCTTTTCTATTCTCCCCCCTTCCCTTCTGAGCCCCAGAGCCAGACTCAGTGCCAGAGACCTGGCCGTTAGGGCCTTCCCCCGGTAGGTCATCCCCCCCCCCCCACCGCCCCGCCAACAGCATCCAAAACGGTATAATTTTTTTGAAGGGGAACGGCCACGAGGGGTATTTGCACTGACTGCCTGTTTGTTTTTTTCCCCCTGACTGTCACCCAGCTATTCTTGTCCTGTACCTTGGGTGTGGTTACCTCCCTGTAACTCTTCTCAATCACCCCCTCTGCCTCCCGGATTATCCGAACTTCATCCAGCTTCAGCTCCATTTCCCTAACACGGTCTTTGAGGAGCTGGAGTTGGGTGCACTTCCCGCAGGTATAGTCAGCTGTGACACAGGGGATATCCCTCACCACCCACATCCTGCAGGAGGAGATTACAACTGGCCTAGCTACCATCCCCTCTTACCTTACAGAATATACCTGCCCAGTGGACCAACTGGACCACCGCCCTCCGACTCTGCTCCCATTCAGCTGTATCTCTCCGGACCATTCTCTCTCTCTCTGTATCTCTCTCTTTGTGTCTCTCTGTACCACTCTCTCTCTCTGTGTATCTCTCTCTCTGTATCTATCTCTCTGTATCTCTCTCTCTGTAACTCTCTCTTTATCTCTCTCCGTATCCTCTCAGAATCTCTCTCAGAATCTCTCCCTCTCTCCGCATCTCTCTCTGTATCTCTCTCTTTATCTCTCGCAGTATCTCTCTCAGAATCTCTCTCAGAATTTCTCCCTCTCTCTGTATCTCTCTCTGTATCTCCCTCTGTATTTTCTCTCTGTATCTCTCTCTGTATCTGTCTCTGTATCTCTCTCTCTGTATCCCTCTTTCTGTATCGCTCTCTTTGTATCTCTCTGTATCTCTCCGTACCGTTCTCCCACTTTCTCTCTGTCTCTCTCTGTATCTCTCGCTGTATCTCTCGCTGTATCTGTCTCTGTATCTCTCTCTCTGTATCCCTCTTTCTGTATCGCTCTCTTTGTATCTCTCTGTATCTCTCCGTACCATTCTCCCACTTTCTCTCTGTCTCTCTCTGTATCTCTCGCTGTATCTCTCGCTGTACTCCCCCTGTATCTCTCTCTGTATCTCTCTCTGTATCTCTCTCAGTATCTCTCTCCGTTTCTCTGCATCTCTCTCTGTATCACTTTCAGTCACTCTCTCTCTCTCTGCATCTCTCTCTCAATCTCTCTCTCTACTTCTCTCTCTATTTCTCTGCATCGCTCTCTCTGTATCTCTCTCTCTGTATCTCTCTGCATCTCTCCGTACCATTCTCCCTCTCTCTGTATCTCTCTCTCTGTATCTCTTGCTGTATCTCTCGCTGTATCTCTCGCTGTATATCTCTCTGTATCTCTCTCTGTATCTCTCTCTGTATCTCTCTCTGTGTCTCTCTGTGTGTCTCTCTCTGTATCTCTAGCTGTATTTCTCGCTATATCTCTCTGTATATCTCTCTGTATCTCTCTCTGTATCTCTCTCTGTATCCCTCTCTGTATCTCTCTCTGTATCTGTCTCTATATCTCTCTCTCTGTCTCTCTCTGTATCTCTCTCTCTGTATCTGTCTCTGTACCTCTCGCCGTATCTCACGCCGTATCTCTCGCTGTATCTCTCTCCATATCTCTCTCCCAATCTCTCTCCGTATCTCTCTCCATATTTCTCTCTGTAACGCTCTCCGTATTTCACTCTGTAACGCTCTCCCTATCTCTAGCTCTATATGTCTCTCTGTAACGCTTTCTCTGTATCGCTCTGTATCTGTCTCTCTCTGTACCTCCTTCACTGTATCTCTCTCTCTGTACCTCTCCGTACCATTCTCCCTCTCTGTATCTCTCTCTCTGTATCGTTTTTCATTTCTTTCCATGTACTCAATGACCTGTTGAGCTGAGAACTTTTCACTCTATCTAGGTACACGTGACAATAATCAAAAAGCAAACCAAATTCAGTCCAATCCAATCTTTCTGTATCGTGCTTTCAACCTGTACCTCTTCCTGTGTCTCTCTCTCTCCCTCCTTCTGTACCTCCCTCTCTCTGTTACTCTATCATAACTCTCTCTCAGAATCTCTCTCCCTGTATCTCTTTCTGTATCCCTCCACCTATATCTCTCTGTATCTTCCTATCTCTCTGTATCTTTCTCTTATCCTCTCGCTCTGTAACTCTCTCTCTGTTCCTCTATTTTCTTTCCCCTCTCTCTGCATCTGTCTCATTATTCACAGTGGCCTCGAGTAGGCATCATTATCTTAAGTGGTCACTGGGTATTATATCATTATTTACAGTGGTCCCGGGATAGCATATCATTATTTACAGTGGCCCCTGGGTAGTATATCATTATTTACAGAGGTCCCTGAGTAGAATATCATTATTTACAGTGATCCCTGTGCAATATATTCGGATATACACTGGTCCCTGGGTAGTATATCATTATTTACAGTGGTCCCTGGATAGTATATCTTAATTTGCAGTAGTCCATGGGCAGTAAATCATTATTTACAGGTGCCCTGGGTAGAGTATCATTACTTACAGTGGCTCCTGAGCAGAATATCATTATTTACAGTGGTCCCTGAGCAGGATACCATTTTATACAATGGTACCTGTGCAGTATATCATCGTTTACATTAGTCTAGATTATCATTATTTACAGTGGCCTTGGTTAGGTATCATTATTTACAGTGGCCACTGGATAGTATTTCATTTTTTAAAGAGGTCCCTCGGTAGTATGTCATTATTTTCAGAGGTCCCTGGGCAGTATATCATTATTTACAGTGGTCCCGGGACAGTGGATCATTATTTTCAGTGGTTCCTGTGTAGTACATCATTATTTACAACGGTGCCAGGGTGAAATTTCAATATTTACAGTGGTCCCTGGAAAGTGTATCATTATTTACAGTTGTCCCTGTGTAGTATATCTTTATTTGCAGTGGTCTCTGGATGGTATGCACTAATTGACAGTCATCCCTGACTCGCATATACGTATTTACAGTGGTCCCTTGGTAGTAAATTATAATTTGCAGAGTTCCCTGTGTAGTACGTCATTATTTACAGTGGTCCCAGGGTGGAATTTCATTATTCACCGTCGTCCCTGGATTGTATATCATTATTTACAGTGGCCCTGGGTAGTATATCAATATTTACAGTTTTTGCTGGGTGGAATATCATTATTTACAGTGGTCCTTGGAGAGGTCAACTTAATTTACAGTGGTCCCTGGAAAGTGTATCATGATTTACAGTGGTCCCTGGGTAGTATCTCATTATTTACTGTGCTCACTGGCTAGTATATCATTATTTGCAGTGATCCCTTCGCCGTATATCATTATTTCAAGTGGTCCCTGGGTGGTATGTCATTATTTACAGTGGTCCCTCGGTAGGATATCATTATTTACAGTGGTCCCTGGACGGTATATCATTATTTACAGTGGCCCCTGTGTAGTCCATCATTATTTACAACGGTCCATGCGTAGAATGTCATTATTTACAGTGGTCCCTGGGAGTTCATCTTTATTTCCAGTGGTCCCTGGGTAATTTATCATTATTTGCAGGTATCTCTTGGCAGTTTATGATCATTTGCAGTGGCCCTGGATAGTATATCTTTATTTACAGTGGCCCCTGGGTAGTATATCATTATTTACAGTGGTCCCTGTGCAGCATATAATTATTTACACTGGTCCCTGGCCAGTATGTCATTACTTACACTGGTCCCTATGTAGTATATCATTATTTACAGTGGTCCCTCGGTAGTATATCATTATTTACACGTATCCTTGGCAAGTTTATCATTATGTACAGTGCTCCCTGGGTAGAACATCATAATTTACAACGGTCCCAGGGTGGTATTTCATTTCATTATTTACAGTGGCCCTGGATAGTATATCATTATTTACAGTGGTCCCTTGGTAGTATATCATTATTTACACTGGTCCCTCGGTAGTACATCATTATATACAGTGGTCCTGGGCAATATGTCATTATTTACAGTGGTCCCTGTGTAGTCTATCATTATTTACAGTGGTCCCTCGATAGTATACCATTATTTATAGTGGTCCCTAGTTAGTATGTCATTATTTACAGTGGTCCTTGGATATTATATCATTATTAACAGTGATTCCTGGGTATGATATCATTATTTACATGTGGTCCCTGGATATTATATCATTATTAACAGTGGTTCCTGGGTATGATATCAATATTTATGTGTCGCTTGGCAGTGTGTCGTTTACAGTGGTCACTGTGTAGTACATCATTCTTTACAACTGTCCCACGATGGATTTTCATTGTTTACAGTTATCTCTGGGTAGCATATAATTATTTACAGTGGTCCCTCGGTAGTGTTTCGTTCAATGCAGTGGTCCCTGGTGAGTATATCATTATTTACAGCGGTTCCTGGGTAGTATATCATTATTTACTGTAGCCCCTGGGCAGTATGTGATTATTATCAGTGGTCCCTGTGCAGTTCATCATTATTTACAACGGTCCCAGCGTGGAAATTCATTATTTACAGCGGTCCCTGGGTTGTATATCCTCAGAAACACTGCCCCCTGCATAGGATATAATAGTTTTGAACGGAACCAGGGTAGAATTTCATTATTCACAGAGGTCCTTGGATTGTATATCGTTATTTACAGTGGTCCTTGGGTGGTATATCATTATTTACAGTGGTCCCGGGGCGGGAGATAATGTTTTACAATGTTCCCTGGGTAGTAAATCATTATTTGCAGTGGTACCTGGGCAGTATGTCACTATTGACAGTGTTCCCTGTGACGTATATCATTATTTACAACAGTCACAGGGTGGAATATCAATATTTACAGTGGTTACTGTGTAGAAGATCATTATTTACAATCGTCCCTGGTCAGTATACAATTTATCTCAGTGGTCCCTGTGTGGTATGTCATTATTTGTAATAGTCCCTGGACAGTATGCCACAATTTACTGTGATCCCTGTGTAGTATATTATTATTTACAACTGTCCCAGTGTGGAATTTCATCATTTACAGTGGCCCCTGGGTAGTATATGATTATTTACAGTGGTCCCTGGGCAGTAAATAACTATTTACAGTGGTCCCTGTGTAGTATATCATTATTTGTCGTGGTCCCTGGGCAGCATGTCATTATTTACACTGGACCCTGTGTCGATATCATTATTTACAACGCTCACTGGCTAGTATATCATTATTTGCAGTGGTCCCTTGGTCGTATATCATTATAGAAAGTGGTCCCTGGGTGGTATATCATTATTTACAGTGGTTGCTGTGTAGTATATCATTACTTACAGTGGTCTCTGTGCAGTATATCATTATTTACAGAGATCCCTGGGAAGACCGTCATTGTTTACAATGATCCCTGTGTAGTTTATCAATGTTTACAGTGGTCCCTCGACAGAATACCATTATTTACAGTGGTCCCTGGGCGGTATATCATCATTTACAGTGATACCTGTGCAGTACATCAATATTTACAACGCTCCATGCGGAGAATTTCATTATTTACAGTGGTCCCTGGAGAGTTCATCTTTATTTACAGTGGTCCCTTGGTAATTTGTCATTACTTACAGGTATCCCTGGGTAGTTTATGATTATTTACAGTGGTCCCTGGGTAGTACATCATTATTTACAACGGTCCCAGGGTGGTATTTCATTTCATTATTTACATTGGCCCTGGATAGTATATCATTCTGTACCGTGGTCCCTGTGTAGTATATCATTATTTACAGTGGTCGCTGGGCAGACTGTCATTTACAGTGTTCCCTGTGTAGTACATCATTATTTACATCGGTCCCAGGGTGGAATTGCAATATTTACAGTAGTCCCTGGATAGTATATCATTATTTACAGTGGTCCCTGGGGAATATATCATTATTTACAGTGGTCCCTGGGTAGAATATCATTATTTACAGGGGTTCGTGGGTAGTTTATCAATATTTACAGTGGTCCCTGGGTTGTATGTCATTATTTTCAGTGGGCCCTGTGCAGTACAATATTATTTACAACGGTCCCAGTGTAGAATGTCATTATTTACAGTGGTCCTTTGGCAGTTACCAATTATTTACAGCGGTCCCTGGGTAGTACATCATTATTTACAACGGTCCCAGGGTGGAATTTCATTATTTACAGTTGTTTCTGGGTAGTATATCATTGTTTACAGTGGTTCCGGGATAGTATATCACTATTTACAGTCGTCCCTGGGGAGTTTGTGATTATTTTCAGTTGTCCCTGTGCAGTACCTCATTATTTGCAACGGTCCCAGGGTGGAATTTCATTATTTCCAGTGACCCCTATGCAGTACATCATTATTATCAATGGACCTTGGGTAGTATATCATTATTTTGATCGGTCCTAGGGTGAAATGTCACTATTAACAGAGGTCGCTGGATAGTATATCATTATTTACATTTGTCCCTGTGTAGCATGTCATCATTTACAGTCGTCCCTGGGTAGTATATCTTTATTTCCAGTTGGCTCTGGATGGTAAGCCCTTATTGACAGTCGTCCCTGACTCGCAAATAAGTATTTACAGTGGCCCCTTGGTAGTAAATTATTATTTGCAGAGATCCCTGTGCAGTACGTCATTATTTACAGTGGTCCCGATGTAGTGCACTATTATTTACAACGGTCCCAGGGTGGAATTTCATTATTCACAGTAGTTCCTGGATTGTATATCATTATTTACAGTGGCCCTGGGTAGTCTATCAATATTTACAGTTTTTGCTGGGTGGAATATCATTATTTACAGTGGTCTTTGCAGAGGTCATCTTATTTTACAGTGGTCCCTGAATAGTGTATCATGATTTACAGTGGTCCCTGGGTCGTATATCATAATTTATTGTGCTCACTGGCTAGTATATCATTATTTGCAGTGATCCCTTGGTCGTATATCGTTATTTAAAGTGGTCCCTGGGTAATTTATCATTATTTACAGTGGTCCCTGGGTAGTTTATGATTATTTACAGTGGTCCCTTGGTAGTAAATTATTATTTGCAGAGTTCCCTGTGCAGTACGTCATTATTTACAGTGGTCCCGATGTAGTGGACGATTATTTGCAACGGTCCCAGGGTGGAATTTCATTATTCACAGTAGTCCTTGGATTGTATATCATTATTTACAGTGGCCCTGGGTAGTATATCAATATTTACAGTTTTTGCTGGGTGGAATATCATTATTTACAGTGGTCCCTGTGCAGTATATCATTATTTACACTAGTCCCTGGCAGCATGTCACTATTTACAGTGGTCCCTGTGTAGTATATCAATTATAGTGGTCCCTCGGTAGTATATCATTTTTTACAGTGGTCCTTGGGCAGTATGTCATTATTTACAGTGTTCCCTGGGCAGTATATTATGTTTTACTGTGGTCCCTGGGTAATACATAATTATTTACAACGATCCCAGAGTGGAATTTCATGACTTACAGTGGTCCCTAGGTAGGATGCCATTATTTACAGAGGACCCTGGGTAGTATGCTATTATTTACAGTGGTCCTTGAGTAATATATTTTTATTTACAGTTGTCCGTATGTGGTATGTTATTATTAACAGTGGTCCCTGGCATTATATCACTATTTACAGCGGTTCCTTGCAATCTATCATTATTTACTGTGATCCCTGGGTAGTATATCATTATTTACAGTGGCCCCTCTGTAGTTTACCATTATTTGCAGTGGTCCCTGGTTAGTATATCATTATTTACAGTGATCCCTGTGCAGTATATCATTATTTACAGAGGTCGTTGCGTTATATATTATTATTCATAGTGGCCCTGGGCAGTGTTTCACTTTTTACAGTGGTTGCTGGATGATATATCATTATTTACAGTGTCCCCTGTATAGTATAATATTACTTAGAATCTTCCCTGGGTATTATATCATTATTTACAATGGACCCTGTGTAGGATACTATTATTTACAGTGGCCCTTTTATTTTATATCATTATTTACATTATTCCCTGTGCAGTATATCATTATTTATCCCTGGATAGTCCGCCATTATTTACAGTGGTCGCAGGATAGTACATCGTTACTTACAGTGGTCCCTTTGCAGTATATCATTGTTTATAGTGGTTCCTTGCTACTATTTCATTGTTTACAGTGGTGCCTGGGCAATGTATAATTTTTTACAGTGGTTCCTAAAATTGGTAGCATCGTTTTCAGTGGTTTCTGTCGACCATATTCATTATTTACCGTGCTCACTGGGTAGTATATATTTATTTACAGTGCTCCCTTGGTCGTATATCGTTATTTACAGTGGTTCCTAAGTTATATATCTTTATTGTCAGTGTTCTGTGTGGAGTACATCATTCTTTACAGTGGTCCCTGTGTAGTATATCATTATTCACAGTGGTTCCTTGATTGTCTATCTATATTTGTAGGTGTACCTCTGCAGTATATTACGTGTTGGCGTGGTCCTGGATAGCGTATCAGTATTTACATTGTTCCCTCGATAGAATGTCATTCTTTACTGAAGTCCCTGGGCATGATACCATTATTTCCAGTTTTCCCTTTGTAGTTTATCATTAGGTACAGTGGACACTAAGCTGTTTATCATTATTTACCGTGGTTCCTCGGTAGTATATTATTATAATACACTGAGCCCTGGGCAGGAGACCATTATTTACAGTGGTTCTTGGGTAGTTTATCATTAAAATACTCTGGTCCCTGGGCAGTATATTGTAATTTGAGAGTACCTTTAAGAAATGGGTGTTTATAAATGTGTGTGTTTGTAAATATATGTGGTGAGAGTACCTTTAAGAAATGGGTGCGTATTACTGCAGTGATGCCAGAGAGTGGGTGGGGCTGGGCTGTGTCAGCATTTTACTTTCGTTTTTGGCTGCTTTCCGCAGGGTGTGTTTTAGTTTCGTTTTCATTGTTGGAGCTGACGCCAGACCAAGCTGGTGTACTGCTGTTCTCTCTGCCATCAAAAGACTATCTCTTGATCATTTGGTGAATTCAGAATTATAAATGTTCTCAGTAGTGAATGTCAACTGAAGGTGCTTCTGGTAAAAGGTGCCTTAACCTTCAGGATGTTAAAAAGACAGCTTATGGATTACTCAGTGTTGAATTCTTTGGGGGTTGTATTTGAATTAATGGTTGCTCAGATGTTCAATGTTTGTTTTAAAAAGGTTAACTTGAGTTCATTGAATAAACATTGTCTAGCTTTAAGAAATACTTTCCCATTCCTGCTGTACCACTCCTGTCGAGGGCCGTGTGCTCTCCATACCACAATTAGTAAAATTGTGGGTTCAGGTGAACTCCACGATATACTTTGGGGGCAAAACAAATTGGGGGCTCGTCCGCAATAAAAGTCTGCTTATTGGATTGGTTTAGTGAACTTAAACACAGTGAGGGGTGAGCATATTGTGGTTGCTTATCAAGGGTGGTATTCTCGTTTTTTGTGGAGTGTGTTGTGGACAATGGCTCTTTCAGAGGCCCTGGCGTCTTTGGGGGTGGCGACGGTCACACACAGTACCTTACGGACAGAGACTAAAAGCAGACTGTTAGATTTGGCAAAAACATTGCAGTTAACATTTCCTGACAAAATGGGGCAGCACGGTAGCATTGTGGATAACATAATTGCTTCACAGCTCCAGGGTCCTAGGTACGATTCCGGCTTGAGTCACTGTCTATGCGGAGCCTGCACATCCTCCCCGTGTGTGCGAGGGTTTCCTCCGGGTGCTCCGGTTTCCTCCTACAGTCCAAAGATGTGCAGGTTAGGTGGGTTGGCCATGGCAAATTGCTCTTCGTGTCCAAAATTGCCCTTAGTGTTGAGTGGGGTTACTGGGATAGGTTGCAGATGTTGACCTTGGGTATGGTGCTCTTTCCAAGAGCCGGTGCAGACTCGAAGGGCCGAATGGCCTCCTTCTGCACTGTAAATTCTATGATAATCTATGATAATCTATGAAAATGCGAAAAGATGAGGGAACTACTGCGGTGGCTAAGCATTGGAAAGTTGCCTGAGATACAGTTTGACTCATTGGAAATGGCACAAATGCAGTTGCAAATTAAACAAATGGAACATGAGAAAGAATTAAAGCAGATTGAATACGAAAGAGATAGAGAGGAAAAAGAAAGAGAAAGGGAGATACAGATCAGGCAAAAAGTTAAAGAGATAGAGGTTGAACTTCAGAAAATGGCCATGAAACATGATACTCAGTTAAAATAGCAATCGTAAAGGGAAACGTACAGTTGGATGATAGTGATGAGGATGGTGAGAAAGAGCGTCATAGTTGGAGGTTTTGTGGGGATCTATTTAAATATATCCAAGCATTGCCAAGGATTGAAGAGAAGGAGGTAGAAGCCTTTTTCAGTTCATTTGGGAAGGTGGCTGTACAAATGAAATGGTCACAGCACATGCGGGTATTACTGAATCAAACAAAGCTAGTGAAGTGTTTGCATCAATACCGGAGGAGGTATCTGGGCCGTTTGAGGTGAAAATGCCCATCTTGGGTGCGTATGAACTAATGCCTGAAGCCTCCAGACAAAGGTTTAGAATTTTAAGGAAAGAATTTGGTCAAACGTGCATGGAGTTTCAAAGGTTCAAACAGAGTAATTTTGATAGGTGGATCAGGGCTTTGAAAATAGACAAAACGTTTGAAGCTCTCGGAGAAATTATACTTTTGGAGGAATTTAAAAATTCAATTCCTGATGTAGTGAGGACTCATCTGGAAGAACAGACGGTTAAAACTGAGAGATTAGCAGCAGAAAAGCAGAATTAGTTCATAAATCAAAGCTTGGTTTCCGACATCAGTTTCAGCCTGTGAGAGAGAGAAACTGGGGACATGAGAAATACTCAAGTGGTAAAAGTAAAGGTGATCTGATGGGCGATATAAAGGAGAGTGTACCTCAGATTAAAAAAGAAATCCAGTAGGGTGGAAACGAAATGAAGAGTTTCAAATGTTTTCACTGTAATAAACAAAGCCATATTAAGTCACAGTGTTGGTGGTTGAAGAAAAGCACTGGGAAGACTGATGTGGTAAAACAGGATAAGACAGTGGTGTTTGTTAAAGTGGTAAAGGAAAGCCCAAGTGAAGCGAAGGAGGTGCAAAAGATTGTACAGCCTGATCAAGAGGTGATTGATGAAAGAGATGCCAGGTCACTTGAAAGAATTTACTTGCGTGGGTAAAGTTTACTCATGTGTATCAGGAGGAGGAGGTATAGAATTCACAAATTTAAGAGATACGGGAGCTAGACAATCTTTAATAGGAAGAAATGAGGAGTTATGTAGTTTGGGAAGAATGTTGCCAGAAAAGGTGGTAATATGTGTAATTCAGGGTGAGAGGAGTAGTCAATTGTATAAGGTAATGTTGGAAAGTCCAGTGAAGAGTGGTGAAGTGGTAGTAGGAGTAATAGAGAAAGTATCTTGTCCAGGAATACAGTTTGTCTTGGGTAATGATACAGCTGGATCACAGGTGGGAGTGCTGCCTACTGTGGTTGATAAGCCAATGGAAAATCAGACAACTGAAGTGTTGAAGGACGAATATCCTGGAATTTTTCCGGATTGTGTAGTGACACGGTCGCAAAGTCACAGGTTGAGACAAGAGGAGAAATCAATGAGTGAAGATGAAGTTGAAGTGCAATTATCAGAAACGATTTTTGATCAGGTGGTTGAAAAATAACAAGAACAGGTGGAGGATGAGGCGGATATTTTTAGTTCTGGAAAATTGGCGGAGTTACAACAAAATAATATAGAAATAAAACGGATGTATCAGAAAGCACACACGGAAGAGGAATCTGAGTATAAACCAGAGTGTTATTACCGTAAAAGTGATGTCTTGATGAGAAAATGGAGACCATTACATATGCAGGCGGATGAAAAGTGGGCAGAAGTTCATCAAGTAGTATTGCCGGTAGAAAGGATGTGTTGCGAGTTGCACATGTGGTACCAGTGGGAGGTCATTTGGGAATACGGAAAACTCAAGCTAAACTACAAAAACATTTTTATTGGCCTGGACTACATACAGATGTAGTTAAATTTTGTCAATCATGTCACACATGTGAAGTGAGAGGGAAACCTCAAGCAGTGATAAAACCAGCGCCCTTAATACCCATTCCAGCATTTGTGGAACCTTTGACAAGGGTCATAATTGATTGCGTAGGACCGCTTCATAAAACGTAAAGTGGAAATCAATATCTTTAGACTACAATGGATGTGTCAACTCGGTTTCCAGAAGCCATCCCAGTACGTAATAGTACAGCTAAAACGATTGTGGCGGAATTACTTAATTTTTTTACGAGATCTGGACTGCCCACAGAAATGCAATCGGATGAAGGATCAAATTTTACCTCAAGGTTATTCAAAGAAGTTATGGATAGCTGAGGAATAAAACAATTTAAATCAACTGCGTACCATTCAGAATCGTAGGGAACATTAGAAAGGTGGCGTCAGGCATTAAAGACAATGTTGAGGCGTATTGTTAGGATTATCCAGAGGATTGGGATAAAGAATTTCATTCGTACTGATTGCAATTAGGAATGCACCTAATGAGTCATCCAAATGTAGTCCTTTTGAACCAGTTTTTGGTCATGAGGTAAGAGGACCACTTAAATTGATTAAGGAAAAATTGGCGAGTGAGAAATCGGAACTTACATTATTGGATGATGTGTCAAACTATAGGGAACGATTAAATAGAGCAGGTGAATTGGCTAGACAACATTTAAAAGGTGCACAAAATGTGATGAAACGGATAGCGGACAATAAATCCAAAGTTCGTAGTTTTGCCTGTGGAGATAAAGTTTTAGTATTGTTACCAGTGGTAGGTGAACCTTTAAAAGTAAGGCTTTGTGGACCTTATCAGACTGAGAGGAAATTAAGTGAGGTGAATTATGTGGTTAAAAACACCAGATAGAAGTAGGACTCACCGAGAGTGTCATGTGAATATGCTTAAAGGGTACTTTGAAATGGAAGGAGAGAAAAATGAGGTTGTAAGTAGTCTAACTAAAAGTCACGAACCAAATCCAGATGACTGTGAATTTGACATACCTCAAATTAAATTGGAAAACGAGGATGTTCCTCAAAATGGTGCTAAATTGTTGAGTTACCTTCCAGAGGAAAAACGAACTGACCTGAAAGAGTTATTGCTATCACATGGGCAAGTTTGTGGCGATAAATTGGGAAGCACTAAAATGGCTACAGATGTGGGAAATGCTGTTCCAATCAAAAACATCCATACAGACTTAACTGTTTAAAAGTGGCACAGGTTAACAGAGAGATTGAGAGTATGCTTAAAAATGGCATAATTGAAGTGGTTTGCAGCCAATGAAGCTCACCCATAGTGATGGTGCCAAAACCAGACGGTACGCAACGGATGTGTGTGGACCATAGAAAGGTTAATGCAGTTATAAGAACGGACTCTTATCCTACCCACGTTTGGAAGATTGTATTGAGAAGATTGTTGGACAATGAGCATTTATTTCCAAACTTGGTTTACATAAAGATAACTGGCAGGTGCCTTTATCCGAAAGGGCGAAGGAAATTTCAGCTTTTGTGACTCCAGATGGTGTATAACAATTCAACGTTATGCCATTTGGCATGAAAAACGCCCCAGCCACATTCAAACGGTTAACTAACAAAGTTGTTTCAGGATTACCCAATTGTGTGGTATCCAACAACGATCTGGTAATTTGCAGCCAGACATGGAAAGAACATTTAAAACATCTGATGGAGTTATCCGATCGACTTCAGGGGGCGGGTTTGGTGGTATACCTAGCCAATGGGGATCTGGAAAAGCCCAAGTCACTTTCCTTGGCCATACAATCGGACAGGGTGGAATGGTCACACGGGATGTGAAACCAACAACTATTCGGAGTTTCCGATACTCTCCACACGACCGGAAATAATTAGATTTCATGGTAGGAGTGGATTTTACCGGAAATTTGAATCGAATATTTGCAGCGTTGTTGCTCCACTGGTGGACTTGCTGAACAAACGTCGAAAATTTAAGTTGTCAGCGGACTTTCAACAGGCATTTGACAGCCTGAAACTGTGATAACCAATGCTCCTGTGTTGGAGAACTTCAGGGAACTCTGTGATCAGATTGAACTAATGTATCTGACTTTAACGAGAATTGCAGATGCATTGACAAATGGACGGATCGTGCAAGGACATTCTTGTTCAAAGTGACTGTCAATCGATAAGGATTTCAGTTGGAGGGAGAAGAAAAAATATGGACTGTATTATTGTATCTGTTTGTCTGTGTTGTTTTTTTGAAGCGAAAAAGTATATTTACTGTGTGCATTTCTTAAAGGAAAGTTAATAGGTGAAAAAAGAAACCATCTTGAAGTTGATGGGCTTTTTTTCTTGGGGGAGGTGTCATGTAGAGTAGCTTTAAGAAATGGGTGTTTAAGAAATGTACATTGAAGAAGTGGATGTTTATCAGTGATGTCAGAGTGTGGGTGGAGCTGGGCTGTCCTTCAGCTTTTTACTTTGATTTTAATCGATTTGCTGCAAGGTATGTTTTAGTTTCGTTTTCAGAGCTGGATAGCTGCAGTCACAGCCAGAAGGGGTATTAGTCTCTCCATCTGTAATCTAAATACTGTAAGTCGATACTTTGGTGATTTTAAACTACTAACTGCTCTCAGTCGTGATTTTAACCTTATGTGCTTCTGTTTAAAGTTTTTTTTCAAGACTTAGAACATAGAACATAGAACATTACAGTGCAGGACAGGACCTTCGGTCCTCGATGTTGCGCCGACCTGTGAAACCACTCTAAAGCCCATCTACACTATTCCCTTATCGTCCATATGTCTACCCAATGATCTTTTGAATGAACTTAATGTTTGCGAGTCCACTGCTGTTGCAGGTAGGGGATTCTACGCCCTTGTTACTCTCTGAGTAAATAACCCACCTCTGACACCTGTCCTGTATCTATCTCCCATCAATTTAAAGCTATGTCCCCTCGTGCTAGACATCACCATCCGAGGAAAAAGGCTTTCACTGTCCACCCAATCTAATCCTCAGATCATCATGTATGCCTCAATTAAGTCACCTCTTAACCTTTTTCTCTCTAAGGAAAACAGCCTCAAGTCCCTCAGCCTTCCGTTATAAGATCTACCCTCCAAACCAGGCAACATTCCGGTAAATCTCCTCTGCACATCATTTCCAATGCTTCCACATCCTTCCTCTAATGTGGCGACCAGAATTGCACGCAATACTCCACATGCGGCCGCACCAGAGTTTTGTACAGCTGCAACATGACCTCATGGCTCCGAAACGCAATCCCTCTAACAATAAAAGTTAACACACCGTCTGCCTTCTTAACAACACTCTCAACCTGTGCAGCAACTTACAGGGATCTATGTACATGGACACCGATATCTATCTGTTCATTCATACTACCTATAATCTGACCATTAGCCCAGTACACTGTCTTCTTGTTAGTCCTTCCAAAATGAATCACCTCACACTTTTCTGCATTAAACTCCATTTGCCATCTCTGAGCCCAGCTCTGCAGCTTATCTATGTCCCTCTGTAACTTGTAACATCCTTCCGCACTGTCCACAACTCCACCGACATTAGTGTCATCTGCAAATTTACTCACCAATCCTTCTACGCCCACCTCCAGGTCATTTATAAAAATGACAAACAGCAGTGGCCCCAAAACAGATCCTTGTGGTACACCACTAGGAACTGGACTCCAGTCTGAACAATTCCCATCAACCACCACCCTTTGTCTTCTTCCAGCTAGCTAATTTCTGATCCAAACTGCTAAATCACCCTGAATCCCATGCCTCCGTATTTTCTGCAATTGCCTACCGTGGCGATCCTTGTCAAGCGCTTTACTGAAATCCATATACACCACATCAACGGCTTAACCCTTATCCACCAGTTTGGCCACCTTCTCAAAGAACTTAATAAGGTTTGTGAGGCATGGCCTACCCTTCACAAAACCGTGTGACTGTGTCTAATCAAATTATTCCTTTCCAGATGATTATACATCCTATCTCTTATAAACTTCTCCAAGACCTTGCCCACAACAGAAGTAAGGCTCACTGGTCTATAGTTACCGGGGTTGTCTCTACTCTCCCTCTTGAACAAGGAGACAACATTCGCCGTCCTCCAGTCTTCTGGCACTATTCCTGTAGACAAAGATGACTTAAAGATCAAATCCAAAGGCTCAGCAATCTCCTCCCTAGCTTCCCAGAGAATCCTCGGATAAATCCCATCCGTCCCAGGGAACTTATCTATTTGCACCCTTTCCAGAATTGCTAACACCTCCTCCTTATGAACCTAAAGCCCTTCTAGTCTAGTAGCCTGTATCTCAGGATTCTCCTCGACAACATCGTCCTTTTCCTGTGTGAATACTGACGAAAACGATTAATTTAGCACCTCTCCTATCTCCTCGGACCCAACGAACAACTTCACACTACTTTCCTTGACTGGCCCTACTCTTACCCTTGTCATTCTTTTATTCTGACATATCTATAGATAGATTTAGGGTTATCCTTGATGCTACCTGCCAAAGACTTCTCATGTCCCCTCCTGGCTCTTGGTAGCTCTCTCTTTATTTCCTTCCTAGCTAACTTGTAACTCTCGCGCGACCTAACTGAACCTTCATGTCTCATCTTTACATAAGCCTCCTTCTTCCTCTTGACAAGTGTTTCAACTGCTTTAGTAAACCACGGTTCCCTCGCTCGACGACTTCCTCCCTGGCTGACAGGTGCATACTTATCAAGGACACGCAGTAACTGTTCCTTGAACAAGCTCCATATTTCTATTGTGCCCATCCCCTGCAGTTTTCCTCTCCATCCAATGCATCCTATGTATTGCCTTATCGCATCGTAATTGCCTTTCCCCCAGATATAACTCTTGCGCTGCTGTATATACCTATCCATTTCCATCACTAAAGTAAACGTAATCGAATTGTGGTCACTATCAACAAAGTGCTCACCTGCCTCCAAATCTAACACCTGTCCTGGTTCATTACCCAGTACCAAATCCAATATGGCCTCGCCTCTCGTTGGCCTATCTACACACTGTGTCAGGAAATCCTCCTGAACACATTGGACAAAATCGGACCCATTTAATGTACTCGAACTATAGCGTTTCCAGTCAATATTTGGAAAGTTAAAGTCCCCTATAACAACTACCATGTTACTTTCGCTCCTATCCAGAATCACCTTTGCAATCCTTTCCTCTACATCTCTGGGACTTTTCGGAGGCCTATAGAAAACCCCTAACAGGGTGGCCTCACCTTTCCTGTTTCTAACTTCAGCCCATACTACCTCAGGAGACGAGTCCTCATCAAACGTTCTTTCTGCCACCGGAATCCTGTCCTTGACTAACAATGCCACCCCTCCCCCTCTTTTACCACCTTCCCTGACCTTACTGAAATATCTAACCCCCGGCACCTGCAACAACCATTCCTGTCCCTGCTCTATCCATGTCTCCGAGATGGCCACAACATCGATGTCCCAGGTACCAACCAATGCCACAATTTCACCCACCTTATTCCGGATGCTCCTGGCATTGAATTGGACAAACTTTAAACCACCTTTCTGTCTGCCGGTACACTCCTGCAACTTATGGATGTTAAAATGACAACTTAAGGATTACTTAGTATTGTATTCCTTGGTGGTTGTATTTGAATTGATGGTTGCTAAGATGTTCATTGAATGTTTGAAAAAGGTTAACTTGAGTTCATAGGATAAACATTGTTTTGCTTTAAAAATACTCTTCCATTTCTGCTGTACCACACCTGTAGAGTGGGCTGTGTGCTCCCCACACCACAATCTATTAAAAGTTGTGGGTCAAGTGAACTCCATGATAGACTTTGGGGTTCTCTAAACTCTGGCCCATGACAGGTCAAGCAAAGCTAAATTATATACGTCTTCGACGCGGAACGTGGTTAAATTTATCTGTCTTCGAGGCTGAGCATGGCTCAACTTTAAACGTCTGCGGCAGAGCATGGTTAAGTTTTAAACATCTTCGAGACAGACCATGGCGAAATTTTAAACAAAGTAGAGGCGGAGCATGGCTAAATTATAAACATCTGCGAGGCAGAGTATGTCGAAATATTAAACATCTAAGATGCCGAGCACGGCTAAAGTTTCGACATATTCCTGGCCGAACATGGCTAAATTTGCAACATCGTCGAGGCCGAACATGTGTAAATATTAAACATCTTCAAGGCAGAGGATGGCTAAATTTTAAATATCTTCGAGGCCAAGCATGGCGCAGTTTCAAACGTCTTAGAGGCCAAACACGGCTAAAGTTTAAACGACTTGGACGCCGAGCATGGCTAATTGTTAAGCGTCTTCTCGGCGAAGCACGACTAAATTTTAAACATCTTCGAGGCCGAGCATGGCTCAATTTTAAACGCCTCAGAGGCAGAGCATGGTTACATTTTAAACATCTTCCAGGCCGAGTATGTAGAAATATTCAACATCTAAAAGGCCGAGCATGGCTAAGTTGTAGTCATATTCGAGGCCTAGTATGGCGAAATTTAAAACATTTTCGAGGCCGAAGGTGGCAAAATTTGAAACCTCTTTCAGGCCGAGCATGGGGAAATTTTAAGCACCGTAGAGGCCGAGCATGACTAAATTTTAAGCGTGGCTAAATTTTAAGGGCGAGCGTGGCTAAATTTTCAACATCTTCGAGGCCGAGTATGTGTAAATATTGAACATTTTCGAGGCCGAGCACGGATACATTTTCAACATCTTCGAGGCCGAGTATGATTGAACGTCTTCGTGGCCGAGCACGGATAAATTTTAAACATCTTCGAGGCCGAGCATGGCTGAACATTAACCGTCTTAGAAGTTGAGCAAGGCTAAATTCATACTTCTTAGAGGACGAGCATGGTTACATTTATAAGTCTTTGCGGCGGAGGATGGCAAAATGCTAACCATCTTCGAGGCCGAGAAAAGCTAAATTTTAAACATCTTCGAAGCCAAGCATTGCTAAATTTTAAACGTCTTAGGGACCAAACATGGCTAAAGTTTATGCGTCTTGCTGCCGAGTCTGGAAACATTGAACATTTTCGAGGCCGAGCGTGGCTAAATTTTAAACATCTTCGAGGCCGAGATTGGCAACATTTTGTACACATTCCAGGCTGAGCATGGCTAATATGTAAACATCTTCTAGGCAGAGAATAGGTAAATTTTAAACACATTAGAGGTCGAGCATGACTAAAATTGAAACACCATAGACGCCGAGTTGGCTAAATTTTAAACGTCTTCGATTCCAGAGCATGACAAAATTCTAAACATCATCAGGGCCGAGCATGGCTAAATTTCAAACATTCTCAAGGCCTCGCATGGCTAATTTTAATCATTTTTGAGGCCAAGAATGACTACATTTTAAAACTCTTAGAGGTCGAGCATGGCAGAATTTTTTCAAAAAATGTTTTATCAATAAATTTCGCATGGCCAAACCACCTACCCTGCACATCATTGGGTTGTGAGTGTGAAACCGAGGCAACTCGGGGAGAATGTCCAAATTCCACATGGACAGCGACCCAGAGCCGGGATCACATATGGGACCTCGGCGCCGAGAGGCAGCAGTGCTAACCCACTGCGCCACCATGCTGCCCTGCATGGCTCAATTTTAAACATCTTAGAGAACAGTGTCCTACGGTAAACAGCCTACTTAAACTGTGCCCTACAGGAAACAGTCTATTTAAACAGTGTCCTACAGTAAACAGCCTATTTTAACAGTGTACGAAAGTAAACACAATCTATTTAAACAGTGCCCGACAGTACAGTCCATTGCAACATAAACCTTCAGTAAACTTAGTCTATTTAAACAGTTCCCTACAGCAAAACGTCTATTTAAACAGTGCCCTCCACGAAACAGTCTATTGAAACAGTTCGCTACAGTCAACAGAGACTATAAAACGTGCCCGACGTAAACAGTCTATTTAAACAGTGCCCTACAGTAAAGTCTATTTAAGCAGAACCCTACAGTAAACTTCGTCTATTTAAACAGTCGCCTACAGTAAACAGTATATTTAAACAGAGCCCTACAGTAAACAGTCTATTGAACAGTGTGCAACAGTAAACTTAGTCTATTTAAACAGTAGCCTACAGTAAACAGTCGATTTAAACAGTGCCCAATAGTAAACACGGGAGGGTTTAAACTAGCATGGCAGGGGGGTGGGTACCGAAGCAATAGGTTAGAAGGTGAAAACATTGAGGGAGAACCAGGGAATAGGGCCATTATGGCTGTGGGGA
This sequence comes from Scyliorhinus torazame, assembly GCF_047496885.1. Taxonomy (NCBI): domain Eukaryota; kingdom Metazoa; phylum Chordata; class Chondrichthyes; order Carcharhiniformes; family Scyliorhinidae; genus Scyliorhinus; species Scyliorhinus torazame. The sequence goes on along the minus strand of NC_092726.1, from coordinate 137,548,884 downwards.
AGAGCAGAAAGGGAGATGTTGCTGCAAACAGCGGGACTGGTGGTCTGAAGCGCATATGTTTTAATACAAGAAGTATAACGGGTAAGGCAGATGAACTTAGAGCTTGGATTAGTACTTCTAACTATGATGGTTTTGCCATTACAGAGACCTGGTTGAGGGAAGGACAGGATTGGAAGCTAAACGTTCCAAGTTTTAGATGTTTCGGAGGGATAGAGGGGGATACAAAAGAGTGGCGTAGTTGTGCTACTGGTCAGGGAGAATGGCACAGCTGTACTCCGGGAGGACACTTCAGAGGGCAGCGAGCCTCTATGGTTGGAGATCAGGAATAAGAAGGGTGCAGTCACAGCGTTGGGGGTTTACGACAGAACTCCTAACAGCCAGCGGGAGATAGAAGAGCAGATAGCCAGATAGATTTTGGAATGGAGTAAAAGCAAGAAGGTTGTTTTGATGGGAGACTTCAACTTCCCCAATATTTACTGGGACTCACTCAGTGCTAGAGGCTTGGGCGGGGCGGAGTTTGTAAGGAGCATCTAGGAGTGCTTCTTCAAACAATATGTTGACAGTCCAACTAGGGAAGGGGCGGTACTGGACCTGGTATTGGGGAATGAGCCCGGCCAGGTGGTAGATGTTTCAGTAGGGGAGCATTTCGGGAACAGTGACTACAATTCAGTAAGTTTTAAAGTGCTGGTGGACTAGGATAAGAGTGGTCCTAGGGTGAATGTGCTAAATTGGGGGAAGGTTAATTGTAACAATATTAGGCGACAACGGATGAACTAGATTGGGAGCGGATGTGTGATGGTAAATCGACATCTGACATGTGGAAGGCTTTCAAATGTCAGTTGAAAGGAATTCAGGATCGCCATGTTCCTGTGAGGAAGAAGGATAAATACGGCAATTTTCGGAAACCTTCGATAACAAGAGATATTGTAGGCCTCGTCAAAAAGTAAAATGACGCATGTGTCAGGGCTTAAATGCTGGGAACAGACGAAGACTTTGTGGAATATTAGGAACGTCGGTAGGAACTGAAGCAAGGAGTCAGGAGGGCTAGTTGGGGTCACGAAAAGTCATTGGCAAATAGGGTGAAGGAAAATCCCAAGGCTTTTTACACGTCCGTTAAAAGCAAGAGGTAGCCAGGGAAAGGGTTGGCCCACAGGAGGACAGGCAAGGGAATCTATGTGCAGAGCCAGAGGAAATGTGCGAGGTACTAAATTAATTCGTTGTGTCAGTATTCACCAAAGAGAAGGAATTGGTGGATGTTGAATCTGGAGAAGGGTGTGTGGATAGCCTGGGTCACATTGAGATCCAAAAAGACGAGCTGTTGGGCGTCTTGAAAAATATTAAGGTAGATAAGTCGCCGGGGCCTGATGGGATCTAACCCATAATACTGAAGGAGGCCAGAGAGGAAATTGCTGCGGCTTTGACAGAAATCTTTGGATCCTTACTGTCTTCAGGTGATGTTCTGGAGGACAGGAGAATATCCAATGTCCTTCCTTTGTTTAAGTAGGGTAGCAAGGATAATCCAGGGAAATACAGGCCGGTGAGCCTTACATCAGTGGTAGGGAAATTACGAGACAGGATCTACTCCCATTTGGAAGCAAATGGACGCCTTAGCGAGAGGCAGCACGGTTTTGTGAAGGGGAAGAGGGGTCTCACTAACTTGATACAGTTTTTCGAAGAGGTCACAAAGATGATTGATGCAGGGAGGGCAGTGGATGTTATCCATCTGGACTGCATTAAGGCTTTTGAGAAGGTCCCTCTTGGCAGACTTGTACAAAAGGTGAAGTCACACGGGATCAGGGGTGAGCTGGCCAGATCGATACAGAACTAGCTAGGTCATAGAAGGCAGATAGAATCAATGGAAGTGTGCTTTTCTAATTGAAGGGCTTTGACTAGTGGTGTTCCGCAGGGATCAGTGCTGGGACCTTTGCTGTTCGTAGAATATATGAATGATTTGGACGAAAATGTAACTGGTCTGATGAGTACGTTTGCAGACGACACAAAGGTTGGTGGAATTGCGGATAGCGATGTGGACTCTCACAGGATGCAGCAGGATTTAGATCGTTTGGAGACATGGGCGGAGAGATGGCAGATGGAGTTTAATCCGGACAAATGTGAGGTAATGCATTTTGGAAGTTCCAATTCAGGTGGGGAATATACAGTGAATGGTAGAACACTGAAGAGTATTGACAGTCAGAGAGACCTAGGTGTACAGGTCAACAGGTCAATGAAAGGGGCAACACAGGTGGAGAAAGTAGTCAAGAAGGCATTCAGCATGTTTGCGTTCATTGGCCGGGGCATTGAGTATAATAATTGGCAAAGCATGTTGCAGCTGTAGACAACCTTAGTTAGGCCACACTTGGAGTATAGTGTTTATTTCTAGTCGCCACACAACAGAAGGATGCGGAGGCTTTAGAGAGGGTACAGAAGAGATTTACCAGAATGTTGCCTGCTATGGAGGGCATTAGCTATGAGGAGCGGTTGAATAAACTCGTTGTTTTCTCACTGGGACGACGGAGGTTGAGGGGCGACCTTATTGAGGTCTACAAAATTATGAGGGGCATAGACAGAGTATATAGTCAGTGGCTTTTTCCCAGGATAGAGGCGTCCATTACGGGGGGGGGGGGGGAGCGGAGGGGGGGGCATAGGTTTAAGGTGCGAGGGGCAAGGTTTAGAGGAGTTGTACGAGGCAAGTTTTTACACAGAGTGTAGTGGATGCCTGGAACTCGATGCCGGAGGAGGTGGTGGAAGCAGAGACGAGAGTGACATTTAAGGGGCATTTCGACAAATACATGACTGGCATAGGAATAGATGGATCCGCACCACGGAAGTGTAGAAAATGTAAGTTTGGACAAGCGGCATGGTCGGCACAGGCTTGGAGGGCCAAAGGACCTCTTCCTGTACTGTACTTGTGTTTGTTCTTTGTTCTTTATTCTTTGTTCTTTCAACAGTCTAGTTAAACAGTGTCCCACAGTAAACATGCTATTTGCACAGTGTCTGGCAGTAATCAATCTATTTGCACTGTTCCCTACAGTAAACATTCTATTGAAACAGTAGCCTACAGTAAACAGACTATTTAAACATTGTCCTACAGTAAACATAGCCTACTTAAACATCATCCCACTAATCAGTCTGAACCCTGTCTATTTACACAGCATCCTACAATTAACAGTCCATTTTGGTTCAGAAATGGGCTAGCTGGAAGAAGACAAAGGGTGGTGGTTGATGGGAAATGTTCAGACTTGAGTCCAGTTACTAGTGGTGTACCACAAGGATCTGTTTTGGGGCCACTGCTGTTTGTCATTTTTATAAATGACGTGGAGGAGGGCGTTAAAGGATGGGTGAGTAAATTTGCAGATGACACTAATGTCGGTGGAGTTGTGGACAGTGCGGAAGGATGATACAAATTACAGAGGGACATAGATAAGCTGCAGCGTTGGGCTGAGAGGTGGCAAATGGAGTTTAATGCACAAAAGTGTGAGGTGATTCATTTTGGAAGGAATAACAGGAAGACAGTTTGCTGGGCAAATGGTAAGATTCTTGGCAGTGTGGATGAGCAGAGAGATCTCGGTCTCGATGTCCATAAGATCCCTCAAAGTTGCCACCCAGGTTGAGAGGGTTGATAAGAAGGCGTACGGTGTGTTAGCTTTTATTGGTAGAGGGATTGAGTTTCTGCGGCTACCAGAATTGCACGCAATACTCAAAATGCGGCCGCACCAGAGTTTTGTACAGCTGCAACATGACCTCATGGCTCCGAAACTCAGACCCTCTATCAATAAAAGCTAACACATCGTACGCCTTCTGAACAACCCTCTCAACCTGAGTTGAGGAGAAGCGTTCACATTGGTGAAAAGATTGAGGATGAGCAGCTCTGGGTGAAAGGATTGAGTAAATGAAGCAATGATGATATAAACTAGGACTTTCTCACACAGCGAGCAGTGAGGATGGGGAATCCCCTGCCTGAGTGTGTGGCGATGTCCGGTTCGATAGGAAGAATTCAAAGGGGAATTATACTCTGATGTGAAAGTGAATCCCGATATACAAAGAACAAGACCAAGAAGAAAGAAAAGAACAGCCCAGGAACAGGCCCTTCGGCCCTCCAAGCCTGCGCCGACCATACTGCCCGTATTATCTAAAATCTTCTACACGTCCGGGTTCCGTATCCCTCTATTCCCATTCTATTCATGTATTTGTCAAGATGCCCCTTAAACGTCACTATCGCCCCTGCTTCCACCACCTCCTCCGGCAGCGAGTTCCAGGACTCACTACCCTCTGTGTAAAAATAATTGCCTCGTACATCTCCTCTAAACCTTGCCCCTCGCACCTTAAACCTATGTCCCCTAGTAATTGACCCCTCTACCCTGGGAAATAGTGTCTGATTATCCACTCTATCTATGCCCCTCATAATGTTGTAGACCTCTACCAGGTCGCCCCTCAACCTCCTTCGTTCCAGTGAGATTACTGGCATGTGTAAATCAATACCCTGCGCATTGATCATAGCCTATCAAACTAACCTGTACATTTTTGGAATCCCTTGTGCCCTAGCAAGTTTATCTTTGCTCTCCCATCCAGACTGACTTGTTTTTATTTCTGTATTTATCTGGATGTGACCCCCTACTGAACCTGCTCACTGTGACCCATTCCCCTAGCCAATCCAGTTGTCACACCCTCGAACAGTCTTAGAAAATCCACGGCAAAGTTATCGATTCCATTCCCATTCAGGTGCAACTCATCCGAGATTTAAAGGTTGCGCCGGACCCAGGAACGGAATCACTGGCCGCGAAACTAAAGCCTATTCGCCCACACCATCTCTGTAGCAACTATTCATCTGCTATACCCCCCTTCATCCAATCCTCGCTGTCAAGGATCTGGAGATATTAACCTCGGACGTCATTCTTTTCAATCTGCTCGGATAACTGTAAATTATTGACGCAGAACCTCGTCCCTTTGTCTATCTCTGTCGTTGGTACCAATGTAACCCACGACCTTCGTCTGTTCCCACTCCACCTTCAGAATGCCCTGCAAGGGTTTGCCGATATTCATGACACTGGCACCAGTCAGGCCAAATGCCACCCTGGAATCAGAGATACGGCAGCAGAAACGCTCATTGGACCTCTCACAGCGCAATGACCTTGTTTCTGGTGCATTCCCCAGATTAAACGTCGCTTCCAGCGTTTTCAAAACAGAAAAACTGTCCTTGAATGAGATGCATGCTGCGTCTTTCCTAATCTGCTGATAACCCCTGATTATGACTGGTGGTCCCAAATTTGTACAATATAGATTAATGATCTGGAAGAAGGTACTGAAGGCACTGTTGCCAGGTTTGCAGATGAAACAAAAGTCTTTAGAGGGACAGGTAGTATAGAGGAAGCAAGGGGACTTCATGTGGAAAAGTGTGAAGTTATACACTTTGGAAGGAGGAAGTTAGGCATAGACTATTTTCTAAATGGGGAAATGCTTCGGAAATCAGAAGCACAAAGGGACTTGGCAGTCCTTGTTCACGGTTCTCTTAAGTTTAACGTTCAGGTCCAGTGGGAAGTTAAGACGGCAAATGTAATGTTAACATTAATGTCAAAGCTCAAGAATGCAAGACCAGGGTTGTGTTTCTGAGGCTTCTGAGGCTGTATAAGGCTCTGGTCAGACCCCATTTCTAGTATTGTGAGCAGTTTTACGTATTTAAGGTTGGATGTGCTGGCCTTGGAAAGGATCCAGAGGAGATTCACAAGAATGACCCGTGGATTGGGGAACTTGTCGAATGAGGGACGTTTGAGGGCTCTGTGTCTGTACTCGTTGGAGTTTAGAAGGATGAGAGGAGATCTTATTGAAACATACAAGGTACTGCGAGGCCTGGATAGAGTGGACGTGGGGAGGATGTTTCCAATTGTAGGAAAAACTAGAACCAGAGGACACTATCTCAGTCTAAAGGGACGATCCTTAAAAACAGAGATGAGGAGGAATTTAGTCAGCCAGAGGGTGTTGAATCTGTGGAACTCTTTGCCGCAGAAGGCTGTGGAGGCCAAATCATTGAGTGTCTTTAAGACAGAGATAGATAGGTTTTAGATCAATAAGGTGATCAGGGGTTATGGGTAGAAGGCAGGAGAATGGGGATGGGGAAATATCAGCCATGATTGAATGGCGGAGCAGACTCGATGGGCCGAGTGGCCTAATTCTGCTCCTATGTCTTATGGTCTTATTCACTCTTTAATTGCAAATATAATACTCCACATTTTCTACACTAAATTCCCTCTCCACACCTTAAATTACCCTCCACTACTTTCACTTCTTCACAATTCTGTTCTGTTCCCCTCATCTCTCATCTCCTTTTCCGCCTTCATTCTCCACACCTTTTTTCAACCTCTCGGTTCCACTCCTTACTTTACCTCCCAGCCACTCTTCAGTTGCCAACAATCCACTCTGTGTCCTTCCCGACAAGTTGCACTCTTTCAATCTCCTCCCACATCAATCTATTCATCTCGTGCACTTTCCTTTCCTCTCAATATATTTCCTTTCTTCTCCCCACCTCTCTAATGCCCATCACTCTACCCTCATCTCTTGTTATTCAACTCTCAGTTCGACTAGAATTTGCAAATGTAAAATGTATAAATGTAAAGATGAGGAAGATCGGAACAGACTCCACGGGGCGGGTTAGACGCAGGGAGGTTAGGTAATATTTAATGAGTGGTAGTATAACGTGACAGATTTTGTTTGACAGACTCAAAAGAGGCATCATAACGTTGCCAATTTAAACTGTTTCACACAAAAGCGTGATATATATTTGGCAACAACGCAATTTACATTACGTGATGTATTTATACATAGCCTGCTATTCAACCATTTCAGTGTCGTTTCCAATTGTAAACACCACGATTTATGACCAACATGAATATCTTTCAGTTAATACCACAGGTCCATTATGAAAGTACTTTGCCTGGCAATAATTCAGAGACTTTGAATGTTTTCCATGAAACGTTGAAGATGGAACAACATTGAAGGAAGATAATCAATATGAAATTGATTATCATCCAAAGGTATGCGGAGGCACAGGCACTATTGAGGAAACAGGGGGTGACAGAAATCTTGGGCAGGCTAGGAGGTGGGCCAAGAAGTAGCAGATTGAATACAATGGGGAAAAGAGTGAGGTCATGCACATTATTAGGAAGAATGGAGGCATACAGTATTTTCTAAATGTAGAAATGCTGAGGAAACGAGAAGCACAAGTCCGAGCCGAAGATTACCTGAACATTAATGTCCAGGTTCAGTCGGTAGTTAGGAAGGCAAATGCAATGGTAGCATTAATGTTGAGAGGATAGAATACAAGAGCAGTGGTGTACGTCTGTGCCTGTAGAAGGTTATGGTCAGGCCCCATTAGGAGTATTGGTAGAAGTTTGGGGCCTAGAATCTAAGGCAGTATGTGTTCGTCTTGGAAACAGTCCAGAGGAGGTTCGCACGGTTGACCACTGGAATGGAGAGCCTGCCGTTTGGAGCAGTTGGGGACTCTGGATCTGTATTCGTTGGAGATTAGAAGGATGAGGGGGGCCTTTTTGAAACTTACAGAACACTGAGCAGCCTGGATAGATTTGTCGTTGAGAGGATGTTTCCAGCGTTAGGACAAACTAGAACCCGAGGATACAGTATCAGACTAAAGGGACGATACGGTAAAACTGCGATATTGTAGGCCTCGTCAAAAAGAAAACGGAGGCAGGGCTAAAAGGCTGGGAACAGACTAAGCCTGCGTGGAATATAAGGAAAGTAGGAAGGAACTTAAGAAAGGAGTCAGGAGGGCTAGAAGGGGTCACGAAAAGTCATTTGCAAATAGGGTTAAGGAAAATCTCAAGGGTTTTTACACGTACATAAAAAGCAAGAGGGTAGCCAGGGAAAGGGTTGGCCCACTGAAGGATAGGCAAGGGAATCTATGTGTGGAGCCAGAAGAAATGGGCGAGGTACTAAATGAATATTTTGCATCAGTATTCACCAAAGAGAAGAAATTGGTAGATGTTGAGTCGAGAGAAGGGTGTGTAGATAGCCTGGGTTACACTGAGAACTAAAAAGACGAGGTGTTGGGTGTCTTAAAAAATATTAAGGTAGATAAGTCCCGAGGGCCTGATGGGATCTTCCCCAGAATACTGAAGTTGGCTGGAGTGGAAATTGCTGAGGCCTTGACATAAATCTCTGTATCCTCACTGTATTCAGGGGATGTCCCGGAGGACTGGAGAATAGCCAATGTTGTTCCTCTGTTTAAGAAGGGTAGCAAGGATAATCCAGGGAACTACAGGCCGGTGAGCCTTACTTCAGTGGTAGGGAAATTACTGGAGAGAATTCTTTAAGACAGGATCTACTCCCATTTGGAAGCAAATGGACGTATTAGTGAGAGGCAGCATGGTTTTGTGAAGGGGAGGTCGTGTCTCACTAACTTGATAGAGTTTTTCGAGGAGGTTACTAAGATGATTGATGCAGGAGGGCAGTGGATGTTGTCTATATGGACTTCAGTAAGGCCTTTGACAAGGTCCCTCATGGTAGACTAGTACAAAAGGTGAAGTCACACGGGATCAGGGGTGAGCTGGCAAGGTGGATACAGAACTGGCTTTGTCATAGAAGGCAGAGAGTAGCAATGGAAGGATGCTTTTCTAATTGGAGGGCTGTGACCAGTGGTGTTCCTCAGGGATCAGTGCTGGGACCTTTGCAGTTTGTAGTATATATAAATGATTTGGACGAAAATGTAACTGGTCTGATTAGTAAGTTTGCAGACGACACAAATGTTGGTGGAATTGCGGATAGCGATGAGGACTGTCAGAGGGTACAGCAGGATTTAGATTGTTTGGCGACTTGGGCGGAGAGATGGCAGATGGAGTTTAATCCGGACAAATGTGAGGTAATGCATTTTGGAAGGTCTAATGCAGGTAGGGAATATACAGTGAATGGTAGAATCCTCAAGAGTGTTGAAAGTCATAGAGATCTAGGAGTGCAGGTCCACAGGTCACTGAAAGGGGCAACACAGATGGAGAAGGTAGTCAGGAAGGCATACGGCATGCTTGCCGTCATTTGCCGGGGCATTGAGTATAAGAATTGGCAAATCATGTTGCAGCTGTATAGAACCTTAGTTAGGCCACATTTGGAGTATAGTGTTCAATTCTGGTCACCACACTACCCGAATGAGTGGAGGCTTTAGCGAGGGTGCAGAAGAGATTTACCAGAATGTTGCCTGGTATGGAGGGCATTAGCTATGAAGAGCGATTGAATAAACTCGGTTTGTTCTCACTGCAACGAAGGAGGTTGAGGGGCGACCTTCTAGAGGTCTACAAAATTATGAGGGGCATAGACAGAGTGGATAGTCAAAGGCTTTTTCCCGGGGTAGAGCGGTCAATTACTAGGGGGCATAGGTTTAAGGTGAGAGGGGCAAGGTTTAGAGTAGATGTACGAGGCAAGTTTTTTACGCAGAGGGTAGTGGGTGCCTGGAACTCGCTACCGGAGGAGGTGGTGGAACCAGAGACGATATTGACATTTCAGGGGCATCTTGACAAATACATGAATAGGATGGGAATAGAGGGATACGGACCCAGGAAGTGTCGAAGTTTGTAGTTTAGTCGGGCAGCATGGTCGGCACGGGCCTGGAGGGCCGAAGGGCCTGTTCCTGTACTGTACATTTCTTTGTTCTTTGTTTGTTTTGTTGCGATGAGAAGAAACGTCTTCAGCCAGAGGGTGCTGAATCTGTGGAACTCTTTGCCGCAGAAGGTTGTGGAGGCCAAATCACTGAGTATCTTTAAGGCAGAGATAGTAGGTTATTGTTTAAGAAGGAGGTCAAGGCACGGAAGAACATAACAACCATGACTGAATGGCGGAGCAGACTCATTCGGCGAATGGACTAATTATGTTCCTATGTCTAATGGACCTACGGTCTTATAATATTGATTTGGCGCGGGGGTTCTGGGAGACGTTTGCTATATTGGTAGAAACTAACTCCATTGAACGTTCGGCATGAATGGAAACAGACTTGAGACAATCATTAAATGTATCACAGAGACAAACAGCGGTGAAAGGTTATGAGGTTGCATAGAACTGTTTGGAGCGTCTGAATCGATCACATCCTCTGAGCTGAATTGTCATATTTATTATTCTGGGAGGAAATCATTTAATTACACTCATAACCAATCCAGTAATTAAATCTGTCTATCTATTTCCCAAGTTCCTATCTCAATCATGTTGCACCTCCTGGCCAAATCAATGCAACCTTGACCTTGTTTCGTCCTCCCACTTTGGCGAATTTTAACTGAGCCAAAATATCTGCCCTCGTATACAACTTGAAACAACGTTTTCGAAGTTAGTATTTTCACTGACCTATATAGATATTCCCCAGGCACAAAGAAAAACAGAAACAACAATGTCACATTCCAACAAGTGTTTGGAAGTGTCTTTCTGGCCTTGCTCTGCCTGACACATCACTAAATCCAGTGCCATCAGCTGGAACCACTAATCCTGTTGTGCTCTATTCAGTGCCTTGTCCACGTGTAACAAGACTTCCCTGTTTGTGTGCTCACCTGTCTGTGAAACAAAGAACAACATTCCATTTTACGCACCTATTACCTGCTCAACTTGTTGCTGGCTTTTAATATCTGATTCACGAGGACCCCCACCTCTCATCAAACGCCTCGGTGCTGCATATTTCTGCTGTCTTTCTGCTTTTGAATAATATTCAGGACCTTTATTCAGCCCAGCAATGTATAACATCACTTTTCCCTACATGATATTCCATCTGTCAAGCCTTTGTTCATTCACCCAATCTGTCTATGTCCCTCTGTAACTGTGTTCCACCCTCACCACTTGTCCTCCAAGTTACTGCAGCGTGAGCAGGGCCGAGCAGAGAAGAGATGTGAGAATTAGAGCCACAAACAACTAACAGTGACGCAAAGAGTGGAGGTAAATTGAAGATGGGGCAAAGTGAAATTGATTTGCGATAAAAGGGAGACAGAATAAGAGAGAAAATAGTTTTGGAAACGTGAATGGGGAAGGTCCAGAAAAAGATAATCTGAGGAAATTGAAAGAAAGAAAGGAGAGGAATCTTTAATAAGAATAAGGACTGTGAGCGCGACATTGTGAGTGAGGGGATGATGCGAGGGAATGGGCAACACGTGCCCAGTATTCAAATGCAAAAACGGTGTTGCTCGCCCCGGTTTTGAAATGAGCAACATTGTATAGTTAACTTTAGTCGGCATCTTCGAGCTTCGAGCCTGATCCTAAGATGGTGATGTAATCCCCAATGAGACTTGCAGTGAGAGCGCAGCTGCTCTCAGTAACTTCTTTGTTGAGCAACCTGTGAAAAACATCATTAGGAATGTACAGACCTCGCATCACCGATCATCCAGTTTAATATAAATAAACCGTTCATGACCCTTTACTGCGTCAAACACCAGGGGACATATCTTCACCAACACCAGCACGATTCCTTGACACAGAAAATGCGTTGGACAGAATCTTCCGAGTCAGCAGCTGTGTACTATCCTCTACTCGCAACGGTCGGCGTTCCTGGTAAATTACTTTTAGATCTTGACATTTTGAACTTGTTTCTGTATAATTTTCAAAACCGGCCAAATGTATTGCGTTGACCTTCAACTTTGAGTTAAGCATGGTGATGATTTTTTAATGTGCTTCAGTTTGAACATTAGAATAACTATCTGATCTGGAAAACTCATTGTAGATTATCTCTGAATGCGTCCTCTGTCCCACTGCATTACAGTGCGGATACTTTTTTTTATTCACAGACACTTTCATTTTGATATGTTTTCTCAGATTATTTATATTTGTCAGATATTCTGCAACACCCTTTTCCGCCCCTTTGGACTCTCTTACCTCCGACCAGCTTCATGTTTAATGATGAACTGCCTTTCAAATGTAGCGCAGTGTTTTCTTTCTGCTCCTTTCCGCTCCGTTTCCTATCATCGTTCCAGAGCGGTAGATCAGACTGCTCATTTTTATCATTGGTTTGTTCCCTGACGGTCTGTTCATCATTCTTATTTTCTGTCCCCTCAAACCATTAACCGTGGACATTATCGGCTTTCCAACTCGGCTTTCTCCCCAGCTTTAATGTATCCATTGAAACAGCTAATCCAACGCCCTCTGAAGTCTCAAACACAGCATTACAGCTGAGAGGTGATAATCCACAATGTACGACAACATCAAGCACTGGGTATTCAGGAGATTATTGCAGCACGCCGGGGGTTGGGGGGGCGGGGTTATCAGGACATGGAACTTCAACTGAACCTGATTGTAGCAGATTCTCTATGTTGAGTGTTGACTAGTGAGAGAATCACAGAATGATATCATAGAATCATAGAGTTTACAGTGAATAAGGAGGCCGTTCAGCCCATCGAGCCTGCACCGGCCCTTGGAAAGAGCAGCCCACTTAAACCTATCTCCGTAACCCAGTATCCCCACCTAACCCTTTTTGGACACCAAAGCAATTTATCATGGCCAATCCACCTAACCTGTACATCTTTGGACTGTGGGAGGAAACCGGAGCACCCGGACGAAACCCAGGCACACACGGGGAGAGCGTGCAGACTCCGCACAGACAGTGACCCAAGCCTGATTCGAACCTGGGACCCTGGCGCGGTGAAGCAACAGTGCTAACCACGATGCTACCGCTCCGTTCTTTTCGCATTATCACCTTCCCGGACTATAGCCTGGCGGTAGCACAGTATTCAAGACTGTTGCTTCACAGCTCCAGAGTCCCAGGTTCGATTCCCGGCTTGGATCACTGTCTGCACGGAGTCTGCACGTTCCCCCCGTGTCTCCGTGGGGTTCCTCCGGGTGCCTCGGTTTCCTCCCGAAAGTCCCGAAGTATGTGCCTGTTAAATGTGAATTTGACTTTCTGAATGTTCTCTCTGTGTACCGAAGCATGTGGCGACTTCCACAGTAACCTCATTGCAGTGTTCAGTGCGCCTGCCTGTGACATTATTATTCTAACTGGTTTCTATTCTCCTTCTCACAGTGAACATCGTCACAATCGCAATCCTGTCTTTCAAAAACTGTGGCCTCTCCAAATGCATCGCCCGCTATCTGGTAGCGATGGCGGCAGCCGATCTCATGGTTATTGTCTGGAATGTAATCTTACATCGCATTGCTGAAATATATTGGGATGACACTTTCCTGCTCTACACTCCCGTGTGCAGATTCATTCTCTTCATGTCTCCCGCCGCAATCGACATTTCTGTTTGGTTGACGGTCTCTTTTACCTTTGATCGCCTGGTGGCCATTTGCTGTCAGAAGCTGAAAACCAAATACTGCACCGAGAAAACCGCTGTTGTTGTTATCACCACTGTGAGCTCGCTGCTCTGCTTGAAGAACATTCCCCGGCCCTTCTTGTATTCCTCCTATTCCAGCTCGATGCCACGGGGATGCAGGCTGTCCACACATGTTTTCACTGAGCCGATTTGGATAGCATATTCTTGGATTGAGCAGCTGCTAATCCCAGTGATTCCATTCTTTCTGATTTTGTTCTTTAATATTGTCACCGTCAGACGCATTTTAATCGCCAGTCGCGGCCGAATGAGCCTCCGGCAGCACAGCAGTGACAGGGATGAAAAGGATCCTGAGCTGATGAACCGGAGACGATCCATTGTGTTACTCTTTGCAATATCCAGTAGTTTTATCCTGCTCTGGATGACAACAGTTATATATTTCATCCACGTTAGAATTACGTCGGCCTTCAAGAGCAGATCGCTATTTACTACCTATCCTTATTTTCAACAGGCTGGGATTATGCTGCAGCTTCTGAGCTCCTGCACTAACACAGCTATTTACACAATCACCCAGAGAAAGTTCAGAAACCTGCTGCTCAGTGCGATCAAATATCCCTTTACACTGATAGGGAAATTAGCGAAATTTTGGGGGAAACATTACTGAAAACGGGACTCCCATTCTCCTTGTCCCATTTCAAGTACATGACAATTATCATCCAACATTACAAAATCCAATCAGCAGAAGGTCAAATAATTTTAACTAATGTTTTAAAATAATCTATTTGTTTTAAAAATTAACCAGCATTTAATTGACCAATATCTGGAATCCAATGAGTGAAGAAAATACATCCAATACGCGAAGCCCACTCAAATACTGCAATTTGTTCATTTGTCAAATTACTTCACAACACTGAAAAAAATGTACAAATCAAATGCGTCCAATTGGATATTGATGCTTATTTCCACCGAACCATTTTACTAATTAATCCCAGTTTATGGCCCATTTTCCCGTAATCCTCTTCACTTATTATGAGGTTACTTAACACATACTCATTATTTAGTACCGGAAATAATTCAATAAATGTTAGACAATTTTAAACGAAAAATGTATGTGGCGGGATTCTCCCAGCCCGGCGCCAGGCCAGAGAATCCCCGCGAACGGGCATCGCCGCCCCAACGCCGGCGTGATTCTCCGCAGTGCAAGTTTTCCTTCTCATCAGGGACGCCCCCTCGTACACGGAGGCGATAATGCTGCTGAAGGGACAATATGTAAAGTCTGTAAATGAGGTGTATGCGAGGCACTTTCTTGCCACGAGGAGACAACGCCCTGGGGAATCACTAGCCGAATTCCTGCATCCCTTGCGGGTACTCGGCCGGAACTGTGCTTGCCAGGCGGTATCGGCTACCACACGGAGCTGCTGATCAGGGACGGCTATGTCCCAGATGTGAAATCGAATTACATCCACCAGCGATTGCTAGATTGTACACTCGGCCTCCCAGAGACAGTGCAGCTCTCAAACTCGCTGGATGTCGCCTTCCAGAACATGGAGGCCTACACCTCCGACCACACGGCACCCCGCGTGGACCTCGTGGGCGCCGCCATCATCCGACTCGAGTGCGGCCCAATCATCTGCTGCACAGCAGCCTGCCAACGCCGGAAGCCTGAAGTGCTACTTTTGCGGCCAGGGTAAGCACCCCAGACAACGCTGCCCTGCACGGAACGCAGCTTGCAACGGGTGTGGGAGGAATGGCCACTTTGCGAAAGCCTTCCAGGTCCGAGCTCGCCCTAAAACACCTGGGCCAAGCTGCGCTGCCAGCTGCCCATCGTAGCCGCCCCCAGCTTCCGCGCCACCCGCCGTGTGTGACCCGTGGGCGCTGCCATCTTCGCGCCATTTTCGATTTCGCCCGCCACGCGGGACCCATGGAGGCCGACTTCTTTGCCGCTATCTTGTACTCCACCCGCCATGCGTGAACTAGGGGGCCGCCATCTTTGACGCCATCTCCGATGCCACCCACTATGCGCGACTCATGGGGGCCACCATCTTGGGACTACTCCGCAGCCTCCCAGGAGCCCTGCTCACCCGGTAGTACACTGGCGGCCTCTACCTCCGACACGCCTACCCATCACCTTCTGAAGCTCGCCGCCATCACGCTCGACCAGTCCTGGCCTCATCACCTCACAAAATGTACAATGACCGTCCAGATCAATGGGCACGAGATAGCCTGCCTTTCCGACTCCCGGAGCACAGACAGCTTCATACACCCAGATACGGTAAGGCACTGCCCCCTCCCTATTTTACCAACTAACACAAAATCTCCCTGGCTTCCGGATCACATTCAGTAGAAATCCGGGGTACTGTGTCGCGACCCTTACTGTACAAGGCGTACAGTACACTCACTTTAAACTCTACGTCCTTCCCCTTTCTGGTGCTCGACTTCCAGTGTCACCTCCAACGCCTTACTTTGAAGTTCGATAGACCCGTGCCCCCCCCCCCTCACCGTCTGTAGCCTCGCGACCATTAAGGTCGCCCACCCTCGCTCTTTGCTAACCTCACCCCGGACTGTAAGCCCATCACTACTAGGAGCTGACGAGACAGTGTCCGGGACGGGGCCTTTATCGGATCAGAGGTCCAGCGACTCCTACGAGAGAAGATCATTGAGGCTAGTACCAGCCCCTGCAAAGCCCAAGTGGTGGTCGTCAAGACTGGGGAGAAGCACCAGATGGTAAGCGACTACAGTCAGACCATCAATCAGTACACACAGCTCGATGCGTACCCTCTCGCATATCTGGCACGGTCAACCAGATTGTGCAGTATCGAGTCTTCTCCACAGTTGACTTGATGTCAACATAGAACCAGCTCCCTATCCGCCCGGATGACCGCCAATGCACTGCCTTTGAGACCGAGGCCGATGACCGCCTCTACCACTTCCTCAGGGTTCCCTTCGGCGTCACCAATGGGGTCTCGGTTATCCAATGAGAAATGGACCGAATAGTTGACCAGTGCGGGCTGCGGGCCACGTTCCCGTAATTAGATAATGCCACCATCTGCAGCCATGACCAGCAGGACCATGACGAAAACCTTCGGCACTTCCTCCACACCGCTAAACTCCCAAAACTCACCGATAATAAGGAAAAATGCGTTTTACACACAACCCGCCTAGCCATCCTTGGCTGAGTTGTGGAAAACGGATTCCTAGTGCCCGACCCCGACCGCATGCGCCCCCTCCTGGAACTCCCCCTCCCCCACGGCTACAGGGCTTGAAGACATGCCTGGGGTTCTTCTCTTACTATGATCAGTGGATCCCCAATTATACGGACAAGGCCCATCCACTTATTAAATGCACCATTATTCCCCTGACGGCTGAGGCCCGCCTGGTCTTCAACCGCATCAAGGCAGATATTGCCAAAAGCCTCGATGCACGCTGTGGATGAGTCCATCCGTTCCAGGTGGAGAGCGATGCGTCTGAATTTGCTCTGGCCGCTATTCTCAACCAGGCGGGCAGGCCCGTGGCTTTCTTCTCCCGTACCCTCCATGCCTCCGAAATTCGACACTCCTCCGTCAAAAAGGAAGCCCAAGCCATTGTAGAACCTCTGAGACATTGGAAACATTACCTGGCCGGCAGGCGATTCACTCTTCTCACTGACCAATGTTCGGTTGCCTTCTGGTTTAACAATACACAGCAGGGCAAAATCAAGAACGACAAGATTCTGTGGTGGAGGATCGAGCTCTCCACCTACAACTACGATATCTTGTATCGACCCGGGAAGATCAATGTGCCCCCAGATGCCCTATCCCACGGTACATGTGCCAGCGCACAAGTAGACCGACTTCGGGCCTTCCACAAGGACCTCTATCACACGGGGGTCACCCGTGTTTTTTACTTTATCAAGGCATGCAACCTGCCTTTCTCCATCGAGGAGGTCAGGACCGTGACCAGGGACTGCCAGGTCTGCGCGGTGCAAACCACACTTCTATAGTCCAGACACGGCGCACCTGGTAAAGGCCTCTCGCCACTTTGAGCGCCTCAGTATCGACTTCAAAGAGCCCCTCCACTGACCGTAACGTGTACTTCCTCAACGTCATTGATGAGTACTCAGGTTTCCCTTTCGCCATAACGTGCCCTGACATGACCGCTGCCACCATCATCAAGGCCCTGCATAGTATTTTCCTCTTGTTTGGGTTCCCCACCTCCATCCATAGCGATCTGGGTTCCTCCTTCACGAGCGACGAGTTGCGTCAGTTCCTGCTTAGCCAGGGCATCGCCTCTAGCAGGGCGACCAGCTACAACCCCCGAGGCAACAGACAGGTGGAGAGGGAGAACGCGACGGTCTGAGAGGCCGTCCTCCTGGGCCTATGGTCTAGAAGTCTCCTCGTCTCCCGCTGGCAGGAGGTCCTCCCCGATGCATAGGGGCATAGGTTTAAGGTGAGAGGGGCAAGGTTGAGAGTAGATGTACGAGGCAAGTTTTTTACGCAGAGGGTAGTGGGTACCTGGAACTCGCTACCGGAGGAGGTAGTGGAAGCAGGGACGATAGGGACATTTAAGGGGCATCTTGACAAATATATGAATAGGATGGGAATAGAAGGATACGGACCCAGGAAGTGTAGAAGATTGTAGTTTAGCCGGGCAGTATGGTCGGCACGGGCTTGGAGGGCCGAAGGGCCTGTTCCTGTGCTGTACATTTCTTTGTTCTTTGTTCTTTGTTGATGCGCTCCACTCCATCTGGTCGCTCCTGTGCACTGCCACCAACGAGACCCCTCACAAACATATGTTTGCCTTCCCCACGAAATCCACCTCCAGGGTCTAGCTCCCGTCCTGGCTGACAGTCCCAGGGCCCGTCCATCTCGGGAAGCATGCGAGGAGCCATAACTCAGATCCCCTCATCGAGAAGGTCCTGCTCCTCCAGGCCAACCCAGAATATGCCTACGTGGCACATCATGACGGGCGACAGGACACAGTTTCCCTCCGGGATTTGGCACCTGCAGGTTCCCCAGCGACCACCCCCACCACCCCCGACCCTACAGCGTATACCCCCATCTCTACCCACCTACCTCAAGGACTGGCACCCGCAGGCCACCGGCGACCATCACCACCACCCCCGCCCATACACCCCCCCCCCCCCCCTCCATCGACTCAGCTACTGGGTGAGGAAGAGGACAACACGCTCCCGGTGTACGTCTCGACACCGGTGCCCACACCACAGCCGGGACTGAGGCGATCACGGCGGAAGGTCAAGGCCCCCGACAGAATTAATCTAAAAGTCCACTTCACCCCCGCTGGACTCTTCTTTTTAACAGGGGGTGAATGTGGTAAACAACTGTAGTGTATAATATGTGTATTGTGGTAAACGGCTACTTTATTACATATAATGTGGTAAACCACTGCCCGATGGCTCCGCCTCACCTCGCGCTCGGTATAAAGGTGGCTGGCACCGACTCCCCTCGGGCTCGGTATAAATGTGGCTGGTCTCCGCCTCTGACCCAGTTCGGCATCAGAGGCCAGGAGGCTTTCTGTTTAGTCTATTAAAGCGTCAGTTACGTCCACTACTCGTCTTGTGTTCATTGATGGCACATCATGGGGGAGGGGGTTCGGACCCCAGGGGGAACCAGGGGGGACCTCCGATGTTGCCTGGCCCGCGATCGGGACCCACCGATTGGCGGGTGGGCCTCTGTGGCTGGGGGCCTCCATTCCTGCGCGCCCGCCCCTGTCCCTGTGCCAAGTTGCATCGCGGCCGGCGCATTGAAGGAGGCCTCTGCGCGTGCGCTATTTGGCTCTGGAGCCACTGTGCATGTCCTCGTTGGTGCCGGCGCAACTGCGCATGGGCGGATCCTGTGGTGCCCAGTTCGAAAATGAAATGAAAATGAAATGAAATGAAAAATGAATGAAATGAAATGAAATGAAAATCGTTTATTGTCACGAGTAGGCTTCAATGAAGTTACTGTGAAAAGCCCCTAGTCGCCACATTCCGTCGCCTGTTCGGGGAGACTGGTACGGAAATCGAACCGTTCTCCTGGCCTTTCCCTGGTCTGCTTTCAAAACCAGCGATTTAGCCCAGTGTGCTAAACCAGCCCCAGTTCGCGCCGGGATCTGCAGCTGGAGCGGCGCGAACCGCTCCAATGCCTTGTTGGGGCCAGAATTAGACGTGGGAGCGACCCCTTCACGTAAAATGCGATGGCGTTTACGATGGGTGGACACGGCCGTGGGATTAGAGACTCCTGCCCCCAGTATTGATTGTCCTGAGAACATGCTTACACTTCAAACATTTTTTTGGTCGATCTGCAACAATGGTCATTACATTTGAAGTCAAGGTGTTATTCTAATAACAGAAAGAAACAGCGAATGAGGCAGTTCAGAGGAGCAGTTCAAACTGACATGCTGCAGTCTATGTGGGCTGATTTAGAATATGGTTCGAGATGCCAGAAGCCGGACGGGTAGTAGCGATGGAATTGAAACATTGCCGCAGAGAAGAGAATCATCAGTTGCATTGTGCTGCAGGATGAACACGTGATGGAGATGAAATGGGGGAGGATGCTGAACTCCCACGTGGTTAACGCTGTAGACCCTCATTGTAATAGCTTCTGGGGGAGGGCAACAATATGTTGAAGTGGAACGGCGGTGGTCAATATCGAATAGTAATTGCTGTAGAGATACGTCATTGGGAGTAGGCCAAGCTGCGGGTTCCTTGGAGAGCTTAAAAATGGTCCGGTGAAGGGAAGAAAATGAGATGGATGTTGCATGATGAGTGGAGGAATGATAGTGGAGGTGTGGAGGTGGTTATTGAGTAGGCAGAAGAGGTGGAAAAGTGGATAATGAAGGCAATGAAACGGCGTGGCTTAAATTGCGTATATTCGAGTTTCAAAGGTTTGGTAGCCGTAAGGGAACGGATTAAGGCAGTGCTGTCTGGAGAATGTGCAAGTGTGGGTGTGGACAGGGAGTGATATTAGGAGCGGTGGAGTGGAAAGCTTTGGTCAAGTATTTTGTGGACAGGATGGCTGATTATTTGGAGGGGCTAATAGATTACTTGAAGATATGAGACAGAGGGTGTGGATAGGTATGGAGGGTAACCGACGATAATGGTGTGCAGTGTGAAGATATGTAGGGGGGAAGGGGTGTGACAACAGAAGGCCAAGACGGCGAGGGGTTTTGTACAGGACCGTGCTAGGACTGATTGGCTAGATTGCGCTGGGGAGTCTCTGGACGACAGTGGACTATGGAGTTGGGAATAAACGGAACAGAAGGATTAAAGCAGTTGGAGGTGGACGTAGATAGGAGAGAGTGAATGGTGTTTGGGGAAGCAGGGTGCAGGTACAGACGGGGTGTTTAGATACATATAGAATACATAGAAGATAGCAGCAGGAAGAGAACCTTTGGCCCTTCGAGCCTGCTGCGCCATTTATCACGATCATGGCTGATCATCCAACTCAATAGCCTAATCCTGCTTTCTCCCCATAGCCTTTGATCCCATTCTCCCCAAGTGATATCCAGCCGCTTCTTGAATATATTCAAAGTTTTAGCATCAACTACTGCCTGTGGTAATGAATTCCACAGGCTCACCACTCTTTGTGTGAATAAATGTATCCTTATGTCTGTCCGAAATGATTTACCCTGAATCCCCAGACTGTGACCCCTAGTTCTGGACACACACCATTGGTAACATCTTCGCTGCATCTACCCTGTCTAGTCCTGTTAGATGTTATTAGTCTCTATGAGATCCCCCCTCATTCTTCTGAAATCCAGCGAGAACAATCCCAACCTAGTCAAACTCTCCTCACATGACAATCCCGCCATCACTGGAATTAAACTGGTAAACCTTCGCTGCAATTCCTCGAGAGCAAAAACATCATTCCTCAGAGAAGGAGACCAAAACTGTATACAATACTCCAAGTGTGGCCTCACCAAGGCCCTGTACAATTGCAGCAACAGATCCCTGCTTCTGTATTCGAAACCTCTCGCAATGAAGGCCAACATATCATTAGCCTTCTTTTTTTAAAATTTGGAGTACCCAATTCATTTTTCCAGGTAAGGGGCAATTTGGTGTGTTCAATCCACCTAACCTGCACATCTTTGGGTTGTGGGGGCGAAATCCAGGCAAACACGGGGAGAATGTGCAAAGTCCACACGGACAGTGACCCAGAGCCGGGGTCGAACCTGGGACCTCGGCGCCATGAGACTGCAGTGCTACCACTGCGCCACCGTGCTGCCCACCATTAGCCTTCTTTAACGACTGCTGCACAAGCATACTTGCCTTCAGCGAATGGTGCGCAGGAACACCCAGGTCCCACTGCACACTCCCCTCTCCCAACCATTCAGCTAGTAATGTGCCTTTCTGTTTTTACTTCCAAAATGAATAACCTCACATTTATCCAAATTATGCTGCATCTGCCATTAGTTTGTCCACTCGCCCAACCTCCAGATCTTGCTGTAGGATCCCTGCATCCTCGTCACAATTCACCCTCCCACCTAATTTGGTATCCTCTGCAAACCTTGAGGTGTTACATTTTGTTCCCTCATCCAAATCATTAATATATATTGTGAATTTCTGGGGTCCCAGCACCGATCCCTGTGATATCCCACTGGTTACTGTCTGCCAACTTGAAAAGGATCTATCAACCCCTAGTCGTTGTTTCATCTCTGCCAATCAGTTTTCTATCTACCTCAATACATTTCCTCCAATCCCATGCGTTTTAATTTTGCACAATAATCTCTCATGCGGGACATTGTCAACCGCCTTATGAAAGTCCAAATATATCACATCGACTGGATCGCCCTTGTCAACTGTACTGGTGACCTCTTCAAAAATTATAACAGATTAATCAAGCATGACTTTCCCTTCATAACTCCATGCTGAGTCTCACTGATCTTGACACTGTCTTCTAAATGTTCCGCTATTAAGTCCTTGATAATGGATTCAAGCATTTTCTCCACTACCGATGTTAGGCTGACTGTTCTATACTTCCCTGTTTTCTCTCTACCTCCCTTTTTGAATGTCGGAGAGACGTGAGCTACCCTCCAATCTGCAGGACAGTTCCAGAGTTTATAGAATCCCGGAAGATGACCACCAATGATCCACTGTTTCCAGAGCCACCTCTTTAAGCACTCCGGGATGCAGATTCTCAGGCCCTGGGCATTTATCCGCATTCAATTCCATCAGTTTTCCCTGCACCATTTCTCTACTAATGTTTATCTCCCTCAGTTCTTCCTCTAACTGAACCTTTCATTCTCCAACATTTCTGGGATCTGATTTGTGTCCTCATTTGTGAATATAGAACCAAATTATGTATTCAATTGCTGAGCCATTTCTTTGTCCCTTATTATGCATTCCCCTGTTTCTGTCTGTAGTGGGCCCACATTTCATTTTACCAATCTCTTTCTCTTCACATATCTGTCGAAACCTTAAGCGCCAGTCTTTATGGTCCCTTCTAGCTTCCTTTCCTATTGTACTTTCCCCTTCTTCATCAATCCCTTCGTCCTACTTTGCTGAATTCTAAACTGCTCCCAATCCTCAGCCCTATTATTTTTCTTGGCCGATCTGCATGCTTCTTCCTTGTCTCGTATGCTATTTATAATTTCCTTTGTAAGCCATGGATTGGCCCTCTTACCCCCTTTCCTTTTGTGCCAGACAGGAATGAACAGTTGCTGTCGTTCCTCCAGGCGTTTCTTGAAAATTTGACATTGTCTATCCACTGTCATCCTTTAACGTAACTCTCCCCAATTCATCAAGGCCGACTCACGGCTCATATCCTCATAGTTCCCTTTGTTCTGATTCAGCACACTAGTCTCCGAATCAACTATATATGACACCCCCTAATGTTTTTTGTCCCTTGGTATTTCTCAGCTCATACAGATTCCACATGGTCAGAGCTATATCCTTTCTCACTATTGTGTTAATTTCCTCTTAAACCAGCAGCGCCACGCTAGGTCCTTTTCTTTTATACCTGTTCTTCCTCAATTCTGAGAACTCTGGGACATTCAGTTCCCATCCGTGTTCACACTGCAGCCATATCGCCGTAGTCCCAATTATATCATGCGCATTGATATAGTTCTGCACGATTCTTCATCCACTTTATTGCAAATGCTCCGTGCATTAAGGCACAGAGCTTCAAAGTTGGTATTTTTCACAATGTTTTTCTTGCTCCCAATATTTTTCTCCACTGCCCTGTTTGAATTTTGGCCTCTGTTTCTCCACCTATCACTTTTCTTATTCATTTTTCTACCTTTTGCTTTTGCCCTTGCGCCTTCGTGCGCTCTGTCTCCTTGCATGGGTTCCCTCCCCCTTGGCATATTAGTTTAAACCGTCCCCAACCGGTCTCGGAAATACCCCCCACCCCCCCACTCACCAGACATCAATTCCAGACCTGCCCAGGTTTAGCCGGTCCAGTTTGTGCAGGTCCCACCCCCACCAGAACCGGTCCCAATTCGCCAGGAATCTGAAACCATCCTCCTGACACCATCTCTTCAGCCACGTATTCACCCTATATATCCTGTCATTTCTCCTCTGACAGTAACGTGACACCGGGATTTATCCTGAGATTACTACCTTTGAGGTCCAATCTATTTGTGGAATGATCCAAAGCCATAGGGATAAGCCATAGGAAGTGGGATCTGTTCCTGGAATGATCCAGAACAACAGGGAGAGTCTGGGGCAGTGGGATATGTTTGTAGAATTATCCAGGACATTAGGGAGAGGCTGGGGCAGTGGGATCTGTTCGTGCAATTATCCACGACATGAGGGATAGGTTGGGGCAGTGATATCTGTTTGTGGAATGATCCAGGACATTAGGGAGAGTCTGGGGCAGTGGGATCTGTTTGTGGAATGATCCAGGACCATAGAGAGAGGCTGGGCAGTGGGATCTGTTTCTGTAATGATCCAGTACAATAGGGAGAGTCTGGGGCAGTGGGATCTGTTTCTGTAATGATCCAGTACAACAGAGAGAGTCTGGGCAGTGGGACCTGTTTGTGAAATTATGCACGGCAATCGGGAGAGTCTGGGGCAGTGGGATATGTTTGTGGAATGATCCAGAACAATGGAGAGAGGCTCGGGCAGTGGGATCTGTTTGTTGAGTGATCCAGGACCAAAGAGAGAGGCTGGGGCTGTGGGATCTGTTTGTGAAATGATCCAGAACAATAGAGAGAGGCTGGGGCAGTGGGATATGTTTGTGGAATGATCCAGAACAATAGAGAGAGGCTGGGGCAGTGGGATCTGTTTGTTGAATGATCCAGAACCATAGAGAGAGGCTGGGGCAGTGGGATCTGTTTGTTGAATGACCCAGGACAATAGGGAGAGGCTGGGGCAGTGAGATCTGTTTGTGGAATGATCCAGGACAATAGGGAGAGGCTGGGGCAGTGGGATCTGCTTGTGGAATGATGCAGGACCATAGAGAGAGGCTGGGGCAGTGGGATCTGTTTGTGGAATGATCCAGGACAATAGGGAGAGGCTGGGGCAGTGGGATCTGTTTGTGGAATGATCCAGGACAATAGGGAGAGGCTGGGGCAGTAGGATCTGTTTGTGGAATGATGCAGGCCCACAGAGAGAGGCTGGGGCAGTGGGATCTGTGTGTGGAATGATCCAGGACAATAGGGAGAGGCTGGGGCAGTGGGATCTGTTTGTGGAATGATGCAGGACCATAGAGAGAGGCTGGGGCAGTGGGATCTGTTTGTGGAATGATCCAGGACAATAGAGAGAGGCTGGGGCAGTGGGATCTGTTTGTGGAATGATCCAGGACAATAGGGAGAGGCTGGGGCAGTGGGATCTGTTTGTGGAATTATCCAGGACATTAGGGAGAGGCTGGGGCAGTGGGATCTGTTTGTGGCATTATCCAGGACATTAGGGAGAGGCTGGGGCAGTGGGATCTGTGTGTGGAATGATCCAGGACAATAGGGAGAGGCTGGGGCAGTGGGATCTGTTTGTGGAATGATCCAGGACATTAGGGAGAGGCTGGGGCAGTGGGATCTGTGTGTGGAATGATCCAGGACCATGGAGAGAGGCTGGGGCAGTGGGACCTGTTTGTGGAATGATCCAGGACAATAGGGAGAGGCTGGGGCAGTGGGATCTTTTTGTGGAATTATCCAGGAAATTAGGGAGAGGCTGGGGCAGTGGGACCTGTTTGTGGAATGATCCAGGACCATAGAGAGAGGCTGGGGTAGTGGGATCTGTTTGTGGAATGATCCAGGACCATAGAGAGAGGCTGGGGCAGTGGGACCTGTTTGTGGAATTATCCAGGACAATAGGGAGAGGCTAGGGCAGTGAGATCTGTTTGTGGAATGTTCCAGGACATTAGGGAGTGCCTGGGCAGTGCGATCTGTTTGTGGAATGATCCAGTCCAATAGGGAGAGTCTGGGGCAGTGGGATCTGTTCGTGGAATGATCCAGGACATTAGGGAGACGCTGGGACAGTGGGATCTGTTTGTGGAATGATCCAGGACAATAGGGAGAGGCTGGGGCAGTGGGACCTGTTTGTGGAATGATCCAGGACATTAGGGAGAGGCTGGGGCAGTGGGACCTGTTTGTGGAATGATCCAGTTCAATAGGGAGAGTCTGGGGCAGTGGGATCTATTTGTGGGACGATTCAGGACAATAGGGAGAGGCTGGAGAAGTGGGATCTGTTTGTGGAATGGTCCAGGGCAACAGGGAGAGGCTGGGGGAGTGGGGTTAGTTTGGGGATTGACACTGGGCTACGGGGAGGGTGGAGCAGGTGGATTAGTTTGGGGAAAGAGACAGGGCTATGTGGAGAGAGTGGGGCAGTGGGATTAGTTTGGGGCTTGACACAGGGCTATGGGGGAGAGTGGGGCAGTGGGAAAAGTCTGGAGATTCATACAGGACAATGGAGGGGGAGAGTAGGGCAGCGTGATTAGTTTGTGGACTGATACAGGACGATGGGGAGGGAGTCGAGCAGTGGGTTTAATTTGCGGCTTGATGCATGGCTTTTGGGAGTGAGCCGAGCAGTGGATTTAGTTTAGGGATTGATACAGGGCTATGGGGGAGCGCGCGACAGTGGGATTAGTTTGTGGATTGATACCGGGCTATGGGAAGGGAGTCGAGCAGTGGGATTAGTTTGGGGATTGATACAGGTCAATGAAGAGGGAGCGGGGCAGTGGGATTAGTTTGGGGATTGATACAGAGTTATGGGGAGAGAGTGGGACAGTGGAATTAGTTTGGGATTGATACAGGGCTATGGGGAGAGAGCAGGGCAGTGGGATTAGTTTGGGGATTGATACACGGCCATGGGGAGGGAGTCGAGCAGTGGCTTTAGTTTGGGGATTGATACAGGTCAATGGGGAGCGAGTCATGCAGTGGGACTAGTTTGTGGAGTGATACATCGCTATGGAGAGGGAGTCGAGCAGTGGGTTTAGATTGTAGATTGACACACGACTATGTGGAGAGGTCGGGGCAGTGTGGTTAGTTTGTAGATTGATACAGTGCTCGGGGGATGGGGTCGAGCAGTTGGATTAGTTTGTAGATTGATACAGGTCTATTGGGGAGAGTTGGGCAGTGGGATTTGTTTATGGATTGATACAGGGCTATGAGGAGAGGGTGAGGCAGTGGGATTAGTTTGGGATTGATACAGGGCTATGGGTAGAGAGCGGGGCAGTGGGATTAGTTTGGGATTGATACAGGGCGATGGGGAGAGAGCGGGGCAGTGGGATTAGTTTGAGGATTGACACAGGGCTATATGGAGAGAGTTGGGCAGTGACATTAGTTTGTGGATTGATCCAGGGCTATGGAGAGAGAGCGGGGCAGTGGGATTAGTTTGTGGATTGATCCAGGGCTATGGAGAGAGAGCGGGGCAGTGGGATTAGTTTGTGGATTGATCCAGGGCTATGTGGAGAGATCGGGGCAGTGGGATTAGTTTGTGGATTGATACAGGGGTATGGGGAGAGAGTGGGGCAGTGTGATTAGTTTGAGATTATTACAGGGCTATGGGGAGATAGTGGGGTAGTGGGATTAGTTTGGGATTGTTACAGGGCTATGGGGAGAGAGTGGGACAGTGGGGTTAGTTTGGGATTGTTACAGGGCTATGGGGAGAGAGTGGGACAGTGGGGTTAGTTTGGGGATTGTTACAGGGCTATGGGGAGACAGTGGGACAGTGGGGTTAGTTTGGGATTGATACAGGGCTATGGGGATAGAGTGGGACAGTGGGGTTAGTTTGGGATTGTTACAGGGCTATGGGGAGAGGGTGGGACAGTGGGGTTAGTTTGAGATTGTTACAAGGTGTTGTCAAAACTCAGAAGAATATGACATTTGAAACATGAAAGTAACACTGAGAATGCCTGAGGCTTTTAAATGAAAGGGAGAAGTCCCACAAGGGGTTAAAAGCAGCAGCCTGTTTTCAAGGCAGCAACTTCACAGAGGGAAGAAAACAGATAGGAACTTTATTTTAATTCACAAGTTAGAAAAGACATTTGATTGATTTAAAAACTCTTAAAGTTATGTGAAAGGGAACAGTATTTCACAAATCTTTAAGTAATGAATTATTTTATTAAACAATTAGGTAAAGCAGCCAGAATCTTAAGTAAAAGATAAGGAACAACTGTTAAGTGTGAAAAGTTGCTGACACTGGTAATAAAGTGAAACAACTGATTCACAAATTAAGAAAACTAGAAGGTGACAAGGTTACATTATAACGTACATCACATTTGAAGTTAAAACTCTTTGGAAGATGGCCAAAGCAGATAAAGTTAGGGTCAGGGGGGAATAACCCGAACATGACATTCGCTTCACCTGAAGATGACCCGGGTCGAATCTGAGAAAACTCATTGAAAAATTCATAAAACCAAAAGAGTGCGAACTAAGGCACAGACAAATTTATGACATGTCAAGCAAAGCGAGAAAGGTCCAGTCCAGAATGGCGAGCTGGTGAGGATGAAGCTGCGCTGTCGCTGTTGAAGCAGCGCCACGCTTCTAAACTGTTAAAGCTATCGGACTGTCAAGCAGGCAGTCTGAAGGGTGCCATGTGCAGAGGTTCAGGGGCCCCAAATGCCTATAAAAACTCGGGAAAATGAGCAAATAATCAGAGAATCTTCCTCGGTGATGGGACAAGCAACATCGACAGACCGAGCAGCCAAGAGAAGTCAGCAGAAGACCAAAAGTTAAAGAAAATTGATTGTCAAGAGAGACCTGAAAGTCTGTAACTGGTCCGAACAAGAAAATATCTTTCTCCCTTTCTGTAAAAGTAGTTATTCTCTTTTAACTTGAAAATAAAGTTAAGTTCAAATTGATAACCTGAAGGAGTGGTTATTACTATTTTCTTTAAAAAATTTACTTTACTTCACTTAGCAAGCTGGACCCGTGTGTAAGTTACTAAGTGGTAAGTAAATAAAGTCCTTCTACGAAGATACGGGTTATACCGTGGGATAACCAGGGTAGCACGGTAGCATTGTGGATAGCACAATTGTTTCACAGCTCCAGGGTCCCAGGTTCGATTCCGGCTTGGGTCACTGTCTGTGTGGAGTCTGCACATCCTCCCCGTGTGTGCGTGGGTTTCCTCCGGGTGCTCCGGTTTCCTCCCACAGTCCAAATATGTGCAGGTTAGGTGGATTGGCCATGATAAATTGCCCTTAGTGTCCAGAATTGCACATAGTGTTGGGTGTGGTTGCTGGGTTATGGCGATAGGGTGGAGGTGTGGACCTTGGGTAGGTTGCTCTTTCCAAGAGCCGGTGCAGACTCGATGGGCCGAATGGCCTCCTTCTGCACTGTAAATTCTATGAATCTATGAATTTATGAATAACTTGAAACGCTAGTTTGATCCGAATAGCACTCGCCAAAGTCTGCGTAAGAGTCGGGGAGTGAGAATCCCCAGAATAAATTGACCCCTTTTTTGGTATAGAGGGAATTCTAATAGTGGTGAGGTAAACACTACATGGCGCCCAAACCTGGTTGATTTTGAAAGTTGAAAGTTTGTGGGGCTTCAGGACCCAGCGGGTCATTCTAAATTACTCCATGGCACCCGGCGTGGAGGCCTAGAATATTCGAAGTTTCTAGGTTGGACCGCCTAGAATATTCGAAGTTTCTAGGCGAGGGGAGGCTAGAATATTGGAAGTTTCTAGTTGAGCGTGCACGCCTAGAATATTGGAAGTCTCTCGGCGAGGCGAGGCTAGAATAGTAGAAGTTTCTGGTTGAGCGGGGCCGCCTGGAAGATTAGTAGTTCCTCGGCGAGCAAACTATACCGGCCGAGTTTAGTTTGATAAGTCATGGGTGATTGACTTCGAAGGATTTTGTAGGATCTTGGGACATAAAACTCAGTTGGGTGCGAGTGTTAGTAGACTAGAAGATACGAACCCTGAGTAAACGTCTGCAGGACGGCTTGGTAACTCGTACCGAGTGCCCTGCATCCAACTGGTAGAAGTAGGCCAGAAATAAATCCTCCTTGGAGTCAGGCAGATTGTGAAGATAGAACCTGGAGCGATAGGGACGCCTAGAAACTTTGCGGACCGATAAATCGACCCTTAACGAACACAGGAGGATAGTGCCTCAGGTACATTTGAGATAACTGCCCACAACGGGTACGTATCCCTTAATTTCAGATCGTGACTGAAAGGGACCGCCAATCGCAGTTATAACTAAATATAGTTTAAAAATCCGAAAAATGGCAACTCTCTTGCCCTGGAATGCGGGCGAGAGAGATGGAGCAATGGAACAGAAGTGGGGAGAATTAAAGAAGCAGAGGAAATCTTGGGAAAAAGTGATTGATCAGGAGGGTGACATATCATTCTTTGTAAGGGTGCCTCGAGCCCTGCCGAGTAGAGATCAGATCGGGATTCTGACAGCATTGTGTAAATTTGCGTTTGAAAGAGAAGCTGAATTACTAGTTCTGTTCGGACCCAAGCAGAAGCAAGCAGCTGCTCAAGTGGGCAAGATATACTCTAGATTGGTTAAAATTTTTGATCAGGACAATATGAAAGAAATAACTCAAATTCCTAGTGAATACAAAATTAAGTCAAAACTGACAAAGAACAAGAACAAAAATGTACAGCACAGGAACAGGCCTTTCGGCCCTCCAAGCCCGTGCCGACCATGCTGCCCGACTAAACTACAATCTTCTACACTTCCTGGGTCCGTATCCTTCTATTCCCATCCTATTCATGTATTTGTCAAGATGCCCCTTAAATGTCACTATCGTCCCTGCTTCCACCACCTCCTCCGGTAGCGAGTTCCAGGCACCCACTACCCTCTGTGTAAAAAAACTTGCCTCGTACATCTACTCTAAACCTTGCCCCTCTCAACTTAAACCTATACCCCCTAGTAATTGACCCCTCTACCCCGGGGAAAAGCCTCTGACTATCCACTCTGTCTATGCCCCTCATAATTTTGTAGACCTCTATCAGGTCGCCCCTCAACCTCCTTCGTTCCAGTGAGAACAAACCGAGTTTATTCAACCGCTCCTCATAGCTAATGCCCTCCATACCAGGCAACATTCTGTTAAATCTCTGCTGCACCCTCTCTAAAGCCTCGACATCCTTCTGGTCGTGTGGCGACAAGAATTGAACACTATACTCCAAGTGTTGCCTAACTAAGGTTCTATACAGTTGTAACATGACTTGCCAATTCTTATACTCAATGCACCAGCCAATGAAGGCAAGCATGCCGTATGCCTTCTTGACTACCTTCTCCACCTGTGTTGCCCCGTTCATTGACCTGTGGACCTGTATTCCTAGATCTCTCTGACTTTCAATACTCTTGAGGGTTCTACCATTCAATGTATATTCCCTACCTGCATTAGACCTTCCAAAATGCATAACCTCACATTTGTCCGTATTAAACTCCATCTGCCATCTCTCCGCCCAAATCTCCAAACAATCTAAATCCTGCTGTATCCTCCGACAGTCCTCATCGCTATCCGCAATTCCACCAACCTTTGTGTCGTCTGCAAACTTGCTAATCAGACCAGTTACATTTTCCTCCAAATCATTTATATAGACTACAAACAGCAAAGGTCCCAGCACTGATCCCTGTGGAACACCACTGGTCACCGCCCTCCAATTAGAAAAGCGTCCTTCCATTGCTACTCTCTGCCTTCTATGACCTAGCCAGTTCTGTATCCACCTTGCCAGCTCACCCCTGACCACGTGTGTCTTCACCTTTTGTACTAGTCTACCATGAGGGGCCTTATCAAAGGCCTCACTGAAGTCCAGATAGACAACATCCACTGCCCTACCTGCATCAATCGTCTTTATGACCTCCTCGAAAAACTCTATCAAGTTAGTGAGACACGACCTCCCCTTCACAAAACCATGCTGCCTCTCACTAATACGTCCATTTGCTTCCAAATGTGAGTAGATCCTGTATCGAAGAATTCTCTCCAGTAATTTCCCTACCACTGAAGTAAGGCTCAACGGCCTGTAGTTCCCTGGATTATCCTTGCTACCCTTCTTAAACAGAGGAACAACATTGGCTATTCGCCAGTCTCCGGGACATCACCTGAAGACAATGAGGATCCAAAGATTTCTGTCAAGGCCTCAGCAATTTCCTCTCCAGCTTCCTTCAGTATTCTGGGGGAGATCTCATCAGGCCCTGGGGACTTATCTAGCTTAATATTTTTTAAGACACCCAACACCTCGTCTTTTTGGATCTCAATGTGACCCAGGCTATCTACACACCCTTCTCCACACTCAACATCAACCAATTCCTTCTCTTTGGTGAATACTGATGCAAAGTATTCATTTAGTACCTCGCCCATTTCCTCTGGCTCCACACATAGATTCCCTTGCCTATCATTCAGTGGGCCAACCCTTCCCCTGGCTACCCTCTTGCTTTTTATGTACGTGTAAAAAGCCTTAGGATTTTCCTTAACCCTCTTTGCCAATGAATTTTCGTGACCCATTTAATCTCTGCTGGAGCTCCGGATTTAATTTGCGAGCTAATACCCCCGATATTCCTGCTCCTAATTTCCTAATGACCAAAGGAGTCTAGAAGGCAGTTGCAAAATAATGAGAAGCTAGAAATGGAGGAAGATGAGGAATCAGTGTTAGAATCAGAAAGCGCTGAAAAAACAGTCGGGCTGCAAACAAGTGCGTTACGTGAAAAGAGAAGTGAAAAGGAACAGATGGAAATGTAATAAATCCTGCACCAAGGAGGAAAGCAAATACAATTTTTGGCAGGGGATTGTGTGAATGCCAAAGAGATTGTGCAGGTGAATCCTTCCAATAAGGAGGGGACATTAGGAGCAGGAATATCGGGAGTATTAGCTCACAAATTAAATCCGGAGCTACAGCAGAGATTAAATGAGGCAAAAAAAAACTCCTGGATAAGAGAGGCTTATCAGAACGGAGGGGTCTCAATTTTTGTCAGAATACCTAAAGCTCTGTAGAATAGAGAGGCAAGATCTCAGTGGATAAATGAGTGTCTGTGTGCTTGATAAGGATTTGTGAAGTTTCCTTTGGTGTTTCTAGTGTTTAAATGTTGTATTTTAGAAAAAAACACGAATTTCACATCAATTAGAAGTTATAAATGGCAAGCAGAAATGTGATCTGTATTATGTGGTAGCAAATTAGTATGTTCAGAACTAAATTGGTCTTAGCACAAACACAAAACGAAGTTTTACTCGCAAGGAGCCAGAGCTCTGTGCAGGAAACTACTTTGAAACTAACGCATTGAAATTGACACGGTAGCAGAAGGACTGAAGTTTAGAATGTTCAACGCATTGAAGAAGGAGCTTTAGGGGAAGAATATATTACACCAAAAGTTAGATTAGGAGAATTACTTGCAGTATCATGGAAATAAGAATCTGGTGGCAGGAAAAGATTTAATCAAGATAGGTACTGGGAAGATTAGGATATTGAAACCAATTGATAACGGAGGAAATAAAGAAACAGAAAGAGAAAAGTATTTGAAGTGATGAAGCATGGCGAGCGAAAGAAGTGTTTGACATTCTTCGAATCTCACTCAGGGGTGCAATGATAGAAGTAGGAGGCTTAACCGGCCTTAATTGTATGATGTGTGCACATGAGAAAAAACCCACACCAGTAAAGAAAGAAAAAAGAAAGAGATGGTGGCAAAGGAAATCCGGAAGTCCTGGAGAGGGCACTTCTGGAATATCCAGACAAGAATAGAAAACATAAATTTAAAAAATAATAGGGCCCTCTCCAACTTTAACCTGTTCATTTGATTTTTCAGATCGAGAGAATGCCACATACCCATTTGTTTGGAAAGAGAAAAAGAACTCCAATCAAGAGGGAAATAAGAATCAGGGTTGAAGAAGGAATGAAAGTAATTAGGACAAAGAGGAAAATAGATTGGTTAAATGGGGCGGCAACGATATTAATGGGTATTACAGTGATTAGTTTGGGATTATTATTATGGTTAATTGCATTAGGAAAGTCAGGTGAAATAATGGGATATGGAAACATATACACCAGATTGAAACACAGAGAAAACATAATAAAAATAAGAATAAACAAATATTTAATTATAACGGAGGAAATCATTAATTTTCAGGACATTCAGCAGATTAGACTGAACAACAGTATGTTGGAATGAAGAGAGAGCGCCAGTAACAACATGTTCAGTGAAATGTGGGGAGCACTTACAAACAGTCTGGGATCCATACTGAACCTATCAGACAGATTGAAGATTTTTAAACAGTATGTGGGAAAAACTAATGATACTCATTGGGACCCCGAGAAAGGGAAAATTAAGATAGGAAATGCATTACAGAATAAAACCACAACTAGGAGTGATTTGGGACACGATTTGATAGATGTAGGTTTAAAAATTAAAGGAACAATTAAAACAGTAATTAAAATTATAACAAATCCATTTAAATGGTTTTGTACAATGTTAACCTGGATTCTAAACAATTGGTACTTGTTTGTATCAACAGCAGGAGAAATGATCATCGCTGCATAGCTATGGAAATTGGAAATTTTAAAATTGTGTAGGATTTTATGCTGCAAATGTTGCAATAAAAGTGCTCAAAGAAGAGAGAGAAGAATGATACAATTGGCCGCATATTTGAGGAAAGTAAATGATAAAGCCAGGAAGAAATCATCCCGGTTTAGAAATGAGCCACAATATCAAATAATTGCTGAGGAGTGAAATCTCCGGTCACCAGCTCTGGCTGGACATGTGTCCTGAGAGCCACCTGATGGATGATCTGAGGTCTCAACGGGATGTGTATTGCATGATGGATTTATTGAGGGTCTCGACAGGTAACATGTCACTGACGAAGAACCCTTCAGTTTAAAGAAAATAATGAGAAAACAATGGCACAGAAGACAATTTAAAAAAAAAAAATAACTTAACGCAGCAATATATTATGCTTGATGTTGCGACGGGGAATATATGACAAATGTATTCAACGTAGTTTCCTTGAGGCATTATGATAGTTATTTTGAAAAAAATGTTATGTATCTCGTACAATGCTGTTATGTATGTATGTGAGAAGAAAAGAAAAACAAGATGGCTGAAGCAAGGTCTGACATGACTTGATATATGTGATATCTACTGATAACGGGAGAATCCTGAATGATGATGGTTTGTTGTTTAAAGGAAGAATTGGCACTGTGAAAATAACGACAGGCTGCAGCAGGTCAGGAGGAGCGTGTCCAGCAACAAGCGGGCAGTGAGGTCTGTCAAAACCGTGAATTATTATCGGTCACCAGTATGAGTTAGACGCGATAAATGGGTGTATAAGGATGGGCATAAGCTAAAAGTTTTCGGAAAGATT
The DNA here is from genome assembly GCF_047496885.1 of Scyliorhinus torazame. Lineage (NCBI taxonomy): Eukaryota > Metazoa > Chordata > Chondrichthyes > Carcharhiniformes > Scyliorhinidae > Scyliorhinus > Scyliorhinus torazame. The sequence goes on along the minus strand of NC_092726.1, from coordinate 137,513,994 downwards.
TGGGAAAAGTGGTGGGACATCCCTTTAACTCTCAGGACTGAGAAAAGAACATAGGAGAATCCAGCATGTTTTTCACTGAAGGCTTACAAGACGCAACCGTTTGAACAGATATTGATGAATCAGCCACTGCAGGGGCTGAGCGTTGTTTTCTCGGTAGTGGGGTTAGGTAACAGAAGAATCCCACCAAGTTTGACAGGGTTTATAATATAAGTATTTAATTGGTAATTTCTAATATGTGTGAGTTAGGTATTGAAATTGAAATGTATGAAAAATAGTTACAAATGTTAACTTCAATAGCACCCTGGTCAGACCAGGATTTGAACTGTCAATGTTATATTTTATCTTTATTCATAGAATTGTAATAGTTGTTGAAATAATTATGTAATGCGGGAACACACAAACAGTTTTGTGAGTAGTTGCTTGACGAAATGTTAAGATAGGACTTATTCTTTTGAAATTTTGTATTTTAATAGGAAGGATTTCATGTTTATCTGGAAACGGATAAAATCATGGTTCGAAATGAAGCCAGTGGATTCGACTGGCTCACGCCTCAACCTGCAGGATGCATTAAATGTTTCAGAACTAGTATTAGAAACGTGGTTTTCACCACTTTAGTATGGCTGTGTGGTAACTGTTATCAAGTAAGGTATAAACCTCATGCCCTTAAGGACATGATAACAGAGGACAGGAATCTTAGTGAGTCATGGCAATCAGTTTCGATAGGATGTAGCGCGAATGGCCACGTCCCAGTTGGTTTAGAGACATTTTACAAAGTCATGAGAGATATCCGGGGATAGAGGCAGGTATAAAGACACCTTTTAGATTGACGAAGACTGGGTGGAAATGGTTAATACACGATATAGCCGTTTATGCGACCGGTGAGGAACGCAAGGCGATTTGGATGCCAAGTGAATGGGATTCTCGCACGCCAGCAATAAATAGACGACCTTTTTGGTTGCTGTTGGATTAAGAGGCTTACTGATCCTAAGGGACATGAGGAGGCTTATCCGGTGCTGCTATCCCAAGGAGGTAAAAGGCTCTGGTGATAGTGGAACACGTGTCAAAGAGCTATTGTGTTGCCTTACTGGACGGCGGCCACTTTGATTCAAAGTAATTACAATCAAGGTATAACTGCTCTACCAACACTGGTGTGAGAAATGGAAACTTGCAAAACATTTAAAATAAGGCAATTGGCTATTGATAAAATGATTAGGGGGATAAATATTGGATGGGATATGTCATGTTTCAAATATCAAGAGGGGGTGTTGTGAAAACTCGGAAAAATATGACATTTGAAACATGAAAGTAACACTGAGAATGCCTGAGGCTTTTTCATGTAAGGGAGAAGTCCCACAAGGGGTGAACAGCAGCAGCCTGTTTTCAGCGCAGACAACTTCACAGAGGGAAGAAAACAGAGCTTCATTTTAATTCACAAGTTGGAAAAGACATTTGATTGACTTAAAAACTCTTAAAATTATATGAAGGGGAACAGTATTTCACAAATCTTTAAGCAGTGAATTATTTTATTGAACAATTAAGAAAAGCAGCCAGAATATAAAGTATAAGATGAGGAACAACTGTTAAGTGTGAAAAGTTGCTGACACTGGTAATAAAGTGAAACAACTGATTCACAAATTAAGAAAACTAGAAGGTGACAAGGTTACATTATAACGTACATCACATTTGAAGTTAAAACTCTTTGGAAGATGGCCAAAGCAGATAAAGTTAGACTCGGGGGGATAACCCGAACATGACATTAGCTTCACCTGAAGATGACCCGGGTCGAAACTGAGAAAACTCATTGAAAAAGACATAAAACCAAAAGAGTGCGAACTAAGGCACAGACAAATTAATTACATGTCAAGCAAAGCGAGAAATTTCCTGTAAGTAATGGCGAGCTGGTGAGGATGAAGCTGCGCTGTCGCTGTTAAAGCAACACCACGCTTCTCAACCGAGAAAACGTTCAAACCGTCAAGCAGGCAGTCTGACGGGTGGCAGGTGCAGAGGTTAAAGGGCCCCAAATGGCTAAAAAAACTGGGGGAAATGAGCAGATAATCAGAATCTTCCTCGGTGATGGGACAAGCAACATCGACAGACCGAGCAGCCCAGAGAAGTCAGCAGAAGACCAAAAGTAAAAGTAAACAGATTATCAAGAGAGACGTAAAAGTCTGCAACTGGTCCGAACAAGAAAAGATACTTTTACCTTTATGTAAAAGTATTTATTCTCTTTTAACTTGAAAATAAAGTTAAGTTCAAATGGATAACCTGAAAGAGTGGTTATTATTATTTTCTTTAGAAAGTTTACTTTTCTTCACTTAGCAAGCTGGACCCTTGTGTAAGTTACTAAGTGGTAAGTAAATAAAATTATTCTACGAAGATACGGGTTATACCGGGGGATAACTTGAAACACTAGTTTGAATAGCATCCTCCAAAGTCTGCAGTGGAGTTGGGGAGTGAGAATCCCTGCTCACCGTTTAGAATAAATTGACCCTTTTTTGGTATAGGGGGAATACTAAGAATAGTGGTGAGGTAAAAACTACAACACCTACACATACACACACAGGCACTGATACACACACTCACAGGCACAGAGAGACACTAATACACACAGTCACAGATACGCAAATACACAGACTTACACACAGATACTAATACGCACACACTCACACACACAGAGACACTAATACACACTCACACAAATACGCACAGTCACTTTTACTCACAGACACAGACAACACAAATGCACAAACTCACAGACACACACAGAGGCACGAAAACACACACTCACACAAACAGAGACCCAAATACACAGACAATAACACGCACTCACAGAGACACAGAGGCACGAATACACACGCTCACAGACATACAGAGACACAAATATACACAGTCACAAACATACAGACACTAGCACACGCATTCACACACAGACAGGGACTATTACACTCACTCACTGTCACACACAGAAACCCTGATGCACACACTCACAGATGCATACAGAGACACTAACACACATTTACTAATACACACGCACACACAGGGAGACAGTAATACACACACACACTCACATACAGTAATACACAGACTCTGACACATAAAAAGAACAAAGAAATGTCCAGCACGTAGATACTAATACACACATTCACACACAGTGAGAGACACTAACCCACACACTCACAGAGTCACTAATACACGCTCACAAACACACAAATACACACAATCACACGCAGACACTAACACACACAATCACAGACACGCGGAGACACTAACAAACACAATCACAGACAACCAGCGACACTAAAACATAGACGCACACGCATACGGACACTAATACACACACTGAATCACACGCAGGGGCACTACAACACTCACAGACACAACTACACACACTCACAGACACACAGAACAGCAATATGCACACTCACAGATGCACACAGAGGCACTTAAAGACACTCCCACACAGACAGATACTCTAATACACATACCCACAGACACTGATACTCATACAGACACGCAGAGGCACTAATACATACACTCACAGACTCACATACATACTATTGCACTGATGCTCGATCAATAACCCCAGAAGAGAGATTGGATGACTGTAGAAGGGACTTTAGTTGGCGGATTAGCTGCCTTAAATACCTTGTATTATGTTAATCAGCTGCTTGACTATGTTTCATGGAAATAGGCACTTAGCGAAGCATGATGGATATATAGCCTTGTTTTTAGTCAAGATGTTCGAAGTACTGTATGAATCAGTCGGACGGCCACACCATGTAAACAGCCGTACGGCTGCACATTGTGTTGCTTAGGCGAAGAAGTCAAGGCCTGTTATTAAACTTTGCTCGCTTTCTGTCTCCTTGTTTAATCACAAGTATGTCTCTCTGTCCTAGATATTGATTATGATATTATATAAATTACTCACCTTACCTTTGTAAAGCAGGGACATTTGGAAAGACTGCAGTCACTCTAATTCCCTCCACGAACTTCGTGTTAAATTAAGGACCTTTTGCGAAAACTCGAAGTGCTGACTATTTTTTTCTTCAACAATGACAATTGAAGGCTTTATTGCACTAGATGTTTCCCCCAGCAGCGCAGGTATAGAATGCAGCTGCTAGGGAGATTAAGACTCTTATACTCCGCCTTACTGGGCGGAACCAGCAGGCAGGCTTCACCAATGATATTGCTGTCTGAGGTACCTCCCACACCAATGATCTTACAGCATCAACTTGGGTACCTTAATATCCCAAATACCGACTACCACATTCACTCTTGCTAAAAAAAAGAGACCGACGGTCGTCGTTTTCTCGCGTTATACAGTGGTAGAGGTTGAGGTTATGGTGGTACCCGATACACATTAGTCCAGTGTTTTGCCTCGTCACATGTCGCAACTATTACACTATTTATTTACATTCAAAAGGAAACAATTAGTCGGTCAGGGGCCCTGGTCGTCATCTGCAATCGTCTCAGTTTCGGCGGTGATGTTGGCGCTGGCTCGGGCATCCGTGGCTCCGGGAGCGTGGCTTCGGCCCCTTCGGAACTTCATCACCCGAAGATGGGACCGGTGGGTGCACGGTGGGAGGAAGGGTGGGGTTGGTGGTGGAGGTGTAGGTGGGGCTCCAGTGGGCGCCAGGTGCCGTAGGGAGACCATATCCTGTCGGCTGTCGGCGTAGGCGTATTGAGGGTTAGCGTGAAGAAGGTGGACCCTCTCGACCAATGGGTGCGACTGGCGCGCCCGCACGTGTTTGCAGAGCAGGATGGGTCCTGGAGCTGCCAGCCAGGTTGTGAGCGAGTTCCCGGAGGAGGGCTTCCCAGGGAAGCCAAGGAAATGTTCGTAAGGTGTTTGGTTGGTCGTGGTACATAGCAGTGATCGGATGGAGTGGAGGGCATCCAGAAGGACCTCCTGCCAGCGGGAGTCTGGGAGATTCTTGGACCATAGGGCCAGAAGAATGGTCTTCCAGACCGTTCTGTTCTCCCTCTCTACCTTCCCCGGGGGTTGTAACTGGTCGTCCTGCTCGAGTCGATGTCCTTGCTGAGCAGGGATTGACGCAGTAGCTCGCTCATAAAGGAGCACCATCTATCGCTGTGTATGGAGGCGGGGAAACTGAACATTGTAAAGATACTGTGGAGGGCTTTTATGCCGGTGGCTGACGTAATGTCGGGGCAGGGGTTGGCGAATGGGAACCGGGAGCACTCGTCAATCACGTTCAGGAAGTACGTGTTGCGGTCGGTGGAGGGGAGGAGCCCTTTGAAGTCCACACAGGCAACCAATGGGACGGGAAGACTTTATCAGATGAGCTTCCTCTGGCCTGTAGAAGTGCGGTTCGCTTTCCGTGCAGATTTGGCAGTTCCTGGTGGCTGTCCTGACCTCCTCGATGGAGTTGGGCAGGTTGCGGGTCTTGATGAAATGGAAGAGTCGAGTGACCCCGGGTGGCAGAGGTCCTCGTGACGGGCCCGGAGTCGGTTCAGTTATGCGTTGGCACATGTGCTGCGGGATAGGGCTTCAGGAGGCTCGTTTAGCTTCCCGGGACGATACAAGATCTCATAGTTGCTGGTGGAGAGCTCGATCCTCCACCGTAAGATCTTATCGTCCTTTATCTTGCCCCGCTGTGCATTATGGTACATGAAAGCAACCGATCTTTGGTCAGTGAGGAGAATGAATCTCCTACCGGCCAGGGAATGCCTCCACTGTCGCACAGCTTCTACTATGGCCTTTTTAACGGAGGAATGGCGGATTTCTGAAGCGTGGAGGATCGTGGGAAAACACTGCCCTACAGTAAACAGTGTTTACGTAAACCGTACACTACTGTAAACAGAGTCTATGTAAACAGTGCCCTACAGTAAGCAGTGTTTACGTAAACCGTACACTACTGTAAACAGAGTCTATGTAAACAGTGCCCTACAGTAAACAGTGTTTCTGTAAAAGGTGCACGACAGCAAACAGTATTTAAACAGTGCCCGACAGTAAACAGAGTCCATAAAACAGTTCCCTACAGTAAGCACTGTTTATGTAAACCATTCCTTGCTGTAAACAGTCGATGGAAACAGTACCCTACAGCAAAGAAACTGAAAGAAGACCGTACACTACTGTAAACAGAGCTTATTTAAAAAGTGCCCGACAGTAAACAGTATTTAGACAGTGCCCGACAGTAAACAGAGTCTATGTAAATATACCCTGCAGCAAACAGTATTGAAACAGTGCCCAACAGTAAACTGTCTATGTAAACAGTGCCCTACAGTAAACAGTATTTAAACAGTGCCCAACAGTAAACTGTGTATGTAAACAGTGCCCTACAGTAAACAGTATTTAAACAGTGCCCAACAGTAAACTGTCTATGTAAACAGTGCCCTACTGTAAACAGTATTTTAAAATTGCGCTTCTGTAAACAGAGTGAAAGTAAACCGCACACCCCGGTAATCAGAGTCAATGAAAACAGTGTTTACGTAAACCGTACACTCCTGTAAACAGTCTATGTAAACAGTGCCCTACTGTAAACAGTATTTAAACATTGCACTTCTGTAAACAGAGTGAAAGTAAACCACACACCACGGTAATCAGAGTCAATGAAAACAGTGGTTATATAAACCGTACACTCCTGTAAACAGTCTCTGTAAACAGCGCCCTATAATAAACAGTGCTAATCTAAACCGTACTCTGCTGTAAACTGAGTCAATCTACACAGTGCCCGAGAGTAAACAGTGTTTATGTAGACCGAACACTGCTGTAAACAGAGTCTATGTAAAAAAAAGTCCCACAATAAACAGTGTTATGGAAACCGTACACTGCTGTAAACGGAATCTAAGTAAACAGTTCTCTATACTAAACATGTATTTAAACAGCCCTCCTGTAAACAGTGTCCATGGAAACAGTGCCCTCCAGTAAAAGGTGTTAATGTATACCGTACACTGCTGTAAACAGAGTCTAGATAATCAGCGCAAACAGGAAACAATGTTAATGTAAACCATACACTTCTGCAAACCCAGTCTTGGTAAACAGCGCCTACAGTAATCAGTGTTTATGTAAACCGAGCACAACTAAACAGTGACAATGTAAACATTGCCCTACAGTAACAGTGGTTATGTAAATCTTGCACTGCGGTAAACATACTCTATGTAAACAGTGTCCTACAGTAAGCAGTGTTTCTATAAAATGTACACTGCTGTGAACAGAGACGATGTAAACAGTGAACTACAATAAACAGAGTGAAAGTACACCGCACACTGCTGTAAACGGAGTCTGCGTAAACAGTGAACTGCAGTAAACAGAACTTAAACTGTGCTCGACAGTAAAATGAGTATAGTTAAACTGTGCCCTACAGTAAAGAGAGTGAAAGTAAACCGTACACTACTGCAACCAGAGTCTATGTAAACAGTGCCCTATAGTAAACAGTGGTTCTGTAAATCGTACACTGCTGTAAATAGTGACTATGTAAACAGTGCCCTAAAGTAAGTGTTTATGTAAAGCGTGCACTGCTGTAAACAGCGTCGTACAGTGAACAGTGTTAACTTAAACCGTACCCTACTGAAAACAGAGTCGATGTAACCAGTTCCCTCCATTAAACAGTGTTAATGTAAACCACACAACACTGTAAATGGACTAATTCCTGTAGCGCACTGTTTACATAGTCTATTAAAAGAGTGCCCGACAGTAAACAGAGTCTATGTTAATTACACCCTGCAGTAAACGACGTCTATGCTATCTGCGACCTACAATAAACAGTGTTAATGCAAACCATAGACTACTGTAAACAGTCTATATAATTAATGCACTCGCGTAAAGATAATCGACTAAAACGGTGCCGTACAGCAAACAATGTTTATGTAAACCGTACACTGTTGCAAACAGAGTCGATGCAAACAGTGTGCTACTGTAAACAATGTTTTTGTAAACTGTACAGTAGTGTAAACAGCGTACGTAAATGTATCTCTTCATTCACCTGAGGAAGGAGCAGCGCTCCGAAAGCTAGTGACATCGAAACAAACCTGTTGGACTTTAACCTGGTGTTGTAAGACTTCGTACTGTACGTAAATGTAGCCTGCGGTAATCATTGCATGTAAACCGGACATTGCTGTAAACGGAGTCTATATGAACTGGGCCTGCAGTAAACAGTGTTTCTGTGAACTGTACACTGCTGTAAACAGATTATTTGTAAACAGGGCCCTACAGTAAACAGAGTGAAAGTAAACCGTACACTACTGTAAACAGAGTCTGGAAACAGTGCCCTACAATAAACAGTGCTTATGTGAAATGTACAGAGCTGGAAGCAGAGACGATGTAAACAGTGCACTACAGTGAACGGAATCCTAACTGTGCCACACAGTAAACCGGGTCTATGTAAACAGCGCCCTACGGTTAACAGAGTGAAAGTAAACCGTGCACGAATGTAAACAGAGTATATGTAAGCAGTGCACTACAGTAAACAGTGTTTCTGTAAATCACACTGCTGCAAACAGTGACTATATAAACATTGTCCTACGCTAAACAGTCTATGTAAACAGTGCGCTACTGTAAACAATATTGATGTAAACCGTACGCTACTGCCAACAAAGTCTAGCTACACATCGCTCTACAGTAAACAATGTTAATGTAAACCATACACTACTGTAAACAGCCTTTGTAAATATAGCACTACAGCAAACAGTGTTTATGTAAACGGTATACTGCTGGAAACAGATTCTGGATAAACAGTGTGCTACAGCAAACAGTGTTTATTTAATATATACACTGCTGTAAACAGAGTCTATGTAAACAGTGCCCAAACAGTAAACAGTGGTTACGTAAACCGTACAATACGGTAAACCTGGTCTATGTAAACAGTGCCCTACAGTAAACAGTGTTTATGTAAGCCACACCCTGCTCCAAATAGAGTCTATGTAGCAGTGCCCAATAGTAAATAGTTTTTTATGCAAACCGTATACTACTGTAAATAGAGTCTGTGTAAACAGTGTCCTACTATAAACAGTGTTTCTATAAAATGTACACTACTGTAAACAGAGTCAATGTAAACAGTGCCCTACGGTAAACAGTATTTACGTGAAGTATAAACTGCTGCAAAAACTCTACGTGAACAGTGTCCAAAAGTAAACAGTGTTTCTTAAAACTTATGCTGCTGTAAACAAAGTCTATGTAAACAGCGCCCTACAGTAAACAGTGTTAACGTGAACCGCACTCTGCCGCCTATGTAACCAGTGCCGTAACAGTGTCTATGTAAACCGTGGTGTGGTGTAAGCAGAGTCTATGTAAACAGTTGCCTGCAGTAAACAGTTTTTGAAAACCGTAACCTGCAGTATAAAGTGTCTGTGTAGACAGTGCACTACAGTAACCAGTGTTTATAGAAACCGTAAACTGTTGTATACAGAGTCTATGTCAACAATGCCCTTCGGTAAACAGCATTTGGATACGCCGTGCACTGCTGTAAACAGAGTGAATGTAAAGAGCGTCCTACAGTAAATAGACGAAAAGTAAACAGTCCACTACTGCAAACAGTCTATGAATAGAGTGGTCTACAGTAAGCAGAGTGAAAGTAAACCGTACACTATTGTAAACAGAGTCCATGTAAACAGAGACCTGCAGTAAACATAATTTAAGCAGTACCATACTGTAAGCAGAGTCTATGTAAACCGTGCCCTACAGTAAACAGAGCGAAAGTTAACCGCACACCACTGTAAACAGTGTCTATGTGAACAGTGCCCTACAGTAAAAAGTATTTATGCAAAATGTACACTGCTATAAACAAAGTCTATGTAAGGAGTACGCTAACGAAACAGTGTTTATGTAAACCGTACATTGCCGTAAACAGAGTATATGCAAACAGTGCCCTACAGTTAACAGAGTGAAAGTAATCTGCACAATACAGTAAACAGTCTATATAAACAGTGCCCTACAGTAAACAGTGCTTATGTAAACCGTACACTGCTGTAAACGCTGTCGATGGAAATAGTGCTCTACAATAAACAGTGTTCATGTAAATCATACACGACTGTAAACAGAGTCTATGTAAATATAGCGCTACAGCAAACAGTATTTATGTAAACAGTACACTGCTGGAAACAGTGTCTATATAAACGGTGCCCGACAGTAAACTGTGTTTATTTAAAATATACGCTGCTGTAAACCGAGTCTTTATAAACAGTGCCCGACAGTAAACAAAGTGAAACTAAACCGTACACTACTGTAAACAGTGTCTAGATAAACAGAGACCGATAGAACATAGAACATTACAGCGCAGTACAGGCCCTTCGGCCCTCGGTGTTGGGCGCAGCACGGTAGCACAGGGGCAGCACGGTAGCATTCTGGATAGCACAATTGCTTCACAGCTCCAGGGTCCCAGGTTCGATTCCGGCTTGGGTCACTGTCTGTGTGGAGTCTGCAAATCCCCCCCGTGTGTGCGTGGGTTTCCTCCGGGTGCACCAGTTTCCTCTCACAGTCCAAATATGTGCAGGTTAGGTGGATTGTCCCTTAGTGTCCAAAATTGCCCTTAGTGTTGGATGCGGTTGCTCGGTTATGGGGATAGGGTGGATGTGTTGACCTTGGGTAAGGTGCTCTTTCCAAGAGCCAGTGCGGACTCGATGGGCCGAATGGCCTCCTTCTGCACTGTAAATTCTAAAAAAAATTATATGTTGCGCCGACCTGTGAAACCACTCTAAAGCTCATCTACACTATTCCCTTATCATCCATGTGTGTATCCAATTACCATTTGAATGTCCTTAATGTTGGCGAGTCCACTATTGTTGCTGGCAGGGCATTCCACGCCCTTACTACTCTCTGAGTAAAGAACCTACTCTTACATCTATCTCCCCTCAATTTATAGGTATGCCCACTCGTGCTTGACACCACTATCCGAGGAAAAAGGCTCTCACTGTCCACCCTATCCAATCCTCTGATCATCTTGTATGCCTCAATTAAGTCACCACTTAACCTCCTTCTCTCTAACGAAAACAGTCTCAAGTCCCTCCGCCTTTCCTCAAAAGATCTTCCCTCCATACCAGGCAACATTCTGGTAAATCTCCTCTGTACCCTTTCCAATGCTTCCACATCCTTCATATAATGCGGCGACCAGAATTGCACGCAATACTCCAAATGCGGCCGCACCAGAGTTTTGTACAGCTGCAACATGGCCTCATGGCTCCGAAACTCAATCGCACTATCAATAGAAGCTAACACACCGTACGCCTTCTTAAAAACCCTCTCAACCTGGGTGGCAACTTTCATGGATCTATGTACATGGAGAGCGAGATCTCTCTGCTCATCCATACTGCCAAGATTCTTGCCATTAACCCAGTACTCTGTCTTCCAGTTGTTCCTTCCAAAATGAATCACCTCACACTTTTCTGCATTAAACTCCATTTGCCACCTCTCAGCCCAGTTCTGCAGCTTATCTAAGTCCCTCTGTAACTTGTAACATCCTTCTGCACTGTCCACAACTCCACCGACTTTAGTGTCATCTGCAAATTTACTCACCCATCCTTCTACGCCCTCCTCCAGGTCATTTATAAACATGACAAACAGCAGTGGCCCCAAAACAGATCCTTGTGGTACACCACTAGTAACTGAACTCCAGGCTGTAAATTTCCCATCAACCACCACCCTTTGCCTTCTTCCAGCAAGCCTTTTTCTGATCCAAATTGCTAAATCACCATGAATCCCATGCCTCCGTATTTTCTGCAGGAGCCTACCGTGGGAACCTTATCAACCGCTTTACTGAAATCCATATACACCAGATCAACTGTTTTACCCTCATCAACCTGTTTGGTCACCTTCTGAAAGAACTCAATATGGTTTGTGAGGCACGACCTACCCTTCACAAAACCGTGTTGACTATCTCTGATCAAATAATTCCTTTCCAGATGATTTTACATCCTATCTCTGATAAAATCTTCCAAGATTTTGCACGTAACAGAAGTAACGCTCACTGGTCTACAGTTACCGGGGTTGTCTCTACTCCCCGTCTTGAACAAGGGGACAACATTTGCTAACCTCCAGTCTTCTGATACTTTTCCTGCAGACAAAAATGACTTAAAGATCACAGCCAAATGCTCAGCAATTTCCTCCCTAGCTTCCCAGAGAATCCTAGGATAAATCCCATCCGGCCCAGGGGACTTACCTATTTTCCCACTTTCCAGAATTTCTAACACCTCCTCCCTATGAACCTCAAGCCCTTCTAGTCTAGTGGCCTGAATTTCAGTATTCTCGACAACATTGTCTTTTTCCTGCGTGGAAACTGACGAAAAATATTCATTTAGCACCTCTCCTATCTCCTCAGACTCCAAGCACAACTTCCCGCTACTTGTCCTTGACTGGCCCTACTCTTACACTTGTCATTCGTTTATTCCTGACAGTTCCATAGAAAGCTTTGGGGTTATCCATGATTCTTCCTGTCAAAGACTTCTCATGCCCCCTCCTGGCTCTTCTTAGCTCTCTCTTTAGGTCCTTCCTAGCTAACTTGTAACTCTCGAGCGGCCTAACTGAACCTTTATGTCTCATCTTTACATAAGCCTCCTTCTTCTTGTTGACAAGTGTTTCGACTGCTTTAGTAAACCTCGGTTCCCTTGCTCGACCACTTCCTCCCTGCCTGACAGGTACAAACGTATTAAGGACACGCAGTAGCTGTTCCTTGAGCAAGCTCCATATTTCCATTGTGCCCATCCCTTACAGTTTTCCTCTCCATCCGATGCATCCTAAGTCTTGCCTCATCGCATCATAATTGCCTTTCCCCCAGATATAACTCTTGCCCTGTGGTATATACCTATCTCTTTCCATCACTAAAGTAAACGCAATGGAATTGTGGTCACTATCACCAAAGTGCTCACCTACCTCCAAATCTAACACCTGTCCTGGTTCATTAGCCAATACCAAATCCAATATGACCTCGCCTCTCGTTGGCCGACATACTGTGTCAGGAAACCCTCCTGCACACATTGGACAAAAACAGACCATCTAAAGTACTCGAACTATAGCGGTTCTAGTCAATATTTGGAAAGTTAAAGTCCTCCATAACAACTACCCTTTTGCTTTCGCTCCTATCCAGAACCATATTTGCAATCCTTTACTTTACATCTCTGGAACTTTTCGGAGGCCTATAGAAACCCCGAACAGGGTTACCTCTCCTTTCCTCTTTCTAACCTCAGCCCATACTACCTCAGTAGACGAGTCCTCATCAAACATCCTTTCTGCCACCGTAATACTGTCCTTGACTAACAATGCCACTCTCCCCCTCTTTTACCACCTTCCCTGAGCTTGCTGAAATATCTAAACCCCGGCACCTGCAACAACCATTCTTGTCCCTGCTCTATCCATGTCTCCGAAATGGCCACAACATGGAAGTCCCAGGTACCAACCTGTGCCGCAAGTTCACCCACGTTATTCCGAATGCTCCTGGCATTGAAGAAGACACACTTTAAACCACCTTTCTGCCTGCCGGTACACTCCTGCAACTTTGAAACCTTACTCATGACCTCACTGCTCTCAACCTCCTGTATAGTGGAGCTGCAATTCAGGTTCCCAAGCCTCTGTTGAACTAATTTAAACCCTCCCGAAGAGCTTTAGCACCCCCCCCCAACCCTCCCCAGGATTTTGGTACCCCTCTCGTCCAGGTGTCGACCATTCCGTTTGTAGAGGTCCCACCGACCGCAGAATGATCCCCAATTATCCAGAAATCTTAAACCCTCCCTCCTGCACCATCCCTGTAGCCACGTGTTCAACTCCTCTCTCTCCCTATTCCTCGTCTTGCTATCACGTGGCACGGGTAATATCCCAGAGATAATAACTCTGTTTGTCCTAGATCTCAGTTTCCACCCTAACTCCCTTAATTCCTGCCTTGCATCCCTATCCCTTTTCCTACATATGTCGTTGGTACCTCTGTGGACCGCGACTTGTTGCTGCTCAGTAAACAGTGTCTACGTCAACCGTACAATACGGTAAACATGGTCTATGTAAACAGTGCCCTACAATAAACAGTATTTAAGTAGTGCCCTACAGTAAACAGATTCGGCGTAATCGAGCCCTACAGTAAACAGAGTAAAAATTAACACTACGGTAAATATATCCTATGTGAACAGTGCCCATCAGGAAAAGGGTTAATGAAAACCGTACACTGCTGTAAACAGAGTCTCGGAAAACAGCGCATACAGCAAACAGTGTTTATGTAAACAGTACAGTGCTGTAAACAAAGTCTATGTAAACAGTACGCTAAGTAAACAGTGTTTATGTGACCTTACATTGCCGCAAACAGAGTTTCTGTAAACAGTGCCCAACAGAGTGAACAGAGTGAAATGTTACCATGCACTGCTGTAAGCAGAGTCCATGTAAACAGTTCCAAACAGTAAAAAGTGTTTATATAAGCCGTAGCCTGCTGTAAATAGAGTCTATGTAACCGTCCCCTTCAGTATATAGTTTTTATGTAAACTGTGCACTACTGTAAGCAGAGTCTAAGTAAACAGTGCCTTACAGTTAATATTGTCCATGTAAACTGTATACTGCTGTAAACGGAGTATATGCAAATTCTGTCCAACTGTAAACAGTGTTTAATGTAAACTACTGCAAACAGAGTGACTGCAAACAATGCCCTACAATAATCAGTATTTATGTGAACCGTACATCACTGTAAAAAAAACTATGTGAACAGTGCCCTAAATAAAACATAGTTTATTAAATCGTATACTGCTGTAAACAAAGTACATTTAAACACTGCCCTACAGTAAACATTGTTAATGTAATCCGGACACCACGGCAAACAGCGTGTAAGTAAACAGCGCCTTACAGTAAACAGTGCCGACGTAAACCGTACTCTGCTGTAAACAGAGTCTATGTAAACAGTGTCCTGCAGTAAACAGTGTCTGTGAAAACCGTGCACTGCAGTCAGCGGAGTCTTTGTAAACAGTGACCTACAGTAAAAAGTTTTTGTAAACCGTAACGTGCTGTAATAAGAGTCTGTGTAAAGAGTGCACTACAGTAGGCAGTGTTTGTGTAAACCCTCTGCTGTTGTAAACAGAGTCTATGTAAAGAATGCCATACATTTAGATACACCGTACACGGCTGTAACCAGAGTCTACGTAAACAATGCCCTGCAGTAAACAGAATGAAAGTAAACCGTGCGCTAATATAAACAGAGTGTGGGTAAACAGAGCCCTACAGGAAGCAATGTTTACGTAAACAGTACACGACTGTTAAAATAGTCTGCGTAAACAGTGCCGTACAGTAAACCGTGCTTATGTAAAATGTACACTGCTGTAAACAGAGACTATGTAAACAGTGTACTGCAATAAACAAAATGTAAACTGTGCCCTACAGTAAACCGAGTCTATGTAATCAGTGCCCCACAGTAAACAGTGTTTCTGTAAATCGTACACTGCTGTAAACAGTGACTATGTAAACAGTGCCCTACGCTACACAGTCTATGTGAACAGTGCGCAACTGTAAACAATATTTATGTAAACCGTACACTACTGCAAACAGAGTCTATGTACACAGTGCTCTATAGTAAACAATGTTAAAGTAAATCATACACTTCTGTAAACAGAGTCTTTGTAAATGTAGCACTACAGCAAACAGTGTTTATGAAAACGGTCTACTGCTGGAAACAGATTCTGTATAAACGGTGCTATACAGTAAACAGTTTATTTAAAATATATACTTCTGGAAACAGGATCTGTTTAAACAGTGCCCTACAGTAAACAGTGGTTACGTAAACCATACAATAAGGTAATCCAGGTTTATGTAAACAGTGCCCGCGAGTAAACAGAGAGAACGTTATCCATGCACTGCTGTAAACAGAGTCCATGTAAACAATTCCCTACAGTAAACAATGTTTATGTAAGCTATACCATGCTCTAAAAAGAGTATATGTAACAGTGCCCAATAGTAAATAGTTTTTATGTAAACCGTACACTACTGTAAATAGAGTCTATGTAAACAGTGCCCTCCAGTAAACAGTGTTTGTGTAAACCGTACAATACGGTAAACATGGTCCATGTAAGCAGTGCCCTACAATAAACAGAGTGAAAGTTGACCATGAGCTGCTGTAATCAGAGTCCATGAAAACAGTTACCTGCAGTAAAAAGTGTTTCTATAAGCCGTAGCCTGCTGTAAACAGAGTCTATGTAACAGTCCCCTTCAGTGAATAGTTTTAATGTAAACCGTACACTGCTGGAAACAGAGTCTATTAAACAGTGTCCTACTGTAAACAGTGTTTATGTAAAATGTACACTTGTAAACGGAGTGAATGTAAACCGGACGCAACTGCAAACAGTGTCTATGTAAACAACGCCCTACAGTAAACACTGCCAACATAAACCGTACTCTGCTGGAAAACAGAGTCAATGTAAACAGTGTCCTGCAGTAAACAGTGTCTATGTAAACCGTTCACTGCTGTCAGAGAGTGGGACTTTAACCTGGTGTTGTAAGACTTCTTACTATGTGAAGAGTGCCCGACAGTAAAGAGTTTTTGAAAACCGTACCCTGCTGTAATAAGAGTCTATGTAAACAGTGCAACACAGTAAGCAGTGTTTATGTAAACCCTATACTGTTGTAAACTGAGTCTATGTAAACAATGCCCACCAGAAAACATTGTTTAGATACACCGTGCACTGCTGTAACCGGAGTCTACGCAAACAGTGCCCTACAGAAAACAGTGTTTATGTAAACCGTACGCTGCTATAAACAGAGTTTATGTAAACAGTGCACTACAGTAAACAGTGTTTATGTAAATCGTAACTGCTATAAACAGGGTCTACGCAAACTGTGCCCTACAGTAAACAGTATTTAAACAGTGCTATACAGTAAGCAGAGTCTATATAAAAAGTCCCAAACAGTAACCAGTATTTAAGCAATGCCCTACAGTAAACAGACTATGTAAACAGTGCCAACAGTAAACAGTGCTGATGTGAACCGTGCGCTGATGTAAACGGCGTCAAGGTAAACAGAGCCCTGCGGTAAACAGCGTTTAGGTTATCCGTACACTGCTGTAAACAGAGTATTTGTAATCAGTGACCTACTGGAAACAATTGTTATGTAAAAAGTACAGTGCTGTACTGAGCAGCGCTCCAAAAGCTAGTGATTTGAAACAAAGCTGTTGGTCTTCTTACTCTGCTCACCCCAGTCCAACGCCGGCATCTCCACATTATGTCAACAGCGTCCTACAGCAAACAGTGTGGATGTAAAATGTACACTGCTGTAAGGAAAGTCAGTGAAAACAGTGCCTTAGAGTAAACAGAGAAATTAAACCGTACACTACTGGAAAAAGTCTATGTAAAAGTGCCCTCCAGTAAACAGCACCATACTGAAAACAGAGTGAAAATAATCCTTACATTAATGTAAACAGACCCTTTGTAAACTTTGCCTTCTAGTAAAAAGTGTTAATATAAACCGTGCACTGCTGTAAAATTAGTCTATGTAATCAGTGCCCTACAGTCAATAATGTTTCTGTAAATCGTACTCTGCTGTAAACAATGCCTGTGTAATCAGCGGACTACATTAAACAGTGAAAATGTAAACTGTACACTGCTGTAAACAGAGTCTACGTAAACAGAACCCTGCAGGAAACAGAGTGAAAGCAAACCGTACACTAATGTAAACAGAGCCTTACAGGAAGCAGTGTTTACGTAAACTGTACACTACTGTAAACGGAGTCTGTGCAAATAGAGCCTTACAGGAAGCAGTGTTTACGTAAACTGTACACTTCTGTAAACAGAGTCTATGCAAACAGTGCCCTACAGTAAACCGTGCATATGTAAAATGTACACTGCTGTAAACACAATGCACTATAGTAAACAAAATTTAAACTGTGCCCTACAGTAACAGATTCAATGTAAACAGTGCCCTACAGCAAACAGGGTGAAAGTAAACCATACACTTCTGTAAACAGAGTCTATGTAAACAGTGCCCTACAGTAAACAGTGTTTCCGTAAATCGTACACTGCTGTAAACAGTGACTATGTAAACAGCGCCCTACACTAAGCAGTCATCGTAACAATGCGCTACAGTTACCAATGTTTATGTAAACCGTACACTACTGCAAACAATCTTTGTGCATGTGCCCTGCAGTTAACATAGTCTACTTAAACATTGTCCTGCAGTGAACAGTATACTTAAACCGGCCATTTTTGCAAACGGAGGCTATGGAACAGAGCCGTACAGTAAAAAGGCTTATCTAAACTGTGCACTGGTGTAAACAGGCTATGTAAACAGTGGATTGTTAACAGTCTTTATGGAAACCGTACACTGCTGTAAATAGTCTATGCAAACAGTGCCCTGCAGTAAACATTGTTTATGTAAACCGTACACTACTGTAAACAGAGTCTATGTAAATATAGCAGTACAGTAAACAGTGTTTATATAAAAGGTATACACTGGAAACAGAGTCTATGTAAACAGTGCCCTGCTGTAAACAGTGTTAATGTAAACCGTACATTGCTGCAAACAATGCCTTACAGTAAACAGTGTTAATGTAAACCGTACACTGTTTTAAACAGTCTATGTAAACAGTGCCTAAAGTATACATAGTCAATGTAAACAGTACCCTACAGTAAACAATATTTCAACCGGACATTGCTGTAAACAGAGTCTATCTGAAACGGACCTGCAGTAAACAGTGTTTATGTGAACCGTGCATTGTTGTAAACATAGTCTACGTAAACAGCGCACTACAGTAAATAGTGTGTATGTAAACCGTACACTGCTGGAAAGTCGACGTAAACAGTGCCCTACAGTAAACAGTGTTTATGTAAACCGTACACTGCTATAAATAGTATATGCAAACAGTGCGTACTGTAAACAGTGTTTATGTGAACCGCACCCTGCTGGAAAAAGAGTCTGTGTAAACAGTGCCATACAAGATTGCTGACCATACAACTGTCGTGGGTAGGATCTCGAACAGCGATGAGTCAGAATATTGGACGGAGATGGAGAACCCAGTGGTGTGGTTTAACGACAATAATCTCACCCTCAATGTCAGCAAAACTGAAGAGCTGGTCATTGACTTCAGGAAGTGAAGTATTTTATACACACCTCTCTGCATCAACGAAGCCGTGGTGGAGATGGTTTACAGCTTCAAATTATTAGGTGTGCACATATAGAACATATATCCTGGTCCACCCTTGGTCGACGCTAAAACCAAGAAAGCACTACAGCACCCTGCTGTAAAAAGGAAAGGCTCACCACCATTCGCAATTGCCAAACTTTCAATGGGTTTTAAAGCAGCGATTCCTTCACAGTGCCGAAAGCAATCACCATCCGTCTCTTGCTATTTGAGGTTAAGTTCATTTAGAATTGAAAAGATGATAGTTAGCCTACAAATTTCATGAGCAATCGAATCAGCAGAGAGGACAATTTCTCGAGGAGGAAAGCGTGGAATTCGGACCTCAGTTCGTAAACTCTGAATATCTCCCTTGTTCAGTGATCATTACAGTAACTCTTCAAGCGGATGATGTCAACCGTCATTGTGTTTGACTGATCACTGTATCGATTCAATGCTTTAATGTAGTTTTAATGGTCAGCAAAACACTTTCAGCCACCCTTCGAGGGCGACGATGTGATGAATTCCAATGGCTCTCATTATATCCCTTGCCAACCGTTCAGTTCAGTGCATGGTGAGACCATGAGGGATATAGACTCTCTCCACATCACTTGAGTAATGTTTAGGGATGCCAAAACGATCGAGATAATAACCTTGTTCATCATCAGTGATCACCGCGCCTTCAGCCGCCGCCATCCGCGATCGCACTTTGACCCCAGGTTCAGGTCCCAACACTCCGGGCCGCATGAGTACTGATGAACGGCTGGCCCCCGTGACGCTCCCGACACCCTCCCGCGACCCACCGTGTTGCCACCTCCACTTCGAAAATGCCTGCTTTATATACATTGTATCCGTGCCTGAAGCCAGCGTCAGCTTGAGATCACTGGTTACTTCACAGCATTAACTTAATTATAAGTTCAAACCTGTCTCACCTTGGGCGCTGCCTGACGTTTTAAATATTTCCAAAACATATGTTTTGCACCGATTAAAAGCAGACCCAGATTTCTAAATTAGATGTAGGTGTATTTTTTAGAGGTCGCACTACAATTATTTTTTAATGCGGCTTGTGCCACGTGTTTACTTTCTGGTTCTCACTGAGAAAACCCAAGTTCTATTCCTGCTCTGCTTGATCTGTTTGATTTGATTTGATTTGAGTTATTATTCTCACATTATCATGGTTTCTTGCATGCTATACAGAGAACGCATACAGCACATAGGGAAGGAAGGAGCGACCGCAGAATGTAATGTTCCAGTTATACCTCGGCTGTAGAGAAAAGATCAACTAAATACAAGGTTGGTCCATTTAAAAGTCTGATGGCAGCAGGGAAGAAGCTGTTCGTGAGTCGGTTGGTACGTGACCTAAAACTTCTGTATATTTTTACTGACGGAAGAAGGTGGAAGAGAGTATGTCCGCGGTGCGTGGGGTCCTTAATTATGCTGGCTGCCTTTCCAAGGAAGCGGGAATTATAGATAGAGTCAATGGATTGCAGACTCGTTTGCATGATGGATTGGGCTACCTTCACGACATGTTGTAGTTTCCTGCGGTCTTGGGCAGAGCAGGATCCATACCAAGCTGTGATACAACCAGGAAGAATGCATTATATAGTGCATCTGTAAAGGTTAGTGAGAGTCGCAGCTGACATGCCAAATGTCCTTAGTCTTCTGAGAAAGTAGAGTCTTTGGTGAGCTTTCTTAACTATAGTATCGGCATGTGGGGACCAGGGCAGGATGTTGGTGATCTGGACACTTAAACGATTGAAGCCTTTGTACTTAATTCCCATTGATGTAGACCGGGGCATGTTCTCCACTCCGCTTCCTGAAGTCGATAACAACCTCCTTCGTTTTGTTGACACTGAGGGAAAGATTATTGTCGTGTACCAGTTCACCATATTCTCTATCACACTTTGTCAATTATTCACAACTTAAATGGAGGAAAAGTGCATTAGCGAAATTTACTTTATTGATTATCTGATTTTATAATTTCGATACGAGATTATGTCGTGGGGGTGTACCTTTAAGAAAGGTTTTTGTCTCTTCACATGGCTTCAGTGATGACATTTTGTGGGTGAAGCTGAGCTGTGGGTGTGTGGTGTTATTACTTTCGCTTTCAATTTTGATTGTTGTGGACTCAGGCAGAGAAAAGAAGTGTTTTGGCCTGTTTATCTATTTTCGCTATTAATATCTGACTCGGTTAAAAAAAACATTGATTATAGTTACCTGCTTTGGTAAATTAAAAAAATATAGTTTTCTCTCCGGAATGGTTTTAAACCTGCTGGTGGGACGAAATTAAATTCTCAGGAAAAGTCAGTCTTAACAAAGTTAGAATGCAGAGTGCTGGGCCACGCCCTTGAAATGTGGTTTTTCGTTCATGGGATTTAGCTTTGGATTTGGAACAGTTAAGGGGGAATTCATTAAGTATTATACATTGATTACTGTAGGTATTTGGTGTCGTTATGATTCCAATTGATAATAATGCTTGCTGTGTTTCGTTATATACACATGTTAACTAAGGTCTTAGAATAAAGCTTGTGTTGATTAAAGTGTTTAGGAAGAATGTTGAATCACACCTGAAGGGGAGGCTCTTGTCTTAATCCGAGACAAATTCAACATAAAGGTTGTCGGTCAGTTGGACATCATAACATTGTTTGGAGTTTCATAACCCTGGCCTACAACAATTATTTACTCAGGCAAATGTAACAATCTATTTTGTGTTTTGTTCATGATACAGTGTTCCACATATCACGAAAAGCACTCAAGTAGTTCGACACCATCCTGGACCAAGTATTCCGCTTATTGCTCCCCCTTCCAGAAACATTCAATCCCTGCACCACAAACGCACTGTGGCAGCCCTGTTTACCATCCCAAAATGCACTGCAGTAACTCACCAAGGTTCCTTAGACATCAACTACCAATCGCACGGCCACTATCATCTTGAAGAATATGAACTCCCTAAAAGCAGGTTGGTGTCCCCACACCTCACTGACAGCAGCGGATGAACAAGGCAGCTCACCGCCGCCTACTGAAGGGCAATTCGGGATGGGAATTAAATGCTGCCCGAACAAGAAACTCGCAAATCCCGTAAAAGTGAACTTTGTATAGCATTGCTGCTTTGAATTTCTGGAACATGTGATGAACATATTTACATTATTACAGTAGAGTTCATCATATAACTTCTGCTTCAGAGGAACCTGGATCTAAGGTATTTCTAACAGCATGAATCCAGGAAAACAGAAACAATGTGGTTGCGGCAGTAAGGTGGAACGGAGTGTTGTGCAATCTATCATGGATTTAAACACTCTCTCCGCCTTTCTCTCTTTAACACTGTCCTTTGTTCTGTTTCTGTTTTGTATCTCTTGGTTTCGGGAAAAGGTTTATGTTGAGCAGAATATTGTATCATATTTTCTGTTCAGTAAGACATATTTTGCGACTTTGTTACTTTGTGGAACCATTGCAACATGAAGAATAATTGGCACTACATGACACGAAAGGAAGGTATTTGTACCATGATTACTGTGTCTGTGCCCATCATTACTGTTATACAGACACATGGTCAGAACATTGCATATAGGAGTTTGGACGCCTTGCTGAAGGTGTACAAGACAGAAGTAAGTCTGCACTTGGAATACTGTGTACAGTTCTGGTCTCACTATTATAGAGATGATATTATTCAACTAGAAATAGTGCTGAAACATTTTACAAGGATGCTACCGTAAATTGATAGTTTGAGTTATAGGTGCGTTTGGTACGCTGGGACATTTACCCCTGGAGTGTAGGAGGCATAGGGGTGAAATTCTCGAGGTCTATCAAGTTAATAGGGCAGAGGTAATGTACATCGTCAAAATATTTTCCCAAAGATAAAGGAGGGTAAAACAAGTGGGTATAGGTTTAAAGTTAGAGAGGAGACACACAAAAGGGTCCAGAGAGTAATTTCTTCACAAATAGTGCGCTGAGTGTCTGGACCGAGTTGCCAGAGGAAGTAATAGAAGCGATTACAATTTTGTCTTATTAAAGGGATCAGGGGTTATGGGGAGACTGCAGAAGAATGGGCGGCATGGATAAGTTGGGCCGTCGGGCCTATTTCAATGCTGAAAACCTCTCGCACTCTGTGACCCCATCCCATCTTCCAGCTCTGTAACGCTGCAGTTTCGAGCACTCCATCTCTATGTCCAAGTGATTTTGAAATTTTCCTATGGGTGTCTGCCTCTATCATTCTCATGGACAATGGTCCATGAGTGATTTAATGGATCTCAGGAACAGGCAGGAAATGATATTGAGGCAGAAGCTCAGCTGTGATCAAACTGGATGTTATGATGTGGAGATGCCGGCGTTGGACTGGGGTGAGTCTTTCAGTACGAAGCCTTACAACACCAGGTTAAAGTCCAACAGGTTTGTTTCGATGTCGCTAGCTTTCCGAGCGGAGAAACTACGTTATCTTCTTCACAGCCTTCAACACGTCATTGATGACGATGAACATCTTGCCAAGGTCATCCCCACACCCCCACTACTTGCCTTCAAACAACCGCGCAACCTCAAACAAACCATTGTTTGCAGCAAACTACCCAGTCTTCAGAACAGTGACCACGACACCACACAACCCTGCCATGGCAATCTCTGCAAGACGTGCCAGATCATCAACATGGATACCACTATTACACGTGAGAACACCACCCACCAGGTACGCGGTACATACTCGTGCCACTCGGCCAACGTTGTCTACCTCATACGCTGCAGGAAAGGATGTCCCGAAGCGTGGTACATTGGCGAGACCATGCAGACGCTGCGACAACGAATGAAAACATATCGCGCACCAATCACCAGGCAGGAATGTTCCCTTCCAGTCGGGGAACACTTCAGCAGTCAAGGGCATTCAGCCTCTGATCTCCGTGTAAGCGTTCTCCAAGGCAGCCTTCAGGACGCGCGACAACGCAGAATCGCCGAGCAGAAACGTATAGCCAAGTTCAGCACACATGAGTGCGGCCTCAAGCGGGACCTTGGATTCGTGTCGCATTACATTCATCCCCCACCATCTGGCCTGTGAAATCCTACCAACTGTCCTGGCTTGATACAATTCACACCTCTTGAACCTGTAATCTGTAAAGATTAAATCACCTGCTAATGGTCGCATTTCAAGCATTGTTTGGCATCTTTGAATTTGTCTATACATATGTTTCTGGAACATACCTCTTCATTCACCTGAGGAAGGAGCAGCGCTCTGAAAGCTAGTGACATCGAAACAAACCTGTTGGACTTTAACCTGGTGTTGTAAGACTTCGTACTGTAAAACTGGATGTTGGGTCAGGAGTGAGTGGGCGGGCCGTCTCACTATGTTGTCATTTACTATCAGTTCCAGTTGCCACAGCGCTCGCAGATGACTATAACTGCGCGATAAGATTTTTTAGTTCCATCTTTCCATCAATTAATTCAATGTTCGGGGATACAGTTCAGTTATCTGGTCTGCACAGCCTCTGAGGTTGGTGGAGGCAGATACAACAGTGGTTTTCAAATTTCAATGCGAGAAACGACAGCAATCAATTTCATGCCTCTGGGGAAAGGTCGGTCCAGTGGGATTGAATGATCTGCTAATCTAATGAGCTGCTGAAGTTAAACGGAATGAATGTCCTCTGTCGTTACTTCACGCACTTTTAAGTTTTTGGTCACGTCTGGCTGTGAGATGATGTGCACCACCACACTGGAGTTTCCCTCAATGCTACCCACCACGGCGAGAATGAGCACGGTAATCCTTCATATACAATGTGTCCAGGCTTGAAGCCAGCGTCAGCTTTAGCTCACTGGTTACTTCATAGCATCAACTTAGTTGTAAATTCGAACCTGTCTCACCGTGGGCGCTGCCTGGCGTCTTTATTATTTCCAAAACATGTGTTGCATAAATAAAAGCAGCAGCACATTTATAATTAGAAGGAGGTGTATTTTGTTTAGAGGTTGCATTGATCTGTTCTGAAAAGGGGCTTGTGCCACGTGTTTACTTTCTGATCTCACACTGCGGAAACCCAAGTTCGATTCCAGGTCTGTGCAATAACTGACCGATCATACTTTGTCAATTACTCACGAACTAAATGGAGGAATGGAGCATTAACGATTAGCGATTATACATTTTTTGTAATTTCGGAACAAGATAGTTTACGCAGGCGAATTGATTAATCCAGTTTTTTTCCACGTGAAACGCTGTTCCCCAAATCTCCAAGAACACTCAGGGTGTTCGAAAGCATCCAGAACCAAGCAGTGCGTGTGATTGCTCCTCCTCCCACAAGCATTCAATCCATCCGCCACAGCCATCCCAAAATGCACCGCAATAACTCAACAAAGTTCCCGAGGCAATTATTCCTTAGACAGCACCTTCCAGACTGCGACTACTGTCATTTTGGAGAACTCGACAAGCCCCTACTTCGGAAAATCACCAACTGGAATTTCCCTCCAAATCTCTCACCACTCCCACTTGGAACCATATAAACGTTCCTTCACGGTAACGGGGGGGAAATCATTTAGCTTCCTCCCTAAAAGCACGCTGGGTGTACCCAAAAATCACGGTCTGCAACGAGTCAAGAAAGCAGCTCACCTTCTTCAGGGCAATTCGGGATGGACAATAAATTCCGTCCGAACCAGCAACTCTCACATCCAGTAAAAGTGATAATTTTAATGCATTGGTGCTTTGAATGTCTGGGGCCTGGGATGAACTGTTCTCCATTCTTAAAAAATAAACATCGATTAACCATTTCATTTTTTCCAATTAAGGGGCAATTTAGCGCGGCCAATGCACCGACAGTGCACGTCATTGGGTTGTGGGGGGAAACCCACGCAAAAACGGGAAGAATGCGCAAACTCCACAGGGACGGTGACCCGGAGGCGGGATCGAAACTGAGAACTCGGCCCTTCCGGCAGCAGTGCTAACCACCGCGCTAACGTGCTGCCACCTGTTTTTTTTAAATATAACGGTGGAATGAATCATATAACCTACCTCAGAGGAAACTGGACCTCAGGTATTTCTAACAGCATGAATCCTGGAAGACAGAAACAATGTGCTTGCTGCAGTCAGGTGGAACTGAGTGGTGTGCAATCTACTCTAGCGTGAAATGGTCTCGTCCTCTTTCTCTCTTTGCAACCCTCCTTTATTCTGTTTCTGTTTTGTTTCTATTGGTATCGGGTGAAGATTAGATTTGCTGTGGGTCTCTTGACGAATATATTCTTTTGAATCTTTTTGCAGTCAGACAGATTCTGCGACATTGTAGTTTTTTGGACCCAGTGCAAACATGATGAATAATTGGAATTTCACAACACTGAAGGAGGCTTTTTGTTCCCCAATTACTGTGTCTGCCCATTATTCTATTATACAGATACATGGTCAGATAATTGAGCACACGTGTTGGGATGTCTTGCTGAAGTTCTACAGGACGTTGGGAAGGTCATACTTGGAATACTGTGTACAGTTCTGGTAACCCTAATACAGAACGGATATTATTAACCTAGAAAGAGAGCAGAAAACATTTGCCATGCTGCTACCGGATTTGATGGTTTGAGTTATAAGGAGCGGTTGTTTAGACTGGAATATTTTTCTTGGAGCCTCGGGGTGATCTTGACGACCGCTGTAAAATAACGTGGGGGCATGGATCAGGTAGATTATCCCAAAGGTAGGGGAATTCAAATGTAGAGGGCATAGGTTTAAAGTGAGAGGTGAGAGATACAAAACGGTCCAGATGAACAATTGTTTCACACAGAGGGCGGTGAGTGTCTGGAACGAGCTGGCAGAGGCAGTAATAGAGGCGTCTACAATTGTGCGTTTTAAAAAGCATTTAAATAGTTATATGGAGAAGATGGGATTGGAAGAATATGAACAAATGTGGGCAATCGGACAGGCTTTGTGTAGTAAAAACTGGGCGGCATGGACAAGTTAGGACGAAGGGCCTATTTCCACGCTGTAAACGTCTATGACTCTATGACCTGTCCCACCTTCCAGCTGTGTGTCGCTGCAGATTCGAGCACTCCATCTGTATGTCCAAATCGGTTTGAATGTCTGTCTCCATTTTTCTCAGCGACAGTGAACTTTGAGGCAGAATCTCAGTTGTGATCAAACTGAATGTTGGGGCAGGAGTGAGTGGCCTGGTAGTCTCTCTATGTTGTCATTTGCTATCAGTTCCAGTTGCCACAGTACTCGCAGATGAATATAACTGCGAGATCAGATTTTTAAGTTACATCTTTCCAACAATGATTTCAATGTTCTGGGATACAGTTCAATTATCTGGTCCGCACTGCCTGTGAGATTGGTAGAGGCAGATACAACAGTGGCTTTCAAATTTCAACGCGAGAAATGACAGGAATGAAATGCATGGCTCTGGGGAAAGGTCAGTCGAGTGGGATTTAATGAACGGCTAATCTAAAGAGCCGCTGGTGTCAAACGGAATGAATGTCTTCCGTCTGTACTTCACGCACTTTTAAGTTTTTGGTCACGTCTGGCTGTGAGATGATGTGCAGCAACACCTGGAGTTTCGCCTCAGTGTTGCCCACCACGGCGAATACCGATCACGGAAATCCTTTATATACAATGTGTCCATGCGTGACGTCAGCGTCAGCTTTAGCTCACTGGTTACTTCACAGCATCAACTTAATTGTAAGTTCGAACCTGTCTCGCCGTGGGCGCCGCCTGGCGTTTTTAATATTTCCAAAACATGTCTGTTGCATAATAGAAGCAGCAGCACATTTATAATTAGAAGAAGGTGTATTTTTTTCAGAGGATGCATTAATCTGTTTTAAAAAGAGCCGTGTGCCACCTGTTCACTTCCTGATCTCACAGTGCGGAAAGCCAAGTTCGATTCCAGCTCTGTACAATAACTTTGTCAAACTTTGTCAATTATTCACAACCTAAATGGAGAAAAAGAGCTTTAACGATTATCTATTATAGCTTCTTTGACATTTCGGAACAAGATTCGTTACGCAGGCGAATTGATTCATCCATTTCTTTCCACGTGAAACGCTGCTCCCCAGTTCTCAAAGAACACTCAAAGAGTTCGAAAGCAAATGCACTGCAATAACTCAACAAAGTGCCTCGGGCAATTGTTCCTCAGGCAGCACCTCCAGACCTCCGACTACTATCATTTTGAAGAACTAGACAAGCCCCTATTTGAGACAATCACCATTTCCCTCCAAATTTCCCTCCAAATCACTCACCGCTCCCACTTGGAACCAGATAAACGTTCCTTCACGGTAACGGGAAAAAATAATTTAGCTTCCTCCATAAAGGCACGTTCGGTGTACCCAACGCTTCAAGAAAGCAGCTCACCACCACCTTCTGACGGGCAACTAGGGATGGGCAAAAACTTTTGTCCAAACCAGAAACTCTCACATCCAGTAAAAGTGATCTTTTTAATGCATTGGTGGTTTGAATTTCTGGGGCCTGGGATGAACTGTTCTCCATTCTTGAAACAAAAATATAGGGTACCCAATTCATCTTTTCCAATTAAGGCGCAATTTAGCGTGACCAGTTCACCTACTCTGCACATCATTGTGTTGTGGGAGCATAACCCACGCAAACACGGGGGGGAATGTGCAAACTCAACACAAAGGGTGACGCAGAGCCGGGATCGAACCTGAGAACACGACACCGTGAGGCAGCAGTGCTAGCCACTGCGCCACCGTGCTGCCCCTGTTTGTTATTCTAACGTTGGAATGAATCATGTAACTTCTGCTTCAGAGGAAACTGGATCGAAGTTATTTCTAACAGCATGAATCCTGGAAGATAGAAACAATGTGCTTGCTGCAGTAAGGTGGAAGGTAATGGTGTGCAATGTATCCAGCAGTAAACGCTCTCTCCTCCTTTCTCTCTTTAGCAATCTCCTTTGTTTCTCTTATGTTTCTATTGGTATCAGGTGAAGATTTGATTTGCCGTGGGTCTCTTGAGCAAGACATTCTTCTACATCTTATTCCAGTCACACACATTCTGCGACTTTTTTGCTTTTTGCACCACTATAAACATGGTGAATAAGTGGAACTTCACAACACTGAAGGAGGCTCTTTGTTCCACAATTACTGTGTCTGTGCCCATTGTTACTATTATACAGATACATGGTCAGATAATTGAATACAGGAGGTGGGACGTCTTGCTGAAGCTGTACAAGACATTGGGAAGTACACGATTGGAATAATGTGGACAGTTCTGGTCACCGTAATATCGAAAGAGGGCAGAAAACATTTGTTCGGCTGCTTCCGGTCTTCAAAATTTGAGTTATAAGGAGCGGCTGGATAGACTGGAACATTTTTCTTGGAGGCTAGGGTTGATCTTGACAGCGGCTATAACATTGTGAGGGGCACAGATCAGGTAGATTTTCGCAAATGTACGGGAATCCAAAACTAGAGGGCATAGGTTTAAGTTGAATGAGGAGAGAAACAAAAGGGTCCAGAGGAACAATTGTTTCACACAGAGGGTGGTGAGTGTCTGGAAGGAGCTGGCAGAGGCAGTAGTAGAGGCTTCTACATTGTTGCCTTTTAAAAAGCATTTAGATAGTTATATCGAGAAGGTGGGTACAGAGGAATATGACCAAATGTGGGCAATTGGACAGGCTTTGTGTAGTAAACGCTGGGCGGCATGGACAAGTTCGGCCGAAGGGCCTATTTCCACGCTGTAAACTTCGATGACCCTATGACGTGTCCCACCTTCCAGATTAGTGTCGCTGCAGATTCGAGCACTCCATCGATCTGTCCAAATCGGTTTGAAACTTTGCTGTGGGTGTCTGCCTCCATTTTTCTTATCGACAGTGAACTTTGAGGGAATGAAAGTATCTGAGGAACAGGCAGCAAATGACATTGAGGCAGAATCTCAGCTGCGATCAAACTGGATGTTGGGGCAGGAGTGAGTGGCCGTGTAGTCTCCCGATGTTGTCATTTGCTATCAATTCCAGTTGCCACAGCACTCGCAGATGAATATAACTGCGAGATCAGATTTTTAAGTTACATATTCCCAACAATTATTTCAATGTTCTGGGATACATTTAAATTATCTGGTCTGCACTGCACTGTGAGATTGGTGGAGGCAGATACAACAGGTACTTTCAAATTGCAATGCGAGAAACAACAGCAATCAAATGCATGCCTTTGGGGAAAAGTCGTTCGAGTGGATTGAACGATCTGCTAATCTAAAGAGCCAATGAAGTTAAACGGAATGAATGTCCTCCATCTGTACTTCACGCACTTTTAAATGTTTGGTCCCGTCTGGCTGTGAGTTGATGTGCAGCAACCTGGAGTTTCCCCTCAATGTTACCCACCGCGGCGAGTTTGATCACGGAAATCCTTTATACACAATGTGTCCGTGTTTGATGTCAGCGTCAGCTTTATCTCACTGGTTACTTCACAGCATCAACTTAATTGTAAGTTCGGACCTGTCTCACCGTGGGCGCTGCCTGGCGTTTTTATATTTCCAAAACGTGTGTGGTGCATAAATAAAAGCAGCAGCACATTTATAATTAGAAGTCGGTGTATTTTGTGAGAGGTTGCATTGATCTGTTTTAAAAAGCAGCTTATGCCACGTGTTTACGGCCTCTCGCTGCGGAAACCATAGTTCGATTCCAGCTCTGTACAATAACTGACCTGTCAGACTATGTCAATTACTCACTACCTAAATGTAGGAAAAGAGCATTAACCATTATCTGTTATAGATTTTTTGAAATTTCGGAACAAAATGGTTTACGCAGGCAAATTGATTAACCCATTTTTTCCACGTGAAACGCTGTTCCCCAGGTCTCCAAGAACACCCAGGTAGTTCGAAAGCATCCAGACCAAGCAGTGCGTTTGATTGCTTCTCCTGCCACAAGCATTCAATCCCTCCGCCACAGAAATCCCACAATGCACCGCAATAACTCAACAAAGCTCCTCAGGCCATTGTCCCTTCGACAGCACCTTCTAGACCTCCGACCACTGTCATTTTGAAGAACTGGACAAGCCCCTCCTTGGGAAAATCACCAACTGCAATTTCCCCTCCAAAGCATTCAACACTCCCACTTGGAATCATATTAACGTTCCTTCACCGTAACGGGAAAAAAATCATTTAGCTTCCTCCCTTAAAGCACGTGGGTGTACCCAAACATCACTGCCTGCAACAATTCAAGGAGGCAGCTCACCACCACCTTCTGAAGGGCAACTAGGGATGGGCAATAAATTCTGTCCTAACCAGCATCTCTCACATCCAGTAAAAGTGATCTTTTTAATTTCTGGGGCCTGGGAATGAACCGTTCTCCAATCTTCAAAAATAAATATTCAGTACCCAATTCCTTTTTTCCAATTAAGAGGCAGTTTCGTGTGGCCAGTCCACCTATCCTGCACATCTTTGCTTGTGGGGGAGAAACCCACGCAAACACGGGAAGAATGTGCAAACCCCACAAGGACAGTGACCCAGAGCTGGAATCGAACCAAAGAACTCATCGACGTGAGCAGCAGTGCTCACTGGGCCATCGTGCTGTCCCTATTTGTCATTCTAACGGTGCAATGAATCCGGTAACTTCTGCTTCAGAGGAAACTGAATCTAATGCATTTCTAACAGCATGAATCCTTGAAGATAGAAACAACGTGCTTGCTGCAGTAAGGTGGAAGGGAGTGGTGTGCAATATACTCCAGAATTAAACGCTCTCTCCCCCTTTATCTCTTTACCATTCTCCTTTATTCTGTTTCTGTTTTGTTTCTCTTGGTATCGGGTGAAGATTTGATTAGCTGTGGGTCTCTTGAGCAAGATATCCTTCTACATTTTTTCCAGTCAGACACATTCTGAGACTTCGTTGCTTTTTGCAACCACAGCAAACATGATGAATAATTGGAAATTCACAACACTGAAGGAGGCTCCTTGTTCAGCAATTACTGTTTCTGTGCCCATTATTACTATTCTACAGATACATGGTCAGATAATTGAATACAGGAGTTGGGACGACTTGCTGAAGTTCTACAGG
This sequence comes from Scyliorhinus torazame, assembly GCF_047496885.1. Taxonomy (NCBI): domain Eukaryota; kingdom Metazoa; phylum Chordata; class Chondrichthyes; order Carcharhiniformes; family Scyliorhinidae; genus Scyliorhinus; species Scyliorhinus torazame. The sequence goes on along the minus strand of NC_092726.1, from coordinate 137,482,043 downwards.
ACTTTGGGAAGAACACACTTCGAATACTGTGTACAGTTCTGGATATTTTCACCGAGAAAGAGAGCAGAAAAGATTTGCTAGGCTGCCACCGGACTTGATGGTTTGAGGTATAAGGAGCGGCTGGATAGACAGGAACATTTATCTTGGAGACGATGGGTGATCTTGACGTCGGCTATAAAATAATGAGGGGCATAGATGAAGTAGATTTGCCTAAAGGTAGTGGAATCCAAAACTAGTGGGCACGTGAGAGTGGAGAGAAACAAAAGGGTCCAGAGGAACAATTGTTTCACACAGAGGGTGGTGAGTGTCTGGAAAGATCTGGCAGTTGCAGTAGTAGAGGCGTATACAATTCTGCCTTCAAAAAACATTTACATAGTTAGATGGAGAAGATGGGTATAGAGGTATATGACCGAATGTGGACAATTGGACAGGCTTTGTGCAGTAAAAACTGGGCTGCATGGACAAGTTAGGCCGAAGGGCCTATTTCCATGCTGTAAACCTCTCTGCCTCTGTGACCATATCCCACCTTCCAGCTCTGGAACGCTGCAGTTAAGAGCACCCCATCGCTATGTCGAAGTGATTTTGAAAGCCAACTTATCCATGCCGCCCAATGTTTACCAGGAGGCTTGTCTCAATTGCCAACATATGGCCAACACCCCTCCATACCAATTTTTCGGATATAACTCTCGAGATGCTTTTCTAAAGACCGTAAGACCATAAAACCATAAGACAAGGCGCAGAATTAGGCCACTCGGCCCATCGAGTCTACTCCGCCTTTGAATAATGGCTGATATTTTCTCATCCCCACTCCACTGCATTCTCCCCATAAGCCCTGGTCCCCTTATTAAGACAAAATTGAACCCGCTTCTATTACTTCCTCTGACAACTCGGTCCAGACACTCAGCGCACTATTTGTGAAGAAATTACTCTCTGGACCCTTTTATGTGTCTTCCCTCTAACTTTAAACCTGTGCCCTCTTGTTTTGCACGCCCCTATCTTTGGAAAAATATGTTGACGATGTACATTACGTCTGCCTTATTAACTTTATAGATCTCGAGAATTTCACACCTATGCCTACTACACTCCAGGGGAAAATGTCCCAGCTTACCAAACGCATCTTATAACTCAAACTATCAATTTCCGGTAGCGTCCTTGGAAAACGTTTCAGCACTATTTCTAGTTGAAGAATATCATCTCTATAATAGTGAGACCAGAACTGTACACAGTATTCCAAGTGTAGACTTACTTATGTCTTGTTCAACTTCAACAATCGTCCAAACTCCTATATTCAATGTTCTGACCATGTGTCTGTATAACAGTAATGGTGGGCACAGACTCAGTAATCATGGAGCAAATACCCTCCTTTCGTGTTATGTTGTGCCAATTATTCTTCAAGTTTGCAATGGTTCCACAAAGTAACAAAATCGCAAAATACGTCTTACTGAAATGAAAATCGCTTATTGTCACGAGTAGGCTTCAATGAGGTTACTGTGAAAAGTCCCTAGTCGCTACATTCCGGCGCCTGCTCGGGGAGGCTGGTACGGGAATCGAATCAGTGCTGCTGGCCTGCTTTGGTCTGCTTCAAAAGCCAGCGATTTAGCCCAGTCTGCTAAACGAGCCCCTATGGTACAATCTTCTGCTCAACTTAAATCTTCACCCGAAACCAAGAAATACAAAACAGAAACAGAACAAAAGAGACTGTTAAATAGCGAAAGGGGGAGGGAGTGTTGAAATCCATGATAGATTGCACGCCACTCCGTTCCACATTGCTGCGGCAACCACATTGTTTCTGTTTTCCTGGATTCATGCTGTTAGAAATACCTTAGATCCAGGTTCCTTATGAAGCAGAAGTTATATGATGAACTCTACCGTAATAATGGCAATCAGTTCATCCCATGTCCCAGAAATTCAAAGCAGCAACGCTATAAAAAGTTCACTTTTAGGGGATTTGCGAGTTTCTGGTTCGGGCAGCATTTAATTGCCATCCCGAATTGCCCTTCAGTAGGTGGCGGTGAGCTGCCTTGTTGGTCCGCTGTTGTCAGTGAGGTGTGGGTACACCCAACGTGCTTTTCGGGAGTTATTGACTTCAAAATGATAGTGGTCGTGCGTTTGGGAGTTGATGTCGAAGGAACCTTGGTGAGTTACTGCAGTGCATTTTGGGATGATAAACAGGGCTGCCACAGTGCGTTTGTGGTCCAGGAATTGAATGTTTCTGGAAGGTGGAGCAATCAAGCGGGATACTTGGTCCAGGATGGTGTCGAACTACTTGAGTGCTTTTCGTGATATGTGGAACGTATCATGTACAAAACACAAAATGGATTATTACATTTGCCTGAGTAAATAATTGTTATAGGCCAGGGTTAAGAAACTCCAAACAATGTTATGAAGTCCAACTGACCGACAATCTTTATGTTGAATTGGGCTAGGATGAAGACAAGAGCCTCCCCTTCAGGTGTGATTCAACAGTCTTCCTAAACACTTCATTCAACACAAGCTTTATTCTAAGACCTTAGTTTCCATATGTACATAAAGAAACACAGCAAGAAATATTATCAATTACAAACATAACGACACCATACAGCTACAGTAATCTATGTATAATACTTAATGAATCCCCCCTTAACTGTTCCAAATCCAAATCCAATAAACGGAAAACCACATTTCAAGGGCGTGGCCCAGCACTCTGCATTCTCACCTGAATAAGACTGACTTTCCTGAGAATTTAGTTTCGTCTCACTAGGAGGTTTAAAACCATTCTGGAGAGAAAACTATATTTGTTTAATTTACCAAAGCAGGTAACTATAATCAATGTTGTTTGTTTACTGAGTCAGATATTAATAGTGAAAATAGATAAACAGGCCAAAACACTTCTTTTCTCTGTCTCAGTCCACAACAATCAACATTGAAAGCGAAAGTAAAAACAACACAGCCACAGCTCAGCTTCACCCACAAAATTACATCACTGAAGCCATGTGATGAGACAAAACCCTTTCTTAAAGGCACACTCCCACGACAGAATCTTATTTCTAAATTATAGAATCAGATAATCAACAAAGTAAATTTCGCGCGAATGCACTTTTGCTCCATTTAAGTTGTGAAAATTGACAAAGTGTGATCGAGAATATGGTGAACTGGTACACGACAGTAATCTTTCCCTCAATGTCAACGAAACGAAGGAGATTGTCTTCGACTTCAGGAAGAGTAGTGGAGAACATGCCCGGTCCACATCAATGGGAATTAAGTACAAAGGCTTCAATCTTTTAAGTGTCCAGATCACCAACAACCTGACCTGGTCCCCTCATGCCGATACTATAGTTAAGAAAGCTCACCAAAGACTCTACTTTCTCAGAATTCAAAGGAAATTTGGCACGTCAGCTACAACTCTCACCAACCTTTACAGATGCACTATATAATGCATACTTCCTGGTTGTATCACAGCTTGGTATGGATCCTGCTTTTCCCCAAGACCGCAGGAAGCTACAAAAGATTGTGAATGTAGCCCAGTCCATCACGCAAACCAGCATCCCATCCATTGACTCTATCTATAATTCCCGCTGCCTTGGAAAGGCAACCAGCATAATTAAGGACCCCACGCACCGCGGACATACCATCTTACACCTTCTTCCGTCAGTAAAAAGTTTTGAGGTCACGTACCAACCGGCTCAAGAACAGCTTCTTCCCTGATGCCATCAGACTTTTAAATGGACCTCCCTTGTATTTAGTTGATCTTTTCTCTACACCCGAGCTATAACTGTAACATTCCATTCTGCAGTTGCTCCTTCTTTCCCTATGTACGGTATGCGTTCTCTGTATAGCATGCAAGAAACAATTCTTTTCACTGTAGAGTAATAATGTGAGACTAATAAATCAAATCAAAGAGGTCAGTTATTGTGCAGAGCTGGAATCGAACTTGGGTTTCCTCAGTGAGAACCAGAAAGTAAACACGTGGCACAAGCTGCATTAAAAAATAATTGTAGTTCAACCTCTAAAAAATACACCTACTTCTAATTTAGAAATCTGGATCTGCTTTTAATCGGTGCAAAGCACATGTTTTGGAAATATTAAAACCGCCAGGCAGCTCTCATGGTGAGGCAAGTTTTAACTTACAGTTACGTTGATGCTGTGTAGGAGCCAGTGAGCTAAAGCTGGCTGACTTCAGATACGGATACAATGTATATAATGCAGGCATTGTCAAAGTGGCGGTGGGGACACGCAGGTGGGTCGCGGGCAGGTGTCGGGAGGGTCACGGAGCCAGCCTTTGCGGCGTTCATCAGTGCTCATGCGGCCCGGAGTGTTGGGACCTGAACCTAGGGTCAAAGTGCGATCGCGGATGGCGTCGGCTGAAGGCGCGGTGATCACTGATGATGAACAAGGCTATTATCTTGATCTGTTTTGCACCCCTGACATTACTCAAGTGATCTAGAGAGTGTCTATATCCCTCATGGTCTCACCATGCACTGAACTGTACGTTTGGCAAGGGATACAATGAGAGCCATTGGAATTCATCACATCGTCGCCCTCGAAGGATGGCTGAAAGTGTTTTGCTGACCATTAAAACTACATTAAAGCATTGAATCAATACAGTGACCAGTCAATCCCAATGACGGTTGACATCATCCGCTTGAAGAGTTACTGTAATGATCACTGAACAAGGGAGATATTCAGAGTTTACGAACTGAGGTACTAATATCACACTTTCCTCCTGGAGAAATTGTCCTCTCTGCTGATTCGATTGCTGATGAAATTTGGATGCTAACTATCATCTTTTCAATTCTAAATTAACTGAACCTCAAATAGCAAGAGAAGGATGGTGATTGTTTTCGGCTCTGTGAAGAAATCGCTGCATTAAAACCCCTTGAAAGTTTAGCAATTGCGATGCAAAGCCAAAATCACCAAAATCACACTGATCCGGGACATCAAAGAAAACAGCATTAGTAAGGAAAGTGTAGATAGACTGGATAGGCTGACTCCAAATGAAGCTGACTGAACTTCTGTGCCTCAGTTTTGACAGCGCATTAAAAACACGGCACGAGTCAATCAAACTGTCAGCATTTTGGAGTCGTGTCTCCGAGGAGTATCCGGAGCTGAGCAAAACAAGCATTTTGTTGCTTTTGCCCTTCACAACGACCGCCGTGTCAGAGGTTGGATTTTCCGTCCTCGCTAAGATGAAGACAGCACAAACGACCCGGTTAAATCCTGCACCCGATATGTACATAGCCCTCTCCTCCTGTGAACCTGCTTGGAGTGAGATTGTGAGGACCAAGCAGGCTCAGCTGTCGCATTAAAGGTAAGCACAAATGGTGGGTCACGAATGACTGCTTTCCTGTGTCACGAAGGTCGGCCGGCGTGGGTCCCGAAGGTTGGTCGTTTGCTAAAAATTAGTCCCTTTATAAAAAGTTTGAAAAACAGTTAAGAAGGCAAATGCAATGTTATCATTCATGTCAACAGGGCTAGAATAAGGCCAGGGATGTACTTCTGAGGCTGTATAAGGCACCATTTCGATTACCGTGAGCAGAGTTGGGGCACATCGAAGGAAGGACGTGCTGGCCTTTGAAAGGGCCCAGAGGAGGTTCACAAGAATGATCCCTGGAATGAAGAACTTGTCGTACGAGGAACGTTTGAGGACTCTGGGTCTGTACTCGTTGGAGTTTAGAAGGATGAAAGGTGATCTCAATGAAACGCACAAGAAACTGCGAGGCCTGGATAGAGTGGACGTGGAGAGGATGTTTCCACTTGTACGAAAAACTAGAACCAGAGGACACCATCTCAGATTGAAGGAACGATCCTTTAAAATAGTGATGAGGAGGATTTGTTTCAGCCAGAGTGTAGTGAATCTGTGGGGTTCTTTGCCGCAGAAGGTTGTGGAGGCCAATTCACTGAGTGTCTTTAAAGCAGACTCGGTGGGCCGACTGGCCTAATTCTGCTCCTATGCCTTATGGTCATATGGTCTCATTGCCGTGATCATAGTCACGTGGTGGGTAACATTGAGGGGAACTCCAGGTGCTGGTCCCTACCATATCACAGCCAGGCGACACCAAACAACTTAAAAGTGCGTGACGTGGCGACGGAGGACATTCATTCCATTTGACCTCAGCGGCATTATGGATTAGCAGATCATTCAATCTCATTCGACAGCCTTTCCCCAGAGGGATGCTTTTGATTCTTGTCACTCCCATTCCCTTTTGAAGCCACTGTTGTATCTGCCTCCACAGAAATCCCAGGCCGTGCAGACCAGATCAGAACCACTGGCTGTGGGAATCGGTTAGTAGTTCCCCGTTCGGGATGCTGGGATACGCTGGGGCTGCGTTATTGGATATAAAAGGTGAAGATGTGAGATCCGTTCGACACATCTAAAATTACGTTAGGTCCGCATAATGTGGCTCTAAATGAACTGTATCCATGAATATAGAAATAACTCTTGGATGTAACTTAGAAATCTTATCTTGCAGCCATATCCATCAGCAAGTAATGTGACAACTGGAACTGATAACCAATGACAACATGGGGAGACTGTACGGCCACTGACTCCTCTTCCACTATTCAACTTGATCATAGCTGAGCTTCTGCCTGAATGTCATTTCCTGCCTGTTCCTCAGATCCTTTCATTCCCTTAAAGATCATTGACCATAAAAATAATGGATGGAGACACCCACAGCAACATTTCAAACCGATTTGGCCAGACAGAGGGTGTGCTCGAATCTGCTGCATTCCAGAGATGGAAGGTGGGATAGAGTCAGACAGGTTTGCAGCATAGAAACAGGCCCGAAGGTTCAACTTGCAAATATCGCTCAGTTTTTACTGGTACGCCTGTCCCAATTGCCCTCATTTCGCCCATATCCCGCTGTACTCATCTTACCCATATAACTATCAAAACGCTTTTTAAAAAGTAAAATTGCAACCGCCTCGCTGACTGCCAATTACAGATCGTTCCAGACACTCACCGCGTTCAGTGTGATAAAAATCGCCGTCTGTACACTTTTGTATCACTCCCGTCTCACCTTTAACCTATTCCCTCTGGCTGTCGACTCCCTACCTCTGGGAGAAAAGTGTTGTCTATGTACCTTATTTATGCCCTTCATGAGAGTATAAACCTCGAGAAGTTCACCCCTAAACCTCCAAAGACCCTCGGGGAAAATGGCCCATTGAATCCAGTCTTTCCTGACAACTCAAACCATTAAGTACCGATAACACCCTTGTAAATCTTTTCTGCTCTTTTTCTGGTTTAATAATGTAGTTTCTATAACAGAACTATACACCACATTCCAAGTTTGACCTTACTAATGTCGTTTAAAACTTCAACAAGACGTCCCAACTCCTGTATTCAATGTCCTAACCATGTGTCTGTATCACAGTAATGATGGGCACAGACACATTAATGATGGAGAAAATATCCTCCTTCAGTGTTGTGAAATTCCAAGTACTCTTCGTGTTTGCAGTGGTTCCAAAAAGCAACAAAGTCACAGTATGTGTCTGACTGGAAAAAGATGTTGAAGAATATTCCGCTCAGGAGAACTGCAGCAAATCAAACCTTCACCCGATACCAAGAGAAAGAAAACAGAAACAGAAACAGAACGAAGGAGAGTGTTAAAGAGAGAAAGGGGGAGAGCGTTTGAAGCCAGGTTAGATTGCACCCCACACCCTTCCACTTTACTGCATCAAGCACATTGTTTCTGTGTACCAGGAGTCCTGTTGTTAGAAATACCTTAGAACCAGGTTCCTCCGAAGCTGAAGTAACTTGATGCTCTCCACCGGAAGAATTGAGAACAGTTCATAATAATTATAGCAATCGCTAATTGTCACAAGTAGGCTTCAATGAAGTTCCTGTGAAATACGCCTAGTTGTCACATTCCGGCGCCTGTTCGGGGAGGCCGGTTCCGGAATTCAAGCCGCGCCGCTGACATTGTTGTGCATTAGAAGCCCACTGTGCTAAACCAGCTCCCACAAATTCACCGCATTAGAGAGATCACTGTTATGGGATTTGCGAGTTGCTGGTTCGGGCAGTATTTAATTCCCATCTCTAGTTCTTCTCGAGAAGGAGGTGGTGAGCTGCCTTCTTGGACCGCTGCAATCCATGAGGTGCAGGGACCCCCACCGTACTTTTAGGGAGGGAGTTTCAGGAATGTTTCCCGGTGCTGTGAAGGGACGATTATATGATTCCAAGTGGGAGTTGTGTGTGAATTGAGGGAAAACCTCCACCTACGGCCTTTTGTTGTCCTTCCAGAGGATAGTGGTTGTGGATTTGGAAGGTGCTGGCTCTGGAACTTTGATGAGTTACCGCAGTGCATTATGGGATGGTGTGCAGCGCTGCCACTGTGCGTCCGCGGTGGAGGGAGTCAGTGCTTCTGAAAGTGGGCGCAATCAAGCGGGATGCTTGGTCCTGGGTGGTCTAGAACGTCTTGAGTGTTCTTGCAGATATGGGGTACAGTGTGTCACGTGAAAAACACAACATGGATTCATTAATTTGCTTGAGTAAACATCCTCTTCTTAAATTCAAAAATGAGATAATCCATAAAGAAAGTATTCTTAATGCACATTTCCTCCATTTAAGTGGTGAACAATTGACCAAGTGTGAGAAGTAACTCCTCAGGGAATCTCCTTAATCCAAAGAAAATTGCATTCGCCCAATCTTTTACAATGCCGATTTGCATCTCTGGTCCTAGAATCTTTTTGGTATTTCAACCTAATATTTTTCTTTATCCATGACTGCAGCAGTCGCGCACATCCTGGAACCCAGACCATTGGTTATTGGGCAGAGCTGATTGGATTGGAATGGTTTATTGTCACGCGTCCCGGGGTACAGTGACCCGCATTGTTCTGCGTACAGTTCAGACCGATTATTCTGTAAGTGAAAAGAAAATACAGAGGGAAAACATAAAATGCACCATGTAAATAGATAGACACTGGCATCGGGTGAAGCATACAGGTGTAGTATTACTCAGCAGAGAAGCGTGCGAATAGATCAGACCAGTTTATAAGAGGTTCGTTTAGGAGTCTGGTAACAGTGGGAATGAAACTGTTTTTGAATCTGTTCGTGCATGTTCTCAGACTTCTGTATCTCCTGCCAGATGGAAGAGGTTGGAAGAGTGAGTAGACCGGGTGGTAGGGGTCTTTGATTATGCTGCCCGCTTTCCCAAGGCAGCGGTAGGTATAGACAGAGTCAATGGACTGGAGGCGGGTTCATGTGATGGACTGGATATGTTTGCCAGATAGGATGCTTTTTATGGTGCATCTACTAAAATCGGTAGGAGTGAGTGTGAACATGCCGAATGTTCTTAGTTTCCTGAGGAAGTATAGGCGCTGTAGTGCTTTCTTGGTCTTAGCGTCCACCAAGGGTGGACCAGGACATAGGTTCTATATTTGCACACCTAATAATTTGAAGCTGTCAACCATCTCCACCACGGCTTCGTTGATGCAGAGAGGAGTGTATAAAATACTTTACTTCCGGAAGTCAATGACCAGCTCTTCAGTTTTGCTGACATGGAGGGTGAGATTATTGTTGTTCAACCACACCACTGGGTTCTCTATCTCCGGCCAGTATTCTGACTCATCGCTGTTCGAGTTCCTACCCACTACACTTTTATGGTCAGCAATCTTGTATGGCACTGTTTACACAGACTCTTTTTACAGCAGGGTGCGGTTCACATAAACACTGTTTACAGTACGCACTGTTTGCATATACAATTTTCGCAGTGTACGGTTTACATAAACACTGTTTACTGTAGTGCGCTGTTTGCATAGACTATGTTTACAATAATGTACGGTTCACATAAACACTGTTAATTGCAGGTCCGGTTCAGATAGACTCTGTTTACGGCAATGTCCGGTTTAAATATTGTTTACTGTAGGGCACTGTTTAAATTGACGATGTTTACTTTAGGCACTGTTTACATAGACTGTTTACAACAGTGTACGGTTTACATTAACACTGTTTACTGTCAGGCATTGTTTGCAGCAGTATTCGGTTTACATTAACACTGTTTACTTTAGGCACTGTTTACATAGACTGTTTACAACAGTGTACTGTTTAAATTAACACTGTTTACTGTCAGGCATTGTTTGCAGCAGTATTCGGTTTACATTAACACTGTTTACAGCAGGGCACTGCTTACGTAGACTATTTGCAGCAGTGTACGGTTTACATAAACAATGTTTACTGAAGGGCACTGTTTGCATAGACTATTTACAGCAGTGTCCGGTTTCCATAAAGGCTGTTAACAATCCGGCACTGTTTACATAGCCTGTTTACACTAGTGCACGGTTTACAATAAGACTGTTTACTGTCCGGTACTGTATCCATAGCCTCCGTTTACAAAAATGTCCGGTTTCAGTACGCTGTTTACTGCAGGACACTGTTTAAATAGACTATGTTAACTGCAGGGCACATGTACAAAGATTGTTTGCAGTAGTGTACGGTTTACAGAAACATTGGTTACAGTAGCGCACTGTTACAATGACTGTTTAGTGTAGGGCACTGTTTACATAGTCACTGTTTACAGCAGTGTACGATTTACAGAAACACTGTTTACTATAGGGCACTGTTTACATAGACTCTGTTTACAGGAAGTCGACGATTTACAGAAACACTGTTTATTGTAGGGCATTGTTTAAATAGACAAGGTAAACATGGCAAGGTCACAGTGATCATGGGGGACTTCAATATGCAGGTGGACTGGGTAAATAATGCTGCCAGTGGACCCAAGGAAAGGGAATTCATTGAATGTTTACAGGAGGGCTTTTTGGAACAGCTTGTTATGCAGCCCACGAGGGGATAGGCCATTCTGGACTTAGTGTTCTGTCATGAGCCAGACTTGATTAAAGATCTTAAAGTAAGGGAACACTGAGGAGGCAGTGATCATAGTATGTTAGAATTCAATCTCCAATTTGATAGAAAGAAGGTAGAAACGGATGTAAATGTGTTACTGTTAAATAAATGTAACTACAGGGGCATGCGGGAGGAACTGACGAAAATCGACTGGGAGCAGAGCCTAGTGGGAAAGACAGTAGAACAGCAATGGCGGGAGTTCCTGGGAGTAATTGAGGACACAGTACAGAGGTTCATCCGAAAGAAAAGAAAGGTTATCAGAGGAGGGATTAGGCAGCCATGGCTGACAAAGGAAGTTAGGGAATGCATCAAAGCAAAAGAGAAAGCCTATAATGTGGCAAAGATTAGTGGGAAGTCAGAAGATTGGGAAGGCTACACAAACAAACAGAGGATAACAAAGAGAGAAATAAGGAAAGAGAGGATCAATTATGAAGGTAGGCTAGCCAGTAACATTAGGAATGATAGTAAAAGTTTCTTTAAATACATTAAAAACAAACGGGAGGCAAAAATAGATATCGGGCCGCTCCAAAATTACGCTGGTAATCTAGTGATGGGAGACAAGGAAATTGCTGAGGAACTAAATATGTACTTTGCGTCAGCCATCACAATGGAAGACATGAGTAATATCCCAACAATTCAAGAGAGTCAGGGGGTAGAGTTGAATATGGTAACCATCACAAAGGAGAAAGTGCCAGAGAAACTAGAGGTCTAAAAATTGATAAATCTCCGGGCCCAGATGGGCTACATCCATGAGTTCTAAAGGAAAATTATAGGCCAATTAGCCTAACCTCGGTTGTTGGCAAGATTCTAGAATCCACTGTTAAGGATGATATTTCTAAATTCTTGGAAGCGCAGGGTCGGATTAGGTCAAGTCAGCATGGATTTAGTAAGGGGAGGTCGTGCCTGATAAACCTGTTAGAGTCCTTTGAAGAGATAACAAATCGGTTTGACCAAGGAGAGCCAATGGATGTTATCTATCTTGACTTCCAAAAGGCCTTTGATAAGGTGCCTCACGGGAGACTGCTGAGTAAAATAAGGGCCCATGGTATTCGACGCAAGGTACTAACATGGATTGACGATTGGCTGTCAGGCGGAAGGCAGAGAGTTGGGATAAAAAGTTCTTTTTCGGAATGGCAACCGGTGACGAGTGGTGTCCCGCAGTGTTCAGTGTTGGTTCAGCTGTTCTCTTTATATATTAACGATCTAGATGACGGGACTGCGGGCATTCTGGCTAAGTTTTCCGATGATACAAAGATAGGTGGAGGTGGAGGAAGATTCAGACAGTTTAGGAGAGTGGTCCAAGGAATGGCTGATGAAATTCAACGTGGGCAAGTGCGAGGTCTTGCACTTTGGAAAAAAGAATAGTAGCATGGACTATTTTCTAAACGGTGACAAAATTCATAATGCTGAAGTGCAAAGGGACTTGGGAGTCCTAGTCCAGGATTCTCTAAATGTAAACGTGCAGGTTGAGTCCGTAATTAAGAAAGCAAATGCAACGTTGTCATTTATCTCAAGAGGCTTGGAATATAGAGCAGGGATGTACTTCTGAAGCTTTATAAAGCATTAGTTAGGCCCCATTTAGAATACTGTGAGCAATTTTCGGTCCCACACCTCAGGAAGAACATACTGACACTGGAGCTGGCACAGCGGAGATGCACACGGATGATCCCAGGAATGGTAGGCCTAACATACGATGAACGTCTGAGGATCCTGGGATTATATTCATTGGAGTTTAGGAGGTTGAGGGGAGATATAATAGAAACTTACAAGATAATGAATGGCTTAGATAGGGTGGATGTAGGGAAGTTTTTCCATTAGCAGGGGAGACTAGGACCCGGGGGCACAGCCTTAGAATGAAAGGGAGTCACTTTAGAACAGAGATGAGGAGAAATTTCTTCAGCCAGAGAGCGGTGGGTCTGTGGAATTCATTGCCATAGAGGGCGGCGGAGGCCGGGACGTTGAGTGTCTTTAAGACAGAAGTCGATACATTCTTGATTTCTCGAGGAATTAAGGGCTATGGAGAGAGAGCGGGTAAATGGAGTTGAAATCAGCCATGATTGAATGGTGGAGTGGACTCGATGGGCCGAGTGGCCTTACTTCCGCTCCTATGTCTTATGGTCTTATACCTTAGTTGCTGGACTACAAATCAGCTTCCCATTCCCCTGCCAAATTAGTTTAAACTCTCCCGAAGAGTACTAGAAAACCTCCCTCCCAGGATATTGGTGCCTCTCTGGTTCAAATGCAACCCGTCCTGCTTGTACAGGTCCCACCTTCCCCAGAATGTGCTCCAATTATCCAAATACCTGAAGCCCAAATTATGTACGTTCCACATTAACATGCGGACCGGGGTTCTCACCGCCGCCCAACACTTCCTGTCACCCTTAATTACTGCCCCTGTCCCCGCAAAACAAGCGGCGCACTACCGTACCCCTCGTTCACGTCAGTCTACTACCCCTCCCGCTCGCCATCCCAGAGCCCCACCCACATTAGCCATTTCCTCTCGAAACCAGTTCCATCTACATAGTCGCCATCCTCCGTTCATACCTCCAAAGCCCACCGAAACCTATCCACACAGGCATAGGCGGACGGGGCCCCTCCCGGCATCGCTGCTGTTTACTAGGCAACTAGCAATTGCAGGCGAGCTGGCCCCCATCAGAGCCCCCTCCCCCATATGCCCAACTCCGAAAATAATAACACAAAGGTCGAATACACAAGCTTTCCAATCAGCGCGGCAGAATAGAGCCCTCCGATGAAAAATGTCCTCCCAACTACTCCATGAAGAAAAACCAAATTCCAATCTCAGTTCAGTCCCAGTCTTTCAGCCGTCACAAACGCCTCCTCCTGCTCCAGGTTCTCAAATTCATTGTCCCTGGAGTTGTGTGTAACTCTTTACTTCGCCAGGTACAACATCCTAAACCGCACGTTGCTCTTGTCCAACGCTGCTGTCGCCCGAACAAAGGCCGCCCGCTCTTTTGCCAGCTCCGCCGTGAGATCTTGGTCTATACGAATGACACAACCTTCCCACCTCACCTCTCGATTCTGTTTCGTCAATCTCAGCACATTCTCCTTCACCCGATGGATATGAAAGCAGCCTATCACAGCTCTTGGTTGTTTCGCCACCTTCGGCTTCTGCCGGAGTGACCGATGAGCCCAATTCTGCGAATAGATGGAAGGGTTTTACTCCTCTCAAAATCTCCGCAAAATACTCCGCCTGCCTCCAGCGCTCCAGCCCCACAGGAAATCCCACGATCCGCACATGCTACCGCCGTGACCTATTCTCCCAGACTTCCATTGTTGCTCTCAGCCCTGTATTACACTCGACCGCCCACCGTATCCCCTGACTCTTCCAGCTAAACTGGTCGCTGTGCCGCGACAATGCCTCTGTAACCGCCTTCAACACCTCACTGCTCTGGACGTGTTTCACAAACCCTCCTTATCGGGTTTAGGTTATCATCCGCCAACTCCTTGAGCGAGACCATCCTCTCGTTCAGCTCCCTATTGAAATGTTTGGCGAACTGCTGCGCACACAGTCCACTGCAACAATCTCAGGGAGCCTTCCCACTGTAAAGGGCGGAGCTCCGCCCGACCAGCTTGACATTTCATCCCTCAGAACTCCACACCCAGCTCGAGCTCTCAGGGGACTGTCCACTGGAATGGGCGGAGCTCCACCGGGCAGCTTGCTCCCGCTACCTTTCCTCCCTCAGAACTCTACACCCAGCTCGGGCTCTCAGGGGACTGTCCACTGGAATGGGCGGAGCTCCACCCGGGCAGCTTGCTCCCGCTACCTTTCCTCGAACAGAACTCCACACCCAGCTCGAGCTCTCAGGGGACTGTCCACTGGAATGGGCGGAGCTCCACCCGGGCAGCTTGCTCCCGCTACCTTTCCTCGAACAGAACTCCACACCCAGCTCGAGCTCTCAGGGGACTGTCCACTGGAATGGGCGGAGCTCCACCCGGGCAGCTTGCTCCCGCTACCTTTCCTCGAACAGAACTCTACACCCAGCTCGAGCTCTCAGGGGACTGTCCACTGGAATGGGCGGAGCTCCACCCGGGCAGCTTGCTCCCGCTACCTTTCCTCGAACAGAACTCTACACCCAGCTCGAGCTCTCAGGAGGACTGTAGCTCGCACCTTTTCTCTTTGTACTCCTCACTGCGTTATAGACTTCCTTTAGTTGAGGCTGCCTTTCCAGAGATCAATCGTGTAAAATCCGCAGCCACAAGCTGAGTTAAAGGGGCCATAAAACGACAGTCCTATCAGGAGCCACCCAGCGTGTAACGTCCACCTACAGTCGCCACCCACTTCTGGCACTTCGCAGTTCCAAAAAAGAATATCAAAACTGGAACAAATTAACGTCCTCCACATGCCCTTAATGAGCATTCGAACGTCCTGATTTAATTATGTGGGAAGCCCCCTGCAAACTCGTCCAGGGATTCGAATAATCTGCAGAATGTGTCTCTATTCGGCTATTCCTGCATGATGCATTAGAAACAAACGTTCTCTGCAATGGATTGGAATCCATTTCATATCGATCGTGACATTAAGCACAGCTGTGTGGGTGTGTCAAATCCCTGCACTCTCGGGGCAGTTTTTAGCACTGCAGTCTCATGGCGCCGAGGCTCCCGATTCGATGCCGTCTCTGTGTTACTGTCCGTGTGGAGTTTACACATTCTCCTCGTGTTTGCGGCGGTTCCGCCCCCGCAACACAAATGTATGCAGGGTAGGTGGAGTGGACACGCTAAATTGCCCAATGATTGTAAAAAGTGAATATTGGTCACTCTAAAAAGAAAAAAGATCTCTGCTCTATCGAACTCAAACTTCCCAGGAAAGGATCCATGTTCATAGTCCAGGTGGGGTCTTTATTGAGTTTATACACAGCTGACATATTTTTAAGTTCAGCAAGCTGACAGTCTCGACTGGGAGGAGTATCAAAAAATTCCATGTCTTACTATATGTCGCGAACTGCATAGTTGACGCTGACACGGTAACTGATATTCAGAGCAACTTTATTTCCCTTTGATCAATTCTCTATATAATACACATTTCGCATTCATATTCTCCCTAACAAAATCGATAAACTCAGATTGTTCGAAACTATTCTAGTACTTTTTATTTCATCCAATCCCGCAACGTACATATGGTTATCTCGTATGGATGAACTTGTTGAAACATATACAATTCTGCTGGGAGTTATACAGGCTGGATGCAGAGTGGATTCACCACCCCCCCCCCCCCCACCCCCCCCCCACCCCAACCTGGGGTAACCTGGAACGAGGATGTATACTTTCAAAATGAGAGTCTCCAGTTTAACAGAGCCTGGAGGAGGGTTGTATCCACCAGTGGATCTTCAGTATATGGAATATCACCACCACAAAATCAGTGGATGTGATGTCCTTGGTTATATTAAAAACAAGAGTAACATTCTGGTTCTACAGAGGGTTATATACCATGGGTTGGGATGGGCGGAATGAGGCAGAAAATGATGTGAAAGACATAATCATGTTTGTCATTGCATTGCTGACTGGTGGAGATAAACGGTGGGCTGACGGGAGCATAACTGCTCGTTTTACTCATGTTCTCAGGTTTTGTATTGATTTAGTAATTGCTGCGACTGCACCGCTCACTGTGCTCTTGAACTGCTCTCTAAATTTGGACTGAGTCGCCCCATAAATAAATGTATTTGTACAGCAGCTTAAGTTCCGGAACATAATTCCCACATGTTGAAATATATATAACGAATCGTTGTAATAGTTTGGATCTGTATCTGTAATGTTATAATACAAGAATTCAATAACATGCACCAACCACAGAATTACGAAGCTTCCGGATATGGAGAAGAGTAAAATCACAGACTTCCTTCTGCTGTCCATCTCTGGATCACTACGATTCTGACCTCTCAGTCCTTTGCGGACTCGACTTGCCACTAATATGTGTCTGACTGTTAGACTGTTGAGCAATGCAATTAAACTAAATGGGAGAAATGGAGTAAAAACTCTATGAAGCCACTTAAATACCAACCAACCAGGATCAGTGTAGTAGCTTGGCTTTGTATAACAGTCCCATGGTACATTATTGATTATCCACACAGGGCCAACCGTAAAATAGAATGGAATGTTTTTCAAACAGAGCAGAATGGTCGTGGTCGCTAGAACCACAGCGGCTGTTTTTTTGGTGCAATATTTGGTTTTCAGCTTTTGAGAACAAATAGCCACAAATCGATCAAATGAGAAAGTGACGGTAAACCAGACGGAACAATCTGTGGTTGTGCGACTGAGAAAATAGATGACACTGCACACAGGGGTGATGTCCAAAAAAGACCCAGGGAAATAATAGTAACTGATCCGATAAAGTATGCCATCAGTGATAATGACCAGTAGATCCGCCGTTGCCATGGCCACGAGGTAATGAGTAGTGCAGGCAGTGAGACCACATTTTCCTCGGGACAGGATCACAATCGCCAGTAAATTTACTGCAATAGAAAGAAGAGTAAAGGGACTGGAAATTACTTTCCAATCTTGTTAATTCTGTCACAGACAACAAATTGAATATTTCAAGGTTTGATTGGAGATGTGTGGGTGGTGGTTCGGTGGTTAGAGGGAGGATGGGGTTCGGGCAGAGAGCTGGATGTCAAAATGTCAATTTTAATTGAAGCCACCTGCAGACAAGCTGCATATTTACATATCTGCAGGTATCAAAATATCGCATAAGAGTGGTTGACCCGCGTAGGGTGGGTTACAATAAAAAAGGTTTTAATGTGATGAGCCATTTCTGAATCAATCGATTTGCCACGTCTTCCTGTGACCGACCATGTTTTCCCAGCGCCTGCAGGTTTCCAGCTGATGCACTAGGGAGAGAGGTTCAGCCAGAGTGGAAATGTCTTCACAGGGCTGTGCGTATGCTAGGAAGAGTAGCAATTCTTCTTTCTCCCCACAACGCCCCGCGCCCCCACACTTCCTCACCCAAAACCGACATTGATCAAACTACCATGCACCCCACTGAAATCTGCTGGGCGGGAGGAATGCTAGATTGATTGGCCAAGCTGAAATGTTTGCTCACTATCCAAAAATGTTAAGGTTTTGGGGGCTCCGGGCACAAGCCTACGAATGGACCTAGGTATGGTACTCTTTCAGAGGGCCAGTGCAGAGTCAATGAGCCGAATTGCCTCCTTCTGCGCTGTGAGAATTCTCTGGTTCTAATACAGCACTCAGCAGGAAATCGGAGATTCCAAGCTACACCTTCAGAGTGACCTCGCCTCCTGCTGATGTCGAGGGCTAAGAATTGGAGAAAAGGCGGGAAAAAAGAGATTCCTGTCAATGTTATAACTAAAGGAAATACTAATAAAGCACATCAGGCAAACCATAACCGCTGGAGAAGAAACAGAGTCAATTTTCCTTTCTGATAATTGCATCAGTATTGGGAGATACTATGCATTAACATTTTAAATCAGTGATAGAGTGAGTCGGCTATCTGGTTGTGGGATATGGTGGTAATTTATTGGAGAAGGGAGAGAACAAAGACCAATCGGATGGAATGGCGGACAAGGGAAATTCATTGGCAGAGTGGTGACTGCGCGTGGTGAAATGGGACGGCTGGAGTATGAGAAGATGCGTCCAGAGGGGCCGCAAAGTGTGACGGCATACGAAGAGAGGGAGAGGTAAGCATGGGAAAAAGCTGAGCAAAACTAGATGACTCGGCCCTTAACGTCCCGAAAGGGGTTCAGCAATGTTGAATGGACCTTAGGGGGTGTGGGAAAGCTTTCCGGCTGCCAACAAGAGCGGACTCCCCATTTCAGTGTCGCCACATCTCCTCCACTCCCAGTCACTTTGTTGTTGCCATTCCCTGTCACCACCACGGGATTTCACAGACAATGCAAATTGACCTTACCTTAATCTTTAAATATTGCGATAGACCCTGGAAACGCAGCGCTGGTGATAATGTCCGCGCTTGAGGAAAGAGAGTCGACGCTTTGAATGGGCTGAAGAATCAAAGTGGAAATTGATCAGAAAATTACTGATCACATTTGTGTACTGAACAGAGGTAATCGGCAAAGCAATCATGCGATCTGAATTTGATGCTCCCCCAGTGCACAATAGCCAGCATCGTGAAGGATGAATGCGGCTGTAGTATTGTAAGATGTGCAATCAAGTTACTTGTTCACCCAGAAAAAGAGTTTCCGCCTCAGGGCAGTGGGAAGGGAAGGATTTAATATTGGCAGAACATCTATTGTTCTTGCAATAAAAATGAGCTGTGTTAACCAGTGTTCGTATAGTCACCTGGAACATTCAATGAAATTGAGTTTCAGCAGTTGTGAAAGGGAATGGAAGTGTCCGAGATGGACCATATGGCGACGAGGAAGATATCGAAATGAAAAACAAAAATGCCAAAATTTTCCCATTTAAAACAAATCGAGGAAATAAGATGAGAGGAGTTGTCAAAATGCCGGGACAAATATATCAATGAGACATGCGTGGGTTAGGAGCAACGCATGATGCAAGTCTACTGCCCACAGCAATCAAACCATAATTCGTGCAGATTATTTTGGTGACAACATTCTAATTTAGAATACCCCAACCTTCACAGGGGAGCATTTCACTACCGACTCCATTTATTGCGATCTTTATCCCGACCATTTGATGGCTTTCATTTCGTCACCAAAGCCGGTGAGGTGGAGAGGAGCTCCAACGGGACAGCGGAGTGAGTGCAAAAAAAAAAGAACCAATTGAAAACCCGGCTCCTTAACTGAACCAGCAGGAGATGGTGGAGGGACAACTGACCAAGTTGCCTGTCAGACAACATCCCATCCATTGACAGTTTAAGGAGAACTCGTGTTTACTGGACTTTGGAGCAGTGAGGGTCATTCTGACATAGACAGCAACTCAAATGAACGATGGAATCGCGTCTCCGAATTCAGAGGGAAGGAAATTAATCCTGTTGTGCGGAAGTCCAGGAACACTGAACCAGAGAATGAGGATTCAAATCCGAAGGAAACACGCACTATCAGCGAGAAACATAGGAACATAGAAAATAGGCGCAGGAGGAGGCTATTCGGCATACAGAAACTGTCCTGCCAATCATTCGGATCATGACTGATCATCCAACCAATAGCATAATGTCGTTTGTTTAGGGGAATTATCATAGAATTTTTTACAGAGCAGAAGGAGGCCATTCAGCCCATCGAGTCTGCACCGGCACTTGGAAAGAGCACCCTACCCAAGGTCAACAACGCCACCCTATCCCCATAACCCAGTAACCCCACCAAACTCTAAGGGCAATTTTGGATACTAAGGACAATTTTATCATGGCCAATCCACCTAACCCGCACATCTTTGGACTGTGGGAGGAAAACGGAGCACCCGGAGGAAACCCACGCACACACAGGGAGGATGTGCAGACTCCGCACAGACAGTGACCCAAGCCAGAATCGAACCTGGGACCCGGGAGCTGAGAAGCAATTGTGCTATCCACAAGGCTACCGTGCTGCCCCATTGATATTGAATTGATATGTAAAACTGTAGTGAATACATACAGCAGAGAAATGTTAAGTTAATTGTGGTGAAAACGGGATAGGGACATATGCTGCAATGATTTAAGGACGACGAAAGCTTTGTTTCAGAATATTAGAATCAAACGTGCTCAACACGGGCTAGGGAAGATACAGTAGAAGGACCGGTATCTGCTACTTAACAGTAATTCGATTAGAGATTAAAGACAAACATCTCAAATTACTTTATCAATTAAGTGGAAATTTGAATATCTGTAAACCAAATAGCTAAGTGTCAGTAGTAGGAAATATTTTATGAATCTTTGTTCAAAAATGTAATCGAAAAAACAAATCCAGAAACTCATAATACATAAGACTAATCAGCACAGATTCCAAAAGGAAGATCATAATTGACCCAACTGACTGAATTGTTTGAATAATGTAAGAACCAGGAGCTGAGTCGAATATTTGTTTATTTCTCAAGTACTTCTGACGAATCCCCAGCGAAGCCCCATGAATAATCTCAGAGCGATTGATGTGGAGTGAACAGGCAGCAGAATGGGCAGAAAGCTGGTTACCAAAGCAGGAAACAAGCAATAATTCTTACAGATATTGACAGACATTTGGGATGGAAACGTAACGTTTGAGAACATTGTGGTTGAACAAATGTTGTGGTTTCAGGAAATAGGAAAAACCAATTGTGAAATGTGGAAGCAAATCCAAATTAGGAAACGTTCAGTTGATGGACTGGAAGAATACAACAACATATTTTACAGCACAATTAATAAAAATGCACAGCTGGTATTTAAATGATACTAAAGTCGTACTAAAGTGATGTTCTTGTGACACAATATTTGACGCAATAGTTTTTCAAATGCTTACCGTGAATCAAGCATCTGAATGGATAGAGAAGCAAAGTAGTTCAAGGCACTGTTTCACAAACAATTTAACAAAAATATACTGAAATCAGAACATTGGAGTTCATTTCTTGAGGAATTGGTAAATGAACTAATATTAAAATAATTAATATGGAACGAATATAAAAGCAAAATGTTGATTTAGTAATTCGCACCCTGTATTTTGTTCTGTTGAAGACAAAGTGCGCGCAATTATTTAAATCAGGATGTTAGCAGAGAAACCAAGGGGTGCTCTAGTTATTTTTCGCATTGACAGATTACGCATGTTAATGTGATCCAGACTGATGTCAACGATATTAGTAACTGATATCAATATTCAAGGGGGCTTTTCACTCAGTTGGTGCTTACCAAACACGCATATATATATATAGAGAGAGAGCGGATGGAGAGAGAGAGAGGTAGAGAGAGAAAGAAATGCTTGTCATTCAATGTTTAACTCATGCACACACATAAATGAACCGACGGCAGGGGCTGCTCAGGTGTACATGTGAAGAAATCGAATCAGATAGTGGAACAACTAATTAAATGTTAATCAGTTACGGAACGGTATCTTTCAATGATCACTGCGTATGCAATCCTTCAGAAGAAATAAATAATCAAATCCTACACTTATTTCCCTGAGTTTCACAGTCACACGTGTTATGGGCGAGGCGTTTTCAGAACCCCAAAATGTATCATGGAGTTCAACCAACCTCCCCCTTTAATGTAATTTTTCTTTTCCTAGCACACGGCTTGTTCCCTAGGTGTGGGATTACAGTTATGGACGCGTGGGTTTTTAAACACAAAACAATGCTTATTCCATGAACTCAACTTAACATCTTAAATAAATATAGGATCTCGCAACACCCCTGACTTCAAAGATAACTCAGAAAATATTGCAACAGTAAATAATGCCTCAAAATGTTCCTTCAAACTTCCAAGAGACTTAACACATTTAAACAGAATCACAGCAGGTTAAAGCCTTTACTATTTTGAGTTAAAATCACCCAAATGATCCAGAGATAGTCTTTCATGGCAGAGATCCAGCTCACCGCAAAACACAGACACACACCCAGCTCATTTCCTCCAAACTGCAGTTCTCTGGAAACACAGACACCAGCTCTGTTTGAAAACTGAAACTTAAAACTGCAAAACTGAACTGCAAAATGGCTGACCTGACCTCAGCCCCACCCACTCTCTGACATCACTGTTTTCTTAAAGGTACATTGCTTAAACGTCCATGTCTTAAAGGAACTCTCACATGACACGCTTTAGAGGAGGACACACGAAACAAACTACTTTTTTGTGGTGACGATATTCAAGTTAATTCTATGTCAGTAACCAGAGGATTGACATCTGTAAAAGTGCCGCCCTGCTGTTTAACTATGCGTACGGAGGGAACTTCTGTTGCAGTGGGTGCAGTACAATAGAAATTCTATTATTTAGAGCGTTCATTTGGGGAGTACGGTGGTGCAGTGGTTAGCACTGCTGCCTCACGGCGCCGATGTCCCAAAGTCAATCCTGGCCCCGGGTCACTGTCCGTGTGGAGTTTGCACATTCTCCCTGAGTTTGCGTGTGTTTCGCTGCCACAAGCCAAAGATGTGCATGGTAGGTGGATTGTCCGCGTTAAATTGCCCCTTAATTGGAAACAATGAAATGGAAACTCGAAAGAAAAAACTAATAAGAAGCGTTCATTGTATATACGGCGAAATGAATATTGATAACTTCAGAAGCAGTTCAGGAGAAAAGAGTGATATCAATACTTTTCATTCTATACAGACAGAGAATCATATGCAGGGAAGAGGTAATATCTGTTACTGTCACAACCGTTCCATAGGATTAAATAGAACATAAAGTGCAGAAGGAGACCATTCGGCCCATCGGTTCTGCACCGACCCACTTCAGCACTCACTTGCACCCTATCCCCATAACCCAATAACCCCATCTAATCTTTTTCGACACGAAGGGCAATTTATCAAGTCCAATGCACCTGAGCTGCACGTCATTGGACTTATGCAGGAAACAGGAGCAACCGGAGGAATCCCATGCAGAGACGGGGAGGACGTCCAGACTCCGCACAGTCAGGGACCCAGCAGGGAATCGAACCTGGGACTCTGGCGCTGTGATGCCATAGTGGCACCACGTGTGCTACCGTGCTGCTCATGAATAATAGCAATAAGCGCAATAGTACAAATTTTATAAATGTATAACCAAGAATTTTACATAAAGAGTCAAAAGGAAATTCTTACCAACTCCAGAGTGATGGATAGGCACAGTAATACATTGTCGCTGGGATGAGGTACTCATTCTGGTAATTGCTTCAGGACGATGTTACATAGACCGATATTACCAGTAAAAATGTTCACTTCAGTCAGATGTTACTTTCTGATTCGTGCCCCACACTCAATGCAATTCATCATTGACAAATGCTCCCATCAATGCATGGTCAATAAGATGCGTTGTTCCACTGGAATTAGTGACACACGTTCCGTGCAATTGTGCACTGACTGATAGGCCCATGAATATCTGCCGACTGAAATCAGAAGTCTCACTCCAGTAAAAAGTACGCCATCAGTAATGCAAACTAATTATTCCATGTACTGAGGAATCATTAAGTAGGATAATATATGCATTGCATTTCAGAGAGCCCCTGAGATCCAGAAAGAGGAAGACTGAGGGAAGATATTGCAATTGCTAGTCTTACCAAATGTCAATGACCACATGCTTGCCAATGGCGCCGTGTTAGATCGGAATTAAACATTAGCAGTCACACAGTATAATCTTGTGAAAACATCCGCATCTTCAAACTTGATATCACTTACCAGGAACACCAATAACAGCAAGGATCATGTAATATAACTTCCTGATAGTGTAGAATATTTCCAGCATCGTCAGTGTGAAGTGTGCGGTTTCAATGTGCAGCAGCAAATTTCTCTGTGTTAAACAATGAGTCGGTACAATCAAATAATCTTTAATTTATAACCATTCGGGTTTCCCTGGAGATACAGAGCAGACACAGTGATTTATTTTTATTTCACAAACAGGTTACAACATCGAATTAAGTCTCTGAAGAGACAGAATATTTTCAGGAATGAAATTGAAATCTAAAACACAAGGTAGTAAATTTCAGTTAATATCCATTCACGAATATCCATCAGAAGGTATGTTCGCCCAGCAATCAGTCT
Organism: Scyliorhinus torazame; assembly: GCF_047496885.1. Classification (NCBI taxonomy): domain Eukaryota; kingdom Metazoa; phylum Chordata; class Chondrichthyes; order Carcharhiniformes; family Scyliorhinidae; genus Scyliorhinus; species Scyliorhinus torazame. The sequence continues at coordinate 137,457,661 of NC_092726.1, read as the reverse complement.
GTACATTCAATCAGCATCTGGTCCATCTCCGGATATCGTAATGTTTCAATCGGGTCCTTCACTCGGAAGTCTACACGGATTCTGCCAGACATGGTAACGATTTGTGATAGTTGATATTGTCATTTCTGGCCTTCCCTCTGCCTTGACCATTGATGAATTACATTCAGAATGTTAGAGTATCTCTCATCAACATTGTATTCGAGAATGTGGCCGTCATGTTTAACTGTAAGTGTAATCTGCGTGATTAAAGAGTGATATTTAATATTATGTTTTGCAGACTTCATCTAATACTGCATCTGATGGAAACAGAAGATAAAATAAATCATAATGTACCTTCCTTCAAGCAAAACTTTCTAATCAACGCAACGCTTATAACAAAAAGAACATCTGACGTAATAACCCATCCCCCCACAAGCAGATCGAGTTTATTCACGAGATAAAGGAGCTAAAACAATAAATATGTCAAATCACTCCATCCCCTCAAAAGACCAGAGCCTCCCCAACCAACACCGTCGCTTCAATAAATATGAGCATTCAGAATGAGAGAACAACCCTGCTTTGGAACAGCTATTCAACACGTACAAGACGATAAATAACGTAAACCCATAGCCACATATAGGCCCTCAAGTCGACACGCCCTATCTATCGGTTCAAACTTATTTAAGAACATAAGAACTAGGAGCAGGAGAAGGCCACCTGGCCTCTCGAGATTGCTCCGCCATTCAAGGAGATCATGGCTGATCGTTGGTGGACTTAGCTCCACTTCCCCGCCCGAACAGCATAACCTTTAATCCCTTTATTCTTTAAAAAACTATCTGTCTTTTATCTTTAAAACTTTTAATGAAGGAGCCTCAACTGCATCACTGGGCAAGGAATTAAATTGATTCACAAACCTTTGGGTGAAGATGTTCCTCCTAAATTCAGTCCGACATCTACTTCTTATTATTTTGAGGCTATGCCCCCTAGTTCTGCGTTCACCCGCCCGTGGAAACAACCTACCCGCATCTATCTTATCCATTCCCTTCATAATTTTATATGTTCCGATAAGGTTTCCCCGCATCCATCTAAATTCCAAGGAGTACAGTCCCAGTCTACTCAACCTCTCCTCGTAATCCAACCCCTTCAGTTCTGGGATTAACCTAGTAAACCTCCTCTGCACACCCTCCAGCGCCAGTACGTTCTTTCTCAGGTAAGGAGACCAAAACTGAACACAATACTCCAGGTGTGGCCTCACTAACACCTTATACAATTGCAGCATAACCTCCCTAGTATTGAACTCCCTCCCTCTAGCAATGGAGGACAAAACTCAATTTCCCTTCTTAATCACCTGTTGCATCTGTTAACCAACTTTTTGCAATTCATGCACTAGCACACCCCGATCTCTCTGCACAGCAGCATGTTTTAATATTTTATCATTTAAATAATAATCCCTTTTGCTGTTATTCCTTCGAAAATGGATAACCTCACATTTGTCAACATTGTATTCAATCTGCCAGACCCTAGACCATTCACTTAACGTATCCAAATCCCTCTGCAGACTCCCGGAATCCTCTGCACATTTTGCTTTACCACTCATCTTAGTGTCGTCTGTAAACTTGGACACATTGCACTTGGTCCCCAACTCCAATTCATCTATGTAAATTGCGAACAAGTGTGGGCCCAACACTGGTCCCTAAGGGACATCACTAGCTACTGACTGCGAACCAGAGAAAAATACATTAAATCCCACTCTTTGTGTTCTATTAATAAACCAATCCTCTGTCCATATTACTACTTTACCCTTAATGCCATGCATCTTTATCTTATGCAGCAACATTTTGAATGGGACCTTGTCAAAAGCTTTCAGGAAATTCAGATATACCACATCCATTGGCTTCCCGTTATCTACCGCACTGGTAATGTCCTCAACATAGTCCACTAAATTAGCCTGGCACGACCTGCCCTTTATGAACCCATGCTGAAATTTCCCAATGGGACAATTTCCATCCAGATGCCTCGCTATTTCTTCCTTGATGATAGATTCTAGCATGTTCCCTACTACGGAAGTTAAGTTAACTGGCCTATTATTACCCGCTTTTTGCCTACCTATTTTTTTAACAGTGGTGTCACATTTGCTAATTTGCAGTCCGCCGGGACTGCCCCAGTGTCTAGTGAATTTGGTAAATTTTCACTGGTGCATTTGCAATTTCCCTAGCCATCTCTTTTAGCACTCTGGGATGCATTCCATCAGGGCAGAGAGACTTGTCTACCTGGAGCCCCAATAGCTTGCCCATCGCTACCTCCTTGGTGATAACAATCCTCTCAAGGTCCTCACCTGTCATAGCCTCATTTCCATAAGTCACTGGCATGTTATTTGTGTCTTCCACTGTGAAGACCGACACAAAAACCTGTTCAGTTCCTCAGCCAATTCCTCATCCCCATTATTAAATCTCCCTTCTCATCATCTAAAGGACCAATATTTACCTTAGCCACTCTTTTTTGTTTTGTATATTTGTAGAAACCTGGACTATCTGTTCATAAATTTTGAGCAAGTTTACTCTCAGAATCCATCTTCCTCTTCTTTATATCCTTTTTAGCAGCTTTGTCATGTCCCCTAAAGATTTCCCAGTTCGCTCGTCTCCTACTAATCTTTTCCACTATGTTTGCGTTTTCCTTCAATTTGATATTGGCCCTTATTTACTTAAATATCCACGGTCGATTTTCCCTCTTTTTACCGACCTTCGTTTTTGCTGAGCACTGAGAAAAATTACTTCGAATTTTCTCCACTGTTTCTCAACCGTTTCACCATAAAGCCTTTGCTCCCAGTCTACCTTAGCTAGCTCTTCTCTGATCCCATTGTTATCCCCTTTGTTTAAGCACCAAACACTAGTGTTTGATTTTAGCTTCTCACCCTCCATCTGTATTTTAAATTCCGCCATATGGTGATCGATCCTTCCGAGAGGATCCCTAAATATGAGATCATGAATCAATCCTGTCTCATTACACAGGACCAGATCTAGGACCGTTTGTTCACTCGTAGTTTCCATTACATACTGTTCTAGGAAACTATCGCGGATACATTCTATAAACTCCTCCTCAAGGCTGCCTTGCCCGACTGGTTAAACCAATCGAGATGCAGATTAAAATCCCCCATGATAACTGCTGTACCATTTCTACACGCATCCGTTATTTCATTGTTTATTGCCAACCCCACCATAATGTAACTGTTTGGTGGCCTATACACTACTCCTTTCAGTTACTTTTTCGCCTTCCTATTCCTGATTTCCACCCAAATGGATTCAACCTTATCCTCCATGGCATCGATGTCATCCGTTACTATTGCCCGGATGTCATCCTTAAATAACAGAGCTACACCCCCTCCCTTACCATCCACTCTGTCCTTCCGAATATTTTGATACCCTTGGATATTTAACACCCAGTCGTGAGTTTAACTCCCATCCTTTAACCATGTTTCAGTAATGGCCACTAAATCATAGTCATTCACGATGATTTGCGCCATCAACTCATTTTCCTTATTCCGAATTCTACGAGCATTCAGGTAAAGTACACTTATGTTGGCTTTTATACCTCTGTTTTGAATCTGAACACCTTGATCTGTAACCTCTCCTAAGTTATTTTTCCTCTTAACTTTTCTCCTAATTTTCCTTGTCATTGAACCTATATCTTCATGTAACAACCTGCCGCGTCGCTTTCCATTTATGTTTATACTTCCCGTTTCATTCCTTTTACTATTACTGGACCTATTCACTGAGCTCCCCTCAGTCACGGTGGCTTGTACTTTCGCCCTTTTTGATTTTTGACTATGACTTTTCTGCCTTACACTTTCCCCCTTACTGCCTTTTGTTTTTATCGCTGTTTTACTACCTTCCGACTTCCTGCATGTGTTCCCCTGCCACATTAGTATAAACACTCCCCAACCGCTCTAGCAAAAAGCTAGACATCAGTTCCAGTCCTGCCCAGGCGTAACCCGTCTAGTTTGTACAGGTCCCACCTCCCCGCAAACCGGTCCCAATGCCCCAGGATTCTGAAACCCTGCCCCTAACGCCATCCCTTCAGCCACGTATTCATCCTATCTATCCTGTCATTTCTACTCCGACTAGCACGTGGCACCGGTAGTAATCCTGAGATCACTACCTACGAGGTCCGATTTATTAACTTCCTTCCTAGCTGCCTGATTTCTGCTTTTAGGACCTCATCCCTTTTTTTTAACCTATGCCGTTTGTACAGATGTATACCACGACCACTGGCTGGTCACCCTGCCCCTCCAGAATGTCCTGTACCCGCTCCGAGACATCCTTTACCCTAGCACCAGGGTTGCAACACACCATCCTGGAGTCTCGTTTGTGGCCATAGAAACGCCTGTCTATTCCCCTCAGAATTCAATCGTCTATATCTATTGCACTGTCACACTTATCACCCGTCCCCTCTGCAGCAGAACCAACCGTGGCGCCACGTGTTTGGCTGTTGCTGTTTTCCCCTGAGAGGCCATTCCCCTCAATAATATCCAACGCGGTATATCTGTTCTGCAGGGGAATGGCCAGAGGAGATTCCTGCACTACCTGCCTCACTCTCTTGCTCTGTCTGGTGGTCACCCATTCCCTTCCTGCCTACGGTCTGAGCCTGCGGTGTGACCACCTCTCGATACGTGCTATCCACGATGCCCTCCTACTCGCGGATGCTCTACAGTGCCTCCAGCCACCGCTCCAGCTCTGAAACTCGAGCTTCCAGGAGCTGCAACTGGAGACACTTCCTGCACACATAGAACATAGAACATAGAACATTACAGCGCCGTACATGCCCTTCGGCCCTCGATGATGCGCCGACCTGTGAAACCACTCTAAAGCCCACCTACACTATTCCCTTGTCGCCCATATGTCTATCCAATGACCAATTGAATGGCCTTGGTGTTGCCGAGTCCGCTACTGTTGCAGGCAGGGCATTCCACGCCCTTACTACTCTCTGAGTAAAGATCCAACCTCTGACATCTGTCTTATATCTATCTCCCCTCAATTTAAAGCTATGACCCCTCGTGCTAGATATCACCATCCGAGAAAAAAGGCTTTCACTGCTGTCCACCCTTTCCAATCCTCTGATCATCTTGTGTGCCTCAATTAAGTCACCTCTTAAGCTTCTACTCTCTAACGAAAACAGCCTCAAGTCCCTCAGCCTTTCTTCATAAGATCTTCCCTCCATACCAGGCAACATTCTGGTAAATCTGCTCTGCACCCTTTCCAATGCTTCCACATCCTTCCGATAATGCGCCGACCAGAATTGCACGCAATACTCCAAATGCGGCCGCACCAGAGTTTTGTACAGCTGCAACATGACCTCTTGGCTCCGAAACGCAATCCCTCGACCAATAAAAGCTAACACACCGTACGCCTTCTTAACATCACTCTCAACCTGAATGGCAACTTTCAGGGATCTATGTACATGGACACCGAGATCTCTCTGCTCATCCATACTGCCAAGAATCTTACCATTAGCCCAGTACTCTGTCTTCCTGATATTCCTTCCAAAATGAATCACCTCACACTTTTCTGCATTAAACTCCATTTTCCACCTCTCAGCCCAGCGCTGCAGCTTATCTATGTCCCTCTGTAACGTGTAAGATCCTTCCGCACTGTCCACAACTCCACCGAATTTAGTGTCATCTGCAAATTTACTCACACATCCTTCTACGCCCTCTTCCAGGTCATTTGTAAAAATGACAAACATCAGTGGCCTCAAAACAGATCCTTGTGGTACACCACTAGTAACTGGACTCCAGTCTGAACACTTCCCATCACAACCACCCTTTGTCTTCTTTCAGCTAGCCAATTTCTGATCCAAACTGCTAAATCTCCCTGAATCCCATGCTTCCGCATTTTCTGCAGTAGCCTACCGTGGGGAACCTTATCAAACGCTTTACTGAAATCCATATACACCACATCAACTGTTTTATCCTCATCCACCTGTTTGGTCATCTTCTCAAAGAGCTCAATAAGGTTTGTGAGGCACGACCTACCCTTCACGAAATCGTGTTGACTATGTCTAATCAAATTATTCCTTTCCAGATGATTATATACCCTATCTCTTATAAACCTTTCCAAGATTTTGCCCACAACAGAAGCAAGGCTCACTGGTCTATAGTTACCGGGGTTGTCTCTACTCCCCTTCTTTAACAAGGGGACAACATTTCCTATCCGCCAATCTTCTGGCACTATTCCTGTTGACAAATATGACTTAAAGATCAAAGCCAAAAGCTCAGCAATCTCTTCCCTAGCTTCCCAGAGAATCCTAGGATAAATCCCATCCGGCCCAGGGGACTTATCTATTTTCATCCTTTCCAGAATATTTAACACCTCCTCCTTCTGAACCTCAAGCTCTTCTAGTCTAGTAGCCTGAATCGCAGTATTCCCCTCGACAACATTGTCTTTTTCCTGTGTGAATACTGACGAAAAATATTCATTTAGCACCTCTCCTATCTCCTCGGACTCCAAGCACAACTTTCCACTACTGTACTTGACTGGCCCTACTCTTACCCCAGTTATTCTTTTATTCCTGACATATCTATAGAAAGCTTTAGGGTTATCCGTGATCCTACCTGCCAAAGACTTCTCATGTCCCCTCGTGGCTCTTCTTAGCTCTCTCTTTAGGTCCTTCATAGCTAACTTGTAACTCTCGAGCGCCCTTACTGAACCTTCATGTCTCATCTTTACATAAGCCTCCTTCATTTTCATTTCATTTCATTTTTCCTCTTGGCAAGTGTTTAGACTGCCTTAGTAAACCACGGTTCCCTTGCTCGACCATTTCCTCACTGCCTGACAGGTACATACTTATCAAGTACTCGCAGTAGCTGTTCCTTGAACAAGAACCACATTGCGATTGTGCCTATCCCCTGCAGTTTTCCTCTCCATCTGATGCATCCTAAGTCTTGCTCTTCCGGGGCAGATGTGACCTATATAAGAAGGACGGGTTGCATCTAAACCGGAGAGGCATAAATATCCTGGTCACGAGGTTTGCTCGTGTCACACGGGAGGGTTTAAACTAGTATGGCAGGGGTGGTCACGGGAGCAATAGGTCAGAAGTTGAGAGCATTGAGGGAGAACTAGGGAATAGGGACAGTGGGGCTCTGATGCAGGGCAGACAGGGAGAAGTTGCTGAACACAGCGGGTCTGGTGGCCTGAAGTGCATATGTTTTAATGCAAGAAGTATTACGGGTAAGGCAGATGAACGTCGAGCTTGGATTAGTACTTGGAACTATGATGTTGTTGCCATTACAGAGACCTGGTTGAGGGAAGGGCAGGATTGGCAGCTAAACGTTCCAGGATTTAGATGTTTCAGGCGGGATAGAGGGGGATGTAAAAGGGGAGGCGGAGTTGCGCTACTGGTTCGGGAGAATATCACAGCTGTACTGCGGGAGGACACCTCAGAGGGCAGTGAGGCTATATGGGTAGAGATTAAGAAGGGTGCAGTCACAGTGTTGGGTGTTTACTACAGGCCTCCCAACAGCCAGCGGGAGATAGAGGAGCAGATAGGTAGACAGATTTTGGAAAAGAGTAAAAACAACAGGGTTGTGGTGATGGGAGACTTCAACTTCCCCAATATTGACTGGGACTCACTTAGTGTCAGGGGCTTAGACGGGGCGGAGTTTGTATGGAGCATCCAAGAGGGCTTCTTAAAACAATATGTAGACTGTCCAACTAGGGAAGGGGCGGTACTGGACCTGGTATTGGGGAATGAGCCCGGCCAGGTGGTAGATGTTTCAGTAGGGGAGCATTTCGGTAACAGTGACCACAATTCAGTAAGTTTTAAAGTACTGGTGGACAAGGATAAGAGTGGTCCTAGGATGAATGTGCTAAATTGGGGGAAGGCTAATTATAACAATATTAGGCGGGAACTGAAGAACATAGATTGGGGGCGGATGTTTGAGGGCAAATCAACATCTGACATGTGGGAGGCTTTCAAGTGTCAGTTGAAAGGAATTCAGGACCGGCATGTTCCTGTGAGGAAGAAGGTTAAATACGGCAACTTTCGGGAACCTTGGATAACGAGAGATATTGTAGGCCTCGTCAAAAAGAAAAAGGAGGCATTTGTCAGGGCTAAAAGGCTGGGAACAGACGAAGCCTGTGTAGAATATAAGGAAAGTAGGAAGGAACTTAAGCAAGGAGTCAGGAGGGCTAGAAGGGGGGTCACGAAAAGTCATTGGCAAATACGGTTAAGGAAAATCCCAAGGCTTTTTACACGTACATAAAAAGCAAGAGGGTAGCCAGGGAAAGGGTTGGCCCACTGAAGGATAGGCAAGGGAATCTACACGTGGAGCCAGAGGAAATGGGCGAGGTACTAAATGAATACTTTGCATCAGTATTCACCAAAGAGAAGAAATTGGTAGATGTTGAGTCAGGAGAAGTGTGTGTAGATAGCCTTGGTCACATTGAGATCCAAAAAGACGAGGTGTTTGGTGTCTTAAAAAATATTGACATAGGTAAGTCCCCAGGGCCTGATGAGATCTACCCCAGAATACTGATGGTGGCTGGAGAGGAAATTGCTGAGGAGTTGACAGAAATCTTTGGATCCTCACTGTCTTCAGGGGATGTCCCGGAGGACTGGAGAATAGCCAATGTTGTTCCTCTGTTTAAGAAGGGTAGCAGGGATAATCCAGGGAACTACAGGCCGGTGAGCCTTACTTCAGTGGTAGGGAAATTACTGGAGAGAATACTTCGAGACAGGATCTACTCCCATTTGGAAGCAAATGGGCGTATTAGTGAGAGGCAGCATGGTTTTGTGAAGGGGAGGTCGTGTCTCAGTAACTTGATAGAGTTTTTCGAGGAGGTCACTAAGATGATTGATGCAGGTAGGGCAGTGGATGTTGTCTATATAGACTTCAGTAAGGCCTTTGACAAGGTCCCTCATGATAGACTTGTACAAAAGGTGAAGTCACTCGGGAGCAGGGGTGAGCTTGCAAGGTGGACACAGAACTGACTAGGTCATAGAAGGCAGAGGGTAGCAATGGAGGGATGCTTTTCTAATTGGAGGGCTGTGACCAGTGCTGTTGCACAGGGATCAGTGCTGGGACCTTTGCTCTTTGTAGTATATATAAATGATTTGGAGGAAAATGTAACACTGGTTAGTAAGTTTGCAGACGACACAAAGGTTGGTGGAATTGCGGGTAGCGATGAGGACTGTAAGAGGATACAGCAGGATTTAGATTGTTTGGCGACTTGGGCGGAGAGATGGCAGATGTGGTTTAATCCGGACAAATGTGAGGTAATGCATTTTGGAAGGTCTAATGCAGGTAAGGAATATACAGTGAATGTTAGAACCCTCAAGAGTATTGAAAGTCAAAGAGATCTAGGAGTACAGGTCCACAGGTCATTGAAAGGGGCAACACAGGTGGAGAAGGTAGTCAAGAAGGCATACGGCATGCTTGCCTTCATTGGCCGGGGCATTGAGTATAACAATTGGCAAGTCATGTTGCAGCTGTACAGAACCTTACTTAGGCCACACTTGGAGTATTGTGTTCAATTCTGGTCGCCACACTACCAGAAGGATGTGGAGTCTTTAGAGAGGGTGCAGAAGATATTTACCAGAATGTTGCCTGGTATGGAGGGCATTAGCTATGAGGAGCGGTTGAATAAACTCGGTTTGTTCTCACTGGAACGAAGGAGGTTGAGGGGAGACCTGATAGAGGTCTACAAAATTATGAGGGGCATAGACAGAGTGGATAGTCAGAGGCTTTCCCCAGGGCAGAGGGGTCAATTACTATGGGGCATAGGTTTAAGGTGAGAGGGGCAAGGTTTAGAGTAGATGTACGAGGCAAGTTTTTTACGTAGAGGGTAGTGGGTGCCTGGAACTCGCTACCGGAGGACGTGGTGGAAGCAGGGACGATAGTGGCATTTAAGGGGCATCTTGACAAATACATGAATAGGATGGGAATAGAGGGATACAGACCCAGGAAGTGTAGAAGATTGTAGTTTCGTCGGGCAGCATGGTCGGCACGGGCTTGGAGGGCCGAACTGCCTGTTCCTGTGATGTACATTTCTTTGTTATTTGTTCTTTGCCTCATCGCATCATAATTGCCTTTGCCCCAGATATAACTCTTGCCCTGCGGTATATACCTATCCCTTTCCATCACTAAAGTAAACGTAATCGAATTGTGGTCACTATCACCAAAGTGCTCACCTACCTCCAAATCTAACACCTGTCCTGGTTCATTACACAGTACCAAATCCAATACGGCCTCGCGTCTCATTGGCCTATCTACATACTGTGTTAGGGAACACTCCTGCACACATTGGACAAAAACGGACCTATCTAAAGTACTCGAACTATAGCGTTTCCAGTCAATAGTTGGAAAGTTAAAGTCCCCCATAACAACTACCCTGTTGCGTTCGCTCCTGTCCAGAATCATCTTTGCAATCCTTTCCTCTACATCTCTGGAACTTTTCGCAGGCCTATAGAAAACCCCTAACAGAGTGACCTCTCCTTTCCTGTTTCTTACCCCAGCCCATACTACCTCAATCGACGAGTCCTCATCAAACGTCCTTTCTGCCACCGTAATGCTGTCCTTGACTAACAATGCCACCCCTCCCCCTCTTTTACCACCTTCCCTGAGCTTACTGAAATATCTAAACCCCGGCACCTGCAACAACCATTCCTGCTCTATCCATGTCTCCGAAATGGCCACATCATCGAAGGCCCAGGTACCAACCCATGCCGCAAGTTCACCCACATTATTCCGGATGCTCCTGACATTGAAGAATACACACTTTAAACCACCTTCCTGCCTTTCGGTACACTCCTGCAACTTTACTCATGACCTCACTACTCTCAACCTCCTGTATGCTGGAGCTACAATTCAGGTTCCCAAGTCCCTCCTGAACTAGTTTAAACCCTCCAGAAGAGCATTAGCAATCCCCCCCTTCCCCCAGGATATTAGTACCCCTCTGGTCCAGGTGTAGAGCATCCCGTTTGTAGAGGTCCCACCGACCCCAGAATGAGCCCCAATTATCCAGAAATCTGAAACCCTCGCTCCTGCACCATCCCTGTACCACGCGTTCAACTCCTCTCTTTCCCTATTCCGTGTCTCGCTATCACGTGGCACGGGTAACAACCCAGAGATAATAACTCTGTCCTAGATTTAAGTTTCCACCCTAGCTCCCTGAATTCCTGCCTTATATCCCTATCCCTTTTCCTACCTATGTCGTTGGTACCTATGTGGACCACGACTTGGGGCTGCTCCCCCTCCCCCTTAAGGACCCCGAAAACACGATCCGAGACATCACGCACCCTGGCACCTGGGAGGCAACACATGCTGACCCTGGGGACTGGAAATGTCCCTAGCTTGCAACATAGAGCAAGATAAACTTTCCTCTTGGAGCTGTCCTGCCATGAATTATTTCTTTAAATTAAACCTTTGAAATTAAACTTTAGAAAGATGTTTTTGTGTCAGATTAAATCCAATCCCCGTGTACTATATAATTAGACATTTTTTAAACTCAGTATTTATCACTCTTGATCTGACAACAAATTAAAAATAGTTATTAAATTGTAATTTAAAAAGTTATTCAAATCAAATTAAAAATAGTAATTTAAATCAACCCAAATAGTTATTTAAGTCAAATTAAAATTTTTAAAAATAGTAATTCAAATCAACGTAAAAATGATAATCTAAGTCAAATCAAAACTAGTATTTCAATCAGGAACTCCAGATATTCAAATTTAGCCAGGTCTTACTGTCAGCCAATCAGCTCACGGTCTCGTGTGACGTCACAATACCGTTTGTTTTTTTTCAATGTTGAGACAACCAAGCAGCTGTCTTACGCCTGGGCGCTCTTTACAGAAGTCTCGCCCTCTCTCTCTCCATGCTCATTGCAGAAGTCTCGCCCCCTCTCTCTGCGCTCTTTACAGAAGTATCGCCCTCTCTCTCTCCGCGCTCTTTACAGAAGTCTCGCCCTCTCTATCTCCGCGCTCTTTACTGAAGTCTCGCCCTCTCTCACTCCGTGCTCTTTACTGAAGTCTCGCCCTCTCTCTCTACGCGCTCTTTACTGAAGTCTCGCCCTCTCTCTCTCTCTGCGCTCTTTACAGAAGTCTCGCCCTCTCTCTCTGCGCTCTTTACTGAAGTCTCGCCCTCTCTCACTCCGCGCTCTTTACTGAAGTCTCGCCCTCTCTATCTCCGCGCTCTTTACAGAAGTCTCGCCCTCTCTCTGCGCTCTTTAATGAACTCTCGCCCTCTCTCACTCCGTGCTCTTTACTGAAGTCTCGCCATCTCTCTCTCCACGCTCTTTACAGAAGTCTCGCTCTCTCTCTCTGCGCTCTTTACAGAAGTCACGCCCTCTCTCTCTGCGCTCTTTACTGAAGTCTCGCCCTCTGTTACTCCGTGCTCTTTCCTGAAGTCTCGCCCACTCTCTCCATCCTCTTCACTGAAGTCTCGCCCTCTCTCTCTGCGCTCTTAACAGAAGTCTCGCCCTCCCTCTCTCCGCGCTCTTTACTGAAGTCTCACCGTCTCTCTCTCCGCGCTCTTACTGAAGTCTCGCCATCTCTCTCCGCGCTCTTTACTGAAGTATCGCCCTCTCTCTCTCCGCGCTCTTTACTGAAGTCTCGCCCTCTCTCACTACGTGCTCTTTACTGAAGTCTCGCCCTCTCTCTCTCCGCGCTCTTTACTGAAGTATCGTCCTCTCTCTCTCCGCACTCCTTACTGAAGTCTCGCCCTCTCTCACTCCGTGCTCTTTACTGAAGTCTCGTCCTCTCTCTCTCCGCGCTCTTTACTGAAGTCTCACCCTCTCTCTCCATCCTCTTTACTGAAGTCTCGCCCACTCTCTTACTGTGCTCTTTACTGAAGTCTTGCCCTCGCCCTCCGCGCTCTTTACTGAAGTATCGTCCTCTCTCTCTCCGCACTCCTTACTGAAGTCTCGCCCTCTCTCACTCCGTGCTCTTTACTGAAGTCTCGTCCTCTCTCTCTCCGCGCTCTTTACTGAAGTCTCACCCTCTCTCTCCATCCTCTTTACTGAAGTCTCGCCCACTCTCTCACTGTGCTCTTTACTGAAGTCTTGCCCTCGCCCTCCGCGCTCTTTACTGAAGTCTCGCCCTCTCTCACTCCATGCTCTTTACTGAAGTCTTGCCCTCTTTCTCTCCGCGCACTTTACTGAAGTCTCGCCCTCTCTCTCTCCGCGCTCTTTACTGAAGTTTCGCCCTCTCTCTCTGCGCTCTTTACTGAAGTCTCGCCCTCTTTCTATGCGCTCTTTACAGAAGTCTCGCCATCTCGCTCTACGCGCTCTTTACTGAAGTCTCGCCGTCTCTCTCTCCGCGCTCTTTACTGAAGTCTCGCCCTCTCTCTCTCCGCGCTCTTTACTGAAGTATCGCCCTCTCTCTCTCCGCGCACTTTACTGAAGTCTCGCCCTCTCTCACTCTCTCTGTCTGCGCTCTTTACTGAAGTCTCTCCCTCCTTCTCTCTGCGCTCTTTACTGAAGTCTCACCCTCTGTTACTCCGTGCTTTTTACTGAAGTCTCGCCCTCTCTCTCCATCCTCTTCACTGAAGTCTCGCCCTCTCACTCCGTGCTCTTTACTGAAGTCTCACCCTCTCTCTCCGTCCTCCTTACTGAAGTCTCGCCCAATGTCTCACTGCGCTCTTTACTGAAGTCTTGCCCTCTCCCTCCGCGCTCTTTACTGAAGTCTCGCCCTCCCTCTCTGCTCTCTTTACAGAAGTCTCGCCCTCTCTCTCTCCGCGCTCTTTACTGAAGTCCCGCCGTCTCTCTCTCCGCGCTCTTTACTGAAGTCTCACCCTCTCTCTCTCTGCGCTCTTTACTGAAGTATCGCCCTCTCTCTCTCCGCGCTCTTTACTGAAGTCTCGCCCTCTCTCACTCCGTGCTCTTTACTGAAGTCTCGTCCTTTCTATCTCCGCGCTCTTTACTGAAGTCTCGCCCTCTCTCTCTCTCCCTGCGCTCTTTCCTGCAATCTCTCCCTCTCTCTCTCTGCGCTCTTTACTGAAGTATCGCCCTCTCACTCTCCGCGCTCTTTACTGAAGTCTCGCCCTCTCTCACTCCGTGCTCTTTACTGAAGTCTCGTCCTCTCTCTCTCCGCGCTCTTTACTGAAGTCTCGCCCTCTCTCTCTCTCCCTGCGCTCTTTACTGAAGTCTCTCCCTCTCTCGCTCTGCGCTCTTTACTGAAGTCACGCCCTCTCTCTCTGCGCTCTTGACTGAAGTCTCGGTCTCTCTATCTGCGCGCTCTTTACTGAAGTATCGCCCTCTCTCTCTCCGCGCTCTTTACTGAAGTCTCGCCCTCTCTCTCTCCGTGCTCTTTACTGAAGTCTCACCCTCTCTCTCTCTGCGCTCTTTACTGAAGTCTCGCGCTCTCTCTCAATGCTCTTTACTCTTTAAAACGTGAAGTTTGGACTGAGGGGAAGGATGGAGGGTCCTTACAATTCATGAGCGTTATTCATTGTGCACCTTCGCGAAGTTGATGACATGGAACATTGGGGGGTTGGTTAGGGGGTTGGGGAGGGGACTGTGTATGTTGATGGCCACTATGGGTGATTCCTGGATTCCCTTTAATTTGATGTTTGTGTTGACAGGCGGATTGTTGTTTGATGGTTGGTGCGAGGATGGGATTGTTGTTGTTGTTAAGGGGGTTGACATTTTATTTGTCACCGTTGATTATTTGTTGGTGGGTGTAAATTTTGTAGAAAACGTGAAAATGGAGGAGAATAAAAATATTATAGGAAAAGAGAAACAAAAGAGAAACAGAGCCAAGGAGGACGTGAAAGAGAGAAAGGGGAGAGAACGTGTAAATTCAGTTTGATTGCATACCACTCCCTTCCACCTGACTGCAGAAAGCACATTGGTTCTGTGTTCCAGGATTCATGCTGTTAGACGTACCTTAAGTGCAGGTTCCTCTGATGCAGAAGTTATAGGATGCACTCCACCGTAAGAATGGAGAACAGTTCCGCCCAGGCTCCTAGAATTCAAAGCAAAATGCATTTAAAATCTCACTTTTACGGGATCTGCGAGTCGCTGGTTAGGGCAGCATTTAATTCGCATCCCTAGTTGCCATTCAGAAGATGGTGATGAGCTGCTTTCTTGATCCGCTGCAGCCCGTGAGGTGCAGGTTCATCCACCGTGCATTTATAGACGGAGTATCATGATTTTTGTTCCCGTTCCCGTGAGGGGCCGATTACATGAATCCAAGTGGGCGTGTTCAGTGACCTGGAGGAGACATTCCAATTGGTGGTGTTCCCAAATACGGTCTTTTCTTCTCCTTCAAGATGATAGTCGTCGTGGATTTGGAAGGGGCTGTGTAAGCAATATTGGTGAGTTACATTCGAGCATTTTGGGATGGTACACAGGGTTGCGACTGTGCGTCTGTGGTGGAGGGATTGAATATTTGTGGAAGGGGGAGCAATCAAGCGGGTGCTTAGTCCTGGATGGTGTTGACAGTTGTACTGTTCTTGAGCTGTGGGGAACAGTAGAGATCATGCAAAACACAAAATTGATTGACCAATTTGACTGAGGAAACAATCTTGCTCCTAAATGATAAAATAAGATAATCGATAAAGTAAATGTCCTCAATGCACTTTTTCCACCATTTGAATTGGCAATAATTGACAAAGTGTAACACCACAGTTACTGTGCAGAGATGGAATCGAACTTGGGTTTCCGCAGTGTGAGACCAGAAAGTAAACACAAGCCGCTTTTAAAAATAATTGTAATGCAAATTCTAAAAAGGAATACACATATATCTAACTATGAAATGTGTTTTTACCTTTATTCGGTGCGACACAAATGTTTTGGAAATATTAAAAACGCCAGGCAGTGCACCCGGTGACACAGGTTCGAACTTACAATTAAGTTGATGCTGTGAAGTAACCAGTGAGCTAAAGCACGCTGGTTTCAAGGCCGAACGGAGTGAATATATCGAATTACAGTGAGCATACCCGCGGTGTTGGGGAACTGGGAGGTGACGGAGGACATTCATTCCTTTTGACGTCAGCGGCTGTTCAGATCAGCAGATCATTCAACCCCACTCGACCGCCCTTTCCTCAGAAGCAGGCATTTTATTTCTGTCACTTCTCCCATTCGCTTTTGAAAACCACGGATGTATCTGCCTCCAGTATCCCAGACAGTGCAAACCAGATCAGAACCACTCGTTTCTGAATGTTTTTGAAGACGTTTCCCTTTCGGAATGAGTGGATACGATCGGCCTGCATTATTGGAAATAAAAGTCGCTGGTGTGAGATTCGTTCGACACATTTAAGATTATACAAGTTCTGGATAATGTGGCTATAAATAAGCTGCTTCAATGAACAACAGAAATATCTGTTGGAATGATGTAACTTAAAACTCTTTTCTTGCAGCTATATTCCTCAGCGGGTAATGTGGAACCGGAACTGATAACAAATAGCAACACGGGGAGACTACACGGCCACTCACTTCTGCTCCACCATTCAAGTTATGAAGGCAGACACCCGAAGCCAAATTTCAAACCGACTTGATGGAGTGCTCGAATCTGCAGCGTTTTCGATCGGGAAGATAGGATAGAGTCACTGCTTCATAGATGTTCACAGCATGGAAACTGGCTCTTTGGCCCAAATAGTCCATGCCGCCCAGATTTAACCACTAAACATGTCCCAGTTGACTGCATTTGTCTCATATATATATCCATGCTCATCTTATTTCTGAAACTGCCCAAACGCTTTTTAAAAGACAACTTTTTACCCGCCCCTTTACTGCCTCTGACAGCTCATTCCAGACGATCACCACACTTCTTGTGAAAAAGTGTTCTCTGGACCTTTTTGTATCTCCCCCCTCTCACCTTAAACCTATGCCCTCTTGATTTAGACCCTCCTGACTTTGGAAAATATGTTGACTATTATCTCTTCCCGTATTACTTGGTAGACAGCTATAAGATCATCCCTCAGTCTCCTATTCTTTTGGGAAGCAGTCGCAATCCATCCAGCCACTCATTATAATGCAACCCATCAATATCCGGCAGCATTTTGAAAATCTTTTCTCAACTCTTTCCAGTTTAATAATGTAGTTCTTTGATAGGGTGAACAGACCTGCACGCAATATTCCATGTGTGGCCCTACTAAAGTCTGGTACAACTTCAACAAGACGTCCCAACTCCTGTATTAAGGTCCCTGTACAACAGTGAATATGGGCACAGGCACAGTAATTACAGAGCAATTGGCCTCCTTTACTTCTGCGCATTTTCAATTATGCTTCACGTTTGCAGTGGTTCCAAAAAGCAACAAAGGCGCAAATTATGTATTATTGGAAAAATATGTTGCAGAATATTCTGCTCGAGAGAACTGCTGCAAATCAAATCTTCACTCAATACCAAGAGAAACATATCAGAAACAAAATGTTGTCGAGTGTTAAGAGAGAGCGCTTCAAGCCTGGTTACATTGCACAACACACCTTTCCACCTTTCTGCAGCAAGCACCTTGTTTTGTCACCCATATGGAGATATGGGGAACAGGGTATCACGTACAAAATGGATTAATACATTTGACTGAGTAAACAATCTTGTTCGTAAATGTAAAAACATTATAATCGAAAAATAAATATCCTCACGTTTCCTCCATTTATGTTGTGAATAATTGACAAAGTGTGATAGGTCAGTTTTTGTGCAGAGCTGGAATCGAGCTTGGTTTTCCGCAGTGAGAGACGAGAAAGTAAACAAGAGGCACAAGATGTTTTTTAACATAATTGCAATACAACCTCTGGGTTATGGACTGGGTAGTGTTCAAGACTCGCTGTAGTTTCTTACAGCCTTGGGCCGAGCAATTGCCATACCAGGCTGTGATGGAGCCAGATAGGATGCTTTCTCTGGTGGATCTAAAAAAGTTGGTAACGGTCAATGTGGAAATGCCGAATTCCCTTTGTTTCCTGAGAAAGTATAGGCGCTGCTGTGCATTTTTGGGCGTAGCATTGGCGTAGGTGGACAAGGCCAGATTTTTGGTGATGTGCCCAGCTTTGAATTTGAACCTATCAACCACCTCCACCTCGGGCCCGTTGATGCAGACAGGGGTGTGTACAGTACTTTGCCTCCAGGCGGCAATGTCCAGCTCTTCAGTTTTGGTGACATTGAGGGAGAGATTGTTATCGTTGCACCACTCCACTCGGTTCACTTTCTCCCTCCTGTATCCTGATTCCATTGTTAGAGATCCAACTGACTACAGTCGTCTCGTCAGCAAACGTGTAGATAGAGTTGGAACCAAATTTTGCCACGTAATTTGTGTACAGGGAGTATAGCAGGGGGCTAAGTCCGCAGCCTTTCGGAGCCACGGTATTGAGGACTATCGTGGAGAAGGTGTTGCTGTTTATCCTCACTGATTGTGGTCTATGGGTCAGAACGTCGAGGATCCAGTAGCAGAGTGAGGAGCCACGTCCTAGGTATGGAGCTTTGATATGAGCTTGCCCGTGATTATGGTATTGAAGACGCAGCTGTAGATAATGTATAGGAGTCTGATGTGGGAGGTCTTGTTGTCGAGATGCCCCAGGGATGGGTGTAGGGCCAGGGAAATGGCGCCTTCAGTGGTCGGGTTGCGGCAGTATGCAAATTAAAGTGGAACTCGGCATTCTGGGAATATAGTGGTGATATGCCTCACGACCAACCTCTCGGAGCACTTCATTACGATCGAAGTGAGCACCAGTGGAGGAAATTCATTGAATCACTTTTTAATCCTTTCATTGATACCGGTATGATGGTGGTCTTCCTGTAGCAGGTGGGGACCTCGGAACGGAGTGGGGAAATGTTGAATATGTCCGCGAACATATCTACATCTGATCCAGGAATCCCGGCGGGGCCCGTGGCTTTCCGAGGGTTCTCCTTCACGAATCCCACATGATTTAGGAAGCTGTGCCGGTGGGTATAGACGTGGCCGCGGCTGCTGGGGCAGTCGACAGCCGACTGATGGTTTCCTGCTCGAAACGAGGATAGAATACATTGAGTTCATCAGGGTGCGTTGCGCTGCTGCCAAAGATCCTGCCCGGCTTTGCTTTGTAGCCCGATATATTGATTAGGCCTTGCCACAATCGCCGAGAGTCTGTAACGCTAGTCAGTGACTCCAGCTGCGTCTGATATTCTCTCTTGGAATCACGGATGACCTGGCGGAGGTCGCACCTGATTCCTTGTATAGGTCCAGTCCGCGCACGTGGCTTGTATGCCTCAGACCTCCCCTTCATTAGGGAGTCAACCTCGTAATTGAACCATGGTTTCAGTTTGGGGAACATACGTATCGGTTTCTTTGGCACACAGTCTTCCACACATTTGCTGATAAAGACTGTGACGGTGGTGGCATTCTCGTTTAGGTTGGTCGCTGAGTTTTTAAATATGACGAGTCCACTGTCTCTAAGCAGTCACTTAGGAGTTCTTCTATTTCCTTGGACCAGCACTGCACGGCTTTCTTCGCTAGATTCTTCCGCTTAAGATTCTGTTTGTATGCCGGAAGAACGAGCACCATCTTATGGTACGATTTTACAAAGTACGGTCGGGGGATGGAACGGTAGGCGCCTTTGATTTTTGTGTAGCACTGCTCGTCAGTGTTGTCGCCCCTGGTGGGATAGGAAATGTTCTAGTGAGATTATGGCACCACACGTTTCCAATTTAAGACCAATTAAACAACGTCCTACATTAAACAGAGATCATTTTAAAAAGTCTTACATTAACCAGAGACGACGGTTGCAGTCAGATTTCAAAAGCAGGTTTGTCGACAAAAGATACCCATTGGTTTAGATGCCTGTATAAGAGACAACTTGTTGGAATAGGTAGTGGATAAATGATGTTTGTGATTTTATAACCGTAGAATAACTAATGTCAGAAAGGCACAAAATTACTGCTTGCTGATCGAGCCATGCTAAAGACACAAAATGGCTTTTAGCTGAAGTAGCCACATTGTTGAACAATCATTAGCTGGGTTGAGTTGCAAACTAGTATAAATCACAGCATTTAATGACAGTCAGAAGAGCTAGTCACGGAGACAAGAATAATGGATATCAAGGCATTGAATGGGAAACGCTTATGGGAGATTCTCGGGAGAACTTCGCCAGCGACTGATAACAGCTCCACAGGACAAAAAGCTTTATGCATCCTCGCCAGCCCAAGATCAGGTGCAGGCAGGAAATATACCGTTAACAGTTAGTATGAGTGAGTTCTTCATGAAGTCAGGGGCTGGTAAGGGGGCAACCCACTTTATGTAATGTCAAATTTAATTGGATTTGTAACTAATGTATGTAATGTAGAAACAATATTATTTGACAAGTTCCAGCCGAAATTTGGTATGAAAAATAGAAGAATGGATGTTTTCCTTTGTTCGGTGGAGAGAAGGTCTGGGAGTTTAACAGACTCCATCTTCCCGCCGGCGAAATAAACTGTTTGATGTGAGGACCAGTAGCCTTGGGCGTTGAGTGATTCTTTGAGATCCTCTCCCGATTACAGTTCGGTACCGTGCCTCGAATTCTTCAGTGCACCGATATGGTCAGAGAACCGGGTGAGTAAACGTATCCCGTGGACCACACGGTTTCCGGCGGCTGACGAATTCTGAACCTGTGAACAGTGTCTGGCCTGCAGTCAAACGGTGGCGGCTAGTTCGTTAAGGGACGTAGGCGTTGCGGGGTGTTGTCTGAAACTACCTTATAGGTGCGTGATAAGTAAGTGACTGACTTGTGATCCGACAACGCGCCAAGAGACGTGTCTTTCCGTACCAGCCTCCCCGAACAAGCGCCGGACTGTGTCGATTCGGGGCTTTTCACAGTAACTTCATTTGAAGCCGACATGTGACAATAAGCGATTTTCATTTCATTTTCATTACCACAAGGTGCGCTCGAGTTAGAAGCGGACTCTGAGAGTAGATTCCTGACGGTTCCAGTCCCAGCCAGGCATGACAAGTAAAATATAGAGCTCGAGTGGGGACAGAAGTGTTCCCTGATGTGCCATTTGATAGTTAGAACAAAGGTTTATCGATCAGATGATTAAATACAATCTGATCTTTATTGAGTTGTGAGGTTTCCTGCCAGGGGGACGCCCCGGATTCGCACAAATGTATATCTTTAATCAGCATTTATATTAAAAAGACATGTCAAAAAGAAACGGAATAAAAATCAAATAAAGCTAAATCCAAAAGATCTGTCTCTCTTGTGGAGACCATGAATTGGATTCAATGTGAATTGTTTTTCGGAATAGGCAGGGGCTGGATTAGGGGTTTGCCGCTGTCTGGAACCTGGCTTTTTAACTCTGATAAAGTAAATAAAAAAGCAGCTGAAGATGTATTTTTAATTGGGAATAACAATCGTTAAGTTTTGAATTGTCAGATATATTCATATTTATTAACCCACTCTGTCCCAAGTAGAATGGTCCTTTTGTGTTTTACTTCACAAGTAACTGCAAGTGGAACAAGATTTGCAGTAGCTTCAGGAATTTGAGATAGTTGGGGAGAGGACATGGGTTATAGTAAGGTGGCTAACTAAACAGGCACAAGCACGTCAGGGTCGGGGGTTTTCGCAAACACGAGGAAAATAGACATGAAAAGGTTGTAAAACATGTGACCTTCTGACCCGTTAATAACAGATGTGTTCGGCCCATACAGGAAAAGCGTTATGCGGACTACAACTAACATCTGTTCACGACCAGGTCAAATCTCCTTTAAATTTTCACATTAAACATTCAAAACGATGGAACGACAGCAGCTGCTTCAACTGTGGGGACTCGTGATTGCTCTTCAGATCTCAGAACAACTACAAGCACATACGAGCGCAGGAACATCACTGATGTCGCAACGGATGCATGATGAATGTACCTACATGATCTATGGTGCTTTGTATCATTTTGGTGACGGGATATGTATCCCAGCAACCAGACATGGGACAATGGTAGAACTCATTTTAATGCGTGGCTGCAGGTACATTCGGGGAAAGACAGAATATGCGGATACAAATTGTGCCTGTACTTCTCCCGGGATCTGATGCCGGGATATTGTTTATAACATGAAATAAATATGTATAGTGTATTAAGTAAGGTTGTAATGAAGCAGGCTGCCAATGTCACGGGTGCCACAAGATTGTGAGCGCAGGACGACCTACACAGGGTAAGAATGGGCATAATCAATGATGCAGTGACGGGACTTAACAGAGGAACTTCTGTGGTAAAGTCACGAGACATGCAAGGGTTAAATGCAAAGGTGGAACAAATTCAAGGAATACTGAAGGGATCTTATAGAAAGCAGATAAAGGCCTAGCCAGCAGGGAGAAGAGGGGCGGGGTATACAATTGGGTGTGATAACAGTGTTAGAGGCCCACACTAAGACAATCAACAAACTCATCGACCGAGAAAGGGAGAACGCCAGAATGATCTGGCAGGCGCAGCTAAGGCAAAACCTTGATCAGGTCCAAAGGGGCGAGGTTGGATTGGATAGACAGCCCACAACAGGCTAAGCCAGCCAAACAAGCCTCCCGGAACAGGCGCCGGAATGTGGCGACTAGGGGCTTTTCACCGTAACTTCATTTTGAAGCCTCCTTGTGACAATAAGCGATTTTAATTTTCATTCTTTTTCATTTGAAGGGACGCTGGACAATTGTACTCTGAAGGGACGAACCAGAGTATACTCAGCGATCCCTGACTGCAAAATGGGCGAGATAACGGCGTAGGTGTGCCCTATCATCACACCGGATTCAGGGCCATTCCCTCATAACCAACTGGAGATCATTTGAATTGTACAGGCTACAACCTCCCTCAGGTGCTATCTCACTGAGACATCTGCTATACCAGGAATAATACACTTACCCTATATGGGATCTCCCTCATGGGGTTTAAACAGAAAGGGGGCATTACAGTGTGCCCCCACCCGGTGGGAGACTGAGATTAGGACGAATATGAGTTCGTCAGAACTCATGGCTGTGTCTCAGAGATTACACCTGGCCTCATGCAATTTAAGGTGATGGAGGAAAAGGAAAATACTGTGTATCCACCACTGGAACCTCCTATTGATAAAACGGTCTTGTACTCATGATCCCCCAACCTAACTTTTGTTCCCCTAAGGCCCACCAGTATCGGCCTCGAAAGGATCATTCTAGTTCGGATTATAAAGAGCCAAAGATGGCCCCGCATCCGCATCTTCCAAATACTCTGAGGGAGCTAAGACTCAAAGTCAGTCATTCAGTTGAGCTTTACCACCACTTACAGACAAAAATCCATGCATTGGAAAAAGACACACACGATGTACTTCAGAGTGAAAGTTGGTGGCAGAGAGTGTGGCACGGAATTAAATGTTAATATATAACCTTGTATAAGAATCATTTCGCACACAATTGTGGAATTGCAATTGCTAATAGCCCTGGAGCATCACTGCTTGCCGAACGTGTAAAAATTACCAGCAACGCAAGAGGGTTAAGGCCACTGCTAAGGACTTACGAGACATTACCCAGTTGAACAGACAAACTAAATCGGACCAATATCAATTGATATGACGGAACGGTATTCCGCAAATCACGTGACTTCAGGACGCTGAGGCATGGAGTACCGGGCGAAAAAATACTATCCTGTACATTAGTTTTTAAAGGTTCGGTTTCGGAGGCTGGGCTTGTTGAATCAGGTTTAGAAAGAAGGTTTTTAGACAAAAGGTACCCATTACCTTAAATGCTTGTATAAGAGCCAATTTGTAGGAATAGATAGTGTATAATCAATGCTTGTGATTTTATAACCTATGAATTACTAATGTCAGAAAGGACATAAAATGCGTGTTAGGTGAGCTAGCAATACTAAAAGACACAAAAAAGCTTTTAGCTGAATTAGCCACATTCCTGAACAATCATAATCTGGGTTAAATTTCAAACTGGTATAAACAACATCATTTAATTACAGACAGCAGAGTTAGTTAAGAGGACAAGAATGATTGAAACAGACACGGTAGGACTTCACCAGCGACTGATAACAGCTCCGCAGGGCAGAGAGCATTATGTTTCCTCGCCAGTTCAAGGTCTCCAAGTGCAGGGAGGATGCATAACTTTAACAGTTAGTTTTGAGTGACCTTCATGGAGTTAAGGGATGGTAAGACATCAACCACTTTACGTAATGTCAAATTTAATTGAAAATATATCTAATGTATGCAATCTACAGTCAGTATTATTGGACAAGGTCCAACAGAAATGGGCGGAGTAGCTGTTTTGAAAAATATAAGAATGGATGATTTCCTTTGTTCGGTGGTGAGATGGTCTGAGACTTTGACAGAAATCATCTCCCCGCCGGCGAAATAAACCATTTGTTGCGAGGGCCAGTAGCCCTGGGCGTTGAGTGATTTCTTTGATATTCTCTCCCGCTAACATGGGAGCAGCCGGAAATATAGAGTATGGTTCCGCATCCATACAGGCTCAATCAAACTGTCACCATACCAGCCACTGGAAGAACCTGTCGAAACCTAGTTTGAGGATGCAGATAGTTATGAACAAGGTGACACAGCTGTTTAGCAACATAATTGCTCAATGAGTCACTAACACTGTGACTTTGGAGTAGCTGTAGGGTGATGACGTATTCCTGGAAATTCCCGGGGTGGGAAGGACACAGAAACACGCGAACTTTCCAATCATGATGTATCTGTTGGTATGTGTGTCTGTGTGTATGAGGATGTGTAAGTTTGAGTGTCTGAATCAGTGTATGCGTCTTTTTGTGCAGTGAGGGTGTTTATATATGAGGGTGATTGAGTTTGCCTGAGTGGATCAGTGTGCTTTGTGTGAGGATAATTATTTATTTGTGTGTGTATTAGGATCAGTGAGAGTGTTAGGATTAACGTCTGTGAGGTGGAGAGTGTTTTGTAAGGGCAGTAATGAGAGACAGTAATGATAGACTGCAGTGTGAATATATGTCTGAGATAAACGTGTGTGTGGGTACTTTTGAGGAAGAGACAGATGAATCTGCCCGATATGCGAATTAGCTCTGCAGCATCATTCCTCCCATTGAAAAAAAGAAACATTAAGAGTTACGTTATATTTTTCAAATCAGATAACGAATTAATTATGACCAGATGAACTACTGGCAAAGACGGACTTAATCCATGGTTTATGTGAAGTGGAACTGGGAGTTTGGCTTGGCCAGGCTTTTTAACATATGGTGGTCTTGGAGCTGCTGAACGCATTTGTGAATGTGTGCCTGTTTCTAATTCTGAAATATACATAAGCGTAGCAAGGAAACACGTTTTGCATTTGAATTATGTGATCGCACATATTCTGCGACAATAAGGGACGTCGACATTATGGCAACGCTGAACGTCCCCGATGTACTTGAGATGTCACGACCGGCCCCTTGGGTCCAAAGCTTTGGGAAACCCTGAATTCAATTGCCCTTTTAGATGATAACGTTGGGACTATGGATTGCTAGTACAAACGGAGGGGATGAATCAAATAATTGTCGCCACCAAGTAGGGATTCGAAAGAGTTTGAAGGTTCGAAACAGGTTCGAGGGTCTGAATGGGTTTCGCAGTTTATGTCATATGGCCAATAAATACGATTCCCTCGGTGTGATAAGATTAGGGAATGGTATATTTTGATTATCTGAATAATTTGAAGGTTATGCATCAGTTGGTCGGATATCTTCAGACTCCACACAGCCCGCCATCCAATGTCTGATCCGCACTCGGGCCACTGGCGCTGTGGGCATTTATAACGTGCCCACCCCCCTCCCCCACTCAAGGAACCTATTACTGTGTGGCCAAACTCGAGTGCAGGTCATCACTGAAACAGCAAGATATTACGAGATCGCGCCAATGGTGCGTCAGTAACAAAGAAAACAAGAAAAAATAATATTGTCGGATAACTTGAAATTGTTCTTGTCAATAGTGAGTTATTGTGATGGAGATAGTCCAGTTTTAAAAGATCAGCAATTCAGTCTTTGAACAGAATCTATTCTATCACAATATGGGCGGACTGAAATGGGTGTCGTAACCTGATAGATCTTTAAGGCTTAAAGTGCTCGCTGCTTCCCTGAGGCGAACACACAGGGTATAAATATAATGTTCTGAAAATGTACCACATCAGAGTTTAATAGGGAAAGACTTCCCTCAGCATCAAGTGATAGAAAATGCGTGATCTTTTTAACAGAATTGAGAAAACCTATTACCTGACCCTTGCTGCTCTTGGTGTTCCTGGTAAATGAGTAAAACAATCAGTGTTGTGCAAACATGTTGTGCTGGATGATTATGATTTCATCTTGTTGTTGGAAATGTTACACACTGCTCTAGTGTTGACGGATGTAGACACCCAGTCAATGATAAAATGTATTTCCTGAAATCTGTTGTATTATCTGTGCGTCGTGTTGCAGTAACCGGTTCTGAAAACAAGCTTATAGTTCTACAGTTGAGGCGCACTGAGATTTATACTTCACAGATCATAGAATCCACAGTGCAGAAGGAGGACACCCGGCGTATAGGGTCCGCATCTGCCCCTGGAAAGAGCAGCCTTCCCAAGACACACCTCCACCATATCCCCGCAATCCAGTAACACCACCTAAAGTTTCTGAGCGCTGAGGGTAATTTATCATGGCCAATCCACCTGGCCTGCACATCTTTGGACTGCGAGAGGAAACCAGAGCTACTGGAGGTAACCCACACAGACACGGGGAGAACGTGCAGTCTCCACATAGACAGCGACCCAAGCCGGGGATCGAACCTGGGACCCTGGAGTTGGGAAGCAACTGTGCTCACCACTTTGCTGTCTTGCCGCCCTTGTTGTCTTCAGTTGAGCATAGTCTACTGTTGCAGCATAACATAGTGCAGACTTAACTGTCCACTAAATTGTTGTTCAGACATTGTGCCAGTGCAGTTTTATGTGTGAGTGGCATGAAAGTTAGTTTCACAGATGGTCGCAGAGAGAATGTGTCAGGGGGAGAGTCCGTCGTCGTCGAATGGTAATGAATAATGTTGAATAAATGAGGGCCCATCTGAATACGGATTCCCTATATAGAATGCGTACAGTGCAGATGGAGGAAATTCGGCGCATCGAGAATGCACTAACCCACCAAGACAGCACTCCACATAGACCCATCCCCCTCTTCTTCTATCCGCATGACTCCATGCTTTAATCATGGAATGATCACATATAATTGGGATTATCCAACACAATAACATTTGATCGGATGTGCATCAGAGGCTAGAAAAAGCTTGCTCGATTTTGAAACCATAGTTCAGGTGACTTGGTACTTGTGTTTATGTACCAATTACCTCTGCTCACCGAACAACATCCTGACAATTTGTTATTCAAGAGCGTTTTCGTCCTGATATTTCTGTTGGTGAATGCTTTGAACCCGTGAGAATATGTAAGTGATTAAACTTTGAAGAACACTCTCATACCGACCAATCAGAAATTAGGCATATGATGTCGAAGCAGAAATTAGTTTTTTCTAACTCAGCGAGATGGCAACTTCAACATGCGCGCCCTGTGTTTTTATAACTTTTCAAACAAGTCTTAGTCAATAGGTAATGACATTGGGGCACTGCAAACGATGAAGTGAGGAGACAATTCTACTCACCTGTTGTATAATGCTGTTTGAAATGTTACAACAACTTTATTGGAGCATATACATAGATTTTGAAACTGAATCAAGCACACAAGATTAGATAGGAGTTCGTGGACTTGTGGGATCGCCAACTACTGTCTTTCCTTTCGGGATTTATGTGTAACAGGGACATATGATCGGTCAGAGAACAACATGTTTTAAATGGATTAAATCAGAGATTCCGGATTTACGGCCAAGTCCAGTGGCACAAACCTCATTCTGGGAATATTTGACCAACTCTACGCTGCCTGAAACAACTCGATTTTAGAACATAAGAGGAGGTTTGGGGAACTCTTGTTTGCAGCTTTAAAATTATAACCTCTGACATGCCACAAAAATATTGAAAATTTTGCTGATAAAACAATCAGTTCTTTCTCAGTTAAAACGGAAAAGATTTCACTATTAATTAACAGTGCATCTGTGCTTCTCTGTTATATACAGTTAATTTACTGGCAATCCTGATATTGTCCCGAGGAAAGTGTGGCCTCTCTACTTGCACCACCCACTACATGGTGGCCATGACGGCGGCGGATCTAATTCTTATTATCGCGGATGTTATTCTGCGGTGGATCGGTAACTATTATTTCCCAAGATCTTTCCTGAACATTACCCTTGTCTTTAGCGTTGTCAGTGTTGTGAGCCGTGCTGCCACAGACTGTTCCATCGGGTGTACTGCAACTTTCTCATTTGATCGCTATGTGGCTATTTCTTGCCAGAATCTAAGAACAAAATACTACACCAAGGAAACTGCGACCGTGGTTCTAGCATCAACCTGCAGCCTGCTCTGCTTAAAACAATGTTCCCTTCTATGTTCCTCAAGAAGCTGGGAGGATAATTGACAACGTTCCCTTTTACTGTTTTATTAATCCTAGCTATTATTGAGACAGCATGGACGGCATTTGACTGGTTTGATACAATTTCAACTCCATTGCTACCGTTCACATTTGTTTTGTTGCTGGATGCTCTTACAGTCAGACACATTTTAGTGGCAAGTCGAATCCGTAAGGGATCAGAGCAAGGGAGGGAATCACAATGACACAGAAATGGAAAGCAGGCGGAGATCTATTATTTTGCTCTTTACCATATCCAGAAACATAATTCTTCTTTGGTTGATAGCTGTTATAGAATTCATATATTATAACATGTCCGGTAAAGCTCCAGGAGATGACAACGATTCTGGGTACAGATTTCAACAAGTTGGAAGGATGCTGAGGAATTTAAGTTGTTGCACAAATACATTTACATATGGGATGACACAGTCCAAATTCTGAGAGCAGGCCAAAAACATGGGAAATTATCCCGTAAAATCAATCATCCAATTCATTAATAAACAATGTAAGTAATAGATGCCCAGAGGGGTGCTCCGCATTTCGCAGCGCGCAATTTAAATATTAACCATAAAATACATTTTACATAACAGTACTCTGTTGGAGATGAGTTTGTAAAATCGGGAACCTGATTGGCCAGAACGAAAGTCAGTTTGGTATCTGAAGGAGAGTCGATGGAACATCAATCATTGTCTCTCCTTACCCCACCTCCCAGTGGCTTAACCCTCCAGATCTTACAAATCCTCAGAATGGAATTAATTAGATTTACAAAAGCAGTAGTGCTTTAAATAATCTTAGGTTGGTTCGGCATCATATCAGTATGTGCAAATCCATACTTGGACCACACCACTCTTCAATTTCCCATTTCTGGTCGCTGCCAGCTCTCTTCCACTGGGCACCTAACGGACAAGGCTGCCACTTCCGAGGAATGCCAAGTGAGGGGCTCCGTTTGCTAAATGAAAGGGAGGTGACGGAAAATGGTTTATGATTCTGTTTACTTGGGCGCTGACACACTCTCTGAAAAGCATTGCGTCATCTTCTGAACCGAAGCGATCAATGGTTCATTCCGGTTCTGAAATCCCCGTCATTGCTGTTGAGTGAACCCTTTTTTCCACGTTCTTCTACACCTGCCCTATTCACATGTTCATCCACATTCTGCAGTACGAAGTATCGATTGCCAATACAGTAATGCACAAGGGGGTGACAAATCCTAGCTGGCTCTCACTCCCCCTTTAAACCTCCGTCAGAAACATCCACATCGGCTAAAAGCGCAAAACCCCGGCTCTTCCTGAATAACCTGAGAGCTAATAGTAATAAACTGACTGCTAATCTGTCATTCAATACCGGATCAGGATTGTCGTATCATATAATTTCTATAGTGCACAAGGACGCCATTTGGCCCGTCAATTGTGCAAAAACCCTCCAAAAGATCACTCCATCTGTCGCCACTCCCCCTGTATCTTCCTCGTAACCCCTTAACCCCATCGAACGGGTGCTCCGTTTTCCTCCGACATTACAAAGATGCACATCTTGGGACACTGAAGCACAATTTATCATGGACAATCCACCCAATCTGTACATCTCTGTAATGTGAGAGGAAAACCGAACACCCGGAGGAAACGCACGCAGCCAACAGGAGAAAGTGCAAACTCTAGACAAACAGTCAACTTAGGCCGGAATTAAACGGTGTGCCAGCCGCTGTGTGGCAACAGTCCTAACCACTGTGCCAACAGACGGCACCACAAAGCTCTCAACACAGTAACAAGTGGTTTTAAGATGATGACGAGTTGCATAATATGCATCCTCCTCCACCCATCTCCCGTTTTGTCCACCGTAAAGAACGAAAATACGTTCTCATGTTTTCCCACATTTTCCATTTTCATCCTGTTAATGTTCTCAAATCACCCCATAGTATTTGAAATGATGTGGATTCCAAGTATAATTCAAGGTCACAGCGATCCAACAGTCCCACACCAGCAGAATGGATAGGTTAGACAGGCAGAAAGTGTTCAGCTTCATTGCGCCAGTCAACACCCCTGTGGCACGGAAGAAGTACAATCAGAGTAGATCTCCCTAAATATGATTATTTGATGCCGTTCTGCGGATCCGAGATGTACATGAGAAGAGTATCCGCATAGAATGAAACTCTGTGCCCTCTACCTCCTCTTCGGATTCCCTTCCATCCACTCGTGCAACGCAGGGCGATGGCCGGAGTTCAATTTCCAGGGTGTACAGGAACATCCTTGCCTGGTGCCTCAGTGCCTCTGGATTAATTCAGACATGGTCCTGTTGGACCGAACGCTCTCCTTAAGGGCGTTGCTACGTCAAAGGCATTCTCTGCAAGGAGACGACGAGGTAGCCGAGAGCCCCGAGAAACAGAATTTTGGAGTAGCTACCAGATGTGGAATATGTGGAAAAGGGAACTGCGGGGACAGATATGGCCAACGTTTATAAATGGCGGCATCGCCACTGGAGGAACAAGGCAGAAGCGGGAGGAAGAACTAGTGACGGATGTAGTGCGGGAATCCTGCGGGGGGAGGGGGTCAAAGTGTAACAGCATTTCAATTGTAACGAATAATAGTTTCAGTCATCTTCTGCGCCCTATGAAATGTAAACTTCAATGACATTATTTATTAAATAATCTCCTCATATATGTGTGCCGTGTTCTTCTGCAATCCGCTGGGTAGACTAAGAGACTGAGTCATGTACACAAGTGAAACGTATGCTAAAGACATGGATGCCATTGGGTCAGATGATGATTGCGAATTAAAGAGCAGTATGAAGAGGAACATAGTCAAATCTGATGTCAGACCAATTTGGCACTTAAACTTGTTGGTTTAGCACAGTGGGCTAAAAGGCTGGCTTGCAATACAGAAAAATGCCAGCATCGCGGGTTCAATTCCCGTACCCGCCTCCCCAGGCAAGCGCCGGAATTTGGCGACTAGCGGATTTTCACAGCAAATTCATTGTAGCCTACTTGTGACAGTAAGCGATTATTATTGAAGGATATCAATCCATTTTTCTTGCTTATTGCATATACCTCTCCGCTAGCTTTTGTGATTTATATAGAACGAAACCCAGATACCTTCCTCATGCTGAAATCTGTAGTCTCTCTCCATTTAAGTTATGTTTTGTATATAATTTATTGCTGCTAACGTGAACAATTATAATCCATGGGCCAATTTCCACAACTCAGTAGATAATTCTATCCATTTGCAAACATGTTTTTAACATCGGAACTTGTTGTCTTAACTCTCAGTTTAATGATCGGAGCGCAATAAAGTAAGTGCAATCGTGTCAGCCCCGTGATCAATGTTATTGGTACAGATTGAACATAATTGTGGCCCAGCCCATAGGCTTGGTCGGCCCCACTCTTCAGAATTATTCAACAGCAACATAAGGCAGTAGTCGCGATTATAGGACTGCAACTGATTAAAAAATCCACATCAATGTCAATAAATAACCAGCAGAAGACCTTTGCTGCGATATTTGACACAGCATGGTAGGAAACGGATTTTGAAATTCTAAGTAGTTCACATCTATTCATTCCACTTTATGCACAAAACTTGTTAATCTAAAAAAAACGGTAGATTGAACAAAATATTTTCACAAGTAGCACGTTAACCCCGTTCTGATGGTATTCTGGTTTAAGTCAACCCCTGCTGCTTCCAGTGGCAATTGATCATTGTGTTTGCATGATGGCAAGTTTTAGAATAATTCGTCTATAGTTTTCTTTCTTCTCATATCGGACTAATGTTTGCGACCACAAATTTCACAAGAACTTTCCCAGCGTCAGTTTCGTCCGGAAAGTTACAGGAAATACATCTGCCAATTCTGTCCCCATTTTTTTACGTGAGTCACGTGATTAGGCCCAACAGATCAATGGAAGCTTTAATACACCACGTGATTATTTTGGTTTTGACTCTACCGTTTAATTTCTGAGTTTCTACTTCACTTGAAAATGTTTCGCTCCCCGTTCACCAAATGTAGATTAATATATCTGTAACATATCCTCCGGGTGCTCCGGTTTCCTCCCACAGTCCAAAGATGTGCAGGTTAGGTGGATTGGCCATGATAAATTGCCCTTAGTGTCCAAAATTGCCCTTAGTGTTGGGTGGGGTTACTGGGTTATGGGGATAGTGTGGAGGTGTTGACCTTGGGTAGGGTGCTCTTTCCAGGAGCCGGTGCAGACTCCATGGGCCGAATGGCCTCCTTCTGCACTGTAAATTCTATGATAATCTGTGAAAAAGACTCTGCCATTTAATTCTTCCATCTTATTTATTCCGTTTTCTCACTCTTTCTGAAAACATTGCTTGGAAGCATTACGTTAAAAAAAATATTGCTTCCTAGTTCATTGGCGTACGAATATTATTTCCCCTTATTATGTCTTATTTACATTATTTCCTCATTTAATGCAAAACCCAATCTTCTGGTAGTTAATGATATTTTGCAGTACTGCAGTATGTCGTTTTGAAATTGGATCCAACACTCACTCCCTTACTTCATCATTGATGTTGCACCCTTCATGTTATATTATTTGTTGTTTGGGATTCGTCGAATCCCTGCAGTGCAGAAGAAGGCCATTCGGCCGACATAGTCTACACTGAGCCTATCTAGGCCCACATCGCTACTTTATCAACTCAACCCGGTTACCCCGGCAAACCTACATCTTTGGACTGTAAGGGCCAATGTTAGCACGACCAATCCATCTCACCTGCATATAATTCGACTGCAGTAGTTTGTACTGTTGGAATGTAGACTCTTTCTTTCGCAAAATAAATGACAGTAATGTAACGTTTCCTTGAATGTTTTCTCAGCCCTTCCCCGACGCCTTATGTGTAAACTTATTTTCCATTTCCACTTCGGCCAACTCTATCTTAAGCCACTTATTATTGCCGCCAGTTATGTTCAGAATCAGTTTTCAGACCTGTGATGACATGTGCCTGTATGAATCATGAAGTCACATACTCAGTAGGCTAAAGGTTCGCGTGTAACTGTAGTTTAACACCGCCCACGGTGCGAAGTGTGGTAAGAGTACAGACTAGAAGATCAATCTGAAAGCAACTGCCATGCTTGGCGGAACATCAGAACCACGCAAAACTTCGAACTGATCGGCGATGAATAAATGTGCTTATGTTTAAATACACAAACCTGATGTTCACATAACTGAATCATCATCACAGGAGCATAACGAGTCCACATTATGAAAAGACATGCATTTTTAGCAATCTTAGTGAATACATGTGTTGACTTGAAATGTTGGTCCTTCGCTTTTCGGTCATTTATTATGCATCTACTCATTATTTCTGGCCGACTTGTCAAATCTCGGCTAAAGTTAAAAATCCTCTGGTTGTCACCAGAAAGTGTTATTGAAAGAATATGTTACAAATGTACATCATGGACAATGCCTCCAGACTAGTTTTGCCAATTTTCCCTTCCCATTATGCGGAAAATGAAGAACTCCCACGATTATCACATCTATTGACCCTTAACCCAACATATTTACTGATACATTCTCGCGCCTCTTGTGCCATTGCTGTCAGAAGGCCAGTTTTCTAAATAATTATTATGCAATACTATTACACAGGACTGATGATGTTGATAGGGTCGCGTTCTAATTAACTATCTTTGGCTGTAGCATTCTGCCTCTAGTAGGTTCAATTGACCACTCCTGTTCCTGTTTTTCTCATAATATATTTTTCAGAAAGAACTATTCTTTCTGAGTTCACCTTCCAGCTCTTCGCCTGATGCCCTGTACGTAACCACACCTCAAAGAAAAATCGTGTCCTTGATTACTAAGTGGATTTCGTGACAAATAATGGGGTCAGGAGTTATGAGGAGAAGGCAGGAGCATTTCAGCCACGATCGAATGGCGGGGCAGACGCAATGGGCCGAATGAACTAATTCTGATCCCTCACCTATGTGGTCCTCCATGTGTATTTCGATATTTACATTGTTTTCCTTGAATAGATGGTATACAGTGCTACTGAACAGCTGCATATATTTTCATACTGGAAAAAAATGCTTTGGCGAAAAGTGCGAAATAACCAGGGAAAACAAACAGACAAAAGGCACTCCTGCATAGACCATACAAGTACTGTGAGAGATTGGAGGAATTTAAGTAATGCAATCTCTGAAATGAATAAAATTCAAAGCGTTATTATTGCAGTTTACAAATACAAAAAAAAACCTGAGGTCGAAATGGATGTCAAGTTTGGAATGTCTTGGGGTAATTGGCACTCTGTTACCCTGTGTACCGCAGTATTTACAGTGTGTTACATCGTGTGACTAACTCAGCCTTGCATACATCTGAACATCCTTTCCTTTCTGCGTGGAGAATTGCATCCATCAGTGACTATTTTCCAGGCCTTTAATTAATTGTTGCTTTTAAAGCCAGTTTCTTGCCCTGCTCTGCTGTGAGGGATCTTGCTGCTCCTCTGGCATGTTTTACAGCAGTGACCTTTCAGCCCATCCTGTCCGTGCCGCCCAACAAGCACCCTCACTGTTCCATTCCCATTTCTGGGGTTTTAAATGTTCATCTAAACGCTTCTGAATTGTTGCTCAGGATGCGTGTTACGCAGAATCGCCGAGCAGACACTTATAGCCAAGTTCCCACACATGAGTACGGCCTTGAATTCATGTCGCATTACATTCACCCCCACCATCTAGCCTGGGCTTGCAAAACCCTGCCAACTGTTCTGGTTTGAGACAATTCACGCCTCTTTAACGTGCGATTGTCCCTCTCTCTGGCTCTGTAAAGATTTAATTACCTGCAAATGTTCGCATTCAAAGTATTGTCTTGCATCTTTGACTTTGTCTTTACTAATGTTTCTGTAACCTACCTCTTCATTCACCTGAGGAAGGTGCATTGCTCCGAAAGCTAATGATGTGAAACAAACCTGTTGGCTTTAACCTGGTGTAGTAAGACTTCTTACTTCTAATCTCTGTTAGAAAAGGGAGATCTCTTAATGTTATCTCGCCCATCCCCCGCCCCCCCCACTTGTGAAACCAACACCATTAGCAACAGCAGTGTCACTTCCTGTATCCAAATTTCCATGTCAAGATATTTGTTGTGTAATTTATTTTTCAGTTAGAAGGCAAACAGTTTAATATGGTGTACTGATAGTTTACACACCAGCTGTTCAACAAAGTCATGTAGAGATAGGAATGCATCAGCGATTTCCAGTCCCGCACAGCTTTCCCACTGACCATGAGTATATCTGCCTTGTCGGTGGAAGTATGGGAGGTTGGTGACACGGAATAATGACCAGGCATAAAGGTCTAATGTGTAAGGAAATGTATTCAATCACATGGTCGAATATCTTCGGAAGAGGAAGAAGATTTATGTTGACTTCAGCATTACATCAAAGAAAGAATGGAATGTGACAATGGAGTTCAATTTGGAAAACGATGCTGCAATGCTTTTGGGGAGCGCAACAAAATAAAGGAAATACTCAAACACCGGGAGGATTTTGAGAGGGAGTCAGGAAGTGAGATACGGTTGAGTGCACGCCAACAGGTCGCGAAAGTGGCAGGGTAAGTGTACAAGTCGGCAGGCAGATATATAATATTTCCCTTTATTGGACAAAGTGTTGATTACAAAAAGCAGGGATTTAACGTTGGAACTGTATTAAACGCAGCTGGAATTTTGTGTACATTTATAGTCGCCACATTATAATAATGTCATTAGTGCTCTAGTGAGAGTGGAGAAGATGTGCCATAATATTGCTGTGACTTGAAAATGCAGCGATTCGGAAAGATTAGATCGCGTGTGATTCCTGTTGATAGAAATGGCTTGGACGAAGGGCCAGGAGGGTCGTTCAATAAATTTGCTAATTGCAGAATACTGGCGCTAAAGTAATTTCTGAAGATGACAGAATGAGGCAACTGAAGGTAATTTCAAAATGCTGACACAATGTGTCAGTGGGAAACGTTCTAGTGAATGAGATAAATCACATGGTTGCACGGTGTACCGAAAATAACCTCTCTCTAAATGTCGGAAAGACCAAGGAACTAATCATCGACTTCTGGAAGCGGAGCAGGACACACACTCCCGTCTGCATCATTGGCTCCGAACTGGAGGTGTTCGATAGCTTAACGTTCCTGGGGTCGCCATCACCAGCCGTCGGTCCTGGTCCGCTCACGTTGATGCAACAGTCAAGAAAGCTCAACAACGTCCCTACTTCCCACGGAAACTGAAGAACTTTGGCATGTATGCATCGACTCTCACAAACGTCTACAGATGTGCGACAGAGCGCATCCTGTCCGGCAGCATCGTAGCTTGGTATGGCAACTGCTCGATCCAAGATCTCAGCAAACTGCAGAGTGTGTTTAGCTCAGCTCAACGCATCACACAAGCTTGTCACGCCAATATTGATTCTGTACACACGTCCCACTGCCTCAAGTAGGAAGACAGCATTATCAGAGACCCCTCGCAACCAGGCGTTGCCTTCTTTCAGACCCTTCCATCAGGCAGAGGGTAGAGAGGTCTGAAGACCCGCACATCCAGACATAGAGAGAGATTCTTCCCCACAGCCACAAGACACCTCAACGATTCCCCCTCGGACTGATCTGTTCCCTGTAAGAACTCTATTCACTAAGCCCTCTGCTACTCTTGCCCATGTAGAAAGGATCTACTTCCCTCTGTTCCCCGCCCGTTCATACATCTGTCTAGATGCATCTTAAATTATGCTATCGTGCCCGCTCCGCTGGCAAAGCGTTCCAGGCGCCCACCACCCTCTGCGTAAAAAGAAATTCCACGCACATCTCCCTTAAACTTTCCCCCTCTCACCTTGAAATCGTGAACCCTAATAATTGACACCCCCACTCTTGGAAAAAGCTTGTTGCTATACACCCTGTCCATACCTCTCATAATTTTGTAGACCTCAATCAGGTCCCCCCCTCAACCTCCGTCTTTCCAACGAAAACAATCCAAATCTACTCAACCTTTCTTCAAATCTAGCACCCTCCATACCAGGCAACATCCTGGTGAACCTCCACTGCACCCTTTCTAAAGCA
This sequence comes from Scyliorhinus torazame, assembly GCF_047496885.1. Classification (NCBI taxonomy): domain Eukaryota; kingdom Metazoa; phylum Chordata; class Chondrichthyes; order Carcharhiniformes; family Scyliorhinidae; genus Scyliorhinus; species Scyliorhinus torazame. Next base: position 137,420,300 of record NC_092726.1, on the reverse strand, counting down.
TCCACATCCTCATGGTAATGTGGCGAACAGAACTGCACGCAGTATTCCAAATGTGGCCTAACCAAAGTCCTTTACAACATGACCTGCCGACTGTTGTCCTCAATACTCAATACTCCGTCCAATGAAGGCACGCATGCTGTGTGCCTTCTTGACTACTCTATCGACCTGCGTTGCCACCTTCTGGGTACAATAGACCTGAACTCCCAGATCTCTCTGGACATCAATTTTCCCCAGGACGCTTCCATTGACCGTATAGTTCGCTCTTCAATTAGATCTTCCACAATGCATCACGTCGCATTTGTCTGGATTAAACTCCCTCTGCCATTTTTCTGCCCGACTCTCCAGTCTATCTATATGTTGCTGTATTCTCTGACAGTCATCCTCGCTATCTGCAACTCCACCAATCTTAGTATCATCTGCAAACTTGCTAATCAGGCCACCTATACCTTCGTCCAGAAACATTTTTGTATATCATAAACAACAGTGGTCCGAGCACGGATCCCTGTGGAACACCACTAGTCCCCTTTCTTCATTTTTAGACACTGTCTTCCACCACTACGCTCTGTCTCCTATTTCCCATCCAGTTCTTTATCCATCTAGCCAGTACACCCTGAACACCATACGACTTCACTTTTTTCATCGACCTGCCATGGGAAACTTTATCAAACGCCTTACTGAAGTCCATGTATATGACATCTACAGACGTTCCCTCATCTATTAACTTTGTCACTTCCTCAAAGAATTCTATTAGGTTTGTAAGACATGGCCTTCCCTGCACAACACCATGCTGCCGATCACTGATAAGTCTATTTTCTTCCAAATATGAATAGATTCTATCCCTCAGTATCGTCACCAACAGTTTGCCTACCACTGATGTCAAGCTCACAGGTCTACAATTCCCTGGATTATCCCTGCTACCCTTCTTAAACAAAGGGACAACATTAGCAATTCTTTAGTCCTCCGGGACCTCAGCCGTGCTCAAGGATGCTGCAAAGATATCTGTTAAGACCCTGTCATTTCTTCCCTCGATTCCCTCAGTAACCTGGGATAGATCCCATCCGGACCTGGGGACTTGTCCACCTTAATACCTTTTAGAATACCCAAAAGTTCCCCCCTTCCTTATGCCGACTTGACCAAGAGTATTTAAACATCCATCTCTAGTTTCAACATCCGTCATGACTTCTCCTTGGTGAATAGCGATGCAAAGTTCTCATTAGGAATCTCACCCATTTCCTCTGACTCCACGCATAAATTCCCTCTTTTGTCTTTGAGTGGACCAATCCTTTCTCTAGTTACCCTGATGCTCCTTATATCCGAATAAAAGGCTTTGGGATTTTCCTTAACCCTGTTAGCCAAAGATATTTCATGACCCCTTTTAGCACTCTTTATTGCGCGTTTGAGATTTGACCTACTTTCCTGATATTCCTCCTAAGCTTCATCAGCTTGAAGTCGCCTAGATCTTATATATGCTTCCTTTTTCATCTTAGCTAGTCTCACAATTCCGCCCGTCATCAATGGTTCCCTCAGCCTGCCATTTCTATCCCTCATTTTAACAGGGACATGTCTGTCCTGCATTCACATCAACCTTTCCTTCAAAGGTAGTACTTGATGGGCATGTTTCTTCTTGTCGGAGAATCCAGTAAGAGGAATCGCTGTTTGGATATAAGTGGTCAGTGATTTTAATCAGAGTAGGGGGTATGGAATTCTCTGAGCCATGTGTGTTTTTGGAAGTCTCTTCCTTGAAAGGGGGTGGACGCAGAATCTTCCAATGTTCTAAAGCATAGCTAGATAGATTATTGACTACTTCGGGATTGAAACGTGATCGGGGGTAGGCAGGATTATAAGGGTGAGTTTACATTCGAATCAGACATGATCTTACTTAATTCCAATTCAGCCTCGTGGGGCAATGGACATAATCCTAATTACTATGTTCATCTATGCCAGAAATTCATTGAACCATAAATTACGCACCAGGGCAGTGCCTTGGGGTTCGCACAATAGCAACGTCTGGGGGCACCACATAACTCCCCGTCCCTCCCCACATCTGAAGTGTCGATATAATGTTTCCACAAGTGCAAACGTCTGACCGACAATTATTCTGCATCGGAAGTATCTAAAATTGTAAGACATTGCAATCCTCTGATCGCCCTGGCATTCTAATCTGAGTGGTTACGGAGTAAATTGCAGATGAATTAAATTCAATTCTAGTTTCTGGATAACGGACCTCGTCGGGCAGGCCACAGGGATAACCCGCCCAGCCACCATCGCGAACATTCGGAGGTGAGAAGAAGCCGTCTGTTACTCACCCAGTAATCTACAAGCACCAGAGCGAATTTCCTCCCCACTCGTTGACGACACGGCAGCCGCCTGGCCAATTGCATTCACCCGCTCCCACACACGTAATGACGACCTAATTTCCCTCACTGATAACATATCATGAATAACATAGATGATACAGTGCAGAAGGAGGCCATTTGGCCCATCGAATCTAAACAGACCCACTTAAGCCCTCACTTCCACCCTATCCGCGTAACCCAATAACCCCTCCCAACATGTTTTGGTCACTAAGGGCAATTTGTCATGGCCAGTCCGCCTAACCTGCACGTCTATGGACTGTGGGAGGCAACCGGAGAACTCGGAGGAAACCCACGCATGCAGAGGGAAAACGTGCAGACTCCGCACAGACAGTGACCCAGCGGGGAATCGAACCTGTGGCCCTGTGAAACCACTTGTGCTAACGTGCTGCCTATTCTAATCATACCTACCCTATCCCATGGGACTGCTTTCGTCCCCCATATCACGTCCTCCAATCCTTCCCACTTCCTTTATGAACTGAGCTATCAGTTTGTGGACTTCACGGTAGCACAGTGGTTAGCACAGTTACTTCACAGCTCCAGCGTCCCAGGTTTGACTCCCGGCTTGGGTCACGATCTGAGCGGAGTCTGCACGTTCTTCTCGTGTCTGCGTGGGTTGCCTCCCGGTGCTCGGGTTTCCTCCCATAGTCTAAAGATGTGCAGCGTAGGCGGATTGGCCATGCTAAATTCGGTGCACGCCCGATCGCTAAATGGTCTCCTTCTGCACTGTAAATTCTATGATCACTGGCTGCTCAGTGACTGACTATTTGGACAGATCTGCTTCAGGGCAGAAAGTGCCCTGAAAAAAAAGCATATTCACTACTTTCCCCCGCTGGCTGCCTGTTTGCGCTACACACATTTCTCTCTTCCTGACACAGAAGGTTGGGCACGTGACGAAGGTGTGTTATTCCAGGTAAACAACATAGAAAATCGAAAGGATGTAAATAGTAGGAGGAGGAGACTATTGGGCCTTACGTGCCAGACCCGCCATTGGACATAATCATGATTGATCCTCTGTCTCTGCGGCATATTCCAGCACACTTCCCATTTCCTTAATGACTTTATATTCAAATATTGACTTCCAAAATATGTTAGTAACTTTGACTCTAATGCCTTCTGGCGTTGAACATTCCATAATTTCGCAAACTTCTGAGTGCGGAGGTTTCGGCGAATCCCAGACTTAAATGGCCCAACACATCTTCTTTGACTGTGACCTATTGTTCTAGATTTGCGAGCCAGATGAAACGTTCCTGCAGATCTTCGATTGAAGTGGCAATCCGTCTCCACAACCCCCCACTGGAATTTCCGGCCAAATATTCTCTCTCCCTGTCACTCTCTATGTCTGTAAAGTGCTTGTAGAATGTCTGGGAGCATGGTCTAAAACGAAGGCAGGGCAGCAGGGCATTTATGAAAATTACCACGAAGGTAGTAGTTGTATCGCTGCCGTAGTACTTCACAAATTATGGCCTCCCCTTAGAAGTATAATCCGATCATTGTCCTGACATCTTTAGAATTTCCCACCGCAAATGTCGTGGCTTTGGCATGCAGCAACTGAAGCCAACCACGGATCACCCACAGATTCAGAGAGCTTTGGAGGGAGATCATCAGACTCAGAAACCTGCGCTTGCATCTTATTTTCCTGGATTGCCAAGAGATTACGAAAAGGAATTGATTTTTCTCTTTAGTTTCCTTCGAACATACCTATTACGATTAGCCTCTTGGTGCTGAATCTTTACGGTCCAGGCGAATGCTATCTTGGCATGTGCTGAAATCACATCAGATTAGCTGCTAAAATACAAGTTCAGTATAGACATTAATTGTGAATTATAAATCTAGGCTCAATAAAAGTAACGGGAAATGGCCACAAATGTTTTTTTCACGAATGCGCTTTGGGAATTGGACGCTTCATTGTTACTTAGTCTGCATTCTATATGCATCCATTTAGGTCGAATGCTTCTTGACTCTTCGCTACCCTTTGGTATAACTGAGCAAGCTATGTTGTTGAACGCAAGTTAAGAATAGACAAAAAATGTCCTGTTGAGTGACTCCTACATTCCATGAAATATTAATATTCAAATACATAGCAGGGCACCTATCCCGTGGTGGTTGGGTGAATTGTTGGAACATTTTGGGTGTTTGAGTCTGTGAGGGGAGCTGTATGAGGTGGAGTGGTGTTTAGATTCTGGTGTAATATGTATTAAATTATTGCATAAGAGGCCGGCATCTGGCGCAGGAGATAGCACAGAGACTGCAGCGCTGAGGAACCGGGTTCGAATCCCGGCCCCGGGGTTACTGTCCATGTGGAGTGTGCACATTCTCCCCATGTCTGCATTTGTTTCATCCCCACAGCCCAAAGATGTGCAGGTGATGTGAATTGGCCACGCTAAATTGTCGTTGAAGAACAAATAACAAAGAAAAGTACAGCACAGGAACAGGCCTTTTGGCCCTCCAAGCCCGTGTCGACCATGCTGCCCGATTGAACTAAAATCTTCGACACTTCCTGGGTCCGTATCCCTCTATTCCCATCCTATTCATGTATTTGTCAAGATGGTCCTTACATGTCACTATCGTCCCTGCTTCCACCACCTCTTCAGGCAGCGCATTCCAGGTACCCACTGCGCCCTGTGTAAATAATCTCCTCCAAATCTTGCCCCTCGGATCGTCAACCTATGTCCCGTAGTAATTGACCCATCTACCCTGGCGAAAAAACCTCTGACTATCCACTCTGTCTATGCCCCTCATAATTTTGTAGATCTCTATGTCGCCCCTCAACCTTTGTCGGTCCAGTCAGAACAAACCGAGTTTATTCAACCGCTCCTCATCGCTAATGCCCTCCATACCAGGCAACATCCTGGTAAATCTCTTCTGCACCCTCTCGAAAGCCGCCACATCCTTCTGGTAGTGTGGCGACCAGAATTGAACACTATACTCCAAGTGTGGCCTAACTAAGCTTCTGTACATTTGCAACATGACTTACCAATTCTTATACTCAATGTCCCGGCCAATGAAGGCAAGCATGCCGTATGCCTTCTTGACTACCTTCTCCACCTGTGTTGCCCCTTTCAATGACCTGTGGACCTGTACTCCTAGATCTCTATGACTTTCAGTACTCTTGAGGGGTCTACAATTCACTGTATAGTCCCTACCTACATTAGACCTTCCAAAATGCGTGAACTCACATTGGTCTGGATTAAACTCCATCTGCCATCTCTCCGCCCAAGTCTCCAAACAATCTAAATCCTGCTGTATCCTCTGACAGTCCTCATCGCTGTCCGCAATTCCACCAACCTTTGTGTCGTCTATAAAACGTATGAATCAGACCTATTACATTCTCCTCCAAATCATTTAAATACAATACGAACAGCAAAGGTCCCAGCACTGATCCCTGCGAACACCACTAGTCACAGCCCACCAATTGAAAAAGCACCCTTTCATTGCTACTCTCTGCCTTCTATGACCTAGCCAGTTCTGTACCCACCTTGCCAGCTCACACCTGATCCCGCGTGACTTCTCCTTAATTACCAGTCTGCCATGAGGGACCTTGTCAAATGCCTTACTGTAGTCCATATAGACAACATCCGCTGCCCTACCTGCATCAATCATCTTTGTGACCTCTTCGAAAAACTCTATCAAGTTTTTGAGACACGACCTACCCTTCACAAAACCATGCTGCCTCTCACTAATACGTCCATTTACTTCCAATTGGGAGTAGATACTGTCTCGAAGAATTCACTCCAGTAATTTCCCGACCACTGATGTAAGGCTCACCGGCCTGTAGTTCCCTGGATTATCCTTGCTACCCTTCTTAAATAAAGGAACAACATTGGTTATTCACCAGTCACCTGGGACATCACCTGAAGACATTGAGGATCCAAAGATTCCTGTCAAGGCCTCAGCCGTTTCCTCTCTAGCCTCCTACTGTATTCTGGGGTAGACCCCATCAGGCCCTGGCGATTTATCTACCGAAATATTTTTCAAGACGCCCAACACCTCGTCTTTTTGGATCTCAATGTGACCCAGGTTATCTACACAACTTTCTCCAGACTCAACATCTGCCAATTCCTTCTCTTTGGTGAATACTGATGTAAAGTATCCATTTAGTACCTCGCCCATTTCCTGTGGCTCCACACATAGATCCCCTTGCCGATCCTTCAGTGGGCCAACCATTTCCCGTGCGACCCTCTTGCATTTTATGTACGTGTAAAATGCCTTGGGATTTTGATTAACCCTATTTGCCAATGACTTTTCGTGACCCCTTCTAGCCCTCCTGACTCCTTGCTTAAGTTCCTTCCTACTTTCCTTATATTCCACACAGGCTTCGTCTGTTCCCAACCTTTTAGCACTGACAAATGCCTCCTTTTTCTTTTTGACGAGGCTTACAATATCTGTCGTTATCAAAGTTTCGCGAAAATTGCCGTATTTATCCTTCTTCCTCACAGGAACATGCCGGTCCTGAACTCCTTTCAACTGCCACTTGAAAACCTTCCACATGTCAGATGTTGATTTGCCCTCAAACATCCGCCCCCAATCTATGTTCTTCAGTTCCCGCCTAATATTGTTATAATTAGCCTTCCCCCAATTTAGCACATTCATCCTAGGACCACTCTTATCCTTGTCCACCAGCACTTTAAAACTCACTGAATTGTGGTCACTGTTCCCGAAATGCTCCCCTACTGAAACATCTACCACCTGGCCGGGCTCATTCCCCAAACCAGGTCTTGTACCGCCCCTTCCCTAGTTGGACTGTCTACATATTGTTTTAAGAAGCCCTCCTGGATGCTCCTTACAAACTCCGCCCCATCTAAGCCCCTGGCACTCAGTGAGTCCCAGTCAATATTGGGGAAGTTGAAGTCTCCCATCACCACAACCCTGTTGTTTTTACTCTTTTCCAAAATCTGTGTACCTATCTGATCCTCTATCTCCCGCTGGCTGTCGGGAGGCCTGTAGTAAACCCCCAACATTGTGACTGCACCCTTCTTATTCCTGATCTCTACCCAAATAGCCTCACTGCCCTCTGAGGTGTCCTCCCGCAGTACAGCTGTGATATTCTCCCGAACCAGTAGAGCAACTCCGCCACCCCTTTTCCATCCCCCTCTATCCCGCGTGAAACATCTAAATCCTGGAACGTTTAGCTGCCAATCCTGCCCTCCCCTCAACCAGGTCTCTGTAATGGCAAAAACATCATAGTTCCAAGTACTAATCCAAGCTCTAAGTTCATCTGCCTTACCCGTAATACTTCTTGCATTAAAACATATGCACTTCAGGCCATCAGACCCGCTGTATTCAGCAACTTCTCCCTGTCTGCTCTGCCTCAGAGCCCCACTGTCCCTATTCACTAGTTCTGCCTCAATACTCTCACCTTCTGACCTATTGCTCCCGTGCCCACCCCCCTGCCATACTTGTTTAAACCCTCCCGTGTGACACTAACAAACCCAGCAGCCAGGATATTTATGCCTCTCCAGTTTAGGTGCAACCCGTCCTTCTTATATCGGTCACACCTAGCACGGAAGAGCTCCCAGTGGTCCAGATAACTGAAACACTCCCTCCTACACTGTTTAGCCACGTGTTTAGCTGCTCTATCTTCCTATTTATAGCCTCACTAGCACGTCGCACAGGGAGTAATCCCGAGATTACAACCCTAGAGGTCCTGTCTTTAACTTACTGCCTAGCTCATTGAACTCCTGCTGCAGGACCTCATGCCCCTTCCTGCCTATGCCGTTAGTACCAATATGTACAACGACCTCTGCCTGTTTGCCCTCCCCCTTCAGGATGCCCTCTACCCGTTCGGAGACATCCTGGACCCTGGCACCAGGGAGGCAACATACCATCCTGGAGTCTCTGTCACGTCCACAGAAGCGCCTATCTGTGCCCGTGACTATAGAGTCCCCCATTACTATTGCTCTTCTGCGCTTTGACCCTCCGTTCTGAACATCAGAGCCAGTGTGGTGCCACTGCTCTGGCTGCTGCTGTTTTCCCCTGATAGGCTATCCCCCCCCCCCCCGACAGTATCCGAATGGCTATACCTGTTCGAGAGGGGGACAACCACAGGGGATTCCTGCACTGACTGCCTGCCCTTTCTGGTGGTCACCCAGTTCTCTGTCTGCAGCTTGGGTGTGACCACATTTATATAACTGCGATCTATGACGCTGTCCGCCAGCTGCATGCTCCTAAGTGCATCCAATTGCTGCTCCAACCGAACCATGCGGTCTGTGAGGAGGTCCAGTTGGCTGCACTTTCTGCAGATGAAGCCTTGCGGGACGCTGGAAGCCTCCCGGACCTGCCATATCTCACAGTCAGAGCACTGCACCCCTGTAATTGACATTGCGTTAATTAATTAGTAAATTGAATTGAAATATACATTTTTAAATGTTTCGAAGTTTCAGGGGCATCTTATTGAAACTTACAGGAGACTGCGAGGCCTGGATAGAGTGAACATGGAGCGCATGTTTTCACTGGGAGCAAAAACTAGAAGCAGAGGATATGATCTCAGACTAAAGAGACGACCCTTTAAAACAGAGATGTGGCGGAATTTCTTCATCCAGAGAGTAATAGACCTGTCGAACTCTTGCCGCAGAAGTCTGTGGAGGCAAAACCTTACTCCGCATAACACCGCTGGTACAGGGTGTCCCAAAAATGTTTTACCCGGCGCTCACTACGAGAGGTACTGGGACATTGGGTACCCTGGTAGCCATTAGCCCGTCCACGTTGAGCTCCTCCTCTACGGTGCTATCAGCAGGTCTCAGCCGCAATTGTAAACATTTTCCCATTCACTCGCGAGGTACTGTGTCATGACTCTCCAATGAACAGCAGTCTAGATGAGAGCTACAAGAACACAGTTATCCATTCGGGCTGCAACTGAGTCTTCACATGTTTATACACGTATTTGTGTTTTTTTCCTTCGTGGTACTGATCTCCGACCCGGAAAACACATCCCAATTAAACACGGATTTCTCAAGAAAACTGGTCTGGTGACAAACACCACCAACGCAGGAAATGCAGCAAAGTAAAACAGAATCCGATATCAATATGAACAGAAACTGCTACCGTGATTAACTCCCCTGAGTGCAGTACATATATCTGTTCTACCTGGGTGTCCTCGTCACAGACCGGCCGCAACAAACCCGCCTACGGAAGCCACGCGAACTGAAGGCCAGGACAACAGCCTATGACAGCCCTGATGTTCAGAGAGGTCATCCTGCTTTGTGACAGACTGTGATAGGAAGAATATTGACACTCCTTCATTTGTGTTGCAATATATTTAATCATTTGTCGTGTTGGGTTTTTTTTGTATATATTCCCCCTTGTTTGTGTTGTGTTGTTTTAAATTTAATTAATTGGTGTGACCTATTCATTGAATGCCAATTTTATTGTGGAATATAATATATTTATTATATTTGTTGCACTATTGTGGGTTAGGCATAAGATTGTTAACCCAGGATCCGGATACTTGCTCTCTCGATTTGGTTAGGATTTTGTGGGACGGTTCACTGACGATTGTTGGATCAAGAGGGCAGACTGCGGTGACGGAATAGGGGCTAGCATTGAGCCTGATTACAATTGGACAGCATAAATTAAAGAATTGGAAACTGTAAATTAAACTGCATGCAATCAGCGCCAGTACATGACCTGGTGGGAATTCGGACTTGAGTGGCCTATCAAGCAAACATAAAGAAACACACTGGATTTTGGTAGCCTCACCAGATACCACATTGACCGGACGGCAGAGTAGTTTCTGGAAAAGGCGGGGAGGGAGGAGGATGAAAATAGATGTCGAAGATACACCAGCAGCACAAACTAGGCAGGCGAGGTGAGCTTGGCGATCCGAAGACTGACCAGAGAAGGAAGGGAGAAAGATACTGCCAGACGGAACCACCTCCGAGATGACGGACCAGGGAGACTCAAGATTGAGTCCAACCAGACCATCTTTTCCGGCAGCATAAATGGATCCTCAGGATTTCTTGCACGTCTCGTTGGGTCAATCAACGGGTTAACTTTGTTTAATAAATATTGCCGGTCTTATATTTGTGTTTATCCTTTGTTCTCCTGGATATCAGAAGACACCGAGGTAAAACTTGGATTGAAATACTGATTGAAGTATTTGAGATTTTACAGACACATCAATGGCCCCAAGTTAAAATGGGTTCACGAGCAGGGACACATGTTCTTCCTCTCGCAATGCCTCTCTCTTTTCTCACTCTGTCCACATGTGTCACCTGTTGACCTCTCCATCCCTCTCTCTCTCGGAATCTGTAAATAAAATCCACAAACATCAGTCAGCTATTTATGTGACACTGCGACATGAATGATAGCGCTGGCTCTTCTCGAAGATAATGTTTGTACATTAAATATGACACAGACACAAACAACAGTAGCATGATAGGGAATCTTGCAGTTTCAAGGACGATTTTCATCATAGAATTTACAGTGCAGAAGGAGGCCATTCGGCCCATCGAGTCTGCACCGGGTCTTGGAAAGAGCACCCAACCCAAGGTCAACACCTCCACCCTATCCCCATAACCCAACCCAACACTAAGGGAAATTTTGGACACTAAGGGCAATTTATCGTGGCCAATCCACCTAACCTGCACATCTTTGGACTGTGGGAGGAAACCGGAGCACCCGGAGGAAACCCACGCACACACGGCGAGGATGTGCAGACTCCGCACAGACAGTGACTTATTCAGTTTATGTTTGTCAATAGGGCGCACATGGCGGTGGCCAGGATGAGCAAGTTTTTTGAAGGATGGAAGATAGGGGTGGACATTGTGCAGCAGGTGTAGGTAATGTGCTGGAAATATATAAGGAGTTGATGGATTGGGAGGGAGCCCCAGTGGGGGTAGTGAAGAGTTATATATTTCCACATCAAACACGAAAAGAACACAGCAAGCCAACAGGGCGGCAAATAACCAAGTTAACTAAATATCTGAAGCCAACTTGAGACAGTAAGCGATTATTATTAATAATCACCCGCCCCCGCCCCCACCCCCCCACTGCTGACATCTTAACTGTTCTCAAAGAAGTTAATAAACGGCTGCCATCTGCGGCTGAACTCCTCCACAGGCCCTCTCAAGGCAGAGCAGACAGGGAGAAGTTGCTGAACACAGCGGGTCTGGGGGCCTGAAGTGCATATGTTTTAATGCAAGAAGTATTACGGGTAAGGCAGATGAACTTAGAGCTTGGATTAGTACTTGGAACGATGATGTTGTTGCCATTACAGAGACCTGGTTGAGGGAAGGGCAGGATTGGCAGCTAAACGTTCCAGGATTTAGATGTTTCAGGCGGGATAGAGGGGGATGTAAAAGGGGAGGCGGAGTGGCGCTACTGGTTCGGGAGAATATCACAGCTGTACTGCGAGAGGACACCTCAGAGGGCAGTGAGGCTATATGGGTAGAGATCAGAAATAAGAAGGGTGCAGTCACAATGTTGGGGGTTTGCTACAGGCCTCCCAACAGCCAGCGGGAGATAGAGGAGCAGATAGGTACACAGATTTTGGAAAAGAGTAAAAACAACAGGGTTGTGGTGATGGGAGACTTCAACTTCCCCAATATTGACTGGGACTCACTGAGTGCCAGGGGCTTAGACGGGGCGGAGTTTGTAAGGAGCATCCAGGAGGGCTTCTTAAAACAATATGTAGACAGTCTAACTAGGGAAGGGGCGGTACTGGACCTGGTATTGGGGAATGAGCCCGGCCAGGTGGTAGATGTTTCAGTAGGGGAGCATTTCGGTAACAGTGACCACAATTCAGTAAGTATTAAAGTACTGGTGGACAATGATAAGAGTGGTCCTTGGATGAATGTGCTGAATTGGGGGAAGGCTAATTATAACAATATTAGGCGGGAACTGAAGAACACCGATTGGGGGCGGATGTTTGAGGGCAAATCAACATCTGACATGTGGGAGGCTTTCAAGTGGCAGTTGAAAGGAATTCAGGACCGGCATGTTCCTGTGAGGAAGAAGGATAAAGACGGCAATTTTCGGGAACCTTGGATGACGAGACATATTGTAGGCCTCGTCAAAAAGAAAAAGGAGGCATTTGTCAGGGCTAAAAGGCTGGGAACAGACGAAGCCTGCGTGGAATATAAGGAAAGTAGGAAGGAACTTAAGCAAGGAGTCAGGAGGGCTAGAAGGGGGTCACGAAAATTCATTGGCAAATAGGGTTAAGGAAAATCCCAAGGCTTTTTACACGTACATAAAAAGCAAAAGGGTAGCCAGGGAAAGGGTTGGCCCACTGAAGGATAGGCAAGGGAATCTATGTGTGGAGCCAGAGGAAATGGGCGAGGTATTAAATGAATACTTTGCATCAGTATTCACCAAAGAGAAGAAATTGGTAGATGTTGAGTCTGGAGAAGGGTGTGTAGATAGCCTGGGTCACATTGAGATCCAAAAAGAAGAGGTGTTGGGTGTCTTAAAAAATATTAAGGTAGATAAGTCCTCAGGGCCTGATGGGATCTACCACAGAATACTGAAGGAGGCTCGAGAGGACATTGCTGAGGCCTTGACAGAAATCTTTGGATCATCGCTGTCTTCAGGGGATGTCCCGGAGGACTGAAGCATAGCCAATGTTGTTCCTCTGTTTAAGAAGGGTAGCAAGGATAATCCCGGGAACTACAGGCCGGTGAGCCTTACTTCAGTGGTAGGGAAATTACTGGAGAGAATTCTTCGAGACAGGATCTACTCCCATTTGGAAGCAAATGGACCTATTAGTGAGAGGCAGCACGGTTTTGTGAAGGGGGGGGGTCGTGTCTCACTAACGTGATAAAGTTTTTCGAAGAGGTCACTAAGATGATTGATGCAGGTAGGGCAGTGGATGTTGTCTATATGGACTTCAGTAAGGCCTTTGACAATGTCCCTCATGGTGGACTAGTACAAAAGGTGAAGTCACACGGGATCAGGGGTGAGCTGGCAAGGTGGATACAGAACTGGTTGGGCCATAGAAGGCAGAGAGAAGCAATGGAAGGATGCTTTTCTAATTGGAGGGCTGTGACCAGTGGTGTTCCACAGGGATCAGTGCTGGGACCTTTGCTGTTTGTAGTATATATAAATGATTTGGAGGAAAATGTAACTGGTCTGATTAGTAAGTTTGCAGACGACACAAAGTTTGGTGGAATTGCGGATAGCGACGAGGACTGTCGGAGGATACAGCAGGATTTAGATTGTTTGGAGACTTGGGCGGAGAGATGGCAGATGGAGTTTAATCCGGACAAATGTGAGGTAATGCATTTTGGATGGTCTAATGCAGGTAGGGAATATACGGTGAATGGTAGAACCCTCAAGAGTATTGAAAGTCAAAGAGATCTAGGAGTACAGGTCCACAGGTCATTGAAAGGGGCAACACAGGTGGAGAAGGTATTCAAGAAGGCATACGGCATGCTTGCCTTCATTGGCCGGGGCATTGATTATAAGAATTGGCAAGTCATGTTGCAGCTGTATAGAACCTTAGTTAGGCCACACTTGGAGTATAGTGTTCAATTCTGGTGGCCACACTACCAGAAGGATGTGGAGGCTTTAGAGAGGGTGCAGAAGAGATTTACCAGAATGTTGCCTGGTATGGAGGGCATTAGCTATGCGGGGCGGTTGAATAAACTCGGTTTGTTCGCACTGGAACGAAGGAGGTTGAGGGGAGACCTGATAGAGGTATACAAAATTATGAGGGGCATAGACAGAGTGGATAGTCAGAGGCTTTTCCGCAGGGTAGAGGGGTCAATTACTAGGGGGCATAGGTTTAAGGTGAGAGGGGCAAGGTTTAGAGTAGATGTACGGGGCAAGTTTTTTACGCAGAGGGTAGTGGGTGCCTGAAACTCGCTACCGGAGGAGGTGGTGGAAGTAGGGACGATAGTGACATTTAAGGGGCATCTTGACAAATACATGAATAGGATGGGAATAGAGGGATACGGACCCAGGAAGTGTAGACGATTGTAGTTTAGTCGGGAAGCATGGTCGGCACGGGCTTGGAGGGCCGAAGGGCCTGTTCCTGTGCTGTACATTTCTTTGTTCTTTGTTGTTCTTTATCTTTTCCTACCTGAGAAACTCTGCCAGGTCCCTCACCCACACCCCCGGGTCCGTGACCCTCCATTCCAATAAGATCCGTCTCCCAGCTACCAGGGGGGCAAGGGCCAAGACATCGCCCACTCTCTCCTCCTGGACACGCGCGTCTTCTAACACTTCAAATATCGCAAGTTCTGGATTCGGGACCACCTTCACCTTCAGGACCTCCGACATAACGGCGGCAAACCCCTGCTAGAACCCCTGAAGCTTCGGACAAGCCCAACACATTTAGACAAGATTTGCGGGCCCATCCGCGCAATGTCCACCCCTATCTTCCACCCCTTCACAAAACATTCTCATCCTGGCCACCGTCATGTGCGCCCTATTGACAAACATAAACTGAATAAGGCTAAGGCTGGCGCACCCCGAGTATGTATTCACCCCCCCCCCCCCCCGCGCCCCCCCCAACCCCCCCCCCCCCCACCCCCCACCCAACTCCAAGCCTCCTCCGCCAGCTTCCCCAACTCTTCCACTTACGTTTCATTACCCCCACTGGGGCTCCCTCCCAATCCATCAACTCCTTATATATTTCCGGCACGTTACCTTCACCTACCCTTGTTTGTGACGCCATATTGCCCTGTAGCCCCTGGGGCAGCAGATGGGGAAGGACGGCGCTTGCTTCTTAACAAAATCCCTCACCTGTAAATACTGGAACCAATTCCTGGCGGGCAACTGAAATTCCTCCACCAAACCCTCCAAGCTCGATAAGATGCATACAATGAAAAGATTCCCAAACCGCTCAATCCCCGTCCGTTACCACCTCGACCTCGCCCAGGTGCAGACCGCCCACTCCCCTCCGGAGCAAACCTATAGGTCCCTCAGATCTGTGCACATACCGACGCCCCCTCCAGCATCAGATGACCGCACACACTCAGGGTCGTAAACACGACCAGGCCTGTGGAGTACCTGGCCGGCGAGAACAGTGCCCCAAAGGCGAGCCCATAAAAGAGGCGGCCTCTATCCACTTCCAAATCGACTCTTCCCCCACTACCCACTTCCGAACCATGGCTATATTCGCAGCCCAATGATAATTTATTACATTTGGAAGAGATAACTCACCACCGCCCCCCTCCGGCCGACACTACTCCCGCAGCACCATCTTCACCGCGGGGCTTTACCCGCCCAAACAAACACCGAAATCAGTGCATTCACCCTCCTGAAAAAAGCCTGAGGATTGAAGATCGGAAGATCCTGAAATACAAATAAGAACCTCGGTAGAACCATCATCTGTACCTACAGCAGCGGTCCCGCCAGCGACAGCGGGAGCACATTCCATCTTACAAAATCCACAATCATTTGCTCCACCAGTAGAGCCAGATTGAGCTTGTGCAGCTGGCCCCACCCCCTCGCCACCCCAATACGCAGATAACGAAACCTCGCCCCCACCAATCTAAGCGGCAACTCCCCCAGCCACTTCTCCTGCCCCCTCGCTGGAATTCCAAAATCCTGGCTCTTCCCCATATTCAATATATATCCTGAGCACCGGCCGAATTCCTCCAATATACCTATAATCCCCCCCCCCCCCCCCCAATACCTTCCAAAGTGTTTGACATGTAGAGCAGCAAATCGCCCGCGTACAACGAGACCTAATGCTCCACGCCCCACACCCTCCCCCTGCACTGTCCCCTGCCAGTCCATTGACGCTCTAAGCGCCATTTCCGATTGCTCTGCAGCCAAGGCAAATAGTAGAGGGTAGAGTGAGCATCCCTCCCTCGTATCCCGATTCAGCCTGAAATATGCCAAACTCTCCTGGTTTGTTCGGACACTGCCTGCTGCCCCCCGGTACAACAGCCAGACCCAGTCCATAAACCACTGCCCAAACCCAAAGCGCCCCAACTCATCCCACAAATTATCCCACTCCACCCGATCGAAGACCTTCACTGAATCCATGTCGACAACCAGTTCCACACTTCCTCCATCTGGAGTCATCATTATATCATTCAGCAGGCGCCTGATGTAGGCCGACAAATGCCTTTCCGTAATAAACCACGTCTGGTCCTCCCGAATCACCCCTGGCACACAGTCCTCAATCCTTGAGGGAAAAATCTTGGCCAGCAACTTATCATCCACATTTAATAGCGAAATTGGCCTGTCGGACCCATACTGCTCCGGATCCTTATCCCTCTTTAAAATTACGGAGATCGCGGACGGTGATAACGTCGGGGGATCAACTCCTGCTCACTCGCCTCATTAATCACCCTGACCAGCAGGGGCTCCAAATCATCCATTTTATAAAATTCCACCGAGAACCAATCCGGGCCCTGGGCCTTTCCTGCCCGCATCGGCCCAATACCCTCAACCACCACCAGCACCAACTCCACAAGCCCAATGAGGGCTCACAATCCCTCCACCAGGTCCTCCTCCACGCTAGAGAACTCCATTACCTCTAAAAAACGCCTCATTCCCTCTACCCCGACCGGGGGTCCTAACTCATACAATCGCTTGAAAAATCCTCAAACACCCCATGCATCCCAGCCGAGTTCAGGATCATTGGATTGGATTGGATTGGATTTGTTTATTGTCACATGTACCGATGTACAGTGAAAAGTATATTTCTGCGAGCAGCTCAACATATCATTAAGTACACGAGAAGAAAATTCCACGTGCCACGTGCCACGTGATAATGAGATGAGGACTAGGGAGAGAGAGCAATTAAACACGTGGCTACAGGGATAGTGCAGGCGGGAGGGATTCCGATTTCTGGATAACTGGGGTTCTTTCTGGGGAAGGTGGGACCTCTACAGACAGGATGGCCTACATCTGAACCTGAGGGGCACAAATATCCTGGGGGGGGGGGGGGGAGATTTGTTAGTGCTCTTTGGGGGGGCGGGGGGTTAAACTAATGCAGCAGGGGCATGGGAACCTGGATTGTAGTTTTAGGGTACGGGAGAATGAGAGTGTAGAGGTCAGGAGCACAGATTTGATGTCGCCGGAGGGGGCCAGTGTTCAGGTAGGTGGTTTGAAGTGTGTCTACTTCAATGCCAGGAGTATACGAAATAAGGTAGGGGAACTGGCAGCATGGGTTGGTACCTGGGACTTCGATGTTGTGGCCATTTCGGAGACTTGGATAGAGCAGGGACAGGAATGGATGTTGCAGGTTCCGTGGTTTAGGTGTTTTAGTAAGCTCAGAGAAGGAGGCAAAAGAGGGGGAGGTGTGGCGCTGCGAGTCAAGAGCCGTATTACGGTGGCGGAGAGGATGCTAGAAGGGGCTCATCTTCCGAGGTAGTATGGGCTGAGGTTAGGAACAGGAAAGGAGAGGTCGCACTGTTGGGAGTTTTCTATAGGCCTCCAAATAGTTCTAGGGATGTAGAGGAAAGGATGGCGACGATGATCCTGGATAAGAGCGAAAGTAACAGGGTAGTTATTATGGGAGACTTTAACTTTCCAAATATTGACTGGAAAGGATATAGTTCGAGTACATTAGATGGGTCGTTTTTTGTACAATGTGTGCAGGAGGGTTTCCTGACACAATATGTTGACAGGCCAACAAGAGGCGAGGCCACATTGGATTTGGTTTTGGGTAATGACCCAGGCCAGGTGTTAGATTTGGAGGTAGGTGAGCACTTTGGGGACAGTGACCACAATTCGGTGACGTTTACGTTAGTGATAGAAAGGGATAAACGCACCCCGCAGGGCAAGAGTTATAGCTGGGGGAAGGGCAATTATGATGCCATGACTTGGGAGGGGTAGTTTGGAGAAGTAGGCTGCAAGTGTTGGCCACACTGGATATGTGTAGCTTGTTGAAGGAACAGCTACTGCGTGTTCTTGATAATTACATACCGGTCAGGCAGGGAGGAAGGCGTCGAGCGAGGGAACCGTGGTTTACCAAGGAAGTGGAATCTCTTGTTAAGAGGAAGAAGGAGGCCTATGTGAAGATGGTGTGAAGTTTCGGTTGGGGCGATGGATAGTTACAAAGTAGCGAGGAAGGATCTAAAGAGAGAGCTAAGACGAGCAAGGAGGGGACATGAGAAGTATTTGGCAGGTAGGATCAAGGAAACCCAAAAGCTTTCTACATTTATATCAGGAACAAAAGAATGACTAGGGTAAGAGTAGGGCCAGTCAAGGACAGGAATGGGGAGTTGTGTGTGGAGTCTCAAGAGATAGGCGAGATACTAAATTAATATTTTTCGTCGGTATTCACTCAGGAAAAAGAGAATGTTGTTGAGGAGAATGCTGAGACCCAGGCTATTAGAATAGATGGCATTGAGGTACGTAGGGAAGAGGTGTTGGCAATTCTGGACAGTCTGAAAATAGATAAGTCCCCGGGGCCTGATGGGATTTATCCTAGGATTGTCTGGGAAGCCAGGGAAGAGATTGCTGAGCCTTTGGCTTTGATTTTTATGTCATCACTGGCTACAGGAATAGTGCCAGAGCACTGGAGGATAGCAAATGTGGTCCCTTTGTTCAAGAAGGGGAGTAGAGACAACCCCGGCAACTATAGACCAGTGAGCCTCACGTCTGTTGTGGGTAAAGTCTTGGAGGGGATTATAAGAGACAAGATTTATAATCATCTTGATAGGAATAATATGATCAGGGATAGTCAGCATGCCTTTGTGAAGGGTAGGTCGTGCCTCACAAACCTCATTGAGTTCTTTGAGAAGGTGACTGAACAGGTAGACGAGGGTAGGGCAGTTGATGTGGTATATATGGATTTCAGTAAAGCGTTTGATAAGGTTCCCCACGGTAGGCTATTGCAGAAAATACGGAGGCTGGGGATTGATGGTGATTTAGAGTTGTGGATCAGAAATTGGCTAGCTGAAAGAAGACAGAGGGTGGTGGTTGATGGGAAATGTTCAGAATGGAGTTCAGTTACAAGTGGCGTACCACAAGGATCTGTTCTGGGGCCGTTGCTGTTTGTCATTTTTATAAATGACCTAGAGGAGGGCGCAGAAGGGTGGGTGAGTAAATTTACAGACGACACTTAAGTCGGTCGTGTTGTCGACAGTGCGGAAGGATGTTGCAGGTTACAGAGGGACATAGATAAGCTGCAGAGCTGGGCTGAGAGGTGGAAAATGGAGTTTAATGAAGAGAAGTGTGAGGTGATTCACTTTGGAAGGAATAACAGGAATGCGGAATTTGGCTCATGGTAAAGTTCTTGGAAGTGTGGATGAGCAGAGGGATCTCGGTGTCCATGTACATAGATCCCTGAAAGTTGCCACCCAGGTTGATAGGGTTGTGAAGAAGGTCTATGGTGTGTTGGCCTTTATTGGTAGAGGGATTGAGTTCTGGAGTCATGAGGTCATGTTGCAGCTGTACAAAATTCTGGTACGGCCGCATTTGGAGTATTGCGTACAGTTCTGGTCACCTCATGATAGCAAGGACGTGGAAGCTTTGGAACGGGTGTAGAGGAGATTTACCAGGATGTTGCCTGGTATGGAGGGGAAATATTATGAGGAAAGGCTGATGGACTTGAGCTCGTTTTCGTTAGAGAGAAGAAGGTTAAGAGGAGACTTAATAGAGGCAGACAAAATGATCAGAGGGTTAGATAGGGTGGACAGTGAGAGCCTTCTCCCGCGGATGGAAATGGCTAGCACGAGGGGGCATAGCCTTAAACTGAGGGCTAATAGATATAGAACAGAGGTCAGAGGTAGGTTCGTTACGCAAAGAGTGGTGAGGCCGTGGAATGCCCTACCTGCAATAGTAGTGAACTCGCCAACATTGAGGGCATTAAAAAGTTTATTGGATAAGCATATAGATGATAATGGCATAGTGTAGGTTAGAGTGCTTTTGTTTTTTGACTTCCCATGTTGGTGCAACATCGTGGGCCGAAGGGCCTATACTGCGCTTTATCGTTCTATGTTCTATGTTGTAAAAGGGAATAAAAGAAAATACATAATAGGGCAACACAAGGTATACAATGTAACTCCATAAGCACTGGCATCGGATGAAGCATACAGGGTGTATTGTTAATGAGGTCAGTCCATAAGAGTGTCATTTAGGAGTCTGGTGACAGTGGGGAAGAAGCTGTTTTTGAGTCTGTTTGTGCGTGTTCTCAGACTTCTGTAGCTCTTGCCCGATGGAAGAAGTTGGAAGAGTGAGTAAGCCGGGTGGGAGGGATCTTTGATTATGCTGCCCGCTTTCCCCAGGCAGCGGGAGGTGTAGATGGAGTCAATGGATGGGAGGCAGGTGCCCCCTCCCCCGCGTATCCTTCACTTTTCCGATCTCCTTAGCTGCTTCCGTTTTCTAAAATTGTTGTGCCAACATCCTACTTGCCTTTCCTCCGTATTGACAGACCGCACCTCATCTCTCTTCAATTGCCCTACTGCCTTGCCCATTGGGTATTAGTCCAAACTCCATCTGGAGTTTCTATTGCTCGACAAACAATCCCGCCCCGGGGCCTCCGAAAATCTCCTATCCACCCGCATGATCTCATCCACCAACCTCACCATCTCCGCCCGCCCCATCAGGTCTCTGTGCGCCCGTATAGAGATAACCTCCCCCCCCCCCCCCGCCCACCCAATGCTGCCTCCAGTGTCTCCCAAAGCGTGGCAGCTACAATCTCACTTGCGTCGTTCAGCTCCACATATTGCCGGATAGCAGCCATAACCCGCTCATAAACCTCCTCATCTGCCAACAGCCCCACATTAACCTCCACTGCGGCGCAGCCAACCCCCCCCCCCCCCCCACCCACCCACCCCATCACCCCCGATTCACGTACAAATCTATCCAATGGGCGCATGATCTGCCGAGTACTCCGCAGCAACCAACCCCGCCAACAACGTCTTGTCCAACACAAGATAGTGGATCCGGAAGTACACCTTTTTCACATGGGAGAGAAACGGGAATTCCTTTGCCCTCGGTCGACCGATCCTACTCGGACACCTCCCCCAATACACCCTGCCACGTGCTCCATTAATCCCCTCAGCTCCCTCAGCAACGCCGACACCCTTCCCGACCTGGAGATCGACCTACCCATTTTCGGTCAAAGAACTGTACTAAAATTCTCCCTCCGTATTATCAACCGGTGCGAGTCCAGGTCCTGGGTGTTCTCCAGCAATCGGCTCATAAACTCTACATCGTCCCAGTACGAGGCATAAACATTCACCAACACCACAGGCAACCCATCCAACTTACTGCTCCTCATAACAAACCTCCCCCGGAGTCTGCCACATGTGTCCCAACTTCAAAAGCGAAACGTTGATTATTAAGTTTGCAGACGACACAAAGGTTGGTGGAATTGCAGATAGCGATGAGGACTGTCAGAGGATACAGCAGGATTTAGATTGTTTGGAGACTTGGGCGGAGAGATGACAGGTGGAGTTTAAGCCGGACAAATGTGAAGTAATGCATTTTGGAAGATCTAATGCAGGTAGGGACTATACAGTGAATGGTAGAACCCTCAAGAGTATTGAAAGTACGAGAGATCTAGGAGTACAGGTCCACAGGTCACTGAAAGGGACAACACAGGCGGAGAAGGTAGTCAAGAAGGCATACGGCATGCTTGCCTTCATTGGCCGGGACATTGAGTATAAGAATTGGTAAGTCATGTTGCAAATGTATAGAAGGTTAGTTAGGCCACACTTGGAGTATAATGTTCAATTCTGGTCGCCACACTACCAGAAGGATGTGGCGGCTTTCGAGAGGGTGCAGAAGAGATTTACCAGGATGTTGCCTGGTATGGAGGGCATTAGCTATGAGGAGCGGTTGAATAAACTCGGTTTCTTCTCCCTGGAACGACAGAGGTTGAGGGGCGACCTGATAGAAGTCTACAAAATTATGAGGGGCACAGACAGAGTGGGTAGTTGGAGGCTTTTCCGCAGGGTATAGGGGTCAATTACTAGGGGGCATAGGTTTAAGGTGTGAGGGGCAAGGTTTAGAGTAGATGTACGAGGCAAGTTTTTTAAACAGAGAGTAGTGGGTGCCTGGAACTCGCTACCGGAGGAAGTGGTGGAAGCAGGGACGATAGTGACATGTAAGGGGCATCTTGACAAATACATGAATAGGATGGGAGTAGAAGGATATGAACCCAGGAAGTGAAGAAGATTATAGTTTAGGCGGGCAGCATGGTCGGTACAGGCTCGGAGGGCCGAAGGGCCTGTTCCTGTGCTGTACATTTCTTTGTTCTTTGTTTAATTTTCCGTACCGCCACCCTGCTCGTCTTAGAATTCAATCCTGAGTGCAATAACTGCCCTACCCACCCTTCCCCGAGCCTAGTTTGATCCCCAATGTTCAGTTGTGTTTCCAGTAAGAATGCCACATCCGCGTTTAAAGCTCCTCAAAAGCGCAAACACGTGAGATCTCTTGACCAGCCCATTCAACACTCCCACGTTCCATGTGACCAACCTGATCGGGGGACCAGACCGCCCCCTCGCCCAATAAACCATAGCCCCTACTGGACCAGCCTTCATCCCGCACATCCTCAGGCCCGCCCTCCGATGCCCACCGACATCGACTCCCCTGGTACCACATTTGAAAAGCCCCTGCACTGTCAGCAGTCCCTCCTCGCCCCTCCCCTCCACTCCCCACTGGACTTGCGTGAGCTAGCGCACCCAACTAGCCTGGCAGCCCCCGTCCATGGCGCACAGCATCCTAACCGACATAGATTCCCCTCTCATCCCCCGCATAAACACCATCCTGGTGCAAACAACATCAACATTCAAAGACCGATTGAGAAGAAAACAACCTCAAGCCCCCACAGCAGAACAAAGGACAATGGCAGCCAGAGAGAGAGAAACAAAAAATAGATCTGAGCTCAAACCATTCACCCACGACCCATCCCATTACAACCAACCCCAAACCCCCTCCCGCAAGGACCCTCCGATAGGGGAATCAAAACCCGCTGAAAACATAAAGAAGCAAAAATAAGGGCGGGAAAATATCCCCAAAAGGAAAACGCCAACGGCCCCGGGCAGGGGGAGAGGTAGAACCAAGCTCCCCAAACACCTACTCAAAAGTCAAATGTGCTCCTTCTCCTACTGGGGAATTAACTCTCAAAAACGCCATCCCTTCCTCTGGAGACTCATAATAGTATCCACGACCATTATCGGTCACCCATTGTCGAGCCGGGTGTTGCATCCCGAATTTCACCCAGTTCTTAAAGAGGTCAGCCTTTACTTTGTTAAAGCCTGCTCTCCTCTTGGCCAGCTCCGCATCAAGACTCTTTCCTCTGCTGGGTGATCTTTTCGTTCAAGATGTGCGGCAGCCGCTCCATAAATCTCTGGGATGTTGGGCTGATTCCTTACCCTCCACCATCTTCCTCTGTGTCGAAGGGAAAGGTTCTCGGCCCCAGTGCTCCTTTCGCCTAAAAATACCCCTGGCCCAGGAATCCATTCCCCGGTGGAACGAACTCTTCCTCCCCCACTCATCCACCTTCGCCCATTAAAATAACTACCCGGTAATCGCAGAAAAGCTTATTGGAGAGGTTTGGGGCCTTTTCGGGTTATAGATGGAATGTCGGAAATAGTGAGGTGTTTCCGTTGAATGCTGCGGGCCGGGAGGCAAACCCTGGCTGCCCTGTAGCTTAAGGTGGAAGGGGAGCGGTTTCGGTACCTGAGGATCCAGGTAACGCAGGAGTGGGCCACAATGCAGAGGTGGAACCGCTTTCTTCCCAAAGGTTTGCCTCAATCCACAAACTAATCCCATTGCTCGACACCCTCCCCATAGCCCTGTGTCAATCCCCAAACTACTCCCACTGCCCCGCTCGCACCCCATAGCCCTGTATCAATCCCAAACTAATCCCAGTGCCCCGCTCTCTCCCCATAGCCCTGTATCAATCCCCAAACTAATCCCACTGCCCCACTCTCCCCACAGCGCTGTATCAATCCCAAACTAATCCCCCTGCCCCACTCTCTCCCCATAGCCCTGTATCAATCCCCAAACTAATCCCACTGCCCCACTCTCTCCCCATTGCCCTGTATCAATCCCCAAACTAATCTCACTGCCCCAGACTGTCCCCATAGCCCTGTGTCAATCCCCAAACTAATCCCACTGCCCAATTCTCTCCCCATAGCCCTGTATCAATCCCCAAACTAATCCCACTGTCCCGCTCTCTCCCCAAGCCCTGTGTCAATCTCCAAACTAATCCCACTGTTCCGCTCTCTCCCCATAACCCTGTGTCAATCCCCAAACTATTCATACTGTCCCGCTCTCCCCCCATTGCCCTGTATCAATTCCCAAACTAATCTCACTGCCCCACTCTCTCCCCATAGCCCTGTGTCAATCCCCGAACTAATCCCACTGCCCCATTCTCTCTCCATTGCCCTATATAAATCCCAAACTAATCCCACTGTCCCGCTCTCCCCATAGCCCTGTATCAATCCCCAAACTAATCCCACTGCCCCACTCTCTCCCCATAGCCCTGTATTAATCCACAAACTGATCACACTGCCCCACTCTCCCCCCATTGTCCTGTATCAATCTCCAGACGAATCCCACTGTCCCCCTCTCCACCATAGCCCTGCATCAATCTCCAAACTTATCCCACTGCCACACTCTCTCCCCAGAGCCCTGTGTCATGCACAAACGAATCCCAATCCCCCAGCCTCTCCCTGTAGCCCCGGATCGTTCCACAAACTGATCCCACTTCCCCAGCCTCTTCCTGTTGTCCTGAATCATTCCACAAATAGATCCCACTGCCCCAGCCTCTCCCTATTGTCCGGGATAATTCCACAACAGATCACACTGCCCCGGCCTCTCTCTATGGTCCTGGATCATTCAACAAACTGATCTCACTGCCCCAGCCTCTCTCTATTGTCCTGGATAATTCCACAAACAGATCACACTGCCCCGGCCTCTCTCTATGGTCCTGGATCATTCAACAAACAAATCCCACTGCCCCATTCTCTCCCCATAGCCCTGTATCAATCCCAAAACTAATCCCACTGTCCCGCGCTCTCCCCAAGCCCTGTGTCAATCTCCAAACTAATCCCACTGTCCCGCTCTCTCCCCATAACCCTGTGTCAATCCCCAAACTATTCCTACTGTCCCGCTCTCTCTCCATTGCCCTATATAAATCCCAAACTAATCCCACTGTCCCGCTCTCCCCATAGCCCTGTATCAATCCCCAAACTAATCCCACTGCCCCACTCTCTCCCCATAGCCCTGTATTAATCCACAAACTGATCACACTGCCCCACTCTCCCCCCATTGTCCTGTATCAATCTCCAGACGAATCCCTCTGTCCCACTCTCCACCATAGCCCTGCATCAATCTCCAAACTTATCCCACTGCCACACTCTGTCCCCAGAGCCCTGTGTCAATGCACAAACGAATCCCAATCCCCCAGCCTCTCCCTGTAGCCCTGGATCGTTCCACAAACTGATCGCACTTCCCCAGCCTCTTCCTGTTGTCCTGAATCATTCCACAAATAGATCCCACTGCCCCAGCCTCTCCCTATTGTCCGGGATAATTCCACAACGGATCACACTGTCCCGGCCTCTCTCTATGGTCCTGGACCATTCAACAAACTGATCTCACTGCCCCAGCCTCTCTCTATTGTCCTGGATAATTCCACAAACAGATCACACTGCCCCGGCCTCTCTCTATGGTCCTGGATCATTCAACAAACATATCTCACTGCCCCAGCCTCTCTCTATTGTCCTGGATAAATCCACAAACAGATCCCCCTGCCCTAGCCTCACCCTATTGTCCTGGATGATTCCACAACAGATCCCACTGGCCCAGCCTCTCCCTGTTGTCCTGGGTCATTCCACAAACAGATCCCACTGCCCCAGCCTCTGTCTATGGACCTGGATCATTCACAAACAGATCCCACTGCCCCAGCCTCTCTCTGTTGTCCTGGATGATTCCACAACAAATCCCACTGCCCCAGCCTCTCCCTATTGTCCTGGATCATTCGACAAATAGATTGGACCTCAAAGGTAGTGATGTCAGGATAACTCCCGGTGCCACGTGCTAGTCAGAGTAGAAATGACAGGATATATGTGGTGAATTCGTGGCTGAAGAGATGGCGTCATGAGGAGTGTTCCGGATTCCTGGCGAATTGGGACAGGTTCTGGTGGAGGTGGGACATGTATACACCGGACCGGTTAAACATAGGCAGGCCCGGATTTGATGTCTGGTGAGTGGGGGGGGGGGGGGGGCGGGGAGGGGCGGGGGGGGGGGTATTTCCGAGACCGGTTGGGGATGGTTCAACTAATATGCCAGAGGATGGAATTCTACGCAAGGAGACAGAGAACGAAGGAGCAAGGGCAAAAGCAAAAGGTAGAAAAGTGAATCAGAAAAGTGATAGTTGGAGAAACCAAGGCCAAAATTCAAACAGGGCAGTGGAGAAAAATATTGGGAGCAAGAAAAACATTGTGAAAAAGACCAACTTTGAAGCTCTGTGCCTTAATGCACGTAGCATTTGCAATAAAGTGGATGAAGAATCGTGCAGAACTATATCAATGCGCATGATATAATTGGGACTACGGAGATATGGCTGCAGGGTGAACACGGATGGGAACTGAATGTCCCAGGGTTCTCAGTATTTAGGAAGAACAGGTATAAAAGAAAAGGATCTGGCGTGGCACTGCAGGTTAAAGAGGAAATTAACACAATAGTGAGAAAGGATATAGCTGTCAATGTGGAATCTGTATGAGCTGAGACATACCAAGGGACAAAAAACATTAGGGGTTGTCATATATAGTTGATTCGGTGACTAGTGTGCTGAATCATAATAAAGGGAACTATGAGGATATGAGCCTTGAGTCGGCCTTGATGGATTGGGGAGAGTCACGTTAAAGGATGACAGTGGATAGGCAATGGCAAACATTCAAGAAACGCATGGCGGAACTACAGCAACTGTTCATTCCTGTCTAGCACAAAAGGAAAGGGGGTAAGAGGGCCAATCCATGCCTTACAAAGGAAATTAGAAATAGCATACGATACAAGGAAGAATCATACAGATCGGCCAAGTAAAATAATAGGGCTGAGGATTAGAATTCAGCAAAAAAGGACGAAGAGATTGATGAAGAAGGGGAAAGTACAATACCAAAGGAAGCTAGAAGAGAACATAAAGACTGGCGCTTAAGGTGTCGACATATATGTGAAGAGAAAGAGATTGGTCAAATGAAATGTAGGCCCACTACAGACAGAAACAGGGGATTGCATAATAAGGGACAAAGAAATGGCTCAGCAATTGAATACATAATTTGGTTCTATATTCACAAATGAGGACACAAATCATTTCCCCGAAATGTTGGAGAATGAAAGGTTTAGTAAGAGGAAGAACTGAGGGAGATAAACATTAGTAGAGAAATGGTGCTGGGAAAACTGATGGAATTGAAGGCGGATAAATCCCCAGGACCTGAGAATCTGCATCTCGGAGTGCTTAAAGAGGTGGCTGTTGAAATAGTGGATGCATTGGTGGTCATCTTGCGGGATTCCATAAACTCTGGAACTGTCCTGCAGATTGGAGGGTAGCTCACGTCCCTCCCATATTCAAAATGGGAGGTAGAGAGAAAGCTGGGAATTATAGACCAGTCAGCCTAAGATCGGTAGTGGAGAAAATGCTTGAATCCATTATCAAGGGCTTAATAGCGGAATATTAAGAAAACAGTGTCAGGATCAGTGAGACTCAGCATGGAGTTATGAAGGGAAAGTCATGCTTGATTAATCTGTTATAATTTTTGAAGAGGTAACCAGTACAGTTGACAAGGGGACGCCAGTCGATGTGATATATTTGGACTTGCAGAAGGCGTTTGACAATGTCCCGCATGAGAGATTATTGTGCAAAATTAAATCGCATGGGATTGGAGGAAATGTATTGAGGTAGATAGAAAACTGATTGGCAGAGATGAAACAAAGACTAGGGGTTGATAGGTCCTTTTCATGTTGGCAGACAATAACCAGTGGGATATCACAGGGATCGCTGCTGGGACCCCAGCTATTCACAAATTATTTGGATGAGGGAACAAAATGAAACACCTCAAAGTTTGCAGAGGATACCAAATTAGGTGGGAGGGTGAATTGTGACGAGGATGCAGGGATCCTACAGCAAGATCTGGAGGTTGGGCGAGTGGACAAACTAATGGCAGATGCAGTATAATTTGGATAAGTGTGAGGTTATTCATTTTGGAAGTAAAAACAGAAAGGCAGATTACTACCTGAATGGTTGGGGGAGGGGAGTGTGCAGTGGGGCCTGGGTGTTCCTGCGCACCATTCGCTGAAGGCAAGTATGCTTGTGCAGCAGGCGTTAAAGAAGGCTCATGGTGGGCAGCAGGGTGGCGCAGTGGTAGCACTGCAGTCTCACGGCGCCGAGGTCCCAGGTTCGATCCTGGCTCTGGGTCGCTGTCCGTGTGGAGTTTGCACAGACTCCCCGTGTTTGCGTGGATTTCGCCCCCACAACCCAAAGATGTGCAAGGTAGGTGGATTGAACACAACAAATTGCACCTTACCTGGAAAAATGAATTGGGTACTCCAAATTTTTAAAAAAGAAGGCGAATGGTATGTTGGCCTTCATTGCGAGAGGTTTCGAATACAGAAGCAGGGATGTGTTGCTGCAATTGTACAGGGCCTTGGTGAGGCCACACTTGGAGTATTGTATACCGTTTTGGTCTCTTTCTCTGAGGAAGGATGCTTTTGCTCTCGAGGGAGTGCAGCGAAGGTTTTCCAGTTTAATTCCAGGGATTGCGGGATTGTCATGTGAGGAGAATTTGACTAGGTTGGGATTGTTCTCGCTGGATTTCAGAAGAATGAGGGGGGGATCTCATAGATACTGATAAAATCTAACAGGACTAGACAGGGTAGATGCAGCGAAGATGTTACCAATGGTGTGTGTCCAGAACCAGGGGTCACAGCCTGAGGATGCAGGGTAAACCATTTCGGACAGAGATAAGGAGACATTTCTTCACACAAAGAGCGGTGAGCCTGTGGAATTCATTACTTTGAATGTATTCAAGAGGCGGCTGGATGTAGCACTTAGGGAGAATGGGAGAAAAGGCGATGGGGAGATGGAGGATTAGGCTATTGAGTTGGATGATCAGCCTGATCGTGATGAATGGCGCAGCAGGCTCGAAGGGCCAAAAGTTATCTTCCTGCTCCTATCTTCTATGTATTCTATATGTATCTAAACATCCCGTCTGTACCTGCACCCTGCTTCCCCAAACACCATTCACTCTCTCCTATTTCCGTCCACCTCCAACTGCTTAAATCCTTCTGTTCCGTCTATTCCCAACTCCATAGTCCACTGTCATCCAGAGACTCCCCAGCGCAATCTATCCAATCAGTCCTAGCATGGTCCTGTACAAAACCCCTCGCCGTCTTGGCATTCTGTTGTCACACCCCTTTCTCCCTGCTACCTTCACACTGCACACCAATATCGTCGGTTATCCTCCAGACCTATCCACACCCTCTGTCTCATATCTTCAAGTAATCTATTAGCCCCTCCAAATAATCAGCCATCCTGTCCACAAAACACTTGACCAAAGCTTTCCACTCCTAATATCACTCCCCTGTCCACACCCACACTTGCACATTCTCCAGACAACAATGACTTAATCCGTTCCCTTACGGCTACCAAATCTTTGAAACGCGGATATACGCAATTATAGCCACGCCGTTTCATTGCCTTCATTATCCACTTTTCCACCTCTTCTGCCTACTCAATAACCACCTCCACACCTCCGCTGTCATTCCTCCACTCATCATGCAACATCCATCTCATTTTCTTTCCTTTACCGGACCATTTTCAAGGAACCCGCAGCTTAGCCTACTCCCAATGACGTATCTCTCCAGCAATTACTATTCGATATTGACCACCGCCGATCCACTTCAACATATTGTTGCCCTCCCCCAGAAGCTATTACAATGAGGGTCTGCAGCGTTAACCACGTGGGAGTTCAGCACCCTCCCCCATTTCATCTCCATCACGTGTTCATCCTGCAGCACAATGCAACTGATGATTCTCTTCTCTGCGGCAATGTTTCAATTCCATCGCTACTACCCGTCCGGCTTCTGGCATCTCGAACCATATTCTAAATCAGCCCACATAGACTGAGCATGTCAGTTTGAACTGCTCCTCTGAACTGCCTCATTCGCTGTTTCTTTCTGTTATTCGAATAATACCTTGACTTCAAATATAATGACCATTGTTGCAGATCGACCAAAAATATATTTGAAGTGTAAGCATGTTCTCAGGACAATCAATACAGGGGCTGGATTCTCTAATCCCACGGCCGTGTCCACCCATCGTAAACGCCATCGCACTTTACGTGAAGGGGTCGCTCCCACGTCTAATTCTGGCCCCAACAAGGCATTGGAGCGGTTCGCACTGCTCCAGCTGCAGATCCCGGCGCGAACTGGGGCTGGTTTAGCACACTGGGCTAAATCGCTGATTTTGAAAGCAGACCAAGGAAAGGCCAGGAGAACGGTTCGATTTCCGTACCAGCCTCACGAACAGGCGCCGGAATGTGGCGACTAGGGGCTTTTCACAGTAACTTCATTGAAGCCGACTCATGACAATAAACGATTTTCATTTCATTTCATTTCATTTTCATTTCATTTTCGAACTGGGCACCGCAGGA
This sequence comes from Scyliorhinus torazame, assembly GCF_047496885.1. Taxonomy (NCBI): domain Eukaryota; kingdom Metazoa; phylum Chordata; class Chondrichthyes; order Carcharhiniformes; family Scyliorhinidae; genus Scyliorhinus; species Scyliorhinus torazame. Next base: position 137,389,438 of record NC_092726.1, on the reverse strand, counting down.
TCCGCCCATGCGCAGTTGCGCCGGCACCAACGAGGACATGCACAGTGGCGCCAGTGCCAAATAGTGCACGCGCAGAGGCCTCCTTCAACGCGTCGGCCGCGATGCAACTTGGCACAGGGACAGGGGCCGGCGCGCAGGAAAGGAGGCCCCCAGCCCCCTATGACACAGACACAAACAACAGTAGCATGATAGGGAATCTTGCAGTTTCAAGGACGATTTTTATCATAGAATTTACAGTGCAGAAGGAGGCCATTCGGCCCATCGAGTCTGCACCGGGTCTTGGAAAGAGCACCCAACCCAAGGTCAACACCTCCACCCTATCCCCATAACCCAACCCAACACTAAGGGAAATTTTGGACACTGAGGGCAATTTATCGTGGCCAATCCACCTAACCTGCACATCTTTGGACTGTGGGAGGAAACCGGAGCACCCGGAGGAAACCCACGCACACACGGCGAGGATGTGAAGACTCCGCACAGACAGTGACTTATTCAGTTTATGTTTGTCAATAGGGCGCACATGGCGGTGGCCAGGATGAGCAAGTTTTTTGAAGGGATGGAAGATAGGGGTGGACATTGTGCAGTAGGTGTAGGTAATGTGCTGGAAATATATAAGGAGTTGATGGATTGGGAGGGAGCCCCAGTGGGGGTAGTGAAGAGTTATATATTTCCACATCAAACACGAAAAGAACACAGCAAGCCAACAGGGCGGCAAATAACCAAGTTAACTAAATATCTGAAGCCAACTTGAGACAGTAAGCGATTATTATTAATAATCACCCGCCCCCGCCCCCACCCCCCCCACTGCTGACATCTTAACTGTTCTCAAAGAAGTTAATGAACGGCTGCCATCTGCGGCTGAACTCCTCCACAGGCCCTCTCAAGGCAGAGCAGACAGGGAGAAGTTGCTGAACACAGCGGGTCTGGGGGCCTGAAGTGCATATGTTTTAATGCAAGAAGTATTACGGGTAAGGCAGATGAACTTAGAGCTTGGATTAGTACTTGGAACGATGATGTTGTTGCCATTACAGAGACCTGGTTGAGGGAAGGGCAGGATTGGCAGCTAAACGTTCCAGGATTTAGATGTTTCAGGCGGGATAGAGGGGGATGTAAAAGGGGAGGCGGAGTGGCGCTACTGGTTCGGGAGAATATCACAGCTGTACTGCGAGAGGACACCTCAGAGGGCAGTGAGGCTATATGGGTAGAGATCAGAAATAAGAAGGGTGCAGTCACAATGTTGGGGGTTTGCTACAGGCCTCCCAACAGCCAGCGGGAGATAGAGGAGCAGATAGGTACACAGATTTTGGAAAAGAGTAAAAACAACAGGGTTGTGGTGATGGGAGACTTCAACTTCCCCAATATTGACTGGGACTCACTGAGTGCCAGGGGCTTAGACGGGGCGGAGTTTGTAAGGAGCATCCAGGAGGGCTTCTTAAAACAATATGTAGACAGTCTAACTAGGGAAGGGGCGGTACTGGACCTGGTATTGGGGAATGAGCCCGGCCAGGTGGTAGATGTTTCAGTAGGGGAGCATTTCGGTAACAGTGACCACAATTCAGTAAGTTTTAAAGTACTGGTGGACAATGATAAGAGTGGTCCTTGGATGAATGTGCTGAATTGGGGGAAGGCTAATTATAACAATATTAGGCGGGAACTGAAGAACACCGATTGGGGGCGGATTTTTGAGGGCAAATCAACATCTGACATGTGGGAGGCTTTCAAGTGGCAGTTGAAAGGAATTCAGGACCGGCATGTTCCTGTGAGGAAGAAGGATAAAGACGGCAATTTTCGGGAACCTTGGATGACGAGAGATATTGTAGGCCTCGTCAAAAAGAAAAAGGAGGCATTTGTCAGGGCTAAAAGGCTGGGAACAGACGAAGCCTGCGTGGAATATAAGGAAAGTAGGAAGGAACTTAAGCAAGGAGTCAGGAGGGCTAGAAGGGGGTCACGAAAATTTATTGGCAAATAGGGTTAAGGAAAATCCCAAGGCTTTTTACACGTACATAAAAAGCAAAAGTGTAGCCAGGGAAAGGGTTGGCCCACTGAAGGATAGGCAAGGGAATCTATGTGTGGAGCCAGAGGAAATGGGCGAGGTATTAAATGAATACTTTGCATCAGTATTCACCAAAGAGAAGAAATTGGTAGATGTTGAGTCTGGAGAAGGGTGTGCAGATAGCCTGGGTCACATTGAGATCCAAAAAGAAGAGGTGTTGGGTGTCTTAAAAAATATTAAGGTAGATAAGTCCTCAGGGCCTGATGGGATCTACCCCAGAATACTGAAGGAGGCTCGAGAGGACATTGCTGAGGCCTTGACAGAAATCTTTGGATCCTCGCTGTCTTCAGGGGATGTCCCGGAGGACTGGAGAATAGCCAATGTTGTTCCTCTGTTTAAGAAGGGTAGCAAGGATAATCCCGGGAACTACAGGCCGGTGAGCCTTACTTCAGTGGTCGGGAAATTACTGGAGAGAATTCTTCGAGACAGGATCTACTCCCATTTGGAAGCAAATGGACCTATTAGTGAGAGGCAGCACGGTTTTGTAAAGGGGGGGTCGTGTCTCACTAACGTGATAGAGTTTTTCGAAGAGGTCACTAAGATGATTGATGCAGGTAGGGCAGTGGATGTTGTCTATATGGACTTCAGTAAGGCCTTTGACAATGTCCCTCATGGTGGACTAGTACAAAAGGTGAAGTCACACGGGATCAGGGGTGAGCTGGCAAGGTGGATACAGAACTGGCTGGGCCATAGAAGGCAGAGAGAAGCAATGGAAGGATGCTTTTTTAATTGGAGGGCTGTGACCAGTGGTGTTCCACAGGGATCAGTGCTGGGACCTTTGCTCTTTGTAGTATATATAAATGATTTGGAGGAAAATGTAACTGGTCTGATTAGTAAGTTTGCAGACGACACAAAGTTTGGTGGAATTGCGGATAGCGACGAGGACTGTCGGAGGATACAGCAGGATTTAGATTGTTTGGAGACTTGGGCGGAGAGATGGCAGATGGAGTTTAATCCGGACAAATGTGAGGTAATGCATTTTGGAAGGTCTAATGCAGGTAGGGAATATACGGTGAATGGTAGAACCCTCAAGAGTATTGAAAGTCAAAGAGATCTAGGAGTACAGGTCCACAGGTCATTGAAAGGGGCAACACAGGTGGAGAAGGTATTCAAGAAGGCATACGGCATGCTTGCCTTCATTGGCCGGGGCATTGATTATAAGAATTGGCAAGTCATGTTGCAGCTGTATAGAACCTTAGTTAGGCCACACTTGGAGTATAGTGTTCAATTCTGGTGGCCACACTACCAGAAGGATGTGGAGGCTTTAGAGAGGGTGCAGAAGAGATTTACCAGAATGTTGCCTGGTATGGAGGGCATTAGCTATGCGGGGCGGTTGAATAAACTCGGTTTGTTCGCACTGGAACGAAGGAGGTTGAGGGGAGACCTGATAGAGGTATACAAAATTATGAGGGGCATAGACAGAGTGGATAGTCAGAGGCTTTTCCGCAGGGTAGAGGGGTCAATTACTAGGGGGCATAGGTTTAAGGTGAGAGGGGCAAGGTTTAGAGTAGATGTACGGGGCAAGTTTTTTACGCAGAGGGTAGTGGGTGCCTGAAACTCGCTACCGGAGGAGGTGGTGGAAGTAGGGACGATAGTGACATTTAAGGGGCATCTTGACAAATACATGAATAGGATGGGAATAGAGGGATACGGACCCAGGAAGTGTAGACGATTGTAGTTTAGTCGGGCAGCATGGTCGGCACGGGCTTGGAGGGCCGAAGGGCCTGTTCCTGTGCTGTACATTTCTTTGTTCTTTGTTGTTCTTTATCTTTTCCTACCTGAGAAACTCTGCCAGGTCCCTCACCCACACCCCCGGGTCCGTGACCCTCCATTCCAATAAGATCCGTCTCCCAGCTACCAGGGAGGCAAGGGCCAAGACATCGCCCACTCTCTCCTCCTGGACACGCGCGTCTTCTAACACTTCAAATATCGCAAGTTCTGGATTCGGGACCACCTTCACCTTCAGGACCTCCGACATAACGGCGGCAAACCCCTGCTAGAACCCCTGAAGCTTCGGACAAGCCCAACACATATAGACAAGATTTGCGGGCCCATCCGCGCAATGTCCACCCCTATCTTCCACCCCTTCACAAAACATTCTCATCCTGGCCACCGTCATGTGCGCCCTATTGACAAACATAAACTGAATAAGGCTAAGGCTGGCGCACCCCGAGTATGTATTCACCCCCCCCCCCCGCGCCCCCCCCAACCCCCCCCCCCCACCCCCCACCCAACTCCAAGCCTCCTCCGCCAGCTTCCCCAACTCTTCCACTTACGTTTCATTACCCCCACTGGGGCTCCCTCCCAATCCATCAACTCCTTATATATTTCCGGCACGTTACCTTCACCTACCCTTGTTTGTGACGCCATATTGCCCTGTAGCCCCTGGGGCAGCAGATGGGGAAGGACGGCGCTTGCTTCTTAACAAAATCCCTCACCTGTAAATACTGGAACCAATTCCTGGCGGGCAACTGAAATTCCTCCACCAAACCCTCCAAGCTCGATAAGATGCATACAATGAAAAGATTCCCAAACCGCTCAATCCCCGTCCGTTACCACCTCGACCTCGCCCAGGTGCAGACCGCCCCCTCCCCTCCGGAGCAAACCTATAGGTCCCTCAGATCTGTGCACATACCGACGCCCCCTCCAGCATCAGATGACCGCACACACTCAGGGTCGTAAACACGACCAGGCCTGTGGAGTACCTGGCCGGCGAGAACAGTGCCCCAAAGGCGAGCCGATAAAAGAGGCGGCCTCTATCCACTTCCAAATCGACTCTTCCCCCACTACCCACTTCCGAACCATGGCTATATTCGCAGCCCAATGATAATTTATTACATTTGGAAGAGATAACTCACCACCGCCCCCCTCCGGCCGACACTACTCCCGCAGCACCATCTTCACCGCGGGGCTTTACCCGCCCAAACAAACACCGAAATCAGTGCATTCACCCTCCTGAAAAAAGCCTGAGGATTGAAGATCGGAAGATCCTGAAATACAAATAAGAACCTCGGTAGAACCATCATCTGTACCTACAGCAGCGGTCCCGCCAGCGACAGCGGGAGCACATTCCATCTTACAAAATCCACAATCATTTGCTCCACCAGTAGAGCCAGATTGAGCTTGTGCAGCTGGCCCCACCCCCTCGCCACCCCAATACGCAGATAACGAAACCTCGCCCCCACCAATCTAAGCGGCAACTCCCCCAGCCACTTCTCCTGCCCCCTCGCTGGAATTCCAAAATCCTGGCTCTTCCCCATATTCAATATATATCCTGAGCACCGGCCGAATTCCTCCAATATACCTATAATCCCCCCCCCCCCAATACCTTCCAAAGTGTTTGACATGTAGAGCAGCAAATCGCCCGCGTACAACGAGACCTAATGCTCCACGCCCCACACCCTCCCCCTGCACTGTCCCCTGCCAGTCCATTGACGCTCTAAGCGCCATTTCCGATTGCTCTGCAGCCAAGGCAAATAGTAGAGGGTAGAGTGAGCATCCCTCCCTCGTATCCCGATTCAGCCTGAAATATGCCAAACTCTCCTGGTTTATTCGGACACTGCCTGCTGCCCCCCGGTACAACAGCCAGACCCAGTCCATAAACCACTGCCCAAACCCAAAGCGCCCCAACTCATCCCACAAATTATCCCACTCCACCCGATCGAAGACCTTCACTGAATCCATGTCGACAACCAGTTCCACACTTCCTCCATCTGGAGTCATCATTATATCATTCAGCAGGCGCCTGATGTAGGCCGACAAATGCCTTTCCTTAATAAACCACGTCTGGTCCTCCCGAATCACCCCTGGCACACAGTCCTCAATCCTTGAGGGAAAAATCTTGGCCAGCAACTTATCATCCACATTTAATAGCGAAATTGGCCTGTCGGACCCATACTGCTCCGGATCCTTATCCCTCTTTAAAATTACGGAGATCGCGGACGGTGATAACGTCGGGGGATCAACTCCTGCTCACTCGCCTCATTAATCACCCTGACCAGCAGGGGCTCCAAATGATCCGTTTTATAAAATTCCACCGAGAACCAATCCGGGCCCTGGGCCTTTCCTGCCCGCATCGGCCCAATACCCTCAACCACCACCAGCACCAACTCCACAAGCCCAATGAGGGCTCACAATCCCTCCACCAGGTCCTCCTCCACGCTAGAGAACTCCATTACCTCTAAAAAACGCCTCATTCCCTCTACCCCGACCGGGGGTCCTAACTCATACAATCGCTTGAAAAATCCTCAAACACCCCATGCATCCCAGCCGAGTTCAGGATCATTGGATTGGATTGGATTGGATTTGTTTATTGTCACATGTACCGATGTACAGTGAAAAGTATATTTCTGCGAGCAGCTCAACATATCATTAAGTACACGAGAAGAAAATTCCACGTGCCACGTGCCACGTGATAATGAGATGAGGACTAGGGAGAGAGGGCAATTAAACACGTGGCTACAGGGATAGTGCAGGCGGGAGGGATTCCGATTTCTGGATAACTGGGGTTCTTTCTGGGGAAGGTGGGACCTCTACAGACAGGATGGCCTACATCTGAACCTGAGGGGCACAAATATCCTGGGGGGGGGAGATTTGTTAGTGCTCTTTGGGGGGGGGGCGGGGGGGTTAAACTAATGCAGCAGGGGCATGGGAACCTGGATTGTAGTTTTAGGGTACGGGAGAATGAGAGTGTAGAGGTCAGGAGCACAGATTTGATGTCGCCGGAGGGGGCCAGTGTTCAGGTAGGTGGTTTGAAGTGCGTCTACTTCAATGCCAGGAGTATACGAAATAAGGTAGGGGAACTGGCAGCATGGGTTGGTACCTGGGACTTCGATGTTGTGGCCATTTCGGAGACATGGATAGAGCAGGGACAGGAATGGATGTTGCAGGTTCCGTGGTTTAGGTGTTTTAGTAAGCTCAGAGAAGGAGGCAAAAGAGGGGGAGGTGTGGCGCTGCGAGTCAAGAGCCGTATTACGGTGGCGGAGAGGATGCTAGAAGGGGCTCATCTTCCGAGGTAGTATGGGCTGAGGTTAGGAACAGGAAAGGAGAGGTCGCACTGTTGGGAGTTTTCTATAGGCCTCCAAATAGTTCTAGGGATGTAGAGGAAAGGATGGCGACGATGATCCTGGATAAGAGCGAAAGTAACAGGGTAGTTATTATGGGAGACTTTAACTTTCCAAATATTGACTGGAAAGGATATAGTTCGAGTACATTAGATGGGTCGTTTTTTGTACAATGTGTGCAGGAGGGTTTCCTGACACAATATGTTGACAGGCCAACAAGAGGCGAGGCCACATTGGATTTGGTTTTGGGTAATGACCCAGGCCAGGTGTTAGATTTGGAGGTAGGTGAGCACTTTGGGGACAGTGACCACAATTCGGTGACGTTTACGTTAGTGATAGAAAGGGATAAACGCACCCCGCAGGGCAAGAGTTATAGCTGGGGGAAGGGCAATTATGATGCCATGACTTGGGAGGGGTAGTTTGGAGAAGTAGGCTGCAAGTGTTGGCCACACTGGATATGTGTAGCTTGTTGAAGGAACAGCTACTGCGTGTTCTTGATAATTACATACCGGTCAGGCAGGGAGGAAGGCGTCGAGCGAGGGAACCGTGGTTTACCAAGGAAGTGGAATCTCTTGTTAAGAGGACGAAGGAGGTCTATGTGAAGATGGTGTGAAGTTTCGGTTGGGGCGATGGATAGTTACAAAGTAGCGAGGAAGGATCTAAAGAGAGAGCTAAGACGAGCAAGGAGGGGACATGAGAAGTATTTGGCAGGTAGGATCAAGGAAACCCAAAAGCTTTCTACATTTATGTCAGGAATAAAAGAATGACTAGGGTAAGAGTAGGGCCAGTCAAGGACAGGAATGGGGAGTTGTGTGTGGAGTCTCAAGAGATAGGCGAGATACTAAATTAATATTTTTCGTCGGTATTCACTCAGGAAAAAGAGAATGTTGTTGAGGAGAATGCTGAGACCCAGGCTATTAGAATAGATGGCATTGAGGTACGTAGGGAAGAGGTGTTGGCAATTCTGGACAGTCTGAAAATAGATAAGTCCCCGGGGCCTGATGGGATTTATCCTAGGATTGTCTGGGAAGCCAGGGAAGAGATTGCTGAGCCTTTGGCTTTGATTTTTATGTCATCACTGGCTACAGGAATAGTGCCAAAGGACTGGAGGATAGCAAATGTGGTCCCTTTGTTCAAGAAGGGGAGTAGACACAACCCCGGCAACTATAGACCAGTGAGCCTCACGTCTGTTGTGGGTAAAGTCTTGGAGGGGATTATAAGAGACAAGATTTATAATCATCTTGATAGGAATAATATGATCAGGGATAGTCAGCATGCCTTTGTGAAGGGTAGGTCGTGCCTCACAAACCTCATTGAGTTCTTTGAGCAGGTGACTGAACAGGTAGACGAGGGTAGGGCAGTTGATGTGGTATATATGGATTTCAGTAAAGCGTTTGATAAGGTTCCCCACGGTAGGCTATTGCAGAAAATACGGAGGCTGGGGATTGATGGTGATTTAGAGTTGTGGATCAGAAATTGGCTAGCTGAAAGAAGGCAGAGGGTGGTGGTTGATGGGAAATGTTCAGAATGGAGTTCAGTTACAAGTGGCGTACCACAAGGATCTGTTCTGGGGCCGTTGCTGTTTGTCATTTTTATAAATGACCTAGAGGAGGGCGCAGAAGGGTGGGTGAGTAAATTTACAGACGACACTTAAGTCGGTTGTGTTGTCGACAGTGCGGAAGGATGTTGCAGGTTACAGAGGGACATAGATAAGCTGCAGAGCTGGGCTGAGAGGTGGAAAATGGAGTTTAATGAAGAGAAGTGTGAGGTGATTCACTTTGGAAGGAATAACAGGAATGCGGAATTTGGCTCATGGTAAAGTTCTTGGAAGTGTGGATGAGCAGAGGGATCTCGGTGTCCATGTACATAGATCCCTGAAAGTTGCCACCCAGGTTGATAGGGTTGTGAAGAAGGCCTATGGTGTGTTGGCCTTTATTGGTAGAGGGATTGAGTTCTGGAGTCATGAGGTCATGTTGCAGCTGTACAAAATTCTGGTACGGCCGCATTTGGAGTATTGCGTACAGTTCTGGTCACCTCATGATAGCAAGGACGTGGAAGCTTTGGAACGGGTGTAGAGGAGATTTACCAGGATGTTGCCTGGTATGGAGGGGAAATATTATGAGGAAAGGCTGATGGACTTGAGCTCGTTTTCGTTAGAGAGAAGAAGGTTAATAGGAGACTTAATAGAGGCAGACAAAATGATCAGAGGGTTAGATAGGGTGGACAGTGAGAGCCTTCTCCCGCGGATGGAAATGGCTAGCACGAGGGGGCATAGCCTTAAACTGAGGGCTAATAGATATAGGACAGAGGTCAGAGGTAGGTTCGTTACGCAAAGAGTGGTGAGGCCGTGGAATGCCCTACCTGCAATAGTAGTGAACTCGCCAACATTGAGGGCATTAAAAAGTTTATTGGATAAGCATATAGATGATAATGGCATAGTGTAGGTTAGAGTGCTTTTGTTTTTTGACTTCCCATGTCGGTGCAACATCGTGGGCCGAAGGGCCTATACTGCGCTTTATCGTTCTATGTTCTATGTTGTAAAAGGGAATAAAAGAAAATACATAATAGGGCAACACAAGGTATACAATGTAACTCCATAAGCACTGGCATCGGATGAAGCATACAGGGTGTATTGTTAATGAGGTCAGTCCATAAGAGTGTCATTTAGGAGTCTGGTGACAGTGGGGAAGAAGCTGTTTTTGAGTCTGTTTGTGCGTGTTCTCAGACTTCTGTAGCTCTTGCCCGATGGAAGAAGTTGGAAGAGTGAGTAAGCCGGGTGGGAGGGATCTTTGATTATGCTGCCCGCTTTCCCCAGGCAGCGGGAGGTGTAGATGGAGTCAATGGATGGGAGGCAGGTGCCCCCTCCCCCGCGTATCCTTCACTTTTCCGATCTCCTTAGCTGCTTCCGTTTTCTAAAATTGTTGTGCCAACATCCTACTTGCCTTTCCTCCGTATTGACAGACCGCACCTCATCTCTCTTCAATTGCCCTACTGCCTTGCCCATTGGATATTAGTCCAAACTCCATCTGGAGTTTCTATTGCTCGACAAACAATCCCGCCCCGGGGCCTCCGAAAATCTCCTATCCACCCGCATGATCTCATCCACCAACCTCACCATCTCCGCCCGCCCCATCAGGTCTCTGTGCGCCCGTATAGAGATAATCTCCCCCCCCCCCCCGCCCACCCAATGCTGCCTCCAGTGTCTCCCAAAGCGTGGCAGCTACAATCTCACTTGCGTCGTTCAGCTCCACATATTGCCGGATAGCAGCCATAACCCGCTCATAAACCTCCTCATCTGCCAACAGCCCCACATTAACCTCCACTGCGGCGCAGCCAACCCCCCCCCCCCCCCCCACCCACCCACCCCACCACCCCCGATTCACGTACAAATCTATCCAATGGGCGCATGATCTGCCGAGTACTCCGCAGCAACCAACCCCGCCAACAACGTCTTGTCCAACACAAGATAGTGGATCCGGAAGTACACCTTTTTCACATGGGAGAGAAACGGGAATTCCTTTGCCCTCGGTCGACCGATCCTACTCGGACACCTCCCCCAATACACCCTGCCACGTGCTCCATTAATCCCCTCAGCTCCCTCAGCAACGCCGACACCCTTCCCGACCTGGAGATCGACCTACCCATTTTCGGTCAAAGAACTGTACTAAAATTCTCCCTCCGTATTATCAACCGGTGCGAGTCCAGGTCCTGGGTCTTCTCCAGCAATCGGCTCATAAACTCTACATCGTCCCAGTACGAGGCATAAACATTCACCAACACCACAGGCAACCCATCCAACTTACTGCTCCTCATAACAAACCTCCCCCGGAGTCTGCCACATGTGTCCCAACTTCAAAAGCGAAACGTTGATTATTAAGTTTGCAGACGACACAAAGGTTGGTGGAATTGCAGATAGCGATGAGGACTGTCAGAGGATACAGCAGGATTTAGATTGTTTGGAGACTTGGGCGGAGAGATGACAGATGGAGTTTAATCCGGACAAATGTGAAGTAATGCATTTTGGAAGATCTAATGCAGGTAGGGACTATACAGTGAATGGTAGAACCCTCAAGAGTATTGAAAGTACGAGAGATCTAGGAGTACAGGTCCACAGGTCACTGAAAGGGACAACACAGGCGGAGAAGGTAGTCAAGAAGGCATACGGCATGCTTGCCTTCATTGGCCGGGACATTGAGTATAAGAATTGGTAAGTCATGTTGCAAATGTATAGAAGGTTAGTTAGGCCACACTTGGAGTATAGTGTTCAATTCTGGTCGCCACACTACCAGAAGGATGTGGCGGCTTTCGAGAGGGTGCAGAAGAGATTTACCAGGATGTTGCCTGGTATGGAGGGCATTAGCTATGAGGAGCGGTTGAATAAACTCGGTTTGTTCTCCCTGGAACGACAGAGGTTGAGGGGCGACCTGATAGAAGTCTACAAAATTATGAGGGGCACAGACAGAGTGGGTAGTTAGAGGCTTTTCCGCAGGGTATAGGGGTCAATTACTAGGGGGCATAGGTTTAAGGTGTGAGGGGCAAGGTTTAGAGTAGATGTACGAGGCAAGTTTTTTAAACAGAGGGTAGTGGGTGCCTGGAACTCGCTACCGGAGGAAGTGGTGGAAGCAGGGACGATAGTGACATGTAAGGGGCATCTTGACAAATACATGAATAGGATGGGAGTAGAGGGATATGGCCCCAGGAAGTGAAGAAGATTATAGTTTAGACGGGCAGCATGGTCGGTACAGGCTCGGAGGGCCGAAGGGCCTGTTCCTGTGCTGTACATTTCTTTGTTCTTTGTTTAATTTTCCGTACCGCCACCCTGCTCATCTTAGAATTCAATCCTGAGTGCAATAACTGCCCTACCCACCCTTCCCCGAGCCTAGTTTGATCCCCAATGTTCAGTTGTGTTTCCAGTAAGAATGCCACATCCGCGTTTAAAGCTCCTCAAAAGCGCAAACACGTGAGATCTCTTGACCAGCCCATTCAACACTCCCACGTTCCATGTGACCAACCTGATCGGGGGACCAGACCGCCCCCTCGCCCAATAAACCATAGCCCCTACTGGACCAGCCTTCATCCCGCACATCCTCAGGCCCGCCCTCCGATGCCCACCGACATCGACTCCCCTGGTACCACATTTGAAAAGCCCCTGCACTGTCAGCAGTCCCTCCTCGCCCCTCCCCTCCACTCCCCACTGGACTTGCGTGAGCTAGCGCACCCAGCTAGCCTGGCAGCCCCCGTCCATGGCGCACAGCATCCTAACCGACATAGATTCCCCTCTCATCCCCCGCATAAACACCATCCTGGTGCAAACAACATCAACATTCAAAGACCGATTGAGAAGAAAACAACCTCAAGCCCCCACAGCAGAACAAAGGACAATGGCAGCCAGAGAGAGAGAAACAAAAAATAGATCTGAGCTCAAACCATTCACCCACGACCCATCCCATTACAACCAACCCCTAACCCCCTCCCGCAAGAACCCTCCGATAGGGGAAACAAAAGCCGCTGAAAACATAAAGAAGCAAAAATAAGGGCGGGAAAATATCCCCAAAAGGAAAACGCCAACGGCCCCGGGCAGGGGGAGAGGTAGAACCAAGCTCCCCAAACACCTACTCAAAAGTCAAATGTGCTCCTTCTCCTACTGGGGAATTAACTCTCAAAAACGCCAGCCCTTCCTCTGGAGACTCATAATAGTATCCACGACCATTATCGGTCACCCATTGTCGAGCCGGGTGCAGCATCCCGAATTTCACCCAGTTCTTAAAGAGGTCAGCCTTTACTTTGTTAAAGCCTGCTCTCCTCTTGGCCAGCTCCGCACCAAGACTCTTTCCTCTGCTGGGTGAACTTTTCGTTCAAGATGTGCGGCAGCCGCTCCACAAATCTCTGGGATGTTGGGCTGATTCCTTACCCTCCGCCATCTTCCCCTGTGTCGAAGGGAAAGTTTCTCGGCCCCAGTGCTCCTTTCGCCTAAAAATACCCCTGGCCCAGGAATCCATTCCCCGGTGGAACGAACTCTTCCTCCCCACTCATCCACCTTAGCCCATTAAAATAACTACCCGGTAATCGCAGAAAAGCTTATTGGAGAGGTTTGGGGCCTTTTCGGGTTATAGATGGAATGTCGGAAATAGTGAGGTGTTTCCGTTGAATGCTGCGGGCCGAGAGGCAAACCCTGGCTGCCCTGTAGCTTAAGGTGGAAGGGGAGCGGTTTCGGTACCTGAGGATCCAGGTAACGCAGGAGTGGGCCACAATGCAGAGGTGGAACCGCTTTCTTCCCAAAGCTTTGCCTCAATCCACAAACTAATCCCATTGCTCGACACCCTCCCTATAGCCCTGTGTCAATCCCCAAACTAATCCCACTGCCCCGCTCGCACCCCATAGCCCTGTATAAATCCCAAACTAATCCCAGTGCCCCGCTCTCTCCCCATAGCCCTGTATCAATCCCCAAACTAATCCCACTGCCCCACTCTCCCCACAGCGCTGTATCAATCCCAAACTAATCCCCCTGCCCCACTCTCTCCCCATAGCCCTGTATCAATCCCCAAACTAATCCCACTGCCCCACTCTCTCCCCATTGCCCTGTATCAATCCCCAAACTAATCTCACTGCCCCAGACTCTCCCCATAGCCCTGTGTCAATCCCCAAACTAATCCCACTGCCCAATTCTCTCCCCATAGCCTTGTATCAATCCCCACACTAATCCCACTGTCCCGCTCTCTCCCCATAACCCTGTGTCAATCCCCAAACTATTCATACTGTCCCGCTCTCCCCCCATTGCCCTGTATCAATTCCCAAACTAATCTCACTGCCCCACTCTCTCCCCATAGCCCTGTGTCAATCCCCGAACTAATCCCACTGCCCCATTCTCTCTCCATTGCCCTATATAAATCCCAAACTAATCCCACTGTCCCGCTCTCCCCATAGCCCTGTATCAATCCCCAAACTAATCCCACTGCCCCACTCTCTCCCCATAGCCCTGTATTAATCCACAAACTGATCACACTGCCCCACTCTCCCCCCATTGTCCTGTATCAATCTCCAGACGAATCCCACTGTCCCCCTCTCCACCATAGCCCTGCATCAATCTCCAAACTTATCCCACTGCCACACTCTCTCCCCAGAGCCCTGTGTCAATGCACAAACGAATCCCAATCCCCCAGCCTCTCCCTGTAGCCCCGAATCGTTCCACAAACTGATCCCACTTCCCCAGCCGCTTCCTGTTGTCCTGAATCATTCCACAAATAGATCCCACTGCCCCAGCCTCTCCCTATTGTCCGGGATAATTCCACAACAGATCACACTGCCCCGGCCTCTCTCTATGGTTCTGGATCATTCAACAAACTGACCTCACTGCCCCAGCCTCTCTCTATTGTCCTGGATAATTCCACAAACAGATCACACTGCCCCGGCCTCTCTCTATGGTCCTAGATCATTCAACAAACAAATCCCACTGCCCCATTCTCTCCCCATAGCCCTGTATCAATCCCAAAACTAATCCCACTGTCCCGCGCTCTCCCCAAGTCATATGTCAATCTCCAAACTAATCCCACTGTCCCGCTCTCTCCCCATAACCCTGTGTCAATCCCCAAATTATTCCTACTGTCCCGCTCTCTCTCCATTGCCCTATATAAATCCCAAACTAATCCCACTGTCCCGCTCTCCCCATAGCCCTGTATCAATCCCCAAACTAATCCCACTGCCCCACTCTCTCCCCATAGCCCTGTATTAATCCACAAACTGATCACACTGCCCCACTCTCCCCCCATTGTCCTGTATCAATCTCCAGACGAATCCCTCTGTCCCACTCTCCACCATAGCCCTGCATCAATCTCCAAACTTATCCCACTGCCACACTCTCTCCCCAGAGCCCTGTGTCAATGCACAAACGAATCCCAATCCCCCAGCCTCTCCCTGTAGCCCTGGATCGTTCCACAAACTGATCGCACTTCCCCAGCCTCTTCCTGTTGTCCTGAATCATTCCAGAAATAGATCCCACTGCCCCAGCCTCTCCCTATTGTCCGGGATAATTCCACAACGGATCACACTGTCCCGGCCTCTCTCTATGGTCCTGGACCATTCAACAAACTGATCTCACTGCCCCAGCCTCTCTCTATTGTCCTGGATAATTCCACAAACAGATCACACTGCCCCGGCCTCTCTCTATGGTCCTGGATCATTCAACAAACAGATCTCACTGCCCCAGCCTCTCTCTATTGTCCTGGATCATTCCACAAACAGATCCCCCTGCCCTAGCCTCACCCTATTGTCCTGGATGATTCCACAACAGATCCCACTGGCCCAGCCTCTCCCTGTTGTCCTGGGTCATTCCACAAACAGATCCCACTGCCCCAGCCTCTGTCTATGGACCTGGATCATTCACAAACAGATCCCACTTCCCCAGCCTCTCTCTGTTGTCCTGGATGATTACACAACAAATCCCACTGCCCCAGCCTCTCCCTATTGTCCTGGATCATTCGACAAATAGATTGGACCTCAAACGTAGTGATGTCAGGATAACTCCCGGTGCCACGTGCTAGTCAGAGTAGAAATGACAGGATATATGGGGTGAATTCGTGGCTGAAGAGGTGGTGTCAGGAGGAGTGTTCCGGATTCCTGGCGAATTGGGACAGGTTCTGGTGGAGGTGGGACCTGTATACACCGGACCGGTTAAACCTAGGCAGGCCCGGATTTGATGTCTGGTGAGTGGGGGGGGGGAGGGGGGGCGGGGAGGGGCGGGGGCGGGGTATTTCCTAGACCGGTTGGGGATGGTTTAACTAATATGCCAGAGGATGGAATTCTACGCAAGGAGACAGAGAACGAAGGAGCAAGGGCAAAAGCAAAAGGTAGAAAAGTGAATCAGAAAAGTGATAGTTGGAGAAACCAAGGCCAAAATTCAAACAGGGCAGTGGAGAAAAATATTGGGAGCAAGAAAAACATTGTGAAAAAGACCAACTTTGAAGCTCTGTGCCTTAATGCACGGAGCATTTGCAATAAAGTGGATGAACAATCGTGCAGAACTATATCAATGCGCATGATATAATTGGGACTACGGAGATATGGCTGCAGGGTGAACACGGATGGGAACTGAATGTCCCAGGGTTCTCTGTATTTAGGAAGAACAGGTATAAAAGAAAAGGACCTGGCGTAGCACTGCAGGTTAAAGAGGAAATTAACACAATAGTGAGAAAGGATATAGCTCTGTCAATGTGGAATCTGTATGAGCTGAGACATACCAAGGGACAAAAAACATTAGGGGGTGTCATATATAGTTGATTCGGTGACTAGTGTGCTGAATCATAATAAAGGGAACTATGAGGATATGAGCCTTGAGTCGGCCTTGATGGATTGGGGAGAGTCACGTTAAAGGATGACAGTGGATAGGCAATGGCAAACATTCAAGAAACGCATGGCGGAACTACAGCAACTGTTCATTCCTGTCTAGCACAAAAGGAAAGGGGGTAAGAGGGCCAATCCATGCCTTACAAAGGAAATTAGAAATAGCATACGATACAAGGAAGAATCATACAGATCGGCCAAGTAAAATAATAGGGCTGAGGATTGGGAGCAGTTTAGAATTCAGCAAAAAAGGACGAAGAGATTGATGAAGAAGGGGAAAGTACAATACCAAAGGAAGCTAGAAGAGAACATAAAGACTGGCGCTTAAGGTGTCGACATATATGTGAAGAGAAAGAGATTGGTCAAATGAAATGTAGGCCCACTACAGACAGAAACAGGGGATTGCATAATAAGGGACAAAGAAATGGCTCAGCAATTGAATACATAATTTGGTTCTATATTCACAAATGAGGACACAAATCATTTCCCCGAAATGTTGGAGAATGAAAGGTTTAGTAAGAGGAAGAACTGAGGGAGATAAACATTAGTAGAGAAATGGTGCTGGGAAAACTGATGGAATTGAAGGCGGATAAATCCCCAGGACCTGAGAATCTGCATCTCGGAGTGCTTAAAGAGGTGGCTGTTGAAATAGTGGGTGCATTGGTGGTCATCTTGCGGGATTCCATAAACTCTGGAACTGTCCTGCAGATTGGAGGGTAGCTCACGTCCCTCCCATATTCAAAATGGGAGGTAGAGAGAAAGCTGGGAATTATAGACCAGTCAGCATAAGATCGGTAGTGGAGAAAATGCTTAAATCCATTATCAAGGGCTTAATAGCGGAATATTAAGAAAACAGTGTCAGGATCAGTGAGACTCAGCATGGAGTTATGAAGGGAAAGTCATGCTTGATTAATCTGTTATAATTTTTGAAGAGGTAACCAGTACAGTTGACAAGGGGACGCCAGTCGATGTGATATATTTGGACATGCAGAAGGCGTTTGACAATGTTCCTCATGAGAGATTATTGTGCAAAATTAAATCGCATGGGATTGGAGGAAATGTATTGAGGTAGATAGAAAACTGATTGGCAGAGATGAAACAAAGACTAGGGGTTGATAGGTCCTTTTCATGTTGGCAGACAATAACCAGTGGGATATCACAGGGATCGCTGCTGGGACCCCAGCTATTCACAAATTATTTGGATGAGGGAACAAAATGAAACACCTCAAAGTTTGCAGAGGATACCAAATTAGGTGGGAGGGTGAATTGTGACGAGGATGCAGGGATTCTACAGCAAGATCTGGAGGTTGGGCGAGTGGACAAACTAATGGCAGATGCAGTATAATTTGGATAAGTGTGAGGTTATTCATTTTGGAAGTAAAAACAGAAAGGCAGATTACTACCTGAATGGTTGGGGGAGGGGAGTGTGCAGTGGGGCCTGGGTGTTCCTGCGCACCATTCGCTGAAGGCAAGCATGCTTGTGCAGCAGGCGTTAAAGAAGGCTCATGGTGGGCAGCAGGGTGGCGCAGTGGTACCACTGCAGTCTCACGGCGCCGAGGTCCCAGGTTCGATCCTGGCTCTGGGTCGCTGTCCGTGTGGAGTTTGCACAGACTCCCCGTGTTTGCGTGGATTTCGCCCCCACAACCCAAAGATGTGCAGGTTAGGTGGATTGAACACAACAAATTGCCCCTTACCTGGAAAAATGAATTGGGTACTCCAAATTTTTAAAAAAGAAGGCGAATGGTATGTTGGCCTTCATTGCGAGAGGTTTCGAATACAGAAGCAGGGATGTGTTGCTGCAATTGTATAGGGCCTTGGTGAGGCCACACTTGGAGTATTGTATACCGTTTTGGTCTCTTTCTCTGAGGAAGGATGCTTTTGCTCTCGAGGGAGTGCAGCGAAGGTTTACCAGTTTAATTCCAGGGATTGCGGGATTGTCATGTGAGGAGAGTTTGACTAGGTTGGGATTGTTCTCGCTGGATTTCAGAAGAATGAGGGGGGATCTCATAGATACTGATAAAATCTAACAGGACTAGACAGGGTAGATGCAGCGAAGATGTTACCAATGGTGTGTGTCCAGAACCAGGGGTCACAGCCTGAGGATGCAGGGTAAACCATTTCGGACAGAGATAAGGAGACATTTCTTCACACAAAGAGCGGTGAGCCTGTGGAATTCATTACTTTGAATGTATTCAAGAGGTGGCTGGATGTAGCACTTAGGGAGAATGGGAGAAAAGGCGATGGGGAGATGGAGGATTAGGCTATTGAGTTGGATGATCAGCCTGATCGTGATAAATGGCGCAGCAGGCTCGAAGGGCCAAAAGTTATCTTCCTGCTCCTATCTTCTATGTATTCTATATGTATCTAAACATCCCGTCTGTACCTGCACCCTGCTTCCCCAAACACCATTCACTCTCTCCTATTTCCGTCCACCTCCAACTGCTTAAATCCTTCTGTTCCGTCTATTCCCAACTCCATAGTCCACTGTCATCCAGAGACTCCCCAGCGCAATCTATCCAATCAGTCCTAGCACGGTCCTGTACAAAACCCCTCGCCGTCTTGGCATTCTGTTGTCACACCCCTTTCTCCCTGCTACCTTCACACTGCACACCAATATCGTCGGTTATCCTCCAGACCTATCCACACCCTCTGTCTCATATCTTCAAGTAATCTATTAGCCCCTCCAAATAATCAGCCATCCTGTCCACAAAACACTTGAGCAAAGCTTTCCACTCCTAATATCACTCCCCTGTCCACACCCACACTTGCACATTCTCCAGACAACAATGCCTTAATCCGTTCCCTTACGGCTACCAAATCTTTGAAACTCGGATATACGCAATTATAGCCAGGCCGTTTCATTGCCTTCATTATCCACTTTTCCACCTCTTCTGCCTACTCAATAACCACCTCCACACCTCCACTATCATTCCTCCACTCATCATGCAACATCCATCTCATTTTCTTCCCTTCACCGGACCATTTTCAAGCTCTCCAAGGAACCCGCAGCTTGGCCTACTCCCAATGACGTATCTCTACAGCAATTACTATTCGATATTGACCACCGCCGTTCCACTTCAACATATTGTTGCCCTCCCCCAGAAGCTATTACAATGAGGGTCTACAGCGTTAACCACGTGGGTGTTCAGCCTCCCCCATCTCACCTCCATCACGTGTTCATCCTGCAGCACAATGCAACTGATGATTCTCTTCTCTGCGGCAATGTTTCAATTCCATCTCTACTACCCGTCCGGCTTCTGGCATCTCGAACCATATTCTAAATCAGCCCACATAGACTGCAGCATGTCAGTTTGAACTGCTCCTCTGAACTGCCTCATTCGCTGTTTCATTCTGTTATTAGAATAATACCTTGACTTCAAATATAATGACCATTGTTGCAGATCGACCAAAAATATATTTGAAGTGTAAGCATGTTCTCAGGACAATCAATACTGGGGGCTGGAGTCTCTAATCCCACGGTCGTGTCCACCCATCGTAAACGCTATCGCATTTTACGTGAAGGGGTCGCTCCCACGTCTAATTCTGGCCCCAACAAGGCGTTGGAGCGGTTCGCGCCGCTCCAGCTGCAGATCCCGGCGCGAACTGAGGCTGGTTTAGCACACTGGGCTAAGTCGCTGGTTTTGAAAGCAGACCAAGGAAAGGCCAGGAGAAAGGTTCGATTTCCGTACCAGTCTCCCCGAACAGGCGCCGGAATGTGGCGACTAGGGGCTTTTCACAGTAACTTCATTGAAGCCTACTCATGACAATAAACGATTTTCATTTCATTTCATTTCATTTTCATTTCATTTTCGAACTGGGCACCGCAGGATCCGCCCATGTGCATTTGCGCCGGCACCAACGAGGACATGCACAGTGGCGCCAGTGCCAAATAGCGCACGCGCAGAGGCCTCCTTCAATGCGTCGGCCGCGATGCAACTTGGCACAGGGACAGGGGCGGGCGCGCAGGAAAGGAGGCCCCCAGCCACAGAGGCCGACCCGCCGATCGGTGGGTCCCGATCGCGGGCCAGGCAACATCGGAGGTCCCCCCTGGTCCCCCCTGGGGTCCGAACCCCCTCCCCCATGATGTGCCATCAATGAACACAAGACGAGTAGTGGACGTAACTGACGCTTTAATAGACTAAACAGAAAGCCTCCTGGCCTCTGATGCCGAACTGGGTCAGAGGCGGAGACCACATTTATACCGAGCCAGAGGGGAGGCGGAGCCAGGCACCTATATACCGAGCCAGAGGGGAGGCGGAGCCAGGCACCTATATACCGAGCCAGAGGGGAGGCGGAGCCAGCCACCTTTATACCGAACCCGAGTGGAGGCGGAGCCAGCCACCTTTATACCGAACCCGAGGGGAGGCGGTGCCAGCCAACTTTATACCGAGCGCGAGGGGAGGCGGAGCCATCGGGCAGTGGTTTACCACATTATATGTAATACAGTAGCCGTTTACCACAATACACATATTATACACTACAGTTGTTTACCACATTCACCCCCTGTTAAAAAGAAGAGTCCAGCGGGGGTGAAGTGGACGTTTAGATTAATTCTGTCGGGGGCCTTGACCTTTCGCCGTGATCGCCTCAGTCCCGGCTGTGGTGTGGGCATCGGTGTCGAGACGTACACCGGGAGTGTGTTGTCCTCTTCCTCACCCAGTAGTTGAGTCGATGGAGGGGAGGGGTGTATGGGCGGGGGTGGTGGTGATGGTCGCCGGTGGGCCTGCGGGTGCCAGACTTGAGGTAGGTGGGTAGAGATGGGGGTATGCGGTGTAGGGTCGGGGGTGGTGGGGGTGGTCGCTGGGGAACCTGCAGGTGCCAAATCCCGGAGGGAAACTGTGTCCTGTCGCCCGTCATGATGTCCCAGGCATATTCTGGGTTGGCCTGGAGGAGCAGGACCTTCTCGACGAGGGGATCTGAGTTTTGGCTCCTCGCATGCTTCCCGCGATGGACGGGCCCTGGGACTGTCAGCCAGGACGAGAGCTAGACCCTGGAAGTGGATTTCGTGGGGAAGGCAAACATATGTTTGTGAGGGGTCTCGTTGGTGGCAGTGCACAGGAGCGACCAGATGGAGTGGAGCGCATCGGGGAGGACCTCCTGCCAGCGGGAGACGAGGAGACATCTAGGCCGTAGGGCCAGGAGGATGGCCTCTCAGACCGTCGCGTTCTCCCTCTCCACCTGTCTGTTGCCCCGGGGGTTGTAGCTGGTCGCCCTGCGAGAGGCGATGCCCTGGCTAAGCAGGAACTGACGCAACTCGTCACTCATGAAGGAGGAACCCAGATCGCTATGGATGGAGGTGGGGAACCCAAACAAGAGGAAAATACTATGCAGGGCCTTGACGATGGTGGCAGCGGTCATGTCAGGGCACGTTATGGCGAAAGGGAAACCTGAGTACTCATCAATGACGTTGAGGAAGTACATGTTACGGTCAGTGGAGGGGCCCTTTGAAGTCGATGCCGAGGCGCTCAAAGTGGCGAGAGATCTTTACCAGGTGCACCCTTTCTGGCCGATAGAAGTGTGGTTTGCAGTCCTTGCAGACCTGGCAGTCCCTGGTCACGGTCCTGACCTCCTCAATGGAGTACGGCAGGTTGCGAGCCTTGATAAAGTGAAAAACACGGGTGACCCCCGTGTGACAGAGGTCAGTGTGGAGGGCCTGGAGTCGTTCTACTTGTGTGCTGGCACATGTACCGTCGGATAGGGCATGTGGGGCGCATTGAGCTTCCCAGGTCGATAGAAGATATCGTAGTTGTAGGTGGCGAGCTCGACCCTCCACCGCAGAATCTTGTCGTTCTTGATTTTGCCCCGCTGTGTATTGTTAAACCTGAAGGCAACCGACCATTGGCCAGTGAGAAGAGTGAATCGCCTGCCGGCCAGGTAATGCCTCCAACGTCGCAGAGCTTCTACAATGGCTTGGGCTTCCTTTTTGACGGAGGAGTATCGAATTGCAGAGGCATGGAGTTTAGGGGAAAAGAAAGCCACGGGCCTGCCGCCTGGTTGAGAATAGCGGCCAGAGCAAATTCAGATATATCGCTCTCCATCTGGAACTGAATGGACACATTCACAGCGTGCATTGTGGCTTTGGCAATATCTGCCTTGATGCGGTTGCAGACCAGGCGGGCCTCAGCCATCATGGTCAAAATGGTGCATTTTATAAGTGGACGGGCCTTGTCCGCATAATTGGGGACCCACTGATCACAGTAAGAGACGAACCCCAGGCATGTCTTCGGGGTCGTGTGGCAGTGGGGGAGGGGTAGTTCCAGGAGGGGGCGCATGCGGTCGGGGTCGGGCCCTAGGAATCTGTTTTCCACAACTTAGCCAAGGATGGCGAGGCGGGTTGTGCGGAAAACGCATTTTTCCTTGTAGGTGAGATTCAGGAGTTTAGCGGTGTGGAGGAAGTGCCGGAAGTTTTCGTCATGGTCCTGCTGGTCATGGCTGCAGATGGTGACATTATCTAATTACTGGAACGTGGCCTGCAGCCCGCACTGGTCAACCATTCGGTCCATTTCTCGTTGGATAACCGAGACCCCATTGGTGACGCCGAAGGGAACCCTGAGGAAGTGGTAGAGGCGGTCATCGGCCTCGGTCTCAAAGGCAGTGCATTGGCGGTCATCCGGGCGGATAGGGAGCTGGTTCTATGTGGACTTCAAGTCAACTGTGGAGAAGACTCCATACTGCGTAATCTGGTTGGCCATTTCATATATGCGGGGTAGGGGGTACACCTCGAGCTGTGTGTACCGCTTGACGGTCTGACTGTAGTCGATGACCATCCGATGCTTCTCCCCAGTCTTGACGACCACCACTTGGGCTTTCCAGGGGCTGGTACTAGCCTCAATGATCTTCTCTCGTAGGAGTCGCTGGACCTCCGATCTGATAAAGGCCCCGTCCCGGGCACTGTATCGTCTGCTCCTAGTAGCGATGGGCTTACAGCCCACGGTGAGGTTAGGGAAGAGCGAGAGTGGGTCGACCTTAAGCGTCACGTGGCTACAGACGGCGAAGGGGTAACGGGTCCACCGAACATTAAACTAAGGCGTTGTAGGTGGCACTGGAAATCGAGCCCCAGAAATAGTGCAGCGCAGAGATGGAGAAGGACGTAGAGTTTAAAGTTAGTGTACTCTAAGCCTTGTACAGTAATTGTCGTGACACAGTACCCCGGATTTCTACTGATAGTGATCCGGAAGCCAGGGAGATTTTGTGTTAGTGGGTAAAATTGGGAGGGGCAGTGCCTTGCCGTATCTGGGTGTATGAAGCTGTCTGTGCTCCGGGAGTCGGAAAGGCAGGCTATCTCGTGCCAGTTGATCCGGAAGGTCATTTTAGATTTTGTGAGGTGCTGAGGCCGGGACTGGTCGAACGTGATGGCGGCGACTTCAGAAGGTGATGCGTAGCCCTGTCGGAGGTAGACGCGGCCAACGTACTACCGGGTGAGCAGGGCTCCTGGGAGGCTGTTGAGTGGTCCCAAGATGGCGGCCCCCATGAGTCGCACATGGCGGGTGGCGCGACAGCTGGGGGCGGCTCCGATGGGAAGCAGGCAGCGAAGCTTGGCCCCGGTGTTTTAGCGCGAGCACGGGCCTGGCAGGATTTCGCAAAGTGCCCATTCCTCCCACACCCGTTGCAAGTCGCGTTCCATGCAGGGCAGCGTTGTCTGGGATGCTTACTCTGGCCGCAAAAGTAGCACTTCAGGCTTCCGGCGTTGGCAGGCTGCTGTGCAGCAGATGATTGGGCCGCACACGAGTCGGATGATGGCGGCGCCCACCAGGTCCACGGGGGTGCCGTGTGGTCGGAGGTGTAGGCCTCCATGTTCTGGAAGGCGACATCCAGCGGGTTTGAGAGCTGCGCTGTATCTGGGAGGCCGAGTGTACAATCTAGCAATCGCTGGCGGATGTAGTTCGATTTCATACCTGCGACATAGCCGTCCCTGATCAGCAGCTCTTTGTGTTGGGTAGCCGATACCGCCTAGCAAGCACAGTTCCGGCCGAGTATCCGCAAGGCACGCAGGAAGTCGGCTAGTGATTCCCCAGGGCGTTGTCTCCTCGTGGCAAGAAAGTGCCTCGCATGCACCTCATTTACAGACTTTACATATTGTCCGTTCAGCATCATGATAGCCTCCGTATACGAGGGGGTGTCCCTGATGAGAAGGAAAACTTGTGAGCTCTCCCTAGCGTTGAAATTCTGATGCTTTTGGAGGTCGGTGAAGTCTTCGGTAGCGGATCTGAGGTATGATTCGACGCATCTTAGCCAGTGCTCGAATGTTGCAGTGGCGTCGGCTGCCTGTGGGTCCAGCTCCAGGCGATCAGGCTTGAGCAATGAATTCATCTTAGAAGTTTAGTCCATTAAATTGATGTGCCAACAATGAACACAAGACGAGTAGTGAACGTAACTGAGGCTTTAATAGACTAAACAGAATGCCTCCTGGCCTCTGATCCCGAACTGGGTCAGAGGCGGAGACCAGCTACCTTTATACCGAGCCCGCAAGGGAGGCGGAGCCATCGGGCAGTGGTTTACCACATTACATGTAATAAAGTAGCCGTTTAACCACAATACAAATATTATACACTACAGTGGTTTACCATCCCCCCCCCCCCCTCAAGCCAATAGCCGACCCTTACACGCCGAGGACCCGCTGGCTCAGAGCAAATTAGAACAGCGCAGGCGGGACTCGGCTCCTTTCTTATGGCAGCTCGGCCGATCCAGGCCGGAGAATCAGCAGGCCGTCGACGTAGCGTGGCCCGCGACCCGCTTCGCGTCAACCATGCCGGGGCCAATGGCGCCAATTCGCTGCACTGCGGAGAACCACGTGCCGTCGTCGGGGCGGCGTGGCCCGTTCACGGGGATTCTCTGGCCTCGCGCCTGGCTGGGAGAATCCCGCTACATACATTTTTCGTTTAAAATTGTCTAACATTTATTAAATTATGACATGTACTGAGTAATGAGTGTGTGTTAAGTAAACTCATAAAGAAGTGAATGGGATTACGGAAAAATGGGCCATGAACTGGGATTAATTAGTAGAGTGGTTCGGTGGAAATAAGCATCAATATCCAATTGGACCCATTTGATTTTTACTTTTTTATCGGTGTTGTGAAGTAATTTGACAAATGAACAATTTGCAGTATTTGAGTGGGCTTCGCGTATTGGATGTATTTTCTTCAGTCATTGGATTGCAGATATTGGTCAATTGAATGCTGGTTAACTTTTACAAAAATAATTGTTTAAAACATCAGTTAAAATTATTTGACCTTCTGCTGATTGGATTTTGTAATGTTGGATGATAATTGTGATGTACTTGAAACGGGACAAGGAGAATGGGAGTCCCGTCTTCAGTAATGTTTCCCCCAAAATTTCGCTAATTTCCCTATCAGTGCAAAGGGATATTTGATCGCACTGAGCAGCAGGTTTCTGAACTTTCTCTGGGTTATTGTGTAAATAGCTGTGTTGGTGCAGGAGCTCAGAAGCTGCAGTATAATCCCAGCCTGTTGAAAACGAGGAAAGGTAGTAA
This sequence comes from Scyliorhinus torazame, assembly GCF_047496885.1. Taxonomy (NCBI): domain Eukaryota; kingdom Metazoa; phylum Chordata; class Chondrichthyes; order Carcharhiniformes; family Scyliorhinidae; genus Scyliorhinus; species Scyliorhinus torazame. Next base: position 137,363,496 of record NC_092726.1, on the reverse strand, counting down.
GTAGGGATCTGCTCTTGAAGGCCGACGTAATTCTAATGGAGATGAAATATATAACTGTTGTCATCCAGAGCAGGATAAAACTACTGGATATTGCAAAGAGTAACAAAATGGATCGTCTCCGGTTCATCAGCTCAGGATCCTTTTCATCCCTGTCACTGCTGTGCTGCCGGAGGCTCATTCGGCCGCGACTAGCGATTAAAATGCGTCTGACGGTGACAATATTAAAGAACAAAATCAGAAAGAATGGAATCACTGGGGTTAGCAGCTGCTCAATCCAAGAATATGCTATCCAAATCGGCTCAAAGAAAACATTTGTGGACAGCCGGCATCCCCGTGGCATCCTGTTGTAATAGGAGGAATACAGGAAGGGCCAGGGAATGTTCTTCAAGCAGAGCAGCGAGCTCACAGTGGTGATAACAACAACAGCGGTTTTCTCGGTGCAGTATTTTGTTTTCAGCTTCTGACAGCAAATGGCCACCAGGCGATCAAAGGTAAAAGAGCCCGTCAACCAAACAGAAATGTCGATTGCGGTGGGAGACATGAAGAGAATGAATCTGCACACGGGAGTGCCGAGTAGGAAAGTGTAATACCAATATATTTCAGCAAGGCGATGTAAGATTACATTCCAGACAATAACCATGAGATCGGCTGCCGCCATCGCTACCAAATAGCGGGAGATGCATTTGGAGAGGCCACAGTTTTTGAAAGACAGGATTGCGATTGTAACAATGTTCACTGTGAGAAGGAGAATAGAAACCAGTTAGAATAATGATGTCACAGGCAGGCGCACATGAACACTGCAATGAGGTTACTGTGGGAGTCGCCACATGTTTCGGTACACAGAGAGAAAATTCAGAAAGTCCAATTCACATGTAACAGACACATATTTCGGGAATTTCGGTAGGAAACCGGGACACCTGGAGGATACCCACGTAGACACGGGGGGAACGTGCAGACTCCACGCAGACAGTGATCCAAGCCGGGATTCGAACCTGGGACTCTGGAGCTGTGAAGCAACAGCCTTGAATACTGTGCTACCGCCAGGTTATAGTCCGGGAAGGTGATAGTGCGAAAAGAACGGCGCGGTAGCATAGTGGTTAGCACTGTTGCTTCACAGCGCCAGTGTCACAGGTTCATTTCACGGCTTGGGTCACTGTCTGTGCGGAGTCTGCACACTCTCCCCGTGTGTGCCTGGGTTTCTTCTGGGTGATCTGGCTTCCTCCCACAGTCCAAAGATGTGCAGGTTAGGTGGATTGGCCATGATAAATTGACCTTAGTGTCCAAAAAAGGTTAGGTGGGGTTACTGGGTTACGGAGATAGGTTTAAGTGGGCTGCTCTTTCCAAGGGCCGGTGCAGACTCGATGGGCTGAACGGCCTCCTTATGCACTGTAAACTCTATGATTCTATGACATCATTCTATGATTCTGTCACTGGTCAACACTCAATATAGAGAATCTGCTACAATCAGGTTCAGTTGAAGTTCCATGTCCTGATACCGCCCCCCCCCCCCACCCCCCGGCGTGCTGCGATAATCTCCTGAATACCCAGTGCTTGGTGTTGTCGTACATTGTGGATTATCACCTCTCAGCTGTAATGCTATGTTTGAGACTTCAGAGGGCGTTGAATTAGCTGTTTCAATGGATACATTAAAGCTGGGTAGAAAGCCGAGTTGCAAAGCCGATAATGTCCACGGTTAGTGGTTTGAGGGGACAGAAAATAAGAATGATGAACAGACCGCCCGAGAACAAACCAGTGATAAAAATTAGCAGTCTGATCTACCGCTCTGGAAAGATGATAGGAAACGGAGCGGAAAGGAGCAGAAAGAAAACACTGCGCTACATTTGAAAGGCAGTTCATCATTAAACATGAAGCTGGTCGGGGGTAAGAGAGTGCAAAGGGGCAGAAAAGGGTGTTGCCGAATATCTGACAAATATAAATAATCAGAAGAAAACATATAAAAATGCAAATGTCTGTGAATAAAACAAAGTATCCGCACTGTAATGCAGTGGGACAGAGGACGCCTTCAGAGATAATCTACAATGAGTTTTCCAGATCAGATAGTCATTCTAATGTTCAAATGACGGCAAGCATGCCGTATGCCTTCTTGACTACCTTCTCCATCTGTGTTGCCCCTTTCAATGACCTGTGGACCTGCACTCCTAGATCTCTATGACTTTCAACACTCTTGAGGATTCTACCATTCACTGTATATTCCCTACCTGCATTAGACCTTCCAAAATGCATTACCTCACATTTGTCCGGATTAAACTCCATCTGCCATCTCTCCGCCCAGGTCTCCAAACAATCTAAATCCTGCTGTACCCTCTGACCGTCCTCATCGCTATCCGCAAGTCCACCAACCTTTGTGTCGTCTGCAAACTTACTAATCAGACCAGTTACATTTTCGTCCAAATCATTTATATATACTACAAACAGCAAAGGTCCCAGCACTGATCCCTGTGGAACACCACTGGTCACAGCCCTCCAATTAGAAAAGCATCCTTCCATTGCTACTCTCTGCCTTCTATGACCAAGCCAGTTCTGTATCCACCTTGCCAGCTCACCCCTGATCCCGTGTGACTTCACCTTTTGTACTAGTCTACCATGAGGGACCTTGTCAAAGGCCTTACTGAAGTCCATATAGACAACATCCACTGCCCTCCTGCATCAATCATCTTAGTGACCTCCTCGAAAAACTCTATCAAGTTAGTGAGACACGACCTCCCCTTCACAAAACCATGCTGCCTCTCACTAATACGTCCATTTGCTTCCAAATGGGAGTAGATCCTGTCTCGAAGAATTCTCTCCAGTAATTTCCCTACCACTGAAGTAAGGCTCACCGGCCTGTAGTTCCCTGGATTATCCTTGCTACCCTTCTTAAACAGAGGAACAACATTGGCTATTCTCCAGTCCTCCGGGACATCCCCTGAAGACAGTGAGGATACAGAGATTTATGTCAAGGCCTCAGCAATTTCCTCTCCAGCCAACTTCAGTATTCTGGGGAAGATCCCATCAGGCCCTCGGGACTTATCTACCTTAATATTTTTTAAGACACCCAACACCTCGTCTTTTTAGTTCTCAATGTAACCCAGGCTATCTACACACACTTCTCTAGACTCAACATCTACCAATTTCTTCTCTTTGGTGAATACTGATGCAAAATATTCATTTAGTACCTCGCCCATTTCTTCTGGCTCCACACATAGATTCCCTTGCCTATCCTTCAGTGGGCCAACCCTTTCCCTGGCTACCCTCTTGCTTTTTATGTACGTGTAAAAACCCTTGAGATTTTCCTTCACCCTATTTGCCAATGACTTTTCGTGACCCCTTCTAGCCCTCCTGACTCCTTTCTTAAGTTCCTTCCTGCTTTCCTTATATTCCACGCAGGCTTAGTCTGTTCCCAGCCTTTTAGCCCTGCCTCCGTTTTCTTTTTGACGAGGCCTACAATATCGCAGTTTTATCGTATCGTCCCTTTAGTCTGATACTGTTTCCTCGGGTTCTAGTCTGTCCTAACGCTGGAAACATCCTCTCAACGACCAATCTATCCAGGCTGCTCAGTGTTCTGTAAGTTTCAAAAAGGTCCCCCTCATCCTTCTAATCTCCAACGAATACAGATTCAGAGTCCCCAACTGCTCCAAACGGCAGGCTCTCCATTCCAGCGGTCAACCGTGCGAACCTCCTCTGGACTGTTTCCAAGACGGACACATACTGCCTTAGATTCTAGGCCCCAAACTTCTAACAATACTCCTAATGGGGACTGACCATAACCTTCTACAGGCACAGACGTACACCACTGCTCTTGTATTCTATCCTCTCAACATTAATGCTACCATTGCATTTGCCTTCCTAACTACCGACTGAACCTGGACATTAATGTTCAGGTAATCTTCGGCTCGGACTTGTGCTTCTCGTTTCCTCAGCATTTCTACATTTAGAAAATACTGTATGCCTCCATTCTTCCTAATAATGTGCATGACCTCACTCTTTTCCCCATTGTATTCAATCTGCTACTTCTTGGCCCACCTCCTAGCCTGCCCAAGATTTCTGTCACCCCCTGTTTCCTCAATAGTGCCTGTGCCTCCGCATACCTTTGGATGATAATCAATTTCATATTGATTATCTTCCTTCAATGTTGTTCCATCTTCAACGTTTCATGGAAAACATTCAAAGTCTCTGAATTATTGCCAGGCAAAGTACTTTCATAATGGACCTGTGGTATTAACTGAAAGATATTCATGTTGGTCATAAATCGTGGTGTTTACAATTGGAAACGACACTGAAATGGTTGAATAGCAGGCTATGTATAAATACATCACGTAATGTAAATTGCGTTGTTGCCAAATATATATCACGCTTTTGTGTGAAACAGTTTAAATTGGCAACGTTATGATGCCTCTTTTGAGTCTGTCAAACAAAATCTGTCACGTTATACTACCACTCATTAAATATTACCTGACCTCCCTGCGTCTAACCCGCCCCGTGGAGTCTGTTCCGATCTTCCTCATCTTTACATTTATACATTTTACATTTGCAAATTCTAGTCGAACTGAGAGTTGAATAACAAGAGATGAGGGTAGAGTGATGGGCATTAGAGAGGTGGGGAGAAGAAAGGAAATATATTGAGAGGAAAGGAAAGTGCACGAGATGAATAGATTGATGTGGGAGGAGATTGAAAGAGTGCAACTTGTCGGGAAGGACACAGAGTGGATTGTTGGCAACTGAAGAGTGGCTGGGAGGTAAAGTAAGGAGTGGAACCGAGAGGTTGAAAAAAGGTGTGGAGAATGAAGGCGGAAAAGGAGATGAGAGATGAGGGGAACAGAACAGAATTGTGAAGAAGTGAAAGTAGTGGAGGGTAATTTAAGGTGTGGAGAGGGAATTTAGTGTAGAAAATGTGGAGTATTATATTTGCAATTAAAGAGTGAATAAGACCATAAGACATAGGAGCAGAATTAGGCCACTCGGCCCATCGAGTCTGCTCCGCCATTCAATCATGGCTGATATTTCCCCATCCCCATTCTCCTGCCTTCTACCCATAACCCCTGATCACCTTATTGATCTAAAACCTATCTATCTCTGTCTTAAAGACACTCAATGATTTGGCCTCCACAGCCTTCTGCGGCAAAGAGTTCCACAGATTCAACACCCTCTGGCTGACTAAATTCCTCCTCATCTCTGTTTTTAAGGATCGTCCCTTTAGACTGAGATAGTGTCCTCTGGTTCTAGTTTTTCCTACAATTGGAAACATCCTCCCACGTCCACTCTATCCAGGCCTCGCAGTACCTTGTATGTTTCAATAAGATCTCCTCTCATCCTTCTAAACTCCAACGAGTACAGACACAGAGCCCTCAAACGTCCCTCATTCGACAAGTTCCCCAATCCACGGGTCATTCTTGTGAATCTCCTCTGGATCCTTTCCAAGGCCAGCACATCCAACCTTAAATACGTAAAACTGCTCACAATACTAGAAATGGGGTCTGACCAGAGCCTTATACAGCCTCAGAAGCCTCAGAAACACAACCCTGGTCTTGCATTCTTGAGCTTTGACATTAATGTTAACATTACATTTGCCGTCTTAACTTCCCACTGGACCTGAACGTTAAACTTAAGAGAACCGTGAACAAGGACTGCCAAGTCCCTTTGTGCTTCTGATTTCCGAAGCATTTCCCCATTTAGAAAATAGTCTATGCCTAACTTCCTCCTTCCAAAGTGTATAACTTCACACTTTTCCACATGAAGTCCCCTTGCTTCCTCTATACTACCTGTCCCTCTAAAGACTTTTGTTTCATCTGCAAACCTGGCAACAGTGCCTTCAGTACCTTCTTCCAGATCATTAATCTATATTGTACAAATTTGGGACCACCAGTCATAATCAGGGGTTATCAGCAGATTAGGAAAGACGCAGCATGCATCTCATTCAAGGACAGTTTTTCTGTTTTGAAAACGCTGGAAGCGACGTTTAATCTGGGGAATGCACCAGAAACAAGGTCATTGCGCTGTGAGAGGTCCAATGAGCGTTTCTGCTGCCGTATCTCTGATTCCAGGGTGGCATTTGGCCTGACTGGTGCCAGTGTCATGAATATCGGCAAACCCTTGCAGGGCATTCTGAAGGTGGAGTGGGAACAGACGAAGGTCGTGGGTTACATTGGTACCAACGACAGAGATAGACAAAGGGACGAGGTTCTGCGTCAATAATTTACAGTTATCCGAGCAGATTGAAAAGAATGACGTCCGAGGTTAATATCTCCAGATCCTTGACAGCGAGGATTGGATGAAGGGGGGTATAGCAGATGAATGGTTGCTACAGAGATGGTGTGGGCGAATAGGCTTTAGTTTCGCGGCCAGTGATTCCGTTCCTGGGTCCGGCGCAACCTTTAAATCTCGGATGAGTTGCACCTGAATGGGAATGGAATCGATAACTTTGCCGTGGATTTTCTAAGACTGTTCGAGGGTGTGACAACTGGATTGGCTAGGGGAATGGGTCACAGTGAGCAGGTTCAGTAGGGGGTCACATCCAGATAAATACAGAAATAAAAACAAGTCAGTCTGGATGGGAGAGCAAAGATAAACTTGCTAGGGCACAAGGGATTCCAAAAATGTACAGGTTAGTTTGATAGGCTATGATCAATGCGCAGGGTATTGATTTACACATGCCAGTAATCTCACTGGAACGAAGGAGGTTGAGGGGCGACCTGGTAGAGGTCTACAACATTATGAGGGGCATAGATAGAGTGGATAATCAGACACTATTTCCCAGGGTAGAGGGGTCAATTACTAGGGGACATAGGTTTAAGGTGCGAGGGGCAAGGTTTAGAGGAGATGTACGAGGCAATTATTTTTACACAGAGGGTAGTGAGTCCTGGAACTCGCTGCCGGAGGAGGTGGTGGAAGCAGGGGCGATAGTGACGTTTAAGGGGCATCTTGACAAATACATGAATAGAATGGGAATAGAGGGATACGGAACCCGGACGTGTAGAAGATTTTAGATAATACGGGCAGTATGGTCGGCGCAGGCTTGGAGGGCCGAAGGGCCTGTTCCTGGGCTGTTCTTTTCTTTCTTCTTGGCCGTGTTCTTTGTATATCGGGATTCACTTTCACATCAGAGTATAATTCCCCTTTGAATTCTTCCTATCGAACCGGACATCGCCACACACTCAGGCAGGGGATTCCCCATCCTCACTGCTCGCTGTGTGAGAAAGTCCTAGTTTATATCATCATTGCTTCATTTACTCAATCCTTTCACCCAGAGCTGCTCATCCTCAATCTTTTCACCAATGTGAACGCTTCTCCTCAACTCAGGTTGAGAGGGTTGTTCAGAAGGCGTACGATGTGTTAGCTTTTATTGATAGAGGGTCTGAGTTTCGGAGCCATGAGGTCATGTTGCAGCTGTACAAAACTCTGGTGCGGCCGCATTTTGAGTATTGCGTGCAATTCTGGTAGCCGCAGAAACTCAATCCCTCTACCAATAAAAGCTAACACACCGTACGCCTTCTTATCAACCCTCTCAACCTGGGTGGCAACTTTGAGGGATCTTATGGACATCGAGACCGAGATCTCTCTGCTCATCCACACTGCCAAGAATCTTACCATTTGCCCAGCAAACTGTCTTCCTGTTATTCCTTCCAAAATGAATCACCTCACACTTTTGTGCATTAAACTCCATTTGCCACCTCTCAGCCCAACGCTGCAGCTTATCTATGTCCCTCTGTAATTTGTATCATCCTTCCGCACTGTCCACAACTCCACCGACATTAGTGTCATCTGCAAATTTACTCACCCATCCTTTAACGCCCTCCTCCACGTCATTTATAAAAATGACAAACAGCAGTGGCCCCAAAACAGATCCTTGTGGTACACCACTAGTAACTGGACTCAAGTCTGAACATTTCCCATCAACCACCACCCTTTGTCTTCTTCCAGCTAGCCCAATTCTGAACCAAAATGGACTGTTAATTGTAGGATGCTGTGTAAATAGACAGGGTTCAGACTGATTAGTGGGATGATGTTTAAGTAGGCTATGTTTACTGTAGGACAATGTTTAAATAGTCTGTTTACTGTAGGCTACTGTTTCAATAGAATGTTTACTGTAGGGAACAGTGCAAATAGATTGATTACTGCCAGACACTGTGCAAATAGCATGTTTACTGTGGGACACTGTTTAACTAGACTGTTGAAAGAACAAAGAATAAAGAACAAAGAACAAACACAAGTACAGTACAGGAAGAGGTCCTTTGGCCCTCCAAGCCTGTGCCGACCATGCCGCTTGTCCAAACTTACATTTTCTACACTTCCGTGGTGCGGATCCATCTATTCCTATGCCAGTCATGTATTTGTCGAAATGCCCCTTCAATGTCACTCTCGTCTCTGCTTCCACCACCTCCTCCGGCATCGAGTTCCAGGCATCCACTACACTCTGTGTAAAAACTTGCCTCGTACAACTCCTCTAAACCTTGCCCCTCGCACCTTAAACCTATGCCCCCCCCCTCCGCTCCCCCCCCCGTAATGGACGCCTCTATCCTGGGAAAAAGCCACTGACTATATACTCTGTCTATGCCCCTCATAATTTTGTAGACCTCAATAAGGTCGCCCCTCAACCTCCGTCGTCCCAGTGAGAAAACAACGAGTTTATTCAACCGCTCCTCATAGCTAATGCCCTCCATAGCAGGCAACATTCTGGTAAATCTCTTCTGTACCCTCTCTAAAGCCTCCGCATCCTTCTGTTGTGTGGCGACTAGAAATAAACACTATACTCCAAGTGTGGCCTAACTAAGGTTGTCTACAGCTGCAACATGCTTTGCCAATTATTATACTCAATGCCCCGGCCAATGAACGCAAACATGCTGAATGCCTTCTTGACTACTTTCTCCACCTGTGTTGCCCCTTTCATTGACCTGTTGACCTGTACACCTAGGTCTCTCTGACTGTCAATACTCTTCAGTGTTCTACCATTCACTGTATATTCCCCACCTGAATTGGAACTTCCAAAATGCATTACCTCACATTTGTCCGGATTAAACTCCATCTGCCATCTCTCCGCCCATGTCTCCAAACGATCTAAATCCTGCTGCATCCTGTGAGAGTCCACATCGCTATCCGCAATTCCACCAACCTTTGTGTCGTCTGCAAACGTACTCATCAGACCAGTTACATTTTCGTCCAAATCATTCATATATTCTACGAACAGCAAAGGTCCCAGCACTGATCCCTGCGGAACACCACTAGTCAAAGCCCTTCAATTAGAAAAGCACACTTCCATTGATTCTATCTGCCTTCTATGACCTAGCTAGTTCTGTATCGATCTGGCCAGCTCACCCCTGATCCCGTGTGACTTCACCTTTTGTACAAGTCTGCCAAGAGGGACCTTCTCAAAAGCCTTAATGCAGTCCAGATGGATAACATCCACTGCCCTCCCTGCATCAATCATCTTTGTGACCTCTTCGAAAAACTGTATCAAGTTAGTGAGACCCCTCTTCCCCTTCACAAAACCGTGCTGCCTCTCGCTAAGGCGTCCATTTGCTTCCAAATGGGAGTAGATCCTGTCTCGTAATTTCCCTACCACTGATGTAAGGCTCACCGGCCTGTATTTCCCTGGATTATCCTTGCTACCCTACTTAAACAAAGGAAGGACATTGGATATTCTCCTGTCCTCCAGAACATCACCTGAAGACAGTAAGGATCCAAAGATTTCTGTCAAAGCCGCAGCAATTTCCTCTCTGGCCTCCTTCAGTATTATGGGTTAGATCCCATCAGGCCCCGGCGACTTATCTACCTTAATATTTTTCAAGACGCCCAACACCTCGTCTTTTTGGATCTCAATGTGACCCAGGCTATCCACACACCCTTCTCCAGATTCAACATCCACCAATTCCTTCTCTTTGGTGAATACTGACACAACGAATTAATTTAGTACCTCGCACATTTCCTCTGGCTCTGCACATAGATTCCCTTGCCTGTCCTCCTGTGGGCCAACCCTTTCCCTGGCTACCTCTTGCTTTTAACGGACGTGTAAAAAGCCTTGGGATTTTCCTTCACCCTATTTGCCAATGACTTTTCGTGACCCCAACTAGCCCTCCTGACTCCTTGCTTCAGTTCCTACCGACGTTCCTAATATTCCACAAAGTCTTCGTCTGTTCCCAGCATTTAAGCCCTGACACATGCGTCATTTTACTTTTTGACGAGGCCTACAATATCTCTTGTTATCGAAGGTTTCCGAAAATTGCCGTATTTATCCTTCTTCCTCACAGGAACATGGCGATCCTGAATTCCTTTCAACTGACATTTGAAAGCCTTCCACATGTCAGATGTCGATTTACCATCACACATCCGCTCCCAATCTAGTTCTTCCGTTGTCGCCTAATATTGTTACAATTAGCCTTCCCCCAATTTAGCACATTCACCCTAGGACCACTCTTATCCTAGTCCACCAGCACTTTAAAACTTACTGAATTGTAGTCACTGTTCCCGAAATGCTCCCCTACTGAAACATCTACCACCTGGCCGGGCTCATTCCCCAATACCAGGTCCAGTACCGCCCCTTCCCTAGTTGGACTGTCAACATATTGTTTGAAGAAGCACTCCTAGATGCTCCTTACAAACTCCGCCCCGCCCAAGCCTCTAGCACTGAGTGAGTCCCAGTAAATATTGGGGAAGTTGAAGTCTCCCATCAAAACAACCTTCTTGCTTTTACTCCATTCCAAAATCTATCTGGCTATCTGCTCTTCTATCTCCCGCTGGCTGTTAGGAGTTCTGTCGTAAATCCCCAACGCTGTGACTGCACCCTTCTTATTCCTGATCTCCAACCATAGAGGCTCGCTGCCCTCTGAAGTGTCCTCCCGTAGTACAGCTGTGCCATTCTCCCTGACCAGTAGCACAACTACGCCACTCTTTTGTATCCCCCTCTATCCCTCCGAAACATCTAAAACTTGGAACGTTTAGCTTCCAATCCTGTCCTTCCCTCAACCAGGTCTCTGTAATGGCAAAACCATCATAGTTAGAAGTACTAATCCAAGCTCTATGTTCATCTGCCTTACCCGTTATACTTCTTGTATTAAAACATATGCGCTTCAGACCACCAGTCCCGCTGTTTGCAGCAACATCTCCCTTTCTGCTCTTCCCCACAGCCATAATGGCCCTATTCCCTGGTTCTCCCTCAATGTTTTCACCTTCTAACCTATTGCTTCGGTACCCACCCCCCTGCCATGCTAGTTTAAACCCTCCCGTGTTTACTATTGGGCACTGTTTAAATCGACTGTTTACTGTAGGCTACTGTTTAAATAGACTAAGTTTACTGTTGCACACTGTTCAATAGACTGTTTACTGTAGGGCTCTGTTTAAATATACTGTTTACTGTAGGCGACTGTTTAAATAGACGAAGTTTACTGTAGGGTTCTGCTTAAATAGACTTTACTGTAGGGCACTGTTTAAATAGACTGTTTACGTCGGGCACGTTTTATAGTCTCTGTTGACTGTAGCGAACTGTTTCAATAGACTGTTTCGTGGAGGGCACTGTTTAAATAGACGTTTTGCTGTAGGGAACTGTTTAAATAGACTAAGTTTACTGAAGGTTTATGTTGCAATGGACTGTACTGTCGGGCACTGTTTAAATAGATTGTGTTTACTTTCGTACACTGTTAAAATAGGCTGTTTACTGTAGGACACTGTTTAAATAGACTGTTTCCTGTAGGGCACAGTTTAAGTAGGCTGTTTACCGTAGGACACTGTTCTCTAAGATGTTTAAAATTGAGCCATGCAGGGCAGCATGGTGGCGCAGTGGGTTAGCACTGCTGCCTCTCGGCGCCGAGGTCCCATATGTGATCCCGGCTCTGGGTCGCTGTCCATGTGGAATTTGGACATTCTCCCCGAGTTGCCTCGGTTTCACACTCACAACCCAATGATGTGCAGGGTAGGTGGTTTGGCCATGCGAAATTTATTGATAAAACATTTTTTGAAAAAATTCTGCCATGCTCGACCTCTAAGAGTTTTAAAATGTAGTCATTCTTGGCCTCAAAAATGATTAAAATTAGCCATGCGAGGCCTTGAGAATGTTTGAAATTTAGCCATGCTCGGCCCTGATGATGTTTAGAATTTTGTCATGCTCTGGAATCGAAGACGTTTAAAATTTAGCCAACTCGGCGTCTATGGTGTTTAAATTTTAGTCATGCTCGACCTCTAATGTGTTTAAAATTTACCTATTCTCTGCCTAGAAGATGTTTACATATTAGCCATGCTCAGCCTGGAATGTGTACAAAATGTTGCCAATCTCGGCCTCGAAGATGTTTAAAATTTAGCCACGCTCGGCCTCGAAAATGTTCAATGTTTCCAGACTCGGCAGCAAGACGCATAAACTTTAGCCATGTTTGGTCCCTAAGACGTTTAAAATTTAGCAATGCTTGGCTTCGAAGATGTTTAAAATTTAGCTTTTCTCGGCCTCGAAGATGGTTAGCATTTTGCCATCCTCCGCCGCAAAGACTTATAAATGTAACCATGCTCGTCCTCTAAGAAGTATGAATTTAGCCTTGCTCAACTTCTAAGACGGTTAATGTTCAGCCATGCTCGGCCTCGAAGATGTTTAAAATTTATCCGTGCTCGGCCACGAAGACGTTCAATCATACTCGGCCTCGAAGATGTTGAAAATGTATCCGTGCTCGGCCTCGAAAATGTTCAATATTTACACATACTCGGCCTCGAAGATGTTGAAAATTTAGCCACGCTCGCCCTTAAAATTTAGCCACGCTTAAAATTTAGTCATGCTCGGCCTCTACGGTGCTTAAAATTTCCCCATGCTCGGCCTGAAAGAGGTTTCAAATTTTGCCACCTTCGGCCTCGAAAATGTTTTAAATTTCGCCATACTAGGCCTCGAATATGACTACAACTTAGCCATGCTCGGCCTTTTAGATGTTGAATATTTCTACATACTCGGCCTGGAAGATGTTTAAAATGTAACCATGCTCTGCCTCTGAGGCGTTTAAAATTGAGCCATGCTCGGCCTCGAAGATGTTTAAAATTTAGTCGTGCTTCGCCGAGAAGACGCTTAACAATTAGTCATGCTCGGCGTCCAAGTCGTTTAAACTTTAGCCGTGTTTGGCCTCTAAGACGTTTGAAACTGCGCCATGCTTGGCCTCGAAGATATTTAAAATTTAGCCATCCTCTGCCTTGAAGATGTTTAATATTTACACATGTTCGGCCTCGACGATGTTGCAAATTTAGCCATGTTCGGCCAGGAATATGTCGAAACTTTAGCCGTGCTCGGCATCTTAGATGTTTAATATTTCGACATACTCTGCCTCGCAGATGTTTATAATTTAGCCATGCTCCGCCTCTACTTTGTTTAAAATTTCGCCATGGTCTGTCTCGAAGATGTTTAAAACTTAACCATGCTCTGCCGCAGACGTTTAAAGTTGAGCCATGCTCAGCATCGAAGACAGATAAATTTAACCACGTTCCGCGTCGAAGACGTATATAATTTAGCTTTGCTTGACCTGTCATGGGCCAGAGTTTAGAGAACCCCAAAGTCTATCATGGAGTTCACTTGACCCACAACTTTTAATAGATTGTGGTGTGGGGAGCACACAGCCCACTCTACAGGTGTGGTACAGCAGAAATGGAAGAGTATTTTTAAAGCAAAACAATGTTTATCCTATGAACTCAAGTTAACCTTTTTCAAACATTCAATGAACATCTTAGCAACCATCAATTCAAATACAACCACCAAGGAATACAACACTAAGTAATCCTTAAGTTGTCATTTTAACATCCATAAGTTGCAGGAGTGTACCGGCAGACAGAAAGGTGGTTTAAAGTTTGTCCAATTCAATGCCAGGAGCATCCGGAATAAGGTGGGTGAAATTGTGGCATTGGTTGGTACCTGGGACATCGATGTTGTGGCCATCTCGGAGACATGGATAGAGCAGGGACAGGAATGGTTGTTGCAGGTGCCGGGGGTTAGATATTTCAGTAAGGTCAGGGAAGGTGGTAAAAGAGGGGGAGGGGTGGCATTGTTAGTCAAGGACAGGATTCCGGTGGCAGAAAGAACGTTTGATGAGGACTCGTCTCCTGAGGTAGTATGGGCTGAAGTTAGAAACAGGAAAGGTGAGGCCACCCTGTTAGGGGTTTTCTATAGGCCTCCGAAAAGTCCCAGAGATGTAGAGGAAAGGATTGCAAAGGTGATTCTGGATAGGAGCGAAAGTAACATGGTAGTTGTTATAGGGGACTTTAACTTTCCAAATATTGACTGGAAACGCTATAGTTCGAGTACATTAAATGGGTCCGATTTTGTCCAATGTGTTCAGGAGGATTTCCTGACACAGTGTGTAGATAGGCCAACGAAAGGCGAGGCCATATTGGATTTGGTACTGGGTAATGAACCAGGACAGGTGTTAGATTTGGAGGCAGGTGAGCACTTTGTTGATAGTGACCACAATTCGATTACGTTTACTTTAGTGATGGAAATGGATAGGTATATACAGCAGCGCAAGAGTTATATCTGGGGGAAAGGCAATTACGATGCGATAAGGCAATACATAGGATGCATTGGATGGAGAGGAAAACTGCAGGGGATGGGCACAATAGAAATATGGAGCTTGTTCAAGGAACAGTTACTGCGTGTCCTTGATAAGTATGCACCTGTCAGCCAGGGAGGAAGTCGTCGAGCGAGGGAACCGTGGTTTACTAAAGCAGTTGAAACACTTGTCAAGAGGAAGAAGGAGGCTTATGTAAAGATGAGACATGAAGGTTCAGTTAGGGCGCGCGAGAGTTACAAGTTAGCTAGGAAGGAAATAAAGAGAGAGCTACCAAGAGCCAGGAGGGGACATGAGAAGTCTTTGGCAGGTAGCATCAAGGATAACCCTAAATCTATCTATAGATATGTCAGAATAAAAGAATGACAAGGGTAAGAGTAGGGCCAGTCAAGGAAAGTAGTGTGAAGTTGTTCGTTGCGTCCGAGGAGATAGGAGAGGTGCTAAATTAATCGTTTTCGTCAGTATTCACACAGGAAAAGGACGATGTTGTCGAGGAGAATCCTGAGATACAGGCTACTAGACTAGAAGGGCTTTAGGTTCATAAGGAGGAGGTGTTAGCAATTCTGGAAAGGGTGCAAATAGATAAGTTCCCTGGGACGGATGGGATTTATCCGAGGATTCTCTGGGAAGCTAGGGAGGAGATTGCTGAGCCTTTGGATTTGATCTTTAAGTCATCTTTGTCTACAGGAATAGTGCCAGAAGACTGGAGGACGGCGAATGTTGTCTCCTTGTTCAAGAGGGAGAGTAGAGACAACCCCGGTAACTATAGACCAGTGAGCCTTACTTCTGTTGTGGGCAAGGTCTTGGAGAAGTTTATAAGAGATAGGATGTATAATCATCTGGAAAGGAATAATTTGATTAGACACAGTCACACGGTTTTGTGAAGGGTAGGCCATGCCTCACAAACCTTATTAAGTTCTTTGAGAAGGTGGCCAAACTGGTGGATAAGGGTTAAGCCGTTGATGTGGTGTATATGGATTTCAGTAAAGCGCTTGACAAGGATCGCCACGGTAGGCAATTGCAGAAAATACGGAGGCATGGGATTCAGGGTGATTTAGCAGTTTGGATCAGAAATTAGCTAGCTGGAAGAAGACAAAGGGTGGTGGTTGATGGGAATTGTTCAGACTGGAGTCCAGTTCCTAGTGGTGTACCACAAGGATCTGTTTTGGGGCCACTGCTGTTTGTCATTTTTATAAATGACCTGGAGGTGGGCGTAGAAGGATTGGTGAGTAAATTTGCAGATGACACTAATGTCGGTGGAGTTGTGGACAGTGCGGAAGGATGTTACAAGTTACAGAGGGACATAGATAAGCTGCAGAGCTGGGCTCAGAGATGGCAAATGGAGTTTAATGCAGAAAAGTGTGAGGTGATTCATTTTGGAAGGACTAACAAGAAGACAGTGTACTGGGCTAATGGTCAGATTATAGGTAGTATGAATGAACAGATAGATATCGGTGTCCATGTACATAGATCCCTGTAAGTTGCTGCACAGGTTGAGAGTGTTGTTAAGAAGGCAGACGGTGTGTTAACTTTTATTGTTAGAGGGATTGCGTTTCGGAGCCATGAGGTCATGTTGCAGCTGTACAAAACTCTTGTGCGGCCGCATGTGGAGTATTGCGTGCAATTCTGGTCGCCACATTAGAGGAAGGATGTGGAAGCATTGGAAAGGATGTGCAGAGGAGATTTACCGGAATGTTGCCTGGTTTGGAGGGTAGATCTTATAACGGAAGGCTGAGGGACTTGAGGCTGTTTTCCTTAGAGAGAAAAAGGTTAAGAGGTGACTTAATTGAGGCATACATGATGATCTGAGGATTAGATTGGGTGGACAGTGAAAGCCTTTTTCCTCGGATGGTGATGTCTAGCACGAGGGGACATAGCTTTAAATTGATGGGAGATAGATACAGGACAGGTGTCAGAGGTGGGTTATTTACTCAGAGAGTAACAAGGGCGTAGAATCCCCTACCTGCAACAGCAGTGGACTCGCAAACATTAAGTTCATTCAAAAGATCATTGGGTAGACATATGGACGATAAGGGAATAGTGTAGATGGGCTTTAGAGTGGTTTCACAGGTCGGCGCAACATCGAGGACCGAAGGTCCTGTCCTGCACTGTAATGTTCTATGTTCTATGTTCTAAGTCTTGAAAAAAAACTTTAAACAGAAGCACATAAGGTTAAAATCACGACTGAGAGCAGTTAGTAGTTTAAAATCACCAAAGTATCGACTTACAGTATTTAGATTACAGATGGAGAGACTAATACCCCTTCTGGCTGTGACTGCAGCTATCCAGCTCTGAAAACGAAACTAAAACATACCTTGCAGCAAATCGATTAAAATCAAAGTAAAAAGCTGAAGGACAGCCCAGCTCCACCCACACTCTGACATCACTGATAAACATCCACTTCTTCAATGTACATTTCTTAAACACCCATTTCTTAAAGCTACTCTACATGACACCTCCCCCAAGAAAAAAAGCCCATCAACTTCAAGATGGTTTCTTTTTTCACCTATTAACTTTCCTTTAAGAAATGCACACAGTAAATATACTTTTTCGCTTCAAAAAAACAACACAGACAAACAGATACAATAATACAGTCCATATTTTTTCTTCTCCCTCCAACTGAAATCCTTATCGATTGACAGTCACTTTGAACAAGAATGTCCTTGCACGATCCGTCCATTTGTCAATGCATCTGCAATTCTCGTTAAAGTCAGATACATTAGTTCAATCTGATCACAGAGTTCCCTGAAGTTCTCCAACACAGGAGCATTGGTTATCACAGTTTCAGGCTGTCAAATGCCTGTTGAAAGTCCGCTGACAACTTAAATTTTCGACGTTTGTTCAGCAAGTCCACCAGTGGAGCAACAACGCTGCAAATATTCGATTCAAATTTCCGGTAAAATCCACTCCTACCATGAAATCTAATTATTTCCGGTCGTGTGGAGAGTATCGGAAACTCCGAATAGTTGTTGGTTTCACATCCCGTGTGACCATTCCACCCTGTCCGATTGTATGGCCAAGGAAAGTGACTTGGGCTTTTCCAGATCCCCATTGGCTAGGTATACCACCAAACCCGCCCCCTGAAGTCGATCGGATAACTCCATCAGATGTTTTAAATGTTCTTTCCATGTCTGGCTGCAAATTACCAGATCGTTGTTGGATACCACACAATTGGGTAATCCTGAAACAACTTTGTTAGTTAACCGTTTGAATGTGGCTGGGGCGTTTTTCATGCCAAATGGCATAACGTTGAATTGTTATACACCATCTGGAGTCACAAAAGCTGAAATTTCCTTCGCCCTTTCGGATAAAGGCACCTGCCAGTAACCTTTATGTAAACCAAGTTTGGAAATAAATGCTCATTGTCCAACAATCTTCTCAATACAATCTTCCAAACGTGGGTAGGATAAGAGTCCGTTCTTATAACTGCATTAACCTTTCTATGGTCCACACACATCCGTTGCGTACCGTCTGGTTTTGGCACCATCACTATGGGTGAGCTTCATTGGCTGCAAACCACTTCAATTATGCCATTTTTAAGCATACTCTCAATCTCTCTGTTAACCTGTGCCACTTTTAAAGATTTAAGTCTGTATGGATGTTTTTGATTGGAACAGCATTTCCCACATCTGTAGCCATTTTAGTGCTTCCCAATTTATCGCCACAAACTTGCCCATGTGATATCAATAACTCTTTCAGGTCAGTTCGTTTTTCCTCTGGAAGGTAACTCAACAATTTAGCACCATTTTGAGGAACATCCTCGTTTTCCAATTTAATTTGAGGTATGTCAAATTCACAGTCATCTGGATTTGGTTCGTGACTTTTAGTTAGACTACTTACAACCTCATTTTTCTCTCCTTCCATTTAAAAGTACTCTTTAAGCATATTCACATGACACTCTCGGTGAGTCCTACTTCTATCTGGTGTTTTTAACCACATAATTCACCTCACTTAATTTCCTCTCATTCTGATAAGGTCCACAAAGCCTTACTTTTAAAGGTTCACCTACCACTGGTAACAATACTAAAACTTTATCTCCACAGTCAAAACTACGAACTTTGGATTTATTGTCCGCTATCCGTTTCATCACATTTTGTGCACCTTTTAAATGTTGTCTAGCCAATTCACCTGCTCTATTTAATTGTTCCCTATAGTTTGACACATCATCCAATAATGTAAGTTCCGATTTCTCACTCACCAATTTTTCCTTAATCAATTTAAGTGGTCCTCTTACCTCATGACCAAAAACTGGTTCAAAAGGACTACATTTGGATGACTCATTAGGTGCATTCCTAATTGCAATCAGTACGAATGAATTTCTTTATCCCAATCCTCTGGATAATCCTAACAATACGCCCTCAACATTGTCTTTAATGCCTGATGCCACCTTTCTAATGCTCCCTACGATTCTGAATGGTACGCAGTTGATTTAAATTGTTTTATTCCTCAGCTATCCATAACTTCTTTGAATAACCTTGAGGTAAAATTTGATCCTTCATCCGATTGCATTTCTGTCGCCAGTCCAGATCTCGTAAAAAAATTAAGTAATTCCTCCACAATCGTTTTAGCTGTACTATTACGTACTGGGATGGCTTCTGGAAACCGAGTTGACACATCCATTGTAGTCTAAAGATATTGATTTCCACTTTTCGTTTTATGAAGCGGTCCTACGCAATCAATTATGACCCTTGTCAAAGGTTCCACAAATGCTGGAATGGGTATTAAGGGCGCTGGTTTTATCATCGCTTGAGGTTTCCCTCTCACTTCACATGTGTGACATGATTGACAAAATTTAACTACATCTGTATGTAGTCCAGGCCAATAAAAATGTTTTTGTAGTTTAGCTTGAGTTTTCCGTATTCCCAAATGACCTCCCACTGGTAACACATGTGCAACTCGCAACACATCCTTTCTACCGGCAATACTACTTGATGAACCTCTGCCCACTTTTCATCCGCCTGCATATGTAATGCTCTCCATTTTCTCATCAAGACATCACTTTTACGGTAATAACACTCTGGTTTATACTCAGATTCCTCTTCCGTGTGTGCTTTCTGATACATCCGTTTTATTTCTATATTATTTTGTTGTAACTCCGCCAATTTTCCAGAACTAAAAATATCCGCCTCATCCTCCACCTGTTCTTGTTATTTTTCAACCACCTGATCAAAAATCGT
The DNA here is from genome assembly GCF_047496885.1 of Scyliorhinus torazame. NCBI lineage: Eukaryota > Metazoa > Chordata > Chondrichthyes > Carcharhiniformes > Scyliorhinidae > Scyliorhinus > Scyliorhinus torazame. The sequence continues at coordinate 137,343,806 of NC_092726.1, read as the reverse complement.
TTCTGATAATTGCACTTCAACTTCATCTTCACTCATTGATTTCTCCTCTTGTCTCAACCTGTGACTTTGCGACCTTGTCACTACACAATCCGGAAAAATTCCAGGATATTCGTCCTTCAACACTTCAGTTGTCTGATTTTCCACTGGCTTATCAACCACAGTAGGCAGCACTCCCACCTGCGATCCAGCTGTATCATTACCCAAGACAAACTGTATTCCTGGACAAGATACTTTCTCTATTACTCCTACTACCACTTCACCACTCTTCACTGGACTTTCCAACATTACCTTATACAATTGACTACTCCTCTCACCCTGAATTACACATATTACCACCTTTTCTGGCAACATTCTTCCCAAACTACATAACTCCTCATTTCTTCCTATTAAAGATTGTCTAGCTCCCGTATCTCTTAAATTTGTGAATTCTATACCTCCTCCTCCTGATACACATGAGTAAACTTTACCCACGCAAGTAAATTCTTTCAAGTGACCTGGCATCTCTTTCATCAATCACCTCTTGATCAGGCTGTACAATCTTTTGCACCTCCTTCGCTTCACTTGGGCTTTCCTTTACCACTTTAACAAACACCACTGTCTTATCCTGTTTTACCACATCAGTCTTCCCAGTGCTTTTCTTCAACCACCAACACTGTGACTTAATATGGCTTTATTTATTACAGTGAAAACATTTGAAACTCTTCATTTCGTTTCCACCCTACTGGATTTATTTTTTAATCTGAGGTACACTCTCCTTTATATCGCCCATCAGATCACCTTTACTTTTACCACTTGAGTATTTCTCATGTCCCCAGTTTCTCTCTCTCACAGGCTGAAACTGATGTCGGAAACCAAGCTTTGACTTATGAACTAATTCTGCTTTTCTGCTGCCAATCTCTCAGTTTTAACCGTCTGTTCTTCCAGATGAGTCCTCACTACATCAGGAATTGAATTTTTAAATTCCTCCAAAAGTATAATTTCTCCGAGAGCTTCAAACGTTTTGTCTATTTTCAAAGCCCTGATCCACCTATCAAAATTACTCTGTTTGAACCTTTGAAACTCCATGCACGTTTGACCAAATTCTTTCCTTAAAATTCTAAACCTTTGTCTGGAGGCTTCAGGCATTAGTTCATATGCACCCAAGATGGGCATTTTCACCTCCTCATACGGCCCAGATACCTCCTCCGGTATTGATGCAAACACTTCACTAGCTTTGTTTGATTCAGTAATACCCGCATGTGCTGTGACCATTTCATTTGTACAGCCAACTTCTCAAATGAACTGAAAAAGGCTTCTACCTCCTTCTCTTCAATCCTTGGCAATGCTTGGATATATTTAAATAGATCCCCACAAAACCTTCAACTATGACGCTCTTTCTCACCATCCTCATCACTATCATCCAACTGTACGTTTCCCTTTACGATTGCTAATTTTAACTGAGTATCATGTTTCATGGCCATTTTCTGAAGTTCAACCTCTATCTCTTTAACTTTTTGCCTGATCTGTATCTCCCTTTCTCTTTCTTTTTCCTCTCTATCTCTTTCGTATTCAATCTGCTTTAATTCTTTCTCATGTTCCATTTGTTTAATTTGCAACTGCATTTGTGCCATTTCCAATGAGTCAAACTGTATCTCAGGCAACTTTCCAATGCTTAGCCACCGCAGTAGTTCCCTCATCTTTTCGCATTTTCATAGATTATCATAGATTATCATAGAATTTACAGTGCAGAAGGAGGCCATTCGGCCCTTCGAGTCTGCACCGGCTCTTAGAAAGAGCACCATACCCAAGGTCAACATCTGCAACCTATCCCAGTAACCCCACTCAACACTAAGGGCAATTTTGGACACGAAGAGCAATTTGCCATGGCCAACCCACCTAACCTGCACATCTTTGGACTGTAGGAGGAAACCGGAGCACCCGGAGGAAACCCTCGCACACACGGGGAGGATGTGCAGGCTCCGCATAGACAGTGACGCAAGCCGGAATCGTACCTAGGACCCTGGAGCTGTGAAGCAATTATGTTATCCACAATGCTACCGTGCTGCCCCATTTTGTCAGGAAATGTTAACTGCAATGTTTTTGCCAAATCTAACAGTCTGCTTTTAGTCTCTGTCCGCAAGGTACTGTGTGTGACCGTCGCCACCCCCAAAGACGCCAGGGCCTCTGAAAGAGCCATTGTCCACAACACACTCCACAAAAAACTAGAATATCACCCTTGATAAGCAACCACAATATGCTCACCCCTCACTGTGTTTAAGTTCACTAAACCAATCCAATAAGCAGACTTTTATTGCGGACGAGCCCCCAATTTGTTTTGCCCCCAAAGTATATCGTGGAGTTCAACTGAACCCACAATTTTACTAACTGTGGTATGGAGAGCACACGGCCCTCGACAAGAGTGGTACAGCAGGAATGGGAAAGTATTTCTTAAAGCTAGACAATGTTTATTCAATGAACTCAAGTTAACCTTTTTAAAACAAACAGTGAACATCTGAGCAACCATTAATTCAAATACAACCCCCAAAGAATTCAACACTGAGTAATCCATAAGCTGTCTTTTTAACATCCTGAAGGTTAAGGCACCTTTTACCAGAAGCACCTTCAGTTGACATTCACTACTGAGAACATTTATAATTCTGAATTTCCAAATGATCAAGAGATAGTCTTTTGATGGCAGAGAGAACAGCAGTACACCAGCTTTGTCTGGCGTCAGCTCCAACAATGAAAACGAAACTAAAACACACCCTGCAGAAAGCAGCCAAAAACGAAAGTAAAATGCTGACACAGCCCAGCCCCACCCACTCTCTGGCATCACTGCAGTAATACGCACCCATTTCTTAAAGGTACTCTCACCACGTATATTTACATACACACACATTTATAAACACCCATTTCTTAAAGGTACTCTCAAATTACAATATACTGCCCAGGGACCAGAGTATTTTAATGATAAACTACCCAAGAACCACTGTAAATAATGGTCTCCTGCCCAGGGCTCAGTGTATTATAATAATATACTACCGAGGAACCACGGTAAATAATGATAAACAGCTTAGTGTCCACTGTACCTAATGATAAACTACAAAGGGAAAACTGGAAATAATGGTATCATGCCCAGGGACTTCAGTAAAGAATGACATTCTATCGAGGGAACAATGTAAATACTGATACGCTATCCAGGACCACGCCAACACGTAATATACTGCAGAGGTACACCTACAAATATAGATAGACAATCAAGGAACCACTGTGAATAATGATATACTACACAGGGACCACTGTAAAGAATGATGTACTCCACACAGAACACTGACAATAAAGATATATAACTTAGGAACCACTGTAAATAACGATATACGACCAAGGGAGCACTGTAAATAAATATATACTACCCAGTGAGCACGGTAAGTAATGAATATGGTCGACAGAAACCACTGAAAACGATGCTATCCATTTTAGGAACCACTGTAAAAAATTATACATTGCCCTGGCACCACTGTAAACAATGAAATAGTACCAAGGAACCACTATAAACAATGATATACTGCAAAGGGACTGTAAGTAACGATGTACTATCCTGCGACCACTGTAAATAATGGCGGACTATCCAGGGATAAATAATGATATACTGCACAGGGAATAATGTAAATAATGATATAAAATAAAAGGGCCACTGTAAATAATAGTATCCTACACAGGGTCCATTGTAAATAATGATATAATACCCAGGGAAGATTCTAAGTAATATTATACTACACAGGGGACACTGTAAATAATGATATATCATCCAGCAACCACTGTAAAAAGTGAAACACTGCCCAGGGCCACTATGAATAATAATATATAACGCAACGACCTCTGTAAATAATGATAAACTACAGAGGGGCCACTGTAAATAATGATATACTACCCAGGGATCACAGTAAATAATGATAGATTTCAAGGGACCGCTGTAAATAGTGATATAATGCCAGGGACCACTGTTAATAATAACATACCACATAGGGACAACTGTAAATAAAAATATATTACTCAAGGACCACTGTAAATAATAGCATACTACCCAGGGTCCACTGTAAATAATGGCATACTATCTAGGGACCACTGTAAGTCATGAAATTCCACTCTGGGATCGTTGTAAATAATTATGTATTACCCATATTCATTATTTACCGTGCTCACTGGGTAGTATATATTTATTTACAGTGCTCCCTTGGTCGTTGCGTTATATATTATTATTCATAGTGGCCCTGGGCAGTGTTTCACTTTTTACAGTAAAACATAATATACTGCCCAGGGAACACTGTAAATAATGACATACTGCCCAAGGACCACTGTAAAAAATGATATACTACCGAGGGACCACTATAATTGATATACTACACAGGGACCACTGTAAATAGTGACATGCTGCCAGGGACTAGTGTAAATAATGATATACTGCACAGGGACAACTGTAAATAATGATATTCCACCCAGCAAAAACTGTAAATATTGATATACTACCCAGGGCCACTGTAAATAATGATATACAATCCAGGGACTACTGTGAATAATGAAATTCCACCCTGGGACCGTTGCAAATAATCGTCCACTACATCGGGACCACTGTAAATAATGACGTACTGCACAGGGAACTCTGCAAATAATAATTTACTACCAAGGGACCACTGTAAATAATCATAAACTACCCAGGGACCACTGTAAATAATGATAAATTACCCAGAGACCACTTTAAATAACGTTATACGACCAAGGGATCACTGCAAATAATGATATACTAGCCAGTGAGCACAATAAATTATGATACACGACCCAGGGACCACTGTAAATCATGATACACTATCCAGGGACCACTGTAAAATAAGATGACCTCTGCAAGGACCACTGTAAATAATGATATTCCACCCAGCAAAAACTGTAAATATTGATATACTACCCAGGGCCACTGTAAATAATGATATACAATCCAGGGACTACTGTGAATAATGAAATTCCACCCTGGGACCGTTATAAATGATAGTGCACTACATCGGGATCACTGTAAATAATGACGTACTGCACAGGGATCTCAGCAAATAATAATTTACTACCAAGGGACCAGTGTAAATAATCATAAACTACCCAGGGACCACTGTAAATAATGATAAATTACCCAGAGACCACTTTAAATAACGTTATACGACCAAGGGATCACTGCAAATAATGATATACTAGCCAGTGAGCACAATAAATTATGATATACGACCCAGGGACCACTGTAAATCATGATACACTATCCAGGGACCACTGTAAAATAAGATGACCTCTGCAAGGACCACTGTAAATAATGATATTCCACCCAGCAAAAACTGTAAATATTGATATACTACCCAGGGCCACTGTAAATAATGATATACAATCCAGGGACTACTGTGAATAATGAAATTCCACCCTGGGACCGTTATAAATGATAGTGCACTACATCGGGATCACTGTAAATAATGACGTACTGCACAGGGATCTCAGCAAATAATAATTTACTACCAAGGGACCACTGTAAATGCTTATATGCGAGTCAGGGACGACTGTCAATAAGGGCTTACCATCCAGAGCCAACTGGAAATAAAGATATACTACCCAGGGACGACTGTAAATTATGACATGCTACACAGGGACAAATGTAAATAATGATATACTATCCAGGGACCTCTGTTAATAGTGACATTTCACCCTAGGACCGATCAAAATAATGATATACTACCCAAGGTCCATTGATAATAATGATGTACTGCATAGGGGGTCACTGTAAATAATGAAATTGCACCCTGAGACCGTTGCAAATAATGAGGTACTGCACAGGGACCACTGTAAATAATCATAAACTACCCAGGGACCACTGTAAATAATGATAAATTACCCAGGGACCACTTTAAATAACGTTATACGACCAAGGGATCACTGCAAATAATGATATACTAGCCAGTGAGCACAATAAATTATGATATACGACCCAGGGACCACTGTAAATCATGATACACTATCCAGGGACCACTGTAAAATAAGATGACCTCTGCAAGGACCACTGTAAATAATGATATTCCACCCAGCAAAAACTGTAAATATTGATATACTACCCAGGGCCACTGTAAATAATGATATACAATCCAGGGACTACTGTGAATAATGAAATTCCACCCTGGGACCGTTGTAAATAATAGTGCACTACATCGGGACCACTGTAAATAATGACGTACTGCACAGGGATCTCTGCAAATAATAATTTACTACCAAGGGACCACTGTAAATACTTATATGCGAGTCAGGGACGACTGTCAATAAGGGCTTACCATCCAGAGCCAACTGGAAATAAAGATATACTACCCAGGGACGACTGTAAATGATGACATGCTACACAGGGACAAATGTAAATAATGATATAGTATCCAGGGACCTCTGTTAATAGTGACATTTCACCCTAGGACCGATCACAATAATGATATACTACCCAAGGTCCATTGATAATAATGATGTACTGCATAGGGGGTCACTGTAAATAATGAAATTGCACCCTGAGACCGTTGCAAATAATGAGGTACTGCACAGGGACAACTGAAAATAATCACATACTCCCCAGGGACGACTGTAAATAGTGATATACTATCCCGGAACCACTGTAAATAATGATATACTACCCAGAAACAACTGTAAATAATGAAATTCCACCCTGGGACCGTTGTAAATAATGATGTACTACCCAGGGACCGCTGTAAACAATTGGTAACTGCCAAAGGACCACTGTAAATAATGACATTCTACACTGGGACCGTTGTAAATAATATTGTACTGCACAGGGCCCACTGAAAATAATGACATACAACCCAGGGACCACTGTAAATATTGATAAACTACCCACGAACCCCTGTAAATAATGATATTCTACCCAGGGACCACTGTAAATAATGATATATTCCCCAGGGACCACTGTAAATAATGATATACTATCCAGGGACTACTGTAAATATTGCAATTCCACCCTGGGACCGTTGTAAATAATGATGTACTACACAGGGAACACTGTAAATGACATCCTGCCCAGCGACCACTGTAAATAATGATATACTACACAGGGACCACGGTACAGAATGATATACTATCCAGGGCCAATGTAAATAATGAAATGAAATACCACCCTGGGACCGTTGTAAATAATGATGTACTACCCAGGGACCACTGTAAATAATCATAAACTACCCAGGGATACCTGTAAGTAATGACAAATTACCAAGGGACCACTGTAAATAAAGATGAACTCTCCAGGGACCACTGTAAATAATGAAATTCTCCGCATGGAGAGTTGTAAATATTGATGTACTACACAGGTATCACTGTAAATGATGATATACCGCCCAGGGACCACTGTAAATAATGGTATTCTGTCGAGGGACCACTGTAAACATTGATAAACTACCCCGGGATCATTGTAAACAATGACGGTCTTCCCAGGGATCTCTGTAAATAATGATATACTGCACAGAGACCACTGTAAGTAATGATATACTACACAGCAACCACTGTAAATAATGATATACCACCCAGGGACCACTTTGTATAATGATATACGACCAAGGGACCACTGCAAATAATGATATACTAGCCAGTGAGCACAGTAAATAATGATGTACTACCCAGGGACCACTGCAAATCATGATACACTATCCAGGGACCACTGTAAATTAAGATGACCTCTCCAAGGACCACTGTAAATAATGAAATTCCACGCTTTGACCGTTGTAAATAATGATATCGACACAGGGTCCAGTGTAAATAATGACATGCTGCCCAGGGACCACGACAAATAATGATATACTACACAGGGGCCACTGTAAATAGTTATTTACTGCCCAGAGACCACTGTAAATAATCATATACTACCCAGGGGCCACTGTAAATAATGAAATTCCACACTGGGACAGTTGTAAATAATAATATACTACACAGGGACCACAGTAAATTGTGGCATACTGTCCAGGGACTATTACAAATAATGACATACCACACAGGGACCACTGAGATAAATTGTATACTGACCAGCGACGATTGTAAATAATGATCTTCTACACAGTAACCACTGTAAATATTGAAATTCCACCCTGTGACTGTTGTAAATAAAGATATACGTCACAGGGAACACTGTCAATAGTGACATACTGCCCAGGTACCACTGCAAATAATGACTTACTACCCAGGGAAAATTGTAAAACATTATCTCCCGCCCCGGGCCCACTGTAAATTATGATATACCACCCAAGGACCACTGTAAATAACGATATACAATCCAAGGACCTCTGTGAATAATGAAATTCTACCCTGGTTCCGTTCAAAATTATTATATACTCTGCAGGGGGCATTGTTTCTAAGGATATACAACCCAGGCACCGCTGTAAATAATGAATTTCCACGCTGGGACCATTGTAAATAATGAAGAACTGCACAGGGACCACTGATAATAATGACATACTGCCCAGGGGCTACAGTAAATAATGATATACTACCCAGGAACCGCTGTAAATAATGATATACTCACCAGGGACCACTGCAAAGAACGAAACACTACCGAGGGACCACTGTAAATAATTATATGCTACCCAGAGATAACTATAAACAATGAAAATCCATCGTGGGACAGTTGTAAAGCATGATGTACTACTCAGTGACCACTGTAAATGACACACTGCCAAGCGACACATAAATATTGACATCATACCCAGGAACCACTGTTAATAATGATATAATATCGAGGGACCACATGTAAATATTGATATCATAGCCAGGAATCACTGTTAATAATGATATAATATCCAAGGACCACTGCAAATAATGACATACTAACCAGGGACCACTATAAATAATGGTATACTATCGAGGGACCACTGTAAATAATGATAGACTACACAGGGACCACTGTAAATAATGACATATTGCCCAGGACCACTGTATATAATGATGTACTACCGAGGGACCAGTGTAAATAATGATATACTACCAAGGGACCACTGTAAATAATGATATACTATCCAGGGCCACTGTAAATAATGAAATGAAATACCACCCTGGGACCGTTGTAAATTATGATGTTCTACCCAGGGAGCACAGTACATAATGATAAACTCGCCAAGGATACGTGTAAATAATGATATACTACCGAGGGACCACTGTAAATAATGATATCCTACACAGGGACCAGTGTAAGTAATGACATACTGGCCAGGGACCAGTGTAAATAATGATATGCTGCACAGGGACCACTGTAAATAATGATATACTACCCAGGGACCACTGTAAATAAAGATATACTATCCAGGGCCACTGTAAATGATCATAAACTGCCAAGAGATACCTGTAAATAATGATAAATTACCCAGGGACCACTGGAAATAAAGATGAACTCCCAGGGACCACTGTAAATAATGACATTCTACGCATGGACCGTTGTAAATAATGATGGACTACACAGGGACCACTATAAATAATGATATATCGTCCAGGGACCACTGTAAATAATGATATCCTACCGAGGGACCACTGTTAATAATGACATACCACCCAGGGACCACTTGAAATAATGATATACGGCGAAGGGATCACTGCAAATAATGATATACTAGCCAGTGAGCACAGTAAATAATGAGATACTACCCAGGGACCACTGTAAATCATGATACACTTTCCAGGGACCACTGTAAATTAAGTTGACCTCTCCAAGGACCACTGTAAATAATGATATTCCACCCAGCAAAAACTGTAAATATTGATATACTACCCAGGGCCACTGTAAATAATGATATACAATCCAGGGACGACGGTGAATAATGAAATTCCACCCTGGGACCGTTGTAAATAATAGTGTACTACGTCGGGACCACTGTAAATAATGACGTACTACACAGGGAACTCTGCAAATTATAATTTACTACCAAGGGACCACTGTAAATACGTATATGCGAGTCAGGGATGACTGTCAATTAGTGCATACCATCCAGAGACTACTGCAAATAAAGATATACTACACAGGGACAACTGTAAATAATGAGACACTTTCCAGGGACCACTGTAAATATTGAAATTTCACCCTGGCACCGTTGTAAATAATGATGTACTCCACAGGAACTACTGAAAATAATGACATACTACCGAGGGACCTCTTTAAAAAATGAAATACTATCCAGTGGCCACTGTAAATAATGATACCTAACCAAGGTCACTGTAAATAATGATATTCTAGACTAATGTAAACGATGATATACTGCACAGGTACCATTGTATAAAATGGTATCCTGCTCAGGGACCACTGTAAATAATGATACTCTACCCAGGGCACCTGTAAATAATGATTTACTGCCCATGGACTACTGCAAATTAAGATATACTATCCAGGGACCACTGTAAATAATAATATACTACCCAGGGACCAGTGTATATCCGAATATACTGCACAGGGATCACTGTAAATAATGATATTCTACTCAGGGACCTCTGTAAATAATGATATACTACCCAGGGGCCACTGTAAATAATGATATGCTATCCCGGGACCACTGTAAATAATGATATAATACCCAGTGACCACTTAAAATAATGATGCCTACTCGAGGCCACTGTGAATAATGAGAGAGATGCAGAGAGAGGGGAAAAAAAATAGAGGAACAGAGAGAGAGTTACAGAGCGAGAGGATGAGAGAGATACAGAGAGATAGGAAGATACAGAGAGATATAGGTGGAGGGATACGGAAAGAGATACAGGGAGAGAGATTCTGAGAGAGAGTTATGATAGAGTAACAGACAGAGGGAGGTACAGAAGGAGGGAGAGAGAGAGACACAGGAAGAGGTACAGATTGAAAGCGAGATACAGAAAGATTGGATTGGACTGAATTTGGTTTGCTTTTTGATTATTGTCCCGTGTACCTAGATAGAGTGAAAAGTTCTCAGCTCAACAGGTCATTGAGTACATGGAAAGAAATGAAAAACGATACAGAGAGAGAGATACAGAGAGGGAGAATGGTACGGAGAGGTACAGAGAGAGAGATACAGTGAGGGAGGTACAGAGAGAGACAGATACAGAGCGATACAGAGAGACATATAGAGCTAGAGATAGGGAGAGCGTTACAGAGTGAAATACGGAGAGCGTGACAGAGAGAAATATGGAGAGAGATACGGAGAGAGATTCGGAGGGAGATATAGAGAAGATACGGCGAGAGATAGGGAGAGAGATATGGAGAGAGATACAGCGAGAGATACGGCGTGAGATACGGCGAGAGATACAGAGAGAGAGATACAGAGAGAGAGATACAGAGAGAGATACAGAGAGGGATACAGAGAGAGATACAGAGAGATATACAGAGAGAGATATAGCGAGAAATACAGCTAGAGATACAGAGAGAGACACACAGGGAGACACAGAGAGAGATACAGAGAGAGATACAGAGAGAGATACAGAGAGAGATACAGAGAGATATACAGCGAGAGATACAGCGAGAGATACAGCAAGAGATACAGAGAGAGAGAGATACAGAGAGAGGGAGAATGGTACGGAGAGATGCAGTGAGATACAGAGAGAGAGATACAGAGAGAGCGATGCAGAGAGAAATAGAGAGAGAAGGAGAGAAAGAGATTGAGAGAGAGATGCAGAGAGAGATGCAGAGAGAGAGTGACTGAGAGTGATACAGAGAGAGATGCAGAGAGAGATACAGAGAAACGGAGAGAGATAATGAGAGAGATACAGAGAGAGATACAGAGAGAGACAGACAGAAAGAGGGAGAATGGTACGGAGAGATACAGAGAGATACAAAGAGAGAGATACAGAAAGAGGGATACAGAGAGAGAGAGATACAGAGACAGATACAGAGAGAGATACAGAGAGAAAATACAGAGGGTGATACAGAGAGAGATACAGAGAGAGGGAGAAATTCTGAGAGAGATTCTGAGAGAGATACTGCGAGAGATAAAGAGAGAGATACAGAGAGAGATGCGGAGAGAGGGAGAGATTCTGAGAGAGATACGGAGAGAGATAAAGAGAGAGTTACAGAGAGAGAGATACAGAGAGATAGATACAGAGAGAGAGATACACAGAGAGAGAGAGTTGTACAGAGAAACACAAAGAGAGAGATACAGAGAGAGAGAGAATGGTCCGGAGAGATACAGCTGAATGGGAGCAGAGTCGGAGGGCGGTGGTCCAGTTGGTCCACTGGGCAGGTATATTCTGTAAGGTAAGAGGGGATGGTAGCTAGGCCAGTTGTAATCTCCTCCTGCAGGATGTGGGTGGTGAGGGATATCCCCGGTGTCACAGCTGACTATACCTGCGGGAAGTGCACCCAACTCCAGCTCCTCAAAGACCGTGTTCGGGAAATGGAGCTGAAGCTGGATGAAGTTCGGATAATCCGGGAGGCAGAGGGGTGATTGAGAACAGTTACAGGGAGGTAACTACACCCAAGGTACAGGACAAGAATAGCTGGGTGACAGTCAGGGGGAAAAAAACAAACAGGCAGTCAGTGCAAATACCCCTCGTGGCCGTTCCCCTTCAAAACAAGTATACCGTTTTGGATGCTGTTGGCGGGGGGGCGGGGGGGATGACCTACCGGGGGAAGGCCCTAACGGCCAGGTCTCTGGCATTGAGTCTGGCTCTGGGGCACAGGAGGGAAGGAGGGAGAATAGAAAAGCAATAGTTGTAGGAGATTCAATGGTTAGGGGAATATATAGGAGATTCTGTGGTCGCGAGCGAGACTCCCGGGAGGTATGTTGCCTCCCGGGTGCCAGGGCCAGGGATCTCTCGGATCGTGTCTTCAGCACCATAAGGGCGAGGGGGCAGCCATAAGTCGTGGTGCACATCGGTACCAACGACGTAGGTAGGAAAAGGGGTGCGGAGGTAATAAACGAGTTTCGGGAGTTAGGCTGGAAGTTAAAAGCCAGGACAGACAGAGTTGTCATCTCTGGTTTGTTGCCGGTGCCACGTGATAGCGAGGCTAGGAATAGGGAGAGAGTGCTGCTGAACACGTGGCTGCAGGAATGGTGTAGGAGGGAGAGCTTCAGGTATTTGGATAATTGGAGCACATTCTGGGGAAGGTGGGACCTGTACAAGCAGGACGGGTTGCATCTGAACAAGAGGGGCACCAATATCCTGGTAGGGAGGTTTTCTAGTACTCTTCGGAAGGGTTTAAACTAATTTACAAGGTGAATGGGAACCGGATTTGTAGTCCAGCAACTAATATAGCCGATATTTGGGACGCCAAGGCTTGTAATGAGGCAGTGAAGGAGGGAATACTGACAAAGGAGATTACTTGCAGACACGGAGATGCTTTGAAGTGTGTATACTTCAACACAAGAAGCATCAGGAATAAGGTGGGTGAACTTAAGGCATGGACCGGTACTTGGGACTACGATGTGATGGCCATCACAGAAACTTGGATAGAAGAGTGCCAGAAATGGTTGTTGGAGGTACCTCGTTAAAGATGTTTCAATTGGATTTCGGCGGGAGCGGTGCGCAAGTGATTTCTGGGAGGTAAGTTTCTCCTTTGAAAACATTTACCTTCACAGGAGCAGGATTTCGGCGGGAGCGGTGCGCAAGTGATTTCTGGGAGGTAAGTTTCTCTTTTAAAAAACACTTCTTTTCTGTTTTATTTTTTTCGACCCGCGGACTTCTGGGAAGACCCCCCCCCCCCCCCCCCCCCCCCCAACCAATAAATTCTGGTGGAGAGGAAACCCGAGACACTACACGTGTAGTGTCTCCCACCCACCCTCCTCCTCTAAACTAATAATAAGATCCATTGGTGTGAGGTAAGTGCCATATATTATTATTATTAGCATTATTATATTATATTATTAGCATTGCGCAGGTCAAGGAGACACAGCCGGAGTGAGAGAGATACAGACAGTGAGAATTTGGTAGTTTGGTGCAGTAAGGCAACCAGGAAAGGTAAGTGGTTAATCTAATTGTGTTGCTTTTCAGTTAAAAGTGCAGGGTAGGGTCTGATTGGCTGAAGCTGTCCCCACCATAAAATTAAATTAAACTAATTAATTAATTAGTGATGGCTGGCCAGGTGATGTGCTTGAGCTGCTTGATGTGGGAGCTGGCAGATCCCATTGCGAGCTGCACCGACCACATCTGCAGTAAGTGTTGGCTGCTCGAAGAGCTACGGCTCAGAGTTGATGAGCTGGAGTCTGAGCTTCAAACATTGAGGCACATCCGGGAGGGGGAGAAGTACCTGGACACTGTGTTTCAGGAGGCAGTCACACCTGTCAGAGTAAGTAGTTTAAATCCTGCTAGTGGCCAGGGACAGCAGGGTGTGACTGCAAGTCAGGCAGGTAAAGGGAACCAGCAGTCAGGAACTCAGGAGCCTCAGCCCTTGACTCTGTCCAACAGGTATGAGGCACTTGCGCCCTGTGTGGATGGCGAACAGGGTTGCAGGAAGAATGAGTCAGCTAACCAAGGCACAATGGTTCAGCAGGCAATTCAAGGGGAGGGAGTAAATAGGCAAGTTGTAGTTGTAGGGGATTCTATTATCAGGGTGATAGATAGTATCCATTGTGAGCAGGATAAAGAGTCCCGCATGGTACGTTGCCTGCCCGGTGCTAGGGTGCGGGACATCTCTGACCGGCTTGAAAGGATACTGGAGAGGGAGGGGGAGGATCCAGTTGTTGTGGTCATGTCGGTACCAACAACATAGGCAAGTCTAGGAAAGAGGACCTGTTTAGAGATGATAAAGAGCTAGGATTCAAATTAAAAAACAGGTCCTCAAGGGTTATAATCTCCGGATTACTGCCCGAGCCACGTGCAAACTGGCATAGGGAGGCAAGAATAAGGGAAGTTAACACGTGGCTGAAACAGTGGTGTGGGAGTAAGTGGTTCCTTTTCATGGGACACTGGCATCAGTGTTGGGACAGGGGGGACCTATACCGTTGGGATGGTCTCCACCTGAACCGAGCTGGGACCAGTGGTCTGGCGAAAAGAGTAAATAGGGTGGTCAATAGGACTTTAAACTAGAGATTGGGGGGGGGGGGGGGGGCGGGGGGAGGGAAAGTCAGGGAACCAAGAGGTGAAGTAATCAGCGGGGTGCGTAGCTGCTTAGGAATTTAAAAAAAACACGAACAGACAAAATTCAAGAGTGGTTACGATTGTCGCCATCCCATAAAATATGACACAGTGTATGGAAAGGCTCAGTAAATCAAGGTCCACCACACTAAGAAAACAAAAAGGGACGGTCAATAGAGAATGAAAGGTGCTATATTTAAATGCGCGCAGTGTACGGAACAAGGTAGATGAGCTTGTGGCCCAGATTGTGACTGGCAGGTATGATGTGGTAGGCATCACAGAGACATGGTTGCAGGGAGTTCAGGACTGGCATTTAAATATCCAGAGATTCACAACCTATCGAAAAGACAGAGAGGTGGGCAGAGGGGGCGGAGTTGCCTTGTTAATTAGGAATGAAATTAAATCAAGAGCACTAAACGACATAGGGTTGGATGATGTGGAGTCTGTGTGGATAGACTTGAGGAACCACAAAGGCAAAAAAACCATAATTGGAGTTATGTACAGGCCTCCAAACAGTGGTCAGGACCAGGGGCACAAAATGCACCACGAAATAGAAAGTGCATGTCAGAAAGGCAAGGTCACAGTGCTCATGGGGGACTTTAATGTGCAGATGGATTAGGTAAATATTACTGCCAGTGGACCCAAGGAAAGGGAATTCATTGAATGTTTACAGGAGGGCTTTTTGGAACAGCTTGTGATGGAGCCCACGAGGGAACAGGCCATTCTGGACTTAGTGTTATGTAATGAGCCAGACTTGATTAAAGATCTTAAAGTAAGGGAGCACTTAGGAGGCAGTGATCATAATATGGTCGAATTCAATCTCCAATTTGAAAGAAAGAAGGTAGAATCAGATGTAAAGGTGTTACAGTTAAATAAAGGTAACGACAGGGGCATGAGGGAGGAACTGACGAAAATCGACTGGGAACAGAGCCTAGTGGGAAAGACAGTAGAACAGCAATGGCAGGAGTTTCTGGGAGTAATTGAGGACACAGTACAGAGGTTCATCCCAAAGAAAAGAAAGGTTATCAGAAGGGGGATTAGGCAGCCATGGCTGACAAAGGAAGTTGGGGAATGCATCAAAGCAAAAGAGAAAGCCTATAATGTGGCAAAGAGTAGTGGGAAGTCAGAAGATTGGGAAGGCTACAAAAACAAACAGAGGATAACAAAGAGAGAGATAAGGAAAGAGAGGATCAAATTTGAAGGTCGGCTAGCCAGTAACATTAGGAATGATAGTAAAAGTTTCTTTAAATACATTAAAAACAAACGGGAGGCAAAAGTAGACATTGGGCTGCTCCAAAATGACGCTGGTAATTTTATGATCGGAGACAAGGAAATAGCCGAGGAACTGAATAAGTACTTTGCGTCAGTCTTCACAGTAGAAGAAATGAGTAATATCCCAACAATTCTGGAGAGTCAGGAGACAGATTTGAATATGGTAGCCATCACAAAGGAGAAAGTTCTAGAGAAACTAAGAGGTCTAAAATTGATAAATCTCCGGGCCCAGATGGGCTACATCCTAGAGTTCTAAACGAGATAGCTGAAGAAATAGTGGAGGCGTTGGTGATGATGTTTCAAAAGTCACTGGAGTCAGGGAAAGTACCAGAGGATTGGAAAATCGCTGTTGAAACCCCCTGTTCAAGAAGGGAACAAAGAAAAAGATGGGAAATTATAGGCCAATTAGCCTAACCTCGGTTGTTGGCAAGATTCTAGAATCCATTGTTAAGGATGAGATTTCTAAATTCTTCGAAGTGCAGGGTGGGATTAGGACAAGTCAGCATGGATTTAGTAAGGGGAGGTCGTGCCTGACAAACCTGTTAGAGTTCTTTGAAGAGATAACAAATAGGTTAGACCAAGGAGAGCCCATGGATGTTATCTATCTTGACTTCCAAAAGGCCTTTGATAAGGTACCTCACGGGAGACTGCTGAGTAAAAGAAGGGCCCATGGTATTCGAGGCAAGGTACTAACATGGATTGACGATTGGCTGTCAGGCAGAAGGCAGAAAGTTGGGATAAAAGGTTATTTTTCGGAATGGCAACCGGTGGCGAATGGTGTCCCGCAGGGTTCAGTGTTGGGGCCACAGCTGTTCTCTTTATATATTAACGATCTAGATGACGGGACTGGGGGCATTCTGGCTAAGTTTTCCGATGATACAAAGATAGGTGGAGCGGCAGGTTGTATGGAGGAGGTGGGGAGGCTGCGGAAAGATTTAGACAGTTTAGGAGAGTGGTCCAAGAAATGGCTGATGAAATTCAACGTGGGTAAGTGCGAGGTCTTGCACTTTGGAAAAAAGAATAGAGGCGTGGACTATTTTCTTAACGGTGACAAAATTCATTATGCTGAAGTGCAAAGGGACTCGGGAGTCCTAGTCCAGGATTCTCTAAAGGTAAACTTGCAGGTTAAGTCCGTAATTAAGAAAGCAAATGCAATGTTGTCATTCATCTCCATTGGCTTGGAATATAAAAGCAGGGATGTACTTCTGAAGTTTTATAAAGCATTAGTTAGGCCCCATTTAGAATACTGTGAGCAATTATGGGCCCCACATCTCAGGAAAGACATACTGGCACTGGAGCGGGTCCAGCGGAGATTCACACGGATGATCCCAGGAATGGGAGGCCTAACATACGATGAACGTCTGAGGATCCAGGGATTATATTCATTGGAGTTTAGGAGGTTGAGGGGTGATCTAACAGAAACTGGCAAGATAATGAATGGCTTAGATAGGGTGGATGTAGGGAAGTTGTTTCCATTAGCAGGGGAGACTAGGACCCGGGGGAACAGCCTTAGAATAAAAGGGAGTCACTTTAGAACAGAGATGAGAAATTTCTTCAGCCAGAGAGTGGTGGGTCTGTGGAATTCATTGCCACAGAGGGCGGTGGAGGCCGGGTACGTTGAGTGTCTTTATGACAGAAGTTGATAAATTCTTGATTTCTCGAGGAATTAAGGGCTATGGAGAGAGAGCGGGTAAATGGAGTTGAAATCAGCCATGATTGAATGGTGGAGTGGACTCGATGGGCCGAATGGCCTTACTTCCGCTCCTATGTCTTATGGTCTTATGGTCTTAATAAGATTAGGGAGGGTGGTAAAAGATGTGGGGGGTGGCATTGTTAATTAGAGATAGCATTACAGCTGCAGAAAGGCAGTTCAAGGAGTATCGGGCAGCACGGTAGCATTGTGGATAGCACAATTGCTTCACAGCTCCAGTGTCCCAGGTTCGATTCCGGCTTGGGTTACTGTCTGTGCGGAGTCTGCACATCCTCCCCGTGTGTGCGTGGGTTTCCTCCGGGTGCTCCGGTTTCCTCCCACAGTCCAAAGATGTGCAGGTTAGGTGGATTGGCCATTATAAATTGCCCTTAGTGTCCAAAATTGCCCGTAGTGTTGGGTGGGGTTACTGGGTTATGGGGATAGGGTGGAGGTGTTGACCTTGGGTAGGGTGCTCTTTCCATGAGCCGGTGCAGACTCGATGGGGCGAATGATCCCCTCCTGCACTGTACATTCTATTAAAATTATATTTGCCTACTGGGGTAGTATGGTTTGAAGTCAGAAATAGGAAAGGAGCAGTCACCTTGTTAGGAGTTTTCTATACTGTGGAGGAACAGATTGGGAAACAGATTTTGGAAAGGTGCAGAAGTCACAGGGTAGTAGTCATGGGTGATTTCAACTTCCTCAAACATTGAGTGGAAACTCTTTCGATCAAATAATTTGGATGGGGTGGTGTTAGTGCAGTGTGTCCAGGAAGATTTTCTAACACAGTATGTAGATTATCCGACCAGAGGGGAGGCAATATTGGATTTGGTACTTGGTAATGAACCAGGGAAAGTGATAGATTTGTTCGTGGGGGAGCATTTTGGAGATAGTGACCACAATTCTGTGACTTTCACTTTAGTAATGGAGAGGGATAGGTGCGTGCAACAGGGCAAGGTTTACAATTAGGGGAAGGGTAAATACGATGTTGGCAGACAAGAATTGAAGTGCATCAGTTGGGAACATAGGCTGTCAGGGAAGGACACACGTGAAATGTGGAATGTGTTCAAGGAACTGGTACTACGTGTCCTTGATATATATGTCCCTGTCAGGCAGGGAGGAGATGGTCGAGTGAGGGAACCATGGTTGACAAGAGAGGTTTAATGTCTTGTTAAGAGGAAAAAGGAGACTTATGGAAGGCTGAGGAAACAAGGTTCAGACAGGACGCTGGAGGGATACAAGATAGCCAGGAGGGAAATGAAGAAAGGGATAGGAGAGCTAAGAGAGGTCATGAACAATCTTTGGCGGGTAGGATCAAGGAAAACCCCAAGGCCTTTTACACATATGTGAGAAATATGAGAATGACTAGAGCGAGGGTAGGTCCGATCAAGGACAGTAGCGGAAGATTGTGTATTGAGTCTGAAGAGATAGGAGAGGTCTTGAACGAGTACTTTTCTTCTGTATTTACAAATGAGAGGGGCCATATTGTTGGAGAGGACAGTGTGAACCAGACTGGTAAGCTCGAGGAAATACTTGTTAGGATGGAAGATGTGTTGGGCATTTAGAAAAAGTTGAGGATAGACATGTCCCCCGGGCCTGACGGGATATATCCAAGGATTCTATGTGAAGCAAGAGATGAAATTGCAGCGCCGTTGGAAATGAACTTTTCGTCCTCACTGTCAACAGGGGTGGTACCAGGGGATTGGAGAGTGGCGAATATCGTACCTCTGTTCAAAAAAGGGACTAGGGATAACCCTGGGAATTACAGGCCAGTTAGTCTTACTTCGGTGGTAGGCAAAGTAATGGAAAGGGTACTGAAGGATATGATTTCTGAGCATCTGGAAAGACACTGCTTGATTAGGGATAGTCAGCACGGATTTGTGAGGGGAAGGTCTTGCCTTACAAGTCTTATTGAATTCTTTGAGGAGGTGACCAAGCATGTGGATGAATGAAAAGCAGTGGATGTAGTGTACATGGATTTTAGTAAGGCATTTGATAAGGTTCCCCATGTTAGGCTTATGCAGAAAGTAAGGAGCGTAGGAAAGTGGGAAATTTGGCCAGTTGGATAACGAACTGGCTAACCAATAGAAGTCAGAGAGTGGTGGTGGACGGCAAATATTCAGACTGGATCCCAGTTACCAGTGGCGTACCGCAGGAATCAGTTCTGGGTCCTCTGCTGTTTGTGATTTTCATTAATGGCTTGGATGAGGTAGTCGAAGGATGGGTTAGCGTTCATTAACAGAGGGATTGAATTTATGAGCCGCGAGGTGATGATGCAGTTGTACAAAACTTTTGTAAGGCCACATTTGGATTACCGTGTACAGTTCTGGTCGCCTCATTTTCGGAAGGATGTGGAAGCTTTGGAAAAGGTGCATAGGAGATTTACCAGGATGTTGCCTGGAATGCAGAGTAGGACTTACGAGGAAAGGTTGAGGGTGCTAGGCCTTTTCTCATTGGAACGGAGAAGGACCAGGGGCGACATGATAGAGGTTTATAAGATGATCAGGGGAATAGATAGAGTAGACAGTCAGAGACTTTTTCCCAGGGTGGTACGAACCATTACATTGGGACATAAATTTAAGGTGAATGGTGGAAGATATAGGGCGGATGTCAGAAGTAGGTTCTTTACCCAGAGAGTAGTGGGGGCATGGAATGCACTGCCTGTGGAAGTAGTTGTGTCGGAAACATTAGGGACCTTCAAGCAGCTATTGGATAAATACATGGATTACGGTAGAATGATATAGTGTAGATTAATTTGTTCTTACAGGCGGCAGGGTTGCATTGTGGCTAGCACAATTGTTTCACAGCTCCAGGGTCCCAGGTTCGATTCCGGCTTGGGTCACTGTCTGTGCGGAGTCTGCACATCCTCCCCGTGTCTGCGTGGGTTTCCTCCGGGTGCTCCGGTTTCCTCCCACAGTCCAAAGATGTGCAGGTTAGGTGGATTGGCCATGGTAAATTGCCCTTAGTGTCCAAAATTGCCAGAAGTGTTGGGTGTAGGTTTTGACCTTGGGTAGGGTGCTCTTTCCAAGAGCCGGTGCAGACTTGATGGGCCGAATGGCCTCCTTCTGCAATGTCAATTCTATGATAATCTATGATTAATCTCGGACAAACGTTCGGCACGACATCGCGCGCCGAAGGGCATGTTCTGTGCTGTATTTTTCTATGTTCTATGTTCTGTACAGAGAGAGAGAGTGAGCGAGATACAGAGATACAGAGAGAGATACATAGAGAGAGAGATACAGAGAAGGAGATACAGATAGAGATATATAGAGAGAGAAATACAGAGATATACAGAGAGAGAAAGATACAGAGAGAGAGATACAGGGAGAGAGATACAGAGAGAGAGTTAGACACAGTCATAGAGATGCACACAGAGAGGAAGAGGGAGATGCAGAGAGAATGATACGGAGAGAGATACAGAAATACATAGAGAAGTACAGGGAGAGATACAGTGATAGATACGGAGAGAGATACGAGAGAGTTACAGAGAGATATGCACAGAGATATGCACAGAGTGATGCTGAGAGAGGGGAATAGAGCGATATTCAGAGAGAGGTGTAGAGAGACATAGCGGGGGGGGGATACAGAGAGAGACGCAGGGAGAAAGAGTTAAATAAAGTCAGAGAGATACACACAGAGAGGTCGAGAAATGCAGATCAAATGATACGGAGAGACATACAGAGATACAGAGAGAGAGATGCAGTCACAGAGATGCACACAGAGAGGTAGAGAGATGCAGAGCGAATGATACGGAGAGATACAGAGATACACAGAGGGGGAGAATGGTACGGACAGATACAGAGGGAGAGAGATACTGACTGAAAGATACAGAGATGCAGTCTTAGACATGCACACAGAGAGGTACAAAGAACAACAAAGAACAAAGAAATGTACAGCACAGGAACAGGCCCTTCGGCCCTCCAAGCCCGTGCCGACCATGCTGCCCGACTAAACTACAATCTTCTACACTTCCTGGGTCCATATCCCTCTATTCCCATCCTATTCATGTATGTGTCAAGATGCCCCTTAAATGTAACTATCGTCCCTGGTTCCACCACCTCCTCCGATAGCGAGTTCCAGGCACCCACTGCCCTCTGCGTAAAAAAGTGCCTCGTACATCTACTCTAAACCTTGCCCCTCGCACCTTAAACCTATGCCCCCTAGTAATTGACCCCTGCACCCCGGGGAAAAGCCTCTGACTATCCACTCTGTCTATGCCCCTCATAATTTTGTAGACCTCTATCAGGTCGCCCCTCAACCTCCTTCGTTCCAGTGAGAAATGGTAGAGCGATGCAGAGAGAATGCTACTGAGAGAGATACAATGAGAAAGAGCTGCAGAGAGAGGTACAGGGAGAGATTGAGATTGAAATAGCGAGAGATGAAGAGATAAGACCGAGACAATGGGAGATGCAGAGAGAGGGATAATCAGAGAGTTGTAGGGAGAGAGATTCCGAGAGAGATGCATAGAGAGAGATAAACAGAGAAATAGGCAGTGAGAGATAAATACAGCGGAGACAGAGAGATTCAGGGAGAAAGATACAGAGCGAGAAACAGAGTCAGACCGAGTCAGATACAGGGAGAGATACAGAGAGCGATACAGAGAGAGAGAAAGAGAGAGGGAGACAAAGTGAGAGTTACAGACAGAGAGATACAGGCAGAGATATACAGAGAGAGATGCAGAGAGAGAGATACAGAGACAGAGATACAGAGACCGATAGCTCCAGAGACAGAGAGATACAGCGACAGATGCAGAGAGAGATACAGAGAGAGATACAGGGATAGGTACAGAGAGAGACATACAGAGACAGAAATATACTGAGAGAGATACAGAGAGAGAAATACAGAGGGAGAAATACAGAGAGAGAGATACAGAGAGAGAGATATATAGAGGGATACAGATAGAAAAACCGAGATAGATACAGAGAGTGACAGAAAGAGAGATACAGAGACAGATACAGAGAGAGGGAGAAGGTACAGAGGGAGATAGAGAGAGAGGTGCAGAGAGAGAGATACAGAGAGATACAGAGAGAGAGGTACAGATACAGAGATAAAAACCGAGAGTGATACAGAGAGTGACAGAGAGATACCGCGACAGATACAACGGGAGATACAGAAACAGAAGATACAGAGAGAGATACGGAGATACAGAAACAGAAGATACAGAGAGAGATACGGAGATACAGAGAGAGAGATACAGATGAGAGATGCAGAGAGAGAGATACCGATACAGAGAGAAAACCCCCAGAGAGATACAGAGAGTGACAGAGAGGGAGATACAGAGATAGATACAGAGACAGAGGGTGAAGAGAGAGATACAGAGAGAGATACAGAGGGAGATACAAAGGGAGATAAAGAGATAGATGCAGAGAGATAGGTACAGAGAGAGACATACAGAGAATGGTGCAGAGATAGGTACAGAAACTCAGAGTGAGAGACACAGAGAGATACAGATAGGGTGATACAGAGAAAGATAAAGATACAGAGAGATGCTTAGAGAGATACAGAGAGAGTGATACAGAACGAGATACGGAGAGAGATTCAGAGAGAGGTACAGGGAGTGGTACAGAGAGAGATACAGAAAGAGAGTGAAACAGGGAAAGATACAGAGACAGGGAGATACTTCGAGAGATACAGAGAGAGAGATACAGAGATAGAGATACAGCGAGAGAGATACAGAGAGAGATACTGAGAAAGAGCGATACAGAGAAAGATACAGAGACAGAGAGATGCTTAGATAGATGCAGAGAGACAGATACCGAGAGAGATACAGACAGAGATTCAGACAGAGAGATGCAGAGACAGAGAGATACAGAGACAGAGATACAGAGACAGAGAGATACAGAGACTGATGCAGAGAGACACACAGAGAGAGATACACGGAGAGGTACAGGGAAAGAAATACAGAGACAGAGAGATAATGAGAGAGATACAAAGAGAGAGATACAGTGAGAGAAATAGAGAGAAAGAAACATAGTGAGAGATACAGAGAGAGAGATAAATATCCAGAAAGAAAAACCGAGAGAGATACAGAGAGAGACAGAGAGAGAGTTATAGAGACAGATACAGAGAGAGATACCAAGACAGAGAAGTACAGAGACTGATACAGAGACAGATACGGAGAGACAGAGCGAGGGAGAGAGGTACAGAGAGCGAGATGCAGAAACAGCGAGATACTTAGAGATAGAGAGAGATACAGAGGGAGATACAGAGAGAGAGGTACTGAGAGAGAGGAACAGAGAGAGATACAGAGAGAGAGATACAGAGAGGGTGTAAGAGAGAGACAGAGACAGAGAGAGATACAGAGTGACATACAGAGACAGATACAGAGAGAACGATACATTGAGTGAGATACAGAGACAGATATAAATACAGAGAGAGAGATACAAATAGAGAGAGATACAGAGAGAGACATACAGAGACAGAAATATACTGAGAGAGATACAGAGAGAGAAATACATAGGGAGAAATACAGAGAGAGAGATACAGAGAGAGAGATATATAGAGGGATACAGATAGAAAAACCGAGATAGATACAGAGAGTGACAGAAAGAGAGATACAGAGACAGATACAGAGAGAGGGAGAAGGTACAGAGGGAGATAGAGAGAGAGGTGCAGAGAGAGAGATACAGAGAGATACAGAGAGAGAGGTACAGATACAGAGATAAAAACCGAGAGTGATACAGAGAGTGACAGAGAGATACCGCGACAGATACAACGGGAGATACAGAAACAGAAGATACAGAGAGAGATACGGAGATACAGAAACAGAAGATACAGAGAGAGATACGGAGATACAGAGAGAGAGATGCAGATGAGAGATGCAGAGAGAGAGATACCGATACAGAGAGAAAACCCCCAGAGAGATACAGAGAGTGACAGAGAGGGAGATACAGAGATAGATACAAAGACAGAGGGTGCAGAGAGAGATACAGAGAGAGATACAGAGGGAGATACAAAGGGAGATAAAGAGATAGATGCAGAGAGATAGGTACAGAGAGAGAGATACAGAGAATGGTGCAGAGATAGGTACATAAACTCAGAGTGAGAGACAGAGAGAGAGACACAGAGAGATACAGATAGGGTGATACAGAGAAAGATAAAGATACAGAGAGATGTTTAGAGAGATACAGAGAGAGTGATACAGAACGAGATACGGAGAGAGATTCAGAGAGAGGTACAGGGAGTGGTACAGAGAGAGATACAGAAAGAGAGTGAAACAGGGAAAGATACAGAGACAGGGAGATACTTCGAGAGATACAGAGAGAGAGATACAGAGATAGAGATACAGCGAGAGAGATACAGAGAGAGATACTGAGAAAGAGCGATACAGAGAAAGATACAGAGACAGAGAGATGCTTAGATAGATGCAGAGAGACAGATACCGAGAGAGATACAGACAGAGATTCAGACAGAGAGATACAGAGACAGAGAGATACAGAGACAGAGATACAGAGACAGAGAGATACAGAGACTGATGCAGAGAGAGACACAGAGAGAGATACACGGAGAGGTACAGGGAAAGAAATACAGAGAAAGAGAGATAATGAGAGAGATACAAAGAGAGAGATACAGTGAGAGAAATAGAGAGAAAGAAACATAGTGAGAGATACAGAGAGAGAGATAAATATCCAGAAAGAAAAACCGAGAGAGATACAGAGAGAGACAGAGAGAGAGTTATAGAGACAGATACAGTGAGAGATACCAAGACAGAGAAGTACAGAGACTGATACAGAGACAGATACGGAGAGACAGAGCGAGGGAGAGAGGTACAGAGAGCGAGATGCAGAAACAGCGAGATACTTAGAGATAGAGAGAGATACAGAGGGAGATACAGAGAGAGAGGTACTGAGAGAGAGGAACAGAGAGAGATACAGAGAGAGAGATACAGAGAGAGTGTAAGAGAGAGACAGAGACAGAGAGAGATACAGAGTGACATACAGAGACAGATACAGAGAGAACGATACATTGAGTGAGATACAGAGACATATATAAATACAGAGAGAGAGATACAAATAGAGAGAGATACAGAGACAGAGAGATACAGAGACAGATAGATACAGAGACAGAGAGATACAGAGGCAGATACAGAGAGAGATACAGGGAGAGGTACAGAGAAAGACATACAGAGACAGAGAGATACGGAGAGAGATACAGGGAGAGACAGAGAGAGAAATAAAGAGACAGATACAGAGAGAGAGATACAGAGAGAGATATACAGGTACAGAGAGAAAAACCGAGAGAGATACAGAGAGTGACAGAGAGAGAGATACAGGGACAGATACAGAGAAATATACAGAGACAGAAGGTACAGAGAGAGATACAGAGAGAGATACAGAGAGATGTACAGATACAGAGAAAAAAACGCAGAGAGCTACAGAGGGTGACAGAGAGAGAGATACAAAGGTAGATACAGAGAGAGATACAGAGACAGAACGTGTAGAGAGAGATACCGAGAGAGAAACAGATGGAGAGAGATACAGAGAGAGATACAGAGCGAGAGATACAGAAGGAGAGAAATGAAATGAAATGAAAATCACTTATTGTCACAAGTAGGCTTTAATGAAGTTACTGTGAAAAGCCCCAAGTCGCCACATTGCGGTGCCTGTTCGGGGAGACTGTTACGGGAATTGAACCGTGCTGCTGGCCTGCCTTGGTCTGCTTTCAAAGCCAGCGATTTAGCCCTGTGCTGGATTGTATTCCTGGAGCAGAGGAGACTGAGGGGTGACAGGAGTGAAATGTATAAAATTCTGTGGGGCATAGATTATTCATAGAAATTACAGTGTAGAAGGAGGCCATTCGGCCCATCGAGTCTGCACCGGCTCTTGCAAAGAGCACCCTACCCAAGGTCAACACCTCCACCTGATCGCTATAACCCAGTAACCCCACCCAACACTGAGGGCAATTTTGGAAATTAAGGGCAATTTATCATGGCCAATCCACCTAACCTGCACATCTTTGGACTGTGGGAGGAAACCGGAGCACCCGGAGGAAACCCACGCACACACGGGGGGCTGTGCAGACTCCGCACAGACAGTGACCCAAGCCGGAATCGAACCTGCGACCCTGGAGCTGTGAAGCAATTGTGCTATCCACAATGCTACCGTGCTGCCCATCGCAGAGGTAGACAGGAATAAACGTTTCCCTTTGGTGGAGGAATCAATGACCAGGGGGCATGGATTGAAGGTAAGGAAGCAGGAGGTTCAGAGGGGATGTGAGGAACAACCTTTTCACCCAGAGAGTGATGGGAGTCTGGAACTCTCAGCATGAATAGGTGGTGGAGGCAGAGGCCTTTATAACATTTAAGAAGTATTTAGGTGTGCACTTGCGATTCCAGGCCATACAAGGCCATGGGTCAAGTGCTGGAGAATGGGATTAGAATAGTTAGGTGGTTGTTTTTGACCAGTGCAGTCGTGATGGGCCGACCGGCCTTTTCTGTGCTGTAGACCTCCGTGACTCTATAAAGTGACTCTTCTTTGGGGCAGTTTCAAGGACTGTTTGAAATTGGTGAAATTCTGGGTGCAGTTCTGCCTGGTATGAGAGTGACTGTGAGAGATACAGAGACAGAAGGTACAGAGAGAGATACAGAGGGAGATACAAGGGAGATACAGAGAGAGGAATGCAGAGAGAGAGATAGAAATATAGAGGTACAGAGAGAGAGGTACAGAGAGTGAGATACAGAGACTGGTGCAGATATAGGTACAGAGAAATACAGAGAGAGAGATAGAGAGAGAGACACAGGGAGAGGGAGACACACAGAGAGACAGAGAGAGAGAGTGACAGACAGAGGCAGAGAGAGAGATAGAGAGAGAGACAGAGCGAGATACAGATAGAGTGATACAGAGAAAGATGCAGAGATAGAGAGATGCTTAGAGAGATACAGAGAGAGAGATACAGAGAGAGTGATACTAAGAGAGAGATACAGTGAGGGAGATACTGAGCGAGAGAGTGATACAGAGAGAGATACAGAGAGAGACACCGAGAAAGTTACAGAGAGAGCTACAGAGAAAGATACAGAGAGAGAGTGATACAGAGAAAGATATAGAGATAGAGAGATACTGAGAGATACAGAGAGAGAGAGATACAGAGAGAGAAATTCAGAGAGGGAGAAACATAGAGAGAGAGAGACAGAGAGAGAGATACAGAGGCAGATACAGAGAGAGATACCGAGACAGAGAGGTACAAAGACAGAAACAGAGACAGATACAGAGAGAGCTAGAGAGGTAGAGAGAGCGAGATACAGAGACATACTCAGAGATATAGAGAGATGCAGAGAGAGATGCAGGGAGAGATACGGAGAGATACAGGGGGAGATAAAATGGGAGATAAAGGTAGAGAGATGCAGAGAGAGAGATACAGAGACAGATGCAGAGGCAGGTACTCAGAGAGATACAGAGAGAGAGAACAGAGAGAGAGAGACAGAGACAGAGAGAGAGAGACAGAGAGCGAAAGACAGAGAGAGCCAGAGAGAGAGAGAGTGAGACAGAGAGATTGACAGAGAGAGAGACAGATAGAGAGAGACAGAGAGTGCGACAGAGAGAGATACAGAGAGAAGTACAGCGAGAGAGAGACAGAGAGAGGTACAGAGAGAGACACAGAGACAGACATAGGGACAGATACACACAGACAGAGAGATACAGAGAGAGATACAGAGACAGATACACACAGACTGAGAGATACAGAGACAGACACAGGAAAAGATACACACAGACAGAGAGATACCGAAATGCATTCACTGGTTCTGCTGCTCACGGATGACACCATTTCCTCCCTGCCAATCTGTCCCCGCGCATTCTGTTCTGGCCTCGAGAAATGTCCTGGTGACTAACATTATACTGA
This sequence comes from Scyliorhinus torazame, assembly GCF_047496885.1. NCBI lineage: Eukaryota > Metazoa > Chordata > Chondrichthyes > Carcharhiniformes > Scyliorhinidae > Scyliorhinus > Scyliorhinus torazame. The sequence goes on along the minus strand of NC_092726.1, from coordinate 137,314,945 downwards.
CGGCTCTGTCACTCCAGGGTTTATCCCTCTCTCTCCTTTTATAAACAGGATGGGACATTGAAAATCCCACAGTTCCCTGGAACCACTCAGATATCAATGAAGATTGAGTATCAGGGTCAGTGTGTCCACTATTTCCACACTCCATCCCTCAGTCACTGCCACACAGCCAATCCAGACCCGGTTAATCTTCTATTTCATTGCGTTATAAAAGTGTTGGACTGAAAGGGGTTAACTGAGCCTGTTTGTTTAGTAACTGTGATTAATGTCAGTCTCTATGGATTCTAACCGTGTCACTGGAGGGTTTCTCTCAGCTATTAATAAGCGATTCCTTTCATTGTGTTATCCCAATCTGTCAGCGGAGCGTCAATTCCAACACTGCCAGAGATCAGCGCCTCCAGAGAGACCGAGAGGAGGGAGCAGAATCTGGTAACTACCAATAGGAACGTTACAGCAATGGATCAGAATCTGTGAACTATCCACAGGGACGTTACAGCAATGGATCAGAATCTGGGAACTACCCACAGGAACGTTACAGCAATGGATCAGAATCTGGGAACAATCCACAGGAACGTTACAGCAATGGATCCGAATCTGGGAACTATCCACAGGAACGTTACAGCAATGGATCAGAATCTGGGAACAATCCACAGGAACGTTACAGCAATGGATCAAAATCTCAGAACAATCGATCTGCATGTTACAACAATAGACAGGAGTTTATCCCTGGGTATTTTCTATCTGAATTGGCCGTCTTTACCACAGCGGATCCGCGGCGCACTGATGATAATTCAGGCGGGTTATTATCCACTCCTGGCTGTTGTCGGTGTCCCTGGTAAGTCTCACGGTCCGGTTATTTATTGTATAAACCACTTTAAGTGTAATATTGCTCACGTCACTTACATCTTGGAAAGATTGAATCCACGTTCTTCACTTCATAAGTTTGTAAGTTCAGAAGGTCCAGGAGCAGAATGAGGCTATTTGGCCCATTGAGTCTGCTCTGTCATTCGATCTTGGCTGATCTCATCCTCGGCTGAACGTCACCGTCCTGCCCATTATCTAATATTCTCAACCCATTCCCAAATCAAATTCCATCCAACTCCTCCTAAAATGTACTCACTCTCCCAGCATGCACCGCACTCTGGGGTAGAAAATTCCACAGATTCACATCCCATTGGGAGAAATAGATCCTCCTCAGCTCTGCTTTACATTTGCTGCCTGTTATCCTGAGATTATGACCTCTCGTTCCAGAATGCCCCACAAGAGGAAGCATCCGCTCCACTTACACTTTATCCATACTTGCAAACCCCAATTTAATCACCATTCATGCGCCTCCACTCCAGAGAGTAGAGGAACAGAGTGTGAGGCAAATCTGATCCAACAAGGAGCTGGTCAGAGAACGGTGTCGCCTCCTTCAACACGACCTGGAGCCTCACACCAGGCTGTGGATGGTCCTGTCAAATCTGATATAACAAGGAGCTGGTTACAGAACGGTGTCACCTCGTTCAGCACGGCCTGGAGCCTGACACCAGGCTGTGGATGGTCCTGTCAAATCTGATATAACAAGGTGCCGGTTACAGAACGGTGTCACCTCGTTCAGCACGGCCTGGAGCCTCACACCAGGTTGTGGATGGTCCTGTCAAATCTGATATAACAAGGAGCTGGTTACAGAACGTTGACGCCTCCTTCAGCACGGCCTGGAGCCTGACACCAGGCTGTGGATGGTCCTGTCAGTGGCTGTTAACGGCACAGTTCCATTGACCTTCTCTGTATCCGGAATTGCAAAGCCGTCTCAGTAATGGTGACCATTACACTGTGGTGGTTTCAGGCAACACTGCGGGGGCTCCTTGTATAACAAGAAAGGGGATCATTGAGAAAAAGTAAATGGTTCACTCCGTACAGGCACCGAGGTCTCTGAAATATTTTTTTAATTGGGGGCTACCAGAGCCTCACTGCCTGTCCCCTGCTCCCAGGGATTATTGAGAAGTAAATGGTGAACTATATACAGCACAGAGGTCTCTGAAACAGCTCTTTAATTGGTAGCTCCCGAGGCCACACTGCCTGTCCCCTGCTCCCAGGGATTATTAAGTGGAAGTGAATGGTTAACTATATACAGCACAGAGGTCTCTGAAACAGCTTTTTAATTGGTGGCTCCCGAGGCCACACTGCCTGTTCCCTGCTCCCAGGGATTATTCCCCATTAGTCGGGGTTCACACACTCACACACGATAGGCGCCGAGCGGGTGACGTGGACCACATGGGATCACCCCTGATAGAGGCAGCGTTGTCAGATTCCCCCCTCTTACGTCCCTCAGTAACATGCAAACAATTTGAGTCATTTACAGTGAAATGTGTACAAGAAAAGCTGGAGACATTAAAAAGGGACAGTTAAGAACAGTCCTTCACAGGGGGAATCTGAGGCATGGTGGATCACCCTGGGCTCCATCCGGCTCCTCCACCAATTGGAAACTGATGTTGTCAGCAGCAGGATGTTGCTTCGAGGATTCGACACCACTTCGTGGACTCCCCCCTATCCAGCTCCATCGAGGTCACTGGTGAGTTCCTCCGGATTCACCTGAGGAAGGAGCTGCGCTCCGAAAGCTAGTGATTCGAAACAAACCTGGTGGACTTTAACCTGGTGTTGTTAGAGTTCTTACTATTCTCTGCGGAACTCTCAGGCTCCCTCGGTTCCGGCTCTGCTGCGGGGGCAGTGGTGATGCCAGCTGGCTCCAACTGTTCAGACATTGGCTGTGTGACCTCCCAGCTCCTTAAATGGTCAAAGTACTTCCTCACTCGTCCGCCTTGTAATTCCACCCTGTCTGAAACTGGACCGTCTGCCTGGCAATTCCACCCTGTCTGACACTGGACCGTCTGCCTGGTAATTCCACCATGTCTGACACTGGACCGTCTGTCTGGCAATTCCACCATGTCTGAGACTTTACCGTCTCCCTTATAATTCCACCATGTCTGACACTGGACCGTCTGCCTGGCAATTCCACCCTGTCTGACACTGGACCATCTGCCTGGCAATTCCACCATGTCTGAGATTGACCGTCAAAGAACAAAGAACAAAGAAATGTACAGCACAGGAACAGGCCCTTCGGCCCTCCAAGCCCGTGCCGACCATACTGCCCGACTAAACTACAATCTTCTACACTTCCTGGGTCCGTATCCTTCTATTCCCATCCTATTCATATATTTGTCAAGATGCCCCTTAAATGTTCCTATCGTCCCTGGTTCCACCACCTCCTCCGATAGCGAGTTCCAGGCACCCACTGCCCTCTGCGTAAAAAAGTGCCTCGTACATCTACTCTAAACCTTGCCCCTCGCACCTTAAACCTATGCCCCCTAGTAATTGACCCCTGCACCCCGGGGAAAAGCCTCTGACTATCCACTCTGTCTATGCCCCTCATAATTTTGTAGACCTCTATCAGGTCGCCCCTCAACCTCCTTCGTTCCAGTGAGAAATGGTAGAGCGATGCAGAGAGAATGCTACTGAGAGAGATACAATGAGAAAGAGCTGCAGAGAGAGGTACAGGGAGAGATTGAGATTGAAATAGCGAGAGATGAAGAGATAAGACCGAGACAATGGGAGATGCAGAGAGAGGGATAATCAGAGAGTTGTAGGGAGAGAGATTCCGAGAGAGATGCATAGAGAGAGATAAACAGAGAAATAGGCAGTGAGAGATAAATACAGCGGAGACAGAGAGATTCAGGGAGAAAGATACAGAGCGAGAAACAGAGTCAGACCGAGTCAGATACAGGGAGAGATACAGAGAGCGATACAGAGAGAGAGAAAGAGAGAGGGAGACAAAGTGAGAGTTACAGACAGAGAGATACAGGCAGAGATATACAGAGAGAGATGCAGAGAGAGAGATACAGAGACAGAGATACAGAGACCGATAGCTCCAGAGACAGAGAGATACAGCGACAGATGCAGAGAGAGATACAGAGAGAGATACAGGGATAGGTACAGAGAGAGACATACAGAGACAGAAATATACTGAGAGAGATACAGAGAGAGAAATACAGAGGGAGAAATACAGAGAGAGAGATACAGAGAGAGAGATATATAGAGGGATACAGATAGAAAAACCGAGATAGATACAGAGAGTGACAGAAAGAGAGATACAGAGACAGATACAGAGAGAGGGAGAAGGTACAGAGGGAGATAGAGAGAGAGGTGCAGAGAGAGAGATACAGAGAGATACAGAGAGAGAGGTACAGATACAGAGATAAAAACCGAGAGTGATACAGAGAGTGACAGAGAGATACCGCGACAGATACAACGGGAGATACAGAAACAGAAGATACAGAGAGAGATACGGAGATACAGAAACAGAAGATACAGAGAGAGATACGGAGATACAGAGAGAGAGATACAGATGAGAGATGCAGAGAGAGAGATACCGATACAGAGAGAAAACCCCCAGAGAGATACAGAGAGTGACAGAGAGGGAGATACAGAGATAGATACAGAGACAGAGGGTGAAGAGAGAGATACAGAGAGAGATACAGAGGGAGATACAAAGGGAGATAAAGAGATAGATGCAGAGAGATAGGTACAGAGAGAGACATACAGAGAATGGTGCAGAGATAGGTACAGAAACTCAGAGTGAGAGACACAGAGAGATACAGATAGGGTGATACAGAGAAAGATAAAGATACAGAGAGATGCTTAGAGAGATACAGAGAGAGTGATACAGAACGAGATACGGAGAGAGATTCAGAGAGAGGTACTGGGAGTGGTACAGAGAGAGATACAGAAAGAGAGTGAAACAGGGAAAGATACAGAGACAGGGAGATACTTCGAGAGATACAGAGAGAGAGATACAGAGATAGAGATACAGCGAGAGAGATACAGAGAGAGATACTGAGAAAGAGCGATACAGAGAAAGATACAGAGACAGAGAGATGCTTAGATAGATGCAGAGAGACAGATACCGAGAGAGATACAGACAGAGATTCAGACAGAGAGATGCAGAGACAGAGAGATACAGAGACAGAGATACAGAGACAGAGAGATACAGAGACTGATGCAGAGAGACACACAGAGAGAGATACACGGAGAGGTACAGGGAAAGAAATACAGAGACAGAGAGATAATGAGAGAGATACAAAGAGAGAGATACAGTGAGAGAAATAGAGAGAAAGAAACATAGTGAGAGATACAGAGAGAGAGATAAATATCCAGAAAGAAAAACCGAGAGAGATACAGAGAGAGACAGAGAGAGAGTTATAGAGACAGATACAGAGAGAGATACCAAGACAGAGAAGTACAGAGACTGATACAGAGACAGATACGGAGAGACAGAGCGAGGGAGAGAGGTACAGAGAGCGAGATGCAGAAACAGCGAGATACTTAGAGATAGAGAGAGATACAGAGGGAGATACAGAGAGAGAGGTACTGAGAGAGAGGAACAGAGAGAGATACAGAGAGAGAGATACAGAGAGGGTGTAAGAGAGAGACAGAGACAGAGAGAGATACAGAGTGACATACAGAGACAGATACAGAGAGAACGATACATTGAGTGAGATACAGAGACAGATATAAATACAGAGAGAGAGATACAAATAGAGAGAGATACAGAGAGAGACATACAGAGACAGAAATATACTGAGAGAGATACAGAGAGAGAAATACATAGGGAGAAATACAGAGAGAGAGATACAGAGAGAGAGATATATAGAGGGATACAGATAGAAAAACCGAGATAGATACAGAGAGTGACAGAAAGAGAGATACAGAGACAGATACAGAGAGAGGGAGAAGGTACAGAGGGAGATAGAGAGAGAGGTGCAGAGAGAGAGATACAGAGAGATACAGAGAGAGAGGTACAGATACAGAGATAAAAACCGAGAGTGATACAGAGAGTGACAGAGAGATACCGCGACAGATACAACGGGAGATACAGAAACAGAAGATACAGAGAGAGATACGGAGATACAGAAACAGAAGATACAAAGAGAGATACGGAGATACAGAGAGAGAGATGCAGATGAGAGATGCAGAGAGAGAGATACCGATACAGAGAGAAAACCCCCAGAGAGATACAGAGAGTGACAGAGAGGGAGATACAGAGATAGATACAAAGACAGAGGGTGCAGAGAGAGATACAGAGAGAGATACAGAGGGAGATACAAAGGGAGATAAAGAGATAGATGCAGAGAGATAGGTACAGAGAGAGAGATACAGAGAATGGTGCAGAGATAGGTACATAAACTCAGAGTGAGAGACAGAGAGAGAGACACAGAGAGATACAGATAGGGTGATACAGAGAAAGATAAAGATACAGAGAGATGTTTAGAGAGATACAGAGAGAGTGATACAGAACGAGATACGGAGAGAGATTCAGAGAGAGGTACAGGGAGTGGTACAGAGAGAGATACAGAAAGAGAGTGAAACAGGGAAAGATACAGAGACAGGGAGATACTTCGAGAGATACAGAGAGAGAGATACAGAGATAGAGATACAGCGAGAGAGATACAGAGAGAGATACTGAGAAAGAGCGATACAGAGAAAGATACAGAGACAGAGAGATGCTTAGATAGATGCAGAGAGACAGATACCGAGAGAGATACAGACAGAGATTCAGACAGAGAGATACAGAGACAGAGAGATACAGAGACAGAGATACAGAGACAGAGAGATACAGAGACTGATGCAGAGAGAGACACAGAGAGAGATACACGGAGAGGTACAGGGAAAGAAATACAGAGACAGAGAGATAATGAGAGAGATACAAAGAGAGAGATACAGTGAGAGAAATAGAGAGAAAGAAACATAGTGAGAGATACAGAGAGAGAGATAAATATCCAGAAAGAAAAACCGAGAGAGATACAGAGAGAGACAGAGAGAGAGTTATAGAGACAGATACAGTGAGAGATACCAAGACAGAGAAGTACAGAGACTGATACAGAGACAGATACGGAGAGACAGAGCGAGGGAGAGAGGTACAGAGAGCGAGATGCAGAAACAGCGAGATACTTAGAGATAGAGAGAGATACAGAGGGAGATACAGAGAGAGAGGTACTGAGAGAGAGGAACAGAGAGAGATACAGAGAGAGAGATACAGAGAGAGTGTAAGAGAGAGACAGAGACAGAGAGAGATACAGAGTGACATACAGAGACAGATACAGAGAGAACGATACATTGAGTGAGATACAGAGACATATATAAATACAGAGAGAGAGATACAAATAGAGAGAGATACAGAGACAGAGAGATACAGAGACAGATAGATACAGAGACAGAGAGATACAGAGGCAGATACAGAGAGAGATACAGGGAGAGGTACAGAGAAAGACATACAGAGACAGAGAGATACGGAGAGAGATACAGGGAGAGACAGAGAGAGAAATAAAGAGACAGATACAGAGAGAGAGATACAGAGAGAGATATACAGGTACAGAGAGAAAAACCGAGAGAGATACAGAGAGTGACAGAGAGAGAGATACAGGGACAGATACAGAGAAATATACAGAGACAGAAGGTACAGAGAGAGATACAGAGAGAGATACAGAGAGATGTACAGATACAGAGAAAAAAACGCAGAGAGCTACAGAGGGTGACAGAGAGAGAGATACAAAGGTAGATACAGAGAGAGATACAGAGACAGAACGTGTAGAGAGAGATACCGAGAGAGAAACAGATGGAGAGAGATACAGAGAGAGATACAGAGCGAGAGATACAGAAGGAGAGAAATGAAATGAAATGAAAATCACTTATTGTCACAAGTAGGCTTTAATGAAGTTACTGTGAAAAGCCCCAAGTCGCCACATTGCGGTGCCTGTTCGGGGAGACTGTTACGGGAATTGAACCGTGCTGCTGGCCTGCCTTGGTCTGCTTTCAAAGCCAGCGATTTAGCCCTGTGCTGGATTGTATTCCTGGAGCAGAGGAGACTGAGGGGTGACAGGAGTGAAATGTATAAAATTCTGTGGGGCATAGATTATTCATAGAAATTACAGTGTAGAAGGAGGCCATTCGGCCCATCGAGTCTGCACCGGCTCTTGCAAAGAGCACCCTACCCAAGGTCAACACCTCCACCTGATCGCTATAACCCAGTAACCCCACCCAACACTGAGGGCAATTTTGGAAATTAAGGGCAATTTATCATGGCCAATCCACCTAACCTGCACATCTTTGGACTGTGGGAGGAAACCGGAGCACCCGGAGGAAACCCACGCACACACGGGGGGCTGTGCAGACTCCGCACAGACAGTGACCCAAGCCGGAATCGAACCTGCGACCCTGGAGCTGTGAAGCAATTGTGCTATCCACAATGCTACCGTGCTGCCCATCGCAGAGGTAGACAGGAATAAACGTTTCCCTTTGGTGGAGGAATCAATGACCAGGGGGCATGGATTGAAGGTAAGGAAGCAGGAGGTTCAGAGGGGATGTGAGGAACAACCTTTTCACCCAGAGAGTGATGGGAGTCTGGAACTCTCAGCATGAATAGGTGGTGGAGGCAGAGGCCTTTATAACATTTAAGAAGTATTTAGGTGTGCACTTGCGATTCCAGGCCATACAAGGCCATGGGTCAAGTGCTGGAGAATGGGATTAGAATAGTTAGGTGGTTGTTTTTGACCAGTGCAGTCGTGATGGGCCGACCGGCCTTTTCTGTGCTGTAGACCTCCGTGACTCTATAAAGTGACTCTTCTTTGGGGCAGTTTCAAGGACTGTTTGAAATTGGTGAAATTCTGGGTGCAGTTCTGCCTGGTATGAGAGTGACTGTGAGAGATACAGAGACAGAAGGTACAGAGAGAGATACAGAGGGAGATACAAGGGAGATACAGAGAGAGGAATGCAGAGAGAGAGATAGAAATATAGAGGTACAGAGAGAGAGGTACAGAGAGTGAGATACAGAGACTGGTGCAGATATAGGTACAGAGAAATACAGAGAGAGAGATAGAGAGAGAGACACAGGGAGAGGGAGACACACAGAGAGACAGAGAGAGAGAGTGACAGACAGAGGCAGAGAGAGAGATAGAGAGAGAGACAGAGCGAGATACAGATAGAGTGATACAGAGAAAGATGCAGAGATAGAGAGATGCTTAGAGAGATACAGAGAGAGAGATACAGAGAGAGTGATACTAAGAGAGAGATACAGTGAGGGAGATACTGAGCGAGAGAGTGATACAGAGAGAGATACAGAGAGAGACACCGAGAAAGTTACAGAGAGAGCTACAGAGAAAGATACAGAGAGAGAGTGATACAGAGAAAGATATAGAGATAGAGAGATACTGAGAGATACAGAGAGAGAGAGATACAGAGAGAGAAATTCAGAGAGGGAGAAACATAGAGAGAGAGAGACAGAGAGAGAGATACAGAGGCAGATACAGAGAGAGACACCGAGACAGAGAGGTACAAAGACAGAAACAGAGACAGATACAGAGAGAGCTAGAGAGGTAGAGAGAGCGAGATACAGAGACATACTCAGAGATATAGAGAGATGCAGAGAGAGATGCAGGGAGAGATACGGAGAGATACAGGGGGAGATAAAATGGGAGATAAAGGTAGAGAGATGCAGAGAGAGAGATACAGAGACAGATGCAGAGGCAGGTACTCAGAGAGATACAGAGAGAGAGAACAGAGAGAGAGAGACAGAGACAGAGAGAGAGAGACAGAGAGCGAAAGACAGAGAGAGCCAGAGAGAGAGAGAGTGAGACAGAGAGATTGACAGAGAGAGAGACAGATAGAGAGAGACAGAGAGTGCGACAGAGAGAGATACAGAGAGAAGTACAGCGAGAGAGAGACAGAGAGAGGTACAGAGAGAGACACAGAGACAGACATAGGGACAGATACACACAGACAGAGAGATACAGAGAGAGATACAGAGACAGATACACACAGACTGAGAGATACAGAGACAGACACAGGAAAAGATACACACAGACAGAGAGATACCGAAATGCATTCACTGGTTCTGCTGCTCACGGATGACACCATTTCCTCCCTGCCAATCTGTCCCCGCGCATTCTGTTCTGGCCTCGAGAAATGTCCTGGTGACTAACATTATACTGACGGCTCTGTCACTCCAGGGTTTATCCCTCTCTCTCCTTTTATAAACAGGATGGGACATTGAAAATCCCACAGTTCCCTGGAACCACTCAGATATCAATGAAGATTGAGTATCAGGGTCAGTGTGTCCACTATTTCCACACTCCATCCCTCAGTCACTGCCACACAGCCAATCCAGACCCGGTTAATCTTCTATTTCATTGCGTTATAAAAGTGTTGGACTGAAAGGGGTTAACTGAGCCTGTTTGTTTAGTAACTGTGATTAATGTCAGTCTCTATGGATTCTAACCGTGTCACTGGAGGGTTTCTCTCAGCTATTAATAAGCGATTCCTTTCATTGTGTTATCCCAATCTGTCAGCGGAGCGTCAATTCCAACACTGCCAGAGATCAGCGCCTCCAGAGAGACCGAGAGGAGGGAGCAGAATCTGGTAACTACCAATAGGAACGTTACAGCAATGGATCAGAATCTGTGAACTATCCACAGGGACGTTACAGCAATGGATCAGAATCTGGGAACTACCCACAGGAACGTTACAGCAATGGATCAGAATCTGGGAACAATCCACAGGAACGTTACAGCAATGGATCCGAATCTGGGAACTATCCACAGGAACGTTACAGCAATGGATCAGAATCTGGGAACAATCCACAGGAACGTTACAGCAATGGATCAAAATCTCAGAACAATCGATCTGCATGTTACAACAATAGACAGGAGTTTATCCCTGGGTATTTTCTATCTGAATTGGCCGTCTTTACCACAGCGGATCCGCGGCGCACTGATGATAATTCAGGCGGGTTATTATCCACTCCTGGCTGTTGTCGGTGTCCCTGGTAAGTCTCACGGTCCGGTTATTTATTGTATAAACCACTTTAAGTGTAATATTGCTCACGTCACTTACATCTTGGAAAGATTGAATCCACGTTCTTCACTTCATAAGTTTGTAAGTTCAGAAGGTCCAGGAGCAGAATGAGGCTATTTGGCCCATTGAGTCTGCTCTGTCATTCGATCTTGGCTGATCTCATCCTCGGCTGAACGTCACCGTCCTGCCCATTATCTAATATTCTCAACCCATTCCCAAATCAAATTCCATCCAACTCCTCCTAAAATGTACTCACTCTCCCAGCATGCACCGCACTCTGGGGTAGAAAATTCCACAGATTCACATCCCATTGGGAGAAATAGATCCTCCTCAGCTCTGCTTTACATTTGCTGCCTGTTATCCTGAGATTATGACCTCTCGTTCCAGAATGCCCCACAAGAGGAAGCATCCGCTCCACTTACACTTTATCCATACTTGCAAACCCCAATTTAATCACCATTCATGCGCCTCCACTCCAGAGAGTAGAGGAACAGAGTGTGAGGCAAATCTGATCCAACAAGGAGCTGGTCAGAGAACGGTGTCGCCTCCTTCAACACGACCTGGAGCCTCACACCAGGCTGTGGATGGTCCTGTCAAATCTGATATAACAAGGAGCTGGTTACAGAACGGTGTCACCTCGTTCAGCACGGCCTGGAGCCTGACACCAGGCTGTGGATGGTCCTGTCAAATCTGATATAACAAGGTGCCGGTTACAGAACGGTGTCACCTCGTTCAGCACGGCCTGGAGCCTCACACCAGGTTGTGGATGGTCCTGTCAAATCTGATATAACAAGGAGCTGGTTACAGAACGTTGACGCCTCCTTCAGCACGGCCTGGAGCCTGACACCAGGCTGTGGATGGTCCTGTCAGTGGCTGTTAACGGCACAGTTCCATTGACCTTCTCTGTATCCGGAATTGCAAAGCCGTCTCAGTAATGGTGACCATTACACTGTGGTGGTTTCAGGCAACACTGCGGGGGCTCCTTGTATAACAAGAAAGGGGATCATTGAGAAAAAGTAAATGGTTCACTCCGTACAGGCACCGAGGTCTCTGAAATATTTTTTTAATTGGGGGCTACCAGAGCCTCACTGCCTGTCCCCTGCTCCCAGGGATTATTGAGAAGTAAATGGTGAACTATATACAGCACAGAGGTCTCTGAAACAGCTCTTTAATTGGTAGCTCCCGAGGCCACACTGCCTGTCCCCTGCTCCCAGGGATTATTAAGTGGAAGTGAATGGTTAACTATATACAGCACAGAGGTCTCTGAAACAGCTTTTTAATTGGTGGCTCCCGAGGCCACACTGCCTGTTCCCTGCTCCCAGGGATTATTCCCCATTAGTCGGGGTTCACACACTCACACACGATAGGCGCCGAGCGGGTGACGTGGACCACATGGGATCACCCCTGATAGAGGCAGCGTTGTCAGATTCCCCCCTCTTACGTCCCTCAGTAACATGCAAACAATTTGAGTCATTTACAGTGAAATGTGTACAAGAAAAGCTGGAGACATTAAAAAGGGACAGTTAAGAACAGTCCTTCACAGGGGGAATCTGAGGCATGGTGGATCACCCTGGGCTCCATCCGGCTCCTCCACCAATTGGAAACTGATGTTGTCAGCAGCAGGATGTTGCTTCGAGGATTCGACACCACTTCGTGGACTCCCCCCTATCCAGCTCCATCGAGGTCACTGGTGAGTTCCTCCGGATTCACCTGAGGAAGGAGCTGCGCTCCGAAAGCTAGTGATTCGAAACAAACCTGGTGGACTTTAACCTGGTGTTGTTAGAGTTCTTACTATTCTCTGCGGAACTCTCAGGCTCCCTCGGTTCCGGCTCTGCTGCGGGGGCAGTGGTGATGCCAGCTGGCTCCAACTGTTCAGACATTGGCTGTGTGACCTCCCAGCTCCTTAAATGGTCAAAGTACTTCCTCACTCGTCCGCCTTGTAATTCCACCCTGTCTGAAACTGGACCGTCTGCCTGGCAATTCCACCCTGTCTGACACTGGACCGTCTGCCTGGTAATTCCACCATGTCTGACACTGGACCGTCTGTCTGGCAATTCCACCATGTCTGAGACTTTACCGTCTCCCTTATAATTCCACCATGTCTGACACTGGACCGTCTGCCTGGCAATTCCACCCTGTCTGACACTGGACCATCTGCCTGGCAATTCCACCATGTCTGAGATTGACCGTCAAAGAACAAAGAACAAAGAAATGTACAGCACAGGAACAGGCCCTTCGGCCCTCCAAGCCCGTGCCGACCATACTGCCCGACTAAACTACAATCTTCTACACTTCCTGGGTCCGTATCCTTCTATTCCCATCCTATTCATATATTTGTCAAGATGCCCCTTAAATGTTCCTATCGTCCCTGCTTCCACTACCTCCTCCGGTAGTGAGTTCCAGGCACCCACTACCCTCTGCGTAAAAAACTTGCCTCGTACATCTACTCTAAACTTTGCCCCTCTCACCTTAAACCTATGCCCCCTAGTAATTGACCCCTCTACCCTGGGGAAAAGCCTCTGACTATCCACTCTGTCTATGCCCCTCATAATTTTGTATACCTCTATCAGGTCGCCCCTCAACCTCCTTCGCTCCAGTGAGAACAAACCGAGTTTATTCAATCGCTCCTCATAGCTTATGCCCTCCATACCAGGCAACATTCTGGTAAATCTCTTCTGCACCCTCTCTAAAGCCTCCACATCCTTCTGGTAGTGTGGCGACCAGGATTGAACACTATACTCCAAGTGTGGCCTAAGTAAGGTTCTATACAGCTGCAACATGACTTGCCAATTCTTATACTCAGTGCCCCGGCCAATGAAGGCAAGCATGCCGTATGCCTTCTTGACTACCTTCTCCACCTGTGTAGCCCCTTTCAGTGATCTGTGGACCTGTACTCCTAGATCTCTTTGACTTTCAATACTCTTGAGGGTTCTACCATTCACTGTATATTCCCTACCTGCATTAGCCCTTCCAAAATGCATTACCTCACATTTGTCCAGGTTAAACTCCATCTGCCATCTCTCCGCCCAAGTCTCCAGACAATCTAAATCCTGCTGTATCCTCAGACAGTCCTCATCGCTATCCACAATTCCACCAACCTTTGTGTCGTCTGCAAACTTACTAATCAGACCAGTTACATTTTCCTCCAAATCATTTATATATACTACAAAGAGCAAAGGTCCCAGCACTGATCCCTGTGGAACACCACTGGTCACAGCCCTCCAATTAGAAAAGCATCCCTCCATTGCTACCCTCTGCCTTCTATGGCCTAGCCAGTTCTGTATCCACCTTGCCAGTTCACCCCTGATCCCGTGTGACTTCACCTTTTGTACTAGTCTACCATGAGGGACCTTGTCAAAGGCCTTTCTGAAGTCCATATAGACAACATCTACTGCCCTACCTGCATCAATCATCTTAGTGACCTCCTCGAAAAACTCTATCAAGTTAGTGAGACACGACCTCCCCTTCACAAAACCGTGCTGCCTCTCACTAATACGTTCATTTGCTTCCAAATGGGAGTAGATCCTGTCTCGAAGAATTCTCTCCAGTAATTTCCCTACCACTGAAGTAAGGCTCACCGGCCTGTAGTTCCCGGGATTATCCCTGCCACCCTTCTTAAACAGAGGAACAACATTGGCTATTCTCCAGTCCTCCGGGACATCCCCTGAAGACAGCGAGGATCCAAAGATTTCTGTCAAGGCCTCAGCAATTTCCTCTCCAGCCTCCTTCAGTATTCTGGGGTAGATCCCATCCGGCCCTGGGGACTTATCTACCTTAATATTTTTTAAGACACCCAACACCTCGTCTTTTTGGATCACAATGTGACCCAGGCTATCTACACCCCCTTCTCCAGACTCAACATCTACCAATTCCTTCTCTTTGGTGAATACTGATGCAAAGTATTCATTTAGTTCCTCGCCCATTTCCTCTGGCTCCACACATAGATTCCCTTGCCTATCCTTCAGTGGGCCAACCCTTTCCCTGGCTACCCTCTTGCTTTTTATGTACGTGTAAAAAGCCTTGGGATTTTCCTTAACCCTATTTGCCAATGACTTTTCATGACCCCTTCTAGCCCTCCTGACTCCTTGCTTAAGTTCCTTCCTACTTTCCTTATATGCCACACAGGCTTCGTCTGTTCCCAGCCTTTTAGCCCTGACAAATGCCTCCTTTTTCTTTTTGACGAGGCCTACAATATCACTCGTCATCCAAGGTTTCCGAAAATTGCCGTATTTATCTTTCTTCCTCACAGGAACATGCCTGTCCTGTATTCCTTTCAACTGACACTTGAAAGCCTCCCACATGTCAGATGTTGATTTGCCCTCAAACATCCGCCCCCAATCTATGTTCTTCAGTTCCCGCCTAATATTGTTATAATTAGCCTTCCCCCAATTTAGCACATTCATCCTCGGACCACTCTTATCCTTGTCCACCAGTACTTTAAAACTTACTGAATTGTGGTCACTGTTACCGAAATGCTCCCCTACTGAAACATCTACCACCTGGCCGGGCTCATTCCCCAATACCAGGTCCAGTACCGCCCCTTCCCTAGTTGGACTGTTTACATATTGTTTTAAGAAGCCCTCCTGGATGCTCCTTACAAACTCTGCCCCGTCTAGGCCCCTGGCACTAAGTGAGTCCCAGTCAATATTGGGGAATTTGAAGTCTCCCATCACCACAACCCTGTTGTTTTTACTCTTTTCCAAAATCTGTCTACCTATCTGCTCCTCTATCTCCCGCTGGCTGTTGGGAGGCCTGTAGTATACCCCCAACATTGTGACTGCACCCTTCTTATTCCTGATCTCTACCCATATAGCCTCACTGCCCTCTGAGGTGTCCTCTCGCTGTATAGCTGTGATACTCTGCCTGGCAATTCCACCAAGTCTGACACTGGACCATCTGCCTGGCAATTCCACCAAGTCTGACACTGGACCGTCGCCTGGGAATTCCACCGTGTCTGACACTGGACCGTCTGACTGTCAATTCGACCATGTCTGACACTGGACTGTCTGCCTTGTAATTTCACCATGTCTGACATTGGACCGTCTGCCTTGTAATTCTAAAATGTCTGAGTCTGGTCCGACTGTCTTGTAATTCCACCATGTCTGATACTGGACCGTCTGCCTTGTACCATATACCGGATGCTCCTTGCATAGAAGTAGACACACTTGAACCCACCTTTCTGTCTGCCGGTACACTCTTGCGATCTTGATACCCTCCTCAGTACGTCACTACTCTCCACTCTCCTTCTGGACTACAGCTCGTTATCACAGCCCCCTGACAAATTCGTCCCCCCCCCCCTCCCAGGATATTGGTGCCCATCTGGTTCAGGTGCAAACCGTCCTGTCTGTCCAGGACCCACCTTCCGCAGAATGTGCTCCACGACCTGAAACCCTCCCTGCTACACCATCCCTGCAGCTACGTGTTTATCTGCACTCTCTCCCTGTTCCTCACCTCACTAGCACGTGGCACCGGCAACAAACCAGAGACGGCAACATGGTTTGTCCTGGCTCTGAGCTTCCACTCTAGCTCCCTAAATTCCTGTTTCAAATCCCCGTCCCTTCTCTTTGCTATGTCGTTGGTACCGATGTGTAACACAACTTGTGACTGTCCCCCCTCCCCCTTAAGGATTCTGAAAACACGGTTCGAGACGTCACGGGCCCTGGCACCCGGGAGGCAACATACCATCCGCGAGTCTCTTTCATTGACACATACCCGTCTATCTGTCCCTCTAACTATTGTGTCCCCAATAACTATTGCTCTCCTGCTCTCCCTACTTCCATCCTGAGCCACAGGGATGGACTCAGTCCTGGAGATCCGTACACCATGGCTTACCCCTGGTAGGTCATCCCCATCAACAGTATCCAAAGCGGTATACTTGTTACTGATGTTAACGACCACAGGGGATCCCTGCACTGACTGCTTCCTCCCAGCCCCTCTCACCGTCACCCATCTCTCTTGATTCTGAGGAGTATCTACATCCCTGAAGCTACTATCTTTGAGCACCTGTGACTCACGAATGATCCGGAGTTCATCCAGCTCCAGTTCCCTGACGCAGTTTCTGAGGAGCTGGAGATGGGTACAATTCCCACAGCTGAAATCAGCAGGTACACTGACGGCGTCCCTCACCTCAAACATTCTGCAGCAGGAACATTGCACTGCTTTCCCTGCCATCCCCTCTAGATAAAAAGAGAAAAAGAAAGATAGAGCTTACCTGTTATTCACTCTACCCCTTAGGTTAAAGGAGGTGAAAGGGTGGGGGACACTACAAGTGTAGTGTCTATGTTTTCGTAACCACCAAACTTAAATACAGGTAAAAATAAAAATAAAACACTTAACCAGCAACCATTGCGCCCCACACACGAACAGAAATCAGCTGTTATGCGCATGCGCAAACACTTTAAGTCTGTACTATTGACCCAGCAGTCCCACTGTCCTCACTCCGACCGGGTACAAGCTGGAAATTCCCAACAGTAAGTTTTGTAAAAAAGTACTCCCCTTCTCAGCAAGCACTCACTCAGCAACCCCTGCGCCCCGCACGGGAACACCTCAGGGAAAAGAAAAACTACTTACCAGTCACCAGCCAATCACTTACCTGCAGGCTGTGACGTCACGGTTCGACTTCTTTGTACTTCTACAAGCCCTCGAATCTCCCTCTTTATCTTTACTCGGCTGGGATCCTTACAGTCATCGTATGTTTGGGGGCTTGAAGAGTAGGTAGGGAGGGAAACACTGAACAACTGTTTGGGGTTTAACTGTCACTTGACAACAGACCCTCCACAAACCACCTTCAAGATGCTGTGACCGCAATGCACAGATGCAATTTTGTCCCGCAACAGCCAATCAGCAGCGCTGCTCTACTGCCCTCTGTTGGATGCTTGTCTTCACTTGAACACGGAGGGTGTCTTGCTCAGGCACACCCTCTGGTTGCAGTGACCGCAAATCACTGATGCAAATTTTACCCGGAACAGCCAATCAGCAGCTCCGTTCTACTGCCCTCTGCGGGATGCTTGCCTTCACTTGAACACAGAGGGTGTCTTGCAGAGGTATATTCGGGTTCAGTGACCGTAATGCACTGATGCAAATTTTCACCGTAATTCCTCCATGTCTGACATTGGACCGTCAACCTGGCAATTCCAAAATGTCTGAAACTGGATCCTCTGACTTGTATTTCCACCATGTCTGAGACTGGACCTTCTGCCTGGCAATTACACCATGTCTGACACAGGACCGTCTGCCTGGCAATTCCACTATGTCTGACATTGGGCCGTCTGCCTTGCAATTCAACCATGTCTGACACTGGATCCCGTCTGCCTTGATATTCCACCATAGCTGAGACTGGACTGTTTGCCTGGCAGTTCCACCATGTCTAGAACTGAACCGCCTGCCTTGTATTTCCACCATGTCTGACACTGCACCATCTGCCATGTAATTCCACGATGTCAGAAACGGGGATGTCTGCCTAGCAATTCCACCATGTCTGACACTGGACCGTCTGCCTGGCAATTTCACCATGTCTGAGACTGGACCGTCTGTCTGGCAATTCCACCATGTCTGACACTGGACCGTCTGTCTGGCAATTCCACCATGTCTGACACTGGACCGTCTGCCTGGCAATTCCACCATGTCTGACACTGGACCGTCTGCCTGGCAATTCCACAATGTCTGACACTGGACCGTCTGCCTGGGAATTCCACCATGTCTGACACTGGACCGTATGCCTGGCAATTCCACCGTGTCTGACACTGGACCGTCTGCCTTGTAATTCCCCCATGTCTGACACTAGACCATCTGCCTGGCAGTTCCGCTATGTCTGACACTGGACCGCCTGCCTTGTTATTCCACCATATGTGACACTAGACCGTCTGCCTGGCAGTTCAGCCATGTCTGACACTGTATCGGATGCCATATAATTCATCCATGTGTGACACTGGACCGTCTAACTTGTAATTCCATCATGTCTGACACTGGACCGCCTGCCTGGCAATTCCACCATGGCTGAGACTGGACTGTCTGGCAATGCCACCATGTCTTAAACTGGACGGTCTGCCTTGTACCTTATTCCGGATGCTCCTTGCATTGAAGTAGACACACTTCAACCCACCTTTATGTCTGCCAGTACACTCCTGCGACATTGATACCTTCCTCAGTTCGTCACTGCTCTCAACACTGGCTTCTGGACTACAGCTCGTTTTCCCAGCCCCCTGACAAATTCGTTTAACCACCCCGCACACCCCCCCCCCCCCAAACAGCCGTACCAAATTTCTCCCCCAGTATATTGGTGCCCCTCTGGTCCAGGTGCAAACCGTCTTGTCGGTACAGATCCCACCTTCCCCAGAATATGCTCCCATTATCCACGTGCCTGAAACCCTCCCTCCTACACCATCCCTGCAGCCACGTGTTTATCTGCACTCTCTCCCTGTCGCTCACCTCACTAGCACGTGGCACCGGCAACAACCCAGAGATGACACCATGGTTTGTCCTGGCTCTCAGCTTCCTAAACTACTGTTTTAAATCCCCGTCCATTCTCTTAGCTATGTCGTTGGTACCGATTTGTACCACGACTTGTGACTGTTCCCCCTTCCCCCTCAAGGATTCTGAAAACACGGTCGGGGATGCCACGGACCATGGCACCCGGGAGGCAACATACCATTCGTGCATCTCCTTCGCTGCCACAGAACCGTCTATCTGTCCCTCTAACTATCGAGTCCCCAATAACTATTGCTCTCCTGCTCTCCCTCCTTCCCTTCTGATCCACAGGGACGGACTCAGTGCTGGAGATCCGTTCACCGTGGCTTACTCTTGGTAGGTCGTCCTCATCAAAAGTATCCCAAACGGTATACGTGTTACTGAAGGGAACGACCACAGAGGATTCCTGCACTGACTGTTTCCTCCCAGCCCCTCTCACCGTCACCCATCTATCTTGATTCGTTGGAGTAACTACATCCCTGAAGCTACTATCTATCAGCACCTCTGTCTCACGAATGATCGGAAGTTCATCCAGCTCCAGCTTTAGTTCCCGAACGCGGTTTATGAGGAGCTGGAGATGGGTGCACTTCGCACAGGTGAAATAAGCAGGGACACTGACGGCGTCCCTCACCTCAAACAGTCTGCAGGAGGAACATTGCACTGCCTTCCCTGCCATCCCCTCTGAATAAAAAAAGAAATAGCTTACCTGTTATTCACTCTACCCCTTAGGTTAAAGGAGGTGGAAGGGTGGGGGAACACTACAAGTGTAGTGTCTAGGGTTTGGAAACTGCCCAACTTAAATACAGGTAAAAATAAAACACTTAACAAAAACCACGGCGCCCCACACAAAAACAGCAATCAGCTGTTATGGGCCTGCGCAAACACTTTAAATCGTTACTACTTACACAAAGCAGTCCCTCTGTCCTCACTCCGACCGGATTCAGCTGGAAACTCCAGTTTTTAAAAAAACTTACTCCCCTTCTCAGCAAGCACTCACTCAGCAACCACTGCGCCCCGCACAACAACACCTCAGGGAAAAGACAAAATACTTACCAGTCACCAGCCAATCACGTAACTGCATGCTGTGACGTCACCGTCAGACTTCAACTTGCCCTCGAGTCTCCCTCTTTATCTTTACTCGGCTGGGATCCTTACAGTGATTGTCTTTTTGTAGTTAGAGTGGGAGGTAGGGTGTGAAACACTGAACAATTGTTTGGGGTTTAACGGTCACTTGACAACAGCTCCTGCACAAACCACCTTCAAGATGCAGTGACCGCAATGCACTGATGCAAATTTTCCCCTCAACATCCAAACAGCAGCTCCGCTCTACTGTCCTCTGCTGGATGCTTGCCTTCACTTGAACACGGAGGGTGTCTTTCTCAGGTACACCTTCTGGCCGCTCTGATCGGTATGCACTCATGCAAATTTTCCCCGCAACAGCCAATCAGCAGCTCCGCTCTACTGCCCTCTGCTGGATGCTTGCCTTCAGTTGAACACGGAGGGTGTCTTTCTCAGGTACAACTTCTGGCTGCAGTGACCGCAATGTACTGATGCAAATGTTTCCAGCAACAGCCAATCAGCATCTCCGGTCTACTGCCCTCTGTTAGATCATGTGTGGGTGGGTTGATGTGTTTATGGTGGTCACTGTGTGTGGGGGATTAGTATGTGTGTGTGGAGTGTGTTTGTCTGCGTGGGAGGGGGTTAGTGTGTGTGTCGGGGGCATTAGTGTGTGCGTGGGATTGGTTTAGCGTGTGTGAGCGTGTGTGGTTAGTTTGTATTGTTGGCGGTTAGCGTGTGCGGGGGTGTTAGTGAGTGTGGGGTGGTTAATGTGTGTGTTGGGGGCGTTTACTGTGTGGGGGGTTATTGTGCGTGGTGGGGGGGGGGTAGTGTGTGCGTTTGGGGGTGGTTAGTGTGTGTGGGGTGGTTAGTGTTTGTGGGGTTGGTTAGTGTGTGTGTGTTGAGGGCTTAGTGTGTGTGGGGGTTAGTGTGTGTGTGTGTGTAGGGGGGGGATTTTTGTGTGGGGGTTTAGCGTTTGTCTGTGGTGGGTTTAGTGTGTGTCTGTGTGGTGGAGCTAGTGTGTGTGTGTGTGTGTGTGTGTGTGTGTGTGCGGGGGGAGGGGATTAGCGTGTGTGGGGAGGGGTTAGTGTGTGTTGGACAGTTAGTGTGTGGGTGGGGGTTAGTGTGTGTGTGGAGGGGGTTAGTATGTGTGTGGGGGGGTTCGTGTGTGTGGGGGCGGGGTTAGTGTGTGTGGGGAGGTTAGTGTGTGTGGGAGGTTAGTGTGTGTGCGGAGGGGGGGTTAGTGTGTGTGGGGCGTTAGTGCGTGCGCGGGGGGGGGGTTTAGTGTGCGTGGGGGGTTAGTGTGGGGGGGGGGGGGGTTAGTGTATGGGGGGGGTGTTGTGTGTGCGGGGGGGGGGGGGGTTAGTGTGTGTGCGGGGGGGGGGTTAGTGTGTGTGCGGGGGTTAGCGTGTGTTCGGGCGGGTTAGTGTGTGTGGGGGTGGTTAGTGTGTGTGAGTTGGAGGGGGGTTAGTGTGTGTGGGGGGCTATGAGTGTGTGAGGGGGGTTAGTGTGTGTGTGGGGGTTAGTGTGTGTGTGGGGGGAGGGGGGTTAGTGTGTGTGGGGATTAGCGTGTGTGGGGTTAGCCTCTGTGTGTGTGGGGAGGGGTTAGTGTGTGTGGTGGTTTAGCGTTTGTGTGAGGTGGGTATAGTGTGTGTCTGTGTGGTGAAGTTAGTATGTTTAGGGGGTAGCGTGTGTGGGGAGGGGTTAGTGTGTGTGGGACAGTTAGTGTGCGTGGTTGGGGTTTATTGTGTGTGTGGGGGGTATGAGTGTGTGGGGGGGGTTAATGTGTGTGTGGGGGGGTTAGTGTGTGGGGGGTGGGTTAGTGTACGTGTGTGTGGTTAGATTGTGTGGTGGGCGTTTTGTTTATGGGGGGTGCGGGTGCGTATGTTAGGGGGATTAGTGTGTTTGTGTGTGAGGGGGTGGTGTGTGCGAGGGACGGCGTTAGTGTGGGGCGGTTAGTGAGTGTACGTGAGAGGATTAGTGTGTGTATTTGGGGGATGGTTAGTGTGTGTGTGTGGGATGGTAAGTGTGTGCTGGGAGGGTTTAGTATGTTTTTGTGTGTGGGGGGGGGGCTTAGTCAGTGTTTTTTTTAATGTGTTTGTTTATGGAGGGTTAGTGTATGCGCCCGGTGCCGGGCTACTGGGTGAGTGCGGCGGGGGCTAGTGTGTGGGGTGGTTAATGCGTGTGGGGAGGATTAGTGCATGTGTGTGTGTGTGGGGGGGGGGGTTAGTGTGTGTTGAGGGGTTAATGTGTGTTTGGGGGGTTAGTGTGTATGGGGGTTAGTGTGCGTGTGGGGGAGTTATTGTGTGGGGTGGCATTAGTGTGCGGGGAGTTAGTGTGTGTGTGGGGGGGGGGATAGAGCTTGTATGTGGGTGGGTTAGTGTGTGTTGAGGGTTGTTTGTGTGTGGGTGAGGGGATCAGTGTGTGTTGGGTGGGGGTTAGTGTGCGTGAGGTGGGGGTTTAGTGTGAAATGAAATTAAATGAAAATCGCTTATTTCCACAAGTAGGCTTCAAATGAAGTTACTGTGAAAAGCCCCTCGTCTTCGCATTCCGGCGCCTGTTCGGGGAGGCTGTTACGGGAATTGAACCGTGCTGCTGGCCTCTCTTGGTCTGCTTTCAAAGCCAGCGGTTTAGCCCTGTGCTAAACAGCCCCTGGGTGTGAGTGGGGGTGGTTAGTGTGTCTGAGGTGGTTCGTGACTGTGGGGGTTGGATAGCGTGTTTGTGGGGGGTTAGTGTGTGTGGGGGTTGGTTAATGTGTTTGTGAGGGGTTCGTGTGTGTGGGCGGATTAGTGTGTGTGTTGGGGGTTAGTGTGTGTGGGCGTTGGTTAGTGTGCTTGTGGGGGATTAGTGTGTGTGGGGGTTGGTTAGTGTGTTTGTGGGGGTTAGTGTGTGTGGGGTGGTTGATGTGTGTGTGTGAGTGAGTGTTACAGTATGTGGGGATTAGTGTGTGTGGCGTTAGTGTGAGTGGGGGGTTAGTGGGTGTGTGGGGGGGTACTGTGTGTGGGGTGTTTTGTGTGTGGGGTCGCTTGTGTGTGGGGGGGGGGGTCAGTGTGTGGGGAGGTTAGTATGTGTGGGAGTTGGTTAGTGTGTTTGTGGGGGGTAAGTGTGTGTGGCCGGGTTAGTGTGTGTGTTAGTCGTTAGTATATGTTGGGGTAAGTGTGTGTGGGGCGAGTTGATTTGTGTGTGTGTGGGGGGGGGTGGGGGGGGGGGGTGTTAGTGTGTGTGTGGGGGGAGGTTGGTCAGTGTGTGAGTGGGGGGGGGGGTTAGTGTGTGTGTGGAGGGGGTTAGTGTGTGTGTGAGGGGAATAATGGGTGTGGAGGGTTTGTGTGTGGTGGTTGGAACATCTGTGGGCAGGCTGGTGTGTGTGGGGTTGATGAGTGTTTGGGGCGGGTTAATGTGCGTGGGGGGGGGGATTGTTTGTGTTTGTGGGCGTGGGTTCGTTTTTGTGTGTTGAGGGTGATTAGTGTATGTGGGTTGGGTTAGTGTGAGTGTGGGGTTAGATTGTGTGGTGGGCGTTTAGGGTATGGGCGGTGCGGTTGCTTGTGTGTGTTCGGGGGTTTAATGTGTTTCTGTGTGTGGGGGTGGTGTGTCCGAGAGGGGGGGTTAGTGTGGGGCGGTTGTGTGTGCGTGGGTGGATTAGGGTGTGTATTTGGGGGGTGGTAAGTGTATGTGTTGGGAGGGTTTCGTATGTTTTTCTGTGGGGGGAGGGTGGTGTGTGTGTGTGTGTGGGGGGGGGGGGGTTAGTGTGTTTGTGTATGGAGGGTTAGTGTGTGGGGGTGGTTAATGCTTGTGGGGATGGTTAGTGTGAGTGTGTTGGGGGTTAGTGTGTGGGTGATTGGGGGTTAGTTTGTGTGTGGTGGGTAGTGTGTGTGTCGATGGACGTTAGTGTGTGTGGGAGGTTTAGTGTGTGTGTAGAGGGTTAGTGTGTGTGGTGGGGTTAAGGTTTGTGTGGGGGGATAGAGCTTGTATGTGGGTGGGTTAGTGTATGTGTAGGATTGTATGTGAGTGGGTGACGGGGCCAGTGTGTGTGGGGTGGGGGTTAGTGTGCGTGAGGGGTGGTTAGTGTGTGTGGGGTGTGGATTTAGTGTGGGGGGATTAGTGTGTGTGAGGTTATTGTGTTTGTCGGGGGTTAGTTGGTGTGCGGGGGGGGGCGTCAGTGTGTGGGTGGGTATGGTCTGGTGTATATGTGATGAGTTAGTGTGTATGTGGGGGGTTAGTATGTGTGTATGGGGAATTCAGTGCGTGTGGGGGTGTTAGTATGTGGGGGGGAGTTTGTGAGTGTGTGAGGGATTTAGGATGTGTGTGAGGTGGTTAGTGATTGAGTGGGGTGGTTAGTGTGTGTGTTTGTCGGGGGGTTAGTGCGTGTGGGAGGGTTTGTGTGTGGGGGGTTAGTGTGTCTGTGTGTGTGAGGGTTAATGCGTGTGTGGAGGGCGGTTACTGTGTGTGTGTGGGGAGGGTGGGTTTGTGCGTGGGGGGGGGGGTTATTAGTGTGTGTGTTATGGCGGTTAGTGTGTATGTGTTGGGTGTTTAGTGTGTGTCTGTGTGGGGGGGGATAGTGTGTGTAGGAGGGGTTGGTGAGCGTGTGGGGGGTTAGTGTGGGTGGGGCGGTCCGTGTGTGTGTGGGGGGGGTTAATGTGTGAGGAGATTAGTTTGTGTGGGGGGCTAGTGTGTTTGTATGTGAGTGAGTGTTATAGTGTGTGTGTGGATTAGTGTGTGTGGCGTTAGTGCGAGTGGGGGGGGGTTAGTGGGTGTGGGGGGTTAGTGTGTGTGGGGTGGTTATTGTGTGTGGGGTCGTTAGTGTGTGTGGGGGGGGGTCAGTGTGTGTGGGGTAGTTAGTGTGTGTGGGGGTTGGTTAGTGTCTTTGTGGGGGGTTAGTGTGTGGGGGGGTTGGTTAGTGTGTGTGTTGGGTGTTCGTGTGTGTTGGGGTTAGTGTGTGAGTGGAGAGAGTTAGAACATAGAACATAGAACAATAAAGCGCAGTACAGGCCCTTCGGCCCACGATGTTGCACCGAAACAAAAGCCAGCTAACCTACACTATGCCATTATCATCCATATGTTTATCCAATAAACTTTTAAATGCCCTCAATGTTGGCGAGTTCACTACTGTAGCAGGTAGGGCATTCCACGGCCTCACTACCCTTTGCGTAAAGTACCTACCTCTGACCTCTGTCCTATATCTATTACCCCTCAGTTTAAAGTTATGTCCCCTCGTGCCAGCCATTTCCATCCGCGGGAGAAGGCTCTCACTGTCCACCCTATCTAACCCCCTGATCATTTTGTCTGCCTCTATTAAGTCTCCTCTTAACCTTCTTCTCTCCAACGAAAACAACCTCAAGTCCATCAGCCTTTCCTCATAAGATTTTCCCTCCATACCAGGCAACCTCCTGGTAAATCTCCTCTGCACCCGCTCCAAAGCCTCCACGTCCTTCCTATAATGCGGTGACCAGAACTGTACGCAATACTCCAAATGCGGCCGTACCAGAGTTCTGTACAGCTGCAACATGACCTCCCGACTCTGGAACTCAATCCCTCTACCAATAAAGGCCAACACTCCATAGGCCTTCTTCACAACCCTATCAACCTGGGTGGCAACATTCAGGGATCTGTGTACATGGACACCTAGATCCCTCTGCTCATACACACTTCCAAGAACTTCACCATTAGCCAAATATTCCGCATTCCTGTTATTCCTTCCAAAGTGAATCACCTCACACTTCTCTACATTACACTCCATTTGCCACCTCTCAGGCCAGCTCTGGAGCTTATCTATGTCCCTCTGTAACCTGCTACAGCCTTCCACACTGTCGACAACACCACCGACTTTAGTGTCGTCTGCAAATTTACTCACCCACCCTTCTGCGCCTTCCTCTAGGTCATTGATAAAAATGACAAACAGCAACGGCCCTAGAACAGATCCTTGTGGTGCGCCACTTGTAACTGAACTCCATTCTGAACATTTCCCATCAACCACCACCCTCTATCTTCTTTCAGCTTGCCAATTTCTGATCCACATCTCTAAATCACCCTCAATCCCCAGCCTCCGTATTTTCTGCAATAGCCTACCGTGGGGAACCTTATCAAACGCTTTGCTGAAATCCATATACACCACATCAACTGCTCTACCCTCATCTACCTGTTCAGTCACCTTATCAAAGAACTCAATAAGGTTTGTGAGGCATGACCTACCCTTCACAAAGCCATGCTGACTATCCCTGATCATATTATTCCTATCTAGATGATTATAAATCTTGTCTCTTATAATCCCCTCCAAGACTTTACCCACTACAGACGTGAGGCTCACCGGTCTATAGTTGCCGGGGTTGTCTCTGCTCCCGTTTTTGAACAAAGGGACCACATTTGCTGTCCTCCAGTCCTCTGGCACTATTCCTGTAGCCAATGATGACGTAAAAATCAAAGCCAAAGGTCCAGCAATCTCTTCCCTGGCCTCCCAGAGAATCCTAGGATAAATCCCATCATGTCCCGGGGACTTATCTATTTTCACCCTGTCCAGAATTGCCAACACCTCTTCCCTACGTACCTCAATGCCATCTATTCTATTAGCCTGGGCTCAGCATTCTCCTCCACAACATTATCTTTTTCCTGAGTGAATGCTGGCGAAAAATATTCATTTAGTATATCGCCTATCTCTTCAGACTCCACACACAATTTGCCATCCCTGTCCTTCACTGGTCCTACTCTTTCCCCAGTCATTCGCTTATTCCTGACATACCTATAGAAAGCTTTTGGGTTTTCCTTGATCCTTCCTGCCAAATACTTCTCATGTCCCCTCCTTGCTCGTCTTAGCTCTCTCTTTAGATCCTTCCTCGCGACCTTGTAACTATCCATCGCCCCAACTGAAACTTCACACCTCATCTTCACATCGGCCTCCTTCTTCCTCTTAACAAGAGATTCCACTTCCTTGGTAAACCACGGTTCCCTTGCTCGACGCCTTCCTCCCTGCCTGACCGGTACATACTTATCAAGAACACGCAGTAGCTGATCCTTGAACAAGCCCCACTTATCCAGTGTGCCCAACACTTGCAGCCTACTTCTCCACCTTATCCCCCCCCAAGTCACGTCTAATGGCATCATAATTGCCCTTCCCCCAGCTATAACTCTTGCCCTGCGGGTATACTTATCCCTTTCCATCATTAACGTAAACGTCACCGAATTGTGGTCACTGTCCCCAAAGTGCTCTCCTACCTCCAAATCCAACACCTGGCTTGGTTCATTACCCAAAACCAAATCCAACGTGGCCTCGCCTCTTGTTGGCCTGTCAACATATTGTTTCAGGAAACCCTCCTGCACACACAGTACAAAAAATGACCCATCTATTGTACTCGAACTATATCTTTTCCAGTCAATATTTGGAAAGTTAAAGTCTCCCATAATAACTACCCTGTTACTTTCGCTCTTATTCAGAATCATCTTCGCCATCCTTTCCTCTACACCCCTAGAACTATTAGGAGGCCTATAAAAAACTCCCAACAGGGTGACCTCTCCTTTCCTGTTTCTAACTTCAGCCCATACTACCTCGGAGAAGAGTCCCCATCTAGCATCCTCTCCGCCACCGTAATACTGCTCTTGACTCGCAGAGGCACACCTCCCCCTCTTTTGCCTCCTTCTCTGAGCTTACTAAAACACCTAAACCCCGGAACCTGCAGCTTCCATTCCTGTCCCTACTCTATCCATGTCTCCGAAATGGCCACAACATCGAAGTCCCAGGTACCAACCCATGCTGCCAGTTCCCCTACCTTGTTTCGTATACTCCTGGCATTGAAGTAGACCTGAACACTGGCCCCCTCCTGCGACGTCAAATCTGTGCTCCTGACCTCTATACTCTCATTCTCCCGTACCCTAAAACTACAACCCAGGTTCCCATGCCATGTTGGTTAGTGTGTGTGTGCTGGTGCGTTATTGTGTGTGGGGGGGCTACTGTAAGTGTGGTTTTAACTTTTGTGTGTGGGGGCTAAGTGTTTGCCTGTGTGGGGGGATTAGTATGCGTGGGAGGGGTCAGTGTGTGCGTGGGGGGTTAGTGTGTGTGGGGGGTTAATATGCGTGGGGGCTTAGTGTGTGGAGGGCGGTTAGTGCGTGTGTGGGGTTAGTGTGTGTGTGTGGGGCGGGTATTAGTTCACGTGTGGATGGTTAGTCTGCGGGGGGGGGGGGCTTAGTGTGTGCGTGGGGATTGTTAGTCTTTGTGGGGGGGTTTCGTGTATGTGTGTGGTGTTTGTGTGCGGGGGAGGGGGGTGTTGGTGTTAGTGTGTATGGGATTAGTCTCCGTGTTGGGGGTTCGTATGCTTGTGCGGGGGTCAGTGTGTGGGGCGGTTACTGTGTGTGGGGCGGTTTGTGCGTGAGTGGGTGAGTGTTAGTGTGTGTGTGTGGGGGGGGGGAGGGGGGCGGGCTAGTGTGTGTGGGGCGGTTAGTGTGTGTGGGGGGTTAGTGTGTTTGTGTTGAGGGGTTGGCGTGTGCGTGGGGGGTTGGTGTGTGTGTGTGGGGAGCGTTGGTTTGTGTGTGGGGCGGGGTTAGTGTGTGCGTGAGTGTGGAGAGACTAGGTTAGTGTGTGTGTTGGCAGGGTAGTGTGTGTGTGGGTTGGTTATTGTGTGTGTGGGGGGTTGTTGTGTGTGGGGATTTAACGAGTGTGTGTGAGGTTTAGTGTGTTTGTGGGGGGGTTAGTGTGCGTGGGAGGGTTTATTGTGTTTGTGGGGGGGTCAGTATGTGTTAGTGTGTGTGGGTTAGTGTGTGAGGGTGTTTGTGGGGGTCATCGTGCATGTTTTCGTGGGTCGTCTGTGTGGGTGGTGTGGTGTAAGTGTGTGAGTGGGCGGGGGTTAGTGTGTGTGGAGTGTTAGTGTATGTGTTGAGGGGTTCGTGTGGGTGATTAGTGTGTGTGGGGGGGTTAGTGTACGTGTGTGGGGGGTTAGTGTGTGTGTGGGGGGGGGGTGTTAGCGGATGTGTGTAGGGGGTAAGTGTGTAATGTAGGGGATTAGTGTATGTGTGTCGGGAGGGGGATTCGTGTGTGTGGTGGGTTAGTGTGCATGCGCGGGGTTAGTGTGTGTGGTGGGCGGTTAGTGTATGTGGGGGTGGTAGTATGTGGGGGTTTAGTGTGTGTGGGGTATTAGTGTGTGTGGGTGGGTAGTGTGTGTGTGGGGGCAAGTGTATGTGGGGACCTTTGTATGCGTGTGAGGGGGGTTAGTGTGTGTGTGGGGGGCATAGTGTGTGTGTGTGTGGGGGGGGGGGGTTAGTGTGTTTGTGGGGTTAATGTGCGTGTGGGGTTCGTGTCTGTGTGTGCGAGGTTAGTGTGTGGGGGTTTGTGTGTGTGTGAGGGGCTTAGTGTGTGTGGGGTGGTTAGTGAGTGTGGGGGTGGTTAGTGTGTGTGTGTCGGGGTTTCGTGTGTGTGTGGGGGGAGTTAGTGTGTGTGTGTCGGGGGTTTGGGTGTGTGTGGGGTGGGTTTATTAGTGAGCCTGGGGTGGGTTATTGTGTGTGTGCGCGCGCGGGGGTTTATTGTGTGCGTTGGGGTTAATGTGTGTGGAGTGTTTAGCGTGTGTGTGAGGGTGCGGTGTGGTTAGTGTGTGTGGGGGGTTTAGTGTATGCCTGTGTCGGGGGTTAGTGTGTGTGGGAGGGGTTAGTGTGTGTGTGTCTGGGGGGCGGCGGCGTTAATGTGTTTGTTGGGGGGGGCCGCTAGTGTGTGTGAGCGGGGGGGGTCAGTGTTTGATTGGGTGGAGGTGTTAGTGTGTGTTTGTGGGGGGTTAGTGTATTTGGGTGCTTAATGTGTGTGTGGGGTCAGTGTCTGTGTGGGGGGTTAGTGTGTGGGACGGGGTTAGAGTGTGGGGTGTTAGTGTATGGCGGGTGTTTGTGTGTGTGGGGGAGTAGTTTGTGTGTGTGGGGATGGTTTGTGTGTGTGTGAGGCGTTAATGTGTGTGTGGGGGGGGGGTTAGTGTGCGTGTGGGGGTGGTAGCGTGTGGGGGGGGGGTTAGTGTGTGTAGAGGGGATAGTGTGTGCGTAGGGGGTTAGTGTGTGTGGACGGGAGTTAGTGTGCGTGTGGGGAGGGTTTTTGTGTTTAGGGTTCAGTCTGTGGGGGTGTTGTGGGTGTCTGTGTGTGTGTGTGTTGGGGGTTAGTGTGCTTATGAGGGCGGTCGTGTGTGTGGTGTCTGTGTGCGTGGGGAGATTAGTGTTTGTGGAGGGTTAGTGTGTTTGTGTGTGGCGCGTTAGTGTGTGTGTGGGCGGGGGAGTTAGTGTGTTTCTGTATGGGGGGATTGTGTGTGTGGTGGTCAGTGTTTCTGGTAGGTTACTGTGTGGGGCGTTAGTGTCCGTGTGAAGAGGGGTTGGTGTATGTGGGGTGTGTTAGTCTGTGTGGGGGGTGCGGTTAGTGCATTTGGGGGGTTGATGTGTGTGGGGGTTAGTGTCTGTGTGAGGGTTTAGTGTGTGTGTGTGTGGGGGGGGGAGTTAGTGTGTGTCGGGGGTGTTTAGTGTGTGTTTGGAGGGGTTAGTGTGTGGGGGGGGGTAGGGTGTGTGTGGGTGAATAGTGAATGTGTCTGGGGGTTGGTTTGTGTGTGGGATTGTTTGTAAGGGGGTTAGTTTGTGTGTGGGGTGGGGGTTATTGTGCGTATGGGGACGGTTAATGTGTGGGGTGTGGTTAGTGTGTTGGTGTGGGGCGTTAGTGTCTGTTTGGGAGGTTACTGTGTGTGGGGAGGGGGGTTAATGTGTGTGTCGGGGGGGGTTAGTGTGTGTGGGGGAGTTAGTGTGTGGCGGGTGTTTGTGTGTGTGTGTGGAGGGGTTAGTTTGTGTGTGTGGCGGGCGGGTTAGTATGTATGGGGGGTTAGGGTGTGCGAGGGATAGTGAGTGTGTCGGGGGGTTTAGTGTGTGGTTGGGGGGGGGGTGAGTGGTGGGGGCGTTAGTGTGTGTGGGGGGGTTATTTAGTGTGTGTGTGTGTTGGGTGTTAGTGTGCTTATGGGAGCGGTAGTGTGTGTGGTGTCTGTGTGTGTGGAGGGATTAGTGTGTGTGGGGAGGGGGTTAGTGTGAGTGGGGGGGGTTAATGTGTGTGAGTGGGGGTTAGTGAGTGTGGGGGGGAGGGCGTTAATGCGTGTGGGGAGTTTCGTATGCATGGGGGTTTTAATGTGTGTGTGCGGGGAAGCTGGTTAGTGTTTGGGAGGGTTTGTGTGTGTGGGGGTGGTTCGTGTGTGTGCGTGGGGGGTTAGTGTGTGGGGGGGGGGGCGATTGTATGTGTGGAGTGGTTAATGTGTGTGTGGGGGGTTAGTATGTTTGTGTGTGGAGGTTTAGTGTGTGTGGGGGGAGTTAGTGCGTGTGTGCGGGTGGTTAGTGTGTGAATGTGTGTGTGTGTCTGTGTTTGTGTGTGTGTGTGGTAGGGGTGGTGGTGTTAGTGTGCGTGGGGGCCTTAGTATTCGTGTGAGGGGGTTAGTGTATGTGTCTGTGGGGGGGGGGGAGGTTAGTGTATGTGTATAGGGGTGGGATTCGTGTATTGGGGGGGTAATCTGTACGTGAGGTTAGTGTCGTTGTGGGGGCTGAGTGTGTGTGGGGGGTGTTCGTGTGTCTGGGGGGTTAATGCGTGTGTGTTTGTCTGTGTGTAGGTATGTGTCAGCACGGGTGTGTTTGTGTGTGTTGGGAGTGCCTGAGTATGGGTGGGTGTGGGCGTGTATGTGTGTGGACGTGTGAGATTGTGTGTAGTTGTGAGTTGTTGGCACGCGGTTGGGTGTGTCTGAGTGCACTCATTGTTGTGTGTCTGTATAGGTATCTGTGTGGGTGTGTTGTCGTCTGGGTATGAGCGTGTATGTGTGCACGTTTTTGCATGTGTGGATGTGTGTTGGAGTGCGTCTGTGTGAGTGAGCGTTGGAGCCTGTGTGTCTTTTGAGTGTGTGAGTGGACTGTGTATTAGTGTGTCTTAGTATGTGTTTATATGAGTGTCAGTGTCTATGTGGGAGTGCGTGTGGGCTTGCGTGT
Organism: Scyliorhinus torazame; assembly: GCF_047496885.1. Classification (NCBI taxonomy): domain Eukaryota; kingdom Metazoa; phylum Chordata; class Chondrichthyes; order Carcharhiniformes; family Scyliorhinidae; genus Scyliorhinus; species Scyliorhinus torazame. The sequence goes on along the minus strand of NC_092726.1, from coordinate 137,282,590 downwards.
GTGGATCCACGTGTGTGTGTGCGCATTTGTGTCTGTGTGTGAGTCTGTGTGTGTGTGAGTATGTGCGTAGGTGAGAGTTTGTGTGCAGGTTTTGGTGTGTGAGTGAATGTGTATTTGTATACATCGTTGTGTGCGTGTGCATGTGTCGGTGTGTTTGTTGGCTTGTATTTGTGGGAACGTTTGCTTTTGGTGTATTTATGGGTGTACGTGTGTGATTGTGTGTGCGTATAAGCGAGTTAATGTGCGTGTGGATGTATGTTTGTCCGTGAGTGTGTGCCTGTGTGGTTGTGTTTGTGTGTGGGGGTGCGAGGGTGTAGGTGTGTGTGTGGGTAAGTATGTGGCTGTCTGCATGTGGGTGTGTGAGAGTGGGAGTGTCTGTGTGCCGGCAATGTGTGTGCATGAGGATGTATGGGTTGGCTGTCTGGGTGTATCCGTCTAAGTGTGGTTATATTTGTGTGTGGTGTCTGTATGTGTGGATTGTGAGTGTGTGTGCGTCTGTTAAGTGTATATGAGTGGGTGGGTGTTGGTGTCATTCTGGGTGTGCATGTGTGTGTAGGTGTGGGTGTGTCTGCTTGTACGGGAGTGAGTGCCAGTGTGTGTTTGGGTCAGTATGTCTGTGGGAGTGGTGTGAGGAGGTGTGATAAGGTGTGTGAATGTGTTTTTAGTAGGTAATTGCGTGTGTGAATAAGTGTATCTCTGCGTGATTGTGCATGGCTATGTCTGTAGATGGGTGTCTGAGGGTGTGTGGGAGTATGTATGGATGTGTGTGTAGGTGTACGGAGGTGTGTATGTGTGCTTGAGAGTGCTTGCACGAGTGAGTGTGTTTGTGTATGGCAGTTGTAAATGTTTGTGCTGGTGTGCGTGGGAATGCATGCGTACCTCAGTACTCTGAGTGTCTCTCTGTGTATCTGTGTGTGTGCGTAAGTTTGACTGAGTGGATTTGTGTGTGTCTGTGGGTGTGTGGGAGAAGGCGAGTTTGAGGCTATTTATGTGCGTGTGACAGTGTTTTGATTGATGCCAGTGAGTATATATATGTGTGTTTCTCTGTGTTTGTGAGTGTGTGTATTTGTGACTCTGTGAGTCTGTGTATTAGTGTCTGTGTGTGTGTGCATTAGTGTCCCTTTGTGTCTCTGTGAGTTTGTGTATTTGTATCTCTGTGTGTCAGCGTTTGTGTGTATGCCTGCTGTGTGTGAATGTGAGTGTTACTCTGTCTGCGAATGTGTGTACAGAAAAGTGTGAATAACAGGAGAGAGTACTGGGCTAATGGTAAGATTCTTGGCAGTATGGATGAGCAGATAGATCTCTGTGTCCATGTACATAGATCCCTGAAAGTTGCCACCCAGGTTGAGAGGGTTGTTAAGAAGGCGTACGGTGTGTTAGCTTTTATTGGTCGAGGGATTGAGTTTCAGAGCCATGAGGTCATGTTGCAGCTGTACAAAACTCTGGTGGGCCGCATTTGGAGTATTGCGTGCAATTCTGGTCGCCGCATTATAGGAAGGATGTGGAAGCATTGGAAATGGTGCAGAGGAGATTTACCAGAATGTTGCCTGGTATGGAGGGAAGATCTTATGAGAAAGACTGAGGGACTTGAGGCTGTTTTCGTTAGAGAGAAGAAGGTTAAGAGGTGACTTAATTGAGGCATACAAGATGATCAGAGGATTGGATAGGGTGGACAGTGAGAGCCTTTTTCCTCGGATGGTGATGTCCAGCACGAGGGGACATAGCTTTAAATTGAGGAGAGATAGATCTAACACAGATTTCAGAGGTAGGTTCTTTACTCAGAGAGTAGTACGGGCATGGAATGCCCTGCCTGCAACAGGAGTGGACTCGTCAACACCAAGGGCATTCAAATGGTCATTGGATAGACATATGGGCGATAAAGGAATAGTGTAGATGGGCTTTAGAGTGGTTTCACAGGTCGGCGCAACATCGACGATCGAAGTGCCTGTACTGCGCTGTAATGTTCTATATTTTATATTCTATGTCTCTGTGAATGTGTGTATTATTGTCTCTGTGTCTGTGTGTATTAGAGTCTGTGTGTGTGAGTGTGTGTATCAGTGTCTCAGTGTGCCTGTGAGTGTGCGTATTAGTGACTCTTTGTGTGAGTGTGTGTATTAATGTCTCTGTGTGTGTGAGTGTGCGTATTACTGTATCTGTGTGTGTCTGTGAGTGTGTGTATTGGTGCCTCCGTTTGTCTGTGAGTGTGTGTATTATTGTCTCTGTGTGTGTGAGTGTGCGTATTATTTTATCTATGTGTCTGTGAGTGTGTGTATTAGAACAAACAAAGAACAAAGAAATGTACAGCACAGGAACAGGCCCTTCGGCCCTCCAAGCCCGCGCCGACCATGCTGCCCGACTAAACTACAATCTTCTACACTTCCTGGGTCCGTATCCCTCTATTCCCATCCTATTCATGTATTTGTCAAGATGCCCCTTAAATGTCACTATCGTCCCTGCTTCCACCACCTCCTCCGGTAGCGAGTTCCAGGCACCCACTACCCTCTGCGTAAAAAACGTGCCTCGTACATCTACTCTAAACCTTGCCCCTCTCACCTTAAACCTATGCCCCCTAGTAATTGACCCCTCTACCCTGGGGAAAAGCCTCTGACTATCCACTCTATCTATGCCCCTCATAATTTTGTATACCTCTATCAGGTCTCGCCTCAACCTCCTTGGTTCCAGTGAGAACAAACCGAGTTTATTCAACCGCTCTTCATAGCTAATGCCCTCCACACCAGGCAACATTCTGGTAAATCTCTCCTGCACCCTCTCTAAAGCCTCCACATCCTTCTGGTAGTGTGGCGACCAGAATTGAACAATATACTCCAAGTGTGGCGTAACTAAGGTTCTATACAGCTGCAACATGACTTGCCAATTCTAATACTCAATTCCTCGGACAATGAAGGCAAGCATGCCGTATGCCTTCTTGACTACCTTCTCCACCTGTGTTGCCCCTTTCAATGACCTGTGGACCTGTACTCCTAGATGTCTTTGACTTTCAATACTCTTGAGGGTTCTACCATTCACTGTATATACCCTACCTGCATTAGACCTTCCAAAATGCATTTCCTCACATTTGTCCGGATTAAACTCCATCTGCCATCTCTCCGCCCAAGTCTCCAAACAATCTAAATCCTGCTGTGTCCTCTAACAGTCCTCATCGCTATCCGCAATTCCACCAACCTTTGTGTCGTCTGCAAACTTACTAATCAGACCAGTTACATTTTCCTCCAAAACATTTATATATACTGCAAAGAGCAAAGGTCCCAGCACTGATCCCTGTGGAACACCACTGGTCACAGCCCTCCAATGAGAAAAGCATCCTTCCATTGCTACTCTCTGCCTTCTATGGCCTAGCCAGTTCTGTATCCACCTTGCCAGCTCACCCCTGATCCCGTGTGACTTCAGCTTTTGTACTAGTCTACCATGAGAGACCTTGTCAAAGGCCTTACTGAAGTCCATATAGACAACATCCACTGCCCTACCTGCATCAATCATCTTAGTGACCTCCTCGAAAAACTCTATCAAGTTAGTGAGACACGAAATCCCCTTCACAAAACCGTGCTGCCACTCACTAATACGTCCATTTGCTTCTAAATGGGAGTAGATCCTGTCTCGAAGAATTCTCTCCTGTAATTTCCCTACCACTGAAGTAAGGCTCACCGGCCTGTAGTTCCCGGGATTATCCTTGCTACCCTTCTTAAACAGAGGAACAACATTGGCTATTCTCCGGGACATCCCCTGAAGACAGCGAGGATCCAATGATTTCTGTCAAGGCCTCAGCAATTTCCTCTCCAGCCTCCTTCAGTATTCTGGGGTAGATCCCATCAGGCCCTGGGGACTTATCATATTTTTTAAGACACCTAACTCCTCGTCTTTTTGAATCTCAATGTGACCCAGGCTATCTACACACCCTTCTCGAGACTCAACATCTACCAATTTCTTCTATTTGGTGAATACTGATGCAAAGTATTCATTTAGTAACCTCGCCCATTTCCTCTGGCTCCACACATAGATTCCCTTGCCTATCCTTCAGTGGGCCAACCCTTTCCCTGGCTACCCTATTGCTTTTTATGTACGTGTAAAAAGCCTTGGGATTTTCCTTAACCCTATTTGCCAATGACTTTTCGTGACCCCCTTCTAGCCCTCCTGACTCCTTGCTTAAGTTCCTTCCTACTTTCCTTATATTCCACGCAGGCTTCGTCTGTCCCAGCCTTTTAGCCCTGACAAATGCCTCCTTTTTCTTTTTGTCGAGGCCTACAATATCTCTCGTCATCCAAGGTTCCCGAAAATTGCCGTATTTATCCTTCTTCCTCACAGGAACATGCCGGTCCTGAATTCCTTTCAACTGCCACTTGAAAGCCTCCCACATGTCAGATGTTGATTTGCCCTCAAACATCCGCCCCCCCAATCTATATTCTTCAGTTCCCGCCTAATATTGTTATAATGAGCCTTCCCCCAATTTAGCACATTCATCCTAGGACCACTCTTATCCTTGTCCACCAGTACTTTAAAACTTACTGAATTGTGGTCACTGTTACCGAAATGCTCCCCTACTGAAACATCTACCACCTGGCCGGGCTCATTCCCCCATACCAGGTCCAGTACCGCCCCTTCCCTCGTTGGACTCTCTACATATTGTTTTAAGAAGCCCTCCTGGATGCTCCTTACAAACTCCGCCCCGTCTAAGACCCTGGCACTAAGTGACTCCCAGTCAATATTGGGGAAGTTGAAGTCTCCCATCACCACAACCCTGTTGTTTTTACTCTTTTCCAAAATCTGTCTACCTATCTGCTCCTCTATCTCCCGCTGGCTGTTGGGAGGCCTGTAGTAAACCCCCAACATTGTGATTGCACCCTTCTTATTCCTGATCTCTACCCATATAGCCTCACTGCCCTCTGAGGTGTCCTCTCGCAGTACAGCTGTGATATTCTCCCGAACCAGTAGCGCAACTCCGCCTCCCCTTTTACATCCCCCTCTATCCCGCCTGAAACATCTAAATCCTGGAACGCTTAGCTGCCAATCCTGCCCTTCCCTCAACCAGGTCTCTGTAATGGCAACAACATCATAGTTCCAAATACTAATCCAAGCTCTAAGTTCATCTGCCTTACCCGTTATACACCTTGCATTAAAACATACGCACTTCAGGCCACCAGAACCGCTGTGATCAGCAACTTCTCCCTGTCTGCTCTGCCTCAGAGCCACACTGTCCCTATTCCCTAGTTCTCCCTCAATGCTCTCACCTTCTGACCTATTGCTCCCGTGCCCACCCCCCTGCTATACTAGTTTAAACCCTCCCGTGTGACACTAGCAAACCTCACGGCCAGGATATTTATGCCTCTCCGGTTTAGATGCAACCCGTCCTTCTTATACAGGTCACACCTGCCCCGGAAGAGCTCCCAGTGGTCCAGGTAATGGAAACCCTCACTCCTACACCAGCTGTTTAGCCACGTGTTTAGCTGCTCTATCTTCCTATTTCTAGCCTCACTGGCACGTGGCACAGGGAGTAATCTCGAGATTACAACCCTCGAGGTCCTGTCTTTTAACTTTCTGCCTAGCTCCCTGAACTCCTGCTGCAGGACCGCATGCCCCTTCATGCCTATGCTGTTAGTACCAATATGTACAACGACCTCTGCCTGTTTGCCCTCCCATTCAGGATGCCCTCTACCCGTTCGGAGACATCCTGTACCCTGGCACAAGGGAGGCAACATACCATCCTGGAGTCTCTTTCACGTCCACAGAAGCGCCTATCTGTGCCCCTGACTATTGAGTCCCCGATTACTATTACTCTTCTGCGCTTTGACCCTCCCTTCTGAACATCAGAGCCATCCGTGGTGCCCCTGCTCTGGCTGCTGCTGTTTTCCCCTGATAGGCTATCCCCTCCGACAGTATCCAAAGGGGTATATCTGTTCGAGAGGGGGACAACCACAGGGGATTCCTGCACTGACTGCCTGCCCTTTCTGGTTGTCACCCATTTCTTTGCCTGCACCTTGGGTGTGACCACATTTACATAACATATTGGTGCCTCCGTTTGTCTGTGAGTGTGTGTGAGTGTATGTATTACTGTCTGTGTGCATGAGTGTGTGTATTAGTGTTTCTGTGTGCCTGTGAGTGTGTGTATTAGTGTCTCTGTGTCTGAGTGTGTGTACTACTTTCTAAGTGTGTGTGAGAGTGTGTGTATTCGTGTCCCTGTGGCTGTCAGTGTGTGTATTACTGTCTATGTGTTTGAGAGAGTGGGCATTCGTGTCTGTGTGTGTATATTACTGTCAACCTGTATGAGTGAATGTTTATTATTTTCTCTATGTCTGTAACTGTGTGTATTCGACTCTGTATATGTCTGTGTGTGTGTGTGTATTAGAGGCTCTGCGTGAGTGTGAGTGTGTGTTAGTGTATCTGTGTCTGTGAATGTGTTAGTGCCTCTGTTTGTCTGCGAGTATATTAGTGTCTCTGTGTTTCTGTGAGTATATGAATTAGTGTTGTTATCGGCCAGGGTTTAGCGAACCCCAAAGTGTATCATGGAGTTCCCCAGACCCACAATTTTAGTAGATTGTAGTATGGGGAACACAAAGCCACTCTACATGTGTGGTTGAGCAGAAATTAAAAAGTATTTTTCAAAGCAAAACAATGTTTATTCTTTGAACTCGATTTAACCTTTTCAAAACATACAGTGAACAACTTAGCAACCATGAACTCAAATTCAACCCCCAAAGAATAAAACACGAAGTAATCCGGAAGATGTCCTTTTAACATCCAGAAGACTTCAGCAACACGTTTTACTAGAAGCACATTAGGTTCACATTCATTACTTTGGAACTTTGATAATTCTGAATTCACCAAATGATCCAGAGATATTCATTTCATGGCAGAGAGAACAGCAGCGCACCTTCTCTGACTGGCTTCAGCTCCAACACTGAACACAAAACTAAATACACACCCTGCAGCAAAGAGCCTAAAACAAAAGTAAAAATCTGACAGACAGTCCAGCTCCACAAATTCTCTGACATCCCTGCATTAATGAACACCCATTTCTTGAAGGCACTCTCACTACAGATATTATATACACACCCATTTATAAACACCCATTTCTGACAGGTACTCTCACATGACAGTCTCTCTGTGCATCCGTGAGTGTGCGTATTAGTGACTGTCTGTGCGTGTGATTAAGTGCATTAGGGTCTACATGTGTCTGTGAGTGTGTAGTTAGTGCATCTATGTGTGCGTGTGTTGCGTATTAGTGTATGTGTATGACTGTGTGTGCGTGCATTAGTGTATCTGTGTGTTGCTGTGTGTGTTTGTGTGTTTGTGCATTCGTACCTGCCTGTGTCTTTGAGTGGGTGCACTCGGGTCTGTGTATGTGTGTGTATTAGTGTCAGTGTATGATTATGAGTGCGTGCATTAGTGCCAGTATGTATCTGTGAGTGCGTGTATTAATGTCTATGTGTGTGTGAGTGTGTGTATTAGTGTCTGTATGTGTGTATGTGGGTCTGTATTTGTGTATCTCTGTGTTAGTGAGTGTCTGTATTAGTGTGTTTGTGTGTGTATGTGAGTTTGTGTATTAGAGTCTCTCTCTGTAGCTTTGAGTGTGTGTATTACTATTTGTATGTGTGAGTATGTGTATTAGTGTCTCTGTGTGTTGTGTGAGTTTGTGTATTAGTGTGTCTGCGTGTCAGTGAGTGTGTGTATTAGTGTCTGTGTGTGAGTGGGTGTATTAGTGCCTCTGCGTGTCTGTGTGCGTGTGTATCAGTGTCTCTGCGTGTCTTTGAGTTTGTGCATTAGTGTCTCTGTGTGTCTGTGTGTGTGTATTAGTTTCTGCGTGTGTGAGTGTGTGTATTAGTGTATTTATTAGTGTCTCTGTGTGTCAGTGACTGTCTGTATTCGCGTCTTGGAGACTGTGTGCATATTTCTTTCTCTTCGTATCTGTGAGTGTGCGTATTAGATTTTCTGTGAGACTGCGAGTGTGTGTTTTAGTGCATTTGTGTGTCTGCGAGTGTGTGTATCAGTCTCTCTTCTTGTCTGCGAATGTGTGTATTGGAGTCTCTGTGTGTGAGTGTGTGTATTAGTCTCGCTGTGTGTCTGTGAGTGTGTGTTAGTCTTTATGTGTGTCTGCGAGTGTGAATTAGCGTCTCTGTAAGTGTGTGTATTAGTGTTGTTATGGCCAGGTTTTATAGAACACCAAAGTGTATCATGCAGTCCCCATGACCCACAACTTTTAGTAGATTGTGGTATTGGGAGCACACGGCCCACTCCACAGGTGTGGCACAGCAGCAATGGAAAATTATTTTTCAAATCGAAACAGTGTTTATTCTATGAACTCAAGTTATCCTTTTTAAAACATACAGTGAACAACTTCGCAACCATTCATTCAAATTCAACTCCCAAAGATACAACACTAAGTAATCAGTAAGCTGTCATTTTGACATCCAGAAAACTTAAGAAACACCTTGCACCAGAAGCACATTAGGTTTACATTTATTACTGAGACCATTTATAATTCTGAATTCACCAAATGATCAAGAGATAGTCTTTTCATGTCGCAGAGATCAACGCTGCACCTGCTCTGTCTGGCTTCAGCTCCAACACTGAAAAGAAATCTAAAACATACCGTGGAGCAAACAGCCTAAAACGAAAGTAAAAAGAAGACAGACAGCCCAGCTCGACTCACACTCTGACATCACTGCATTAATAAACAACCATTTCTTAAAGATACTATCGCTACAGATATTTATACACATACCCATTTATAAACACCCATTTCTTAAAGGTACTCTCACATGACAGTATCTCTGTGTGTCTGCGAGTGTGCGTTTTAGTGACTGTCTGTGTGTATGGTTAAGTGCATTAGAGTCTCTCTATGTCTGTGAGTGTGTATTATTGTCTGTATTTGTGTGAATTAGTGTCACCATGTGTCTGTGGGTTTGATTATTTACGTATATGAGAGCGTGAATTAGTGTCTGTGTGTGTGAGTGTGTGCATTAGTGTCTCTTTGTGTGTCAGTGAGTATGTGTATTACAGTATGTGTGTTTCTGTGTGTATTAATGTATCTGTGAGAGTTTGTGTGATGTGTGCATTAGTGCCTGGGTGTATGTGAGTGCAGTAGTACCTGTGTGCGTGAGTGTCTCTATTAGTGTGCGTGAGTGTGTGTATTAGTGTACCTGTCTGTCTGTGAGCTGTGTGCTAGTCTCTGTGTACGTGTGAGTGTGTGTATTTGTGTCGCTCTATGTGTGTTTTTTAGTGTTTGTGTGTCTCTGAGTGCGTGGATTAGTGATTCCGTGTGTGTGCGAATGTGTGTATTAGTGTTTCTGTGTGAGTGTGTGTATGTGTGTCTCTGACTGTGTGTATTACTGTATTTGTATATGTCTGTCACTGTGTATTATTGTCTTTGTGTGTGTATGTGAGTATGTGTATCATTGTCTCTGTTTCTGTGAGTGTGTGTATTAGTGTATCTGTGTGCCTGTGAGTGTGTGTGTTTGTGCCTGGGTGAGCGTTTGTATTTCTGTCCCATGTGAGTAGCATTGTATCTGTGTGTGTCTGTGTGTGTTTAAATGTCTCTGTGTATCTAAGTGTGTACATTAGTGCATGTCTGTGTCAGTGAGTGTGTGTATTAGTGCATTTGTGAGTCTGTGATTGTGTGTATTACTGTCCCTATGTGTGTATCATTGTATCTGTGTGTGTCTGTCTGTGTGTTTTAGTGTCACTGTCTATGTAAATGTGTATATTAGTATTTGTGTGTCAGTGAGTGTGTGCATTGTGTCTCTGTATGTCTGTGAGTGTGTGTATTAGTGGATGTGTGAGTGGGTGTATTATTGTCCCTGTGTGTCTGTGTGTGTTTATTAATGTCTCTGCCTGTGTCTTTGAGTGTGCCTTTTACTACCTGTGTGTGTTACTGTGTGTATTAGTGTCTCCATGTGTTGTGTGAGTGTGTGGATTAGTGTGTCTGAGTGTCAGTGAGTGTGTGTATTCGTGAATGTGTGTCAGTGGGTGTATTAGTGTCTCAGTTTTTCTGTGTGTGGATCAGTGTCTGTGAGAGTGCCTTCGAGTTTGTGCATGAGTGGATGTCTGTGTCTGCGTGTGTGTATTAGTGTCTGTGTGGGGCAGCCCGGTGGCGCAGTGGGTGAGCCGTGTTGCCTCATGGCGCCGAGGTCCCAGGTTCGATCCCGGCTCTGGGTCACTGTCCGTGTGGAGTTTGCACATTCTCCCCGTGTTTCCGTGGGGTTCGCCCGCACAACCCAAAAGAGGTGCATGGTAGGTGGATTGGTCACGCTAAACTGCCCCTTAATTGGAAAAACTGAATTGGGTACACGAAATTTTAAAAAAAACAGTGTCTGTGTGTGAGTATGTGTCTGTGTTTGTGTGAGTGTGTGTATTAGTGTCTTTTTGTGTGTCTCTGAGTGTGTTTATTAGTGTCTCTGTGTGTCAGTGAGTGCCTGTATTAGGGTCTGGGACAGTGTGTATATATTCGTGTCTCTGTGTGTCTGTGACTCTGTGTATTAGTCTCTCTGTGTGTCTGCGAGTGTGTGTGTTAGTGTCTCTGTGAGTGTGTGTATAAATGTTGTTATGGGCCAGGGTTTAGATAACCTGGAGTGCCCCTGACGCACGATTTTAACAGATTGTGGTATGGGGAGCACACGGCCCACTCTACAGGTGTGGTTGAGCAGAAATTAAAAAGTATTTTTCAAAGCAAAACAATGTTTATTCTATGAACTCGATTTAACCTTTTTAAAACATACAGTGAACAACTTAGCAAGCATTAATTCACATTCAACCCCCAAAGAATACAACACTAAGTAATCCGTAAGATGTCCTTTTTACATACAGAAGACTTAAGCAACACCTTTTACCAGAAGAACATTAGGTTCTCATTCACTACTGAGAACTTTTATAATTCTGAATTCACCAAATGATCAAGATATATTATTTTCATGGCAGAGAGATCAACAGCACACTCGCTCTGTTTGGCTTCAGCTCCAACACAGAAAACAAACCTAGAACACACCCTGCAGCAAACAGGCGAAAACGAAAGTAAAACGCTGACAGACAGTCCAGCTCCACAAATTCTCTGACATCACTGCATTAATAAACACCCATTTATTGAAGGCACTCTCACTACAGATATTATATACACACCCATTTCTAAACACCAATTTCTTACAGGTACTCTCACATGACAGTCTCTCTCTATGTCTGCGAGTGCGTATTAATGACTGTCTGTGTGTGTGATTCAGTGCATTAGAGTCTCCGTGTGTCTGCGAGTGTGCATTAGTGTCCGTATGTGTGAATTGGAGTTTCCATGTGTCTGTGGGTATTGGTGTACCTGTGAGTGTTTGTGAAATGTGTGCATTAGTGCCTGTGTTTGTGTGTGTGAGTCCAGCAGTGCCTGTGTGTGTGAGTGACTCTATTAGTGTGTGTGAGCGTGTGCATTCGTGTATCTGTTTGTCTGTGAGCTTGTGACAGTGTCTGTGTGTGTGTGAGTGTGGGTATCCGTGTCGCTGTGTATGAGTGTGTGCATTAGTGTCTGTGTGAATTAGAGTCTCCATGTGTCTCTGCGTGTGTGTATTTGTGTCTGTGAGAGTGTGAATTAGTGTCTCTGTGTGTGCGTGTGAGCATTAGTGTCTCTTTGTGAGTCAGTGTGTGTATTCGAGTATGTGTGTCTGTGTTTCTGAGTGTATTAGTGTATCTGTGAGTGTTTGTGAGATGTGTGCAGTAGTGCCTGTGCATATCTGTGTGAGTGCAGTAGTGCCTGTGTGTGAGTGCCTCTATTAGTGTGTGTGAGTGTGTGTATTAGTGTACCTGTCTGGCTGTGAGCTGTGTGATAGTGCCTGTGTGTGTGTGAGTGTGTGTATTCGTGTCGCTGTGTGTCAGTGTGTGTATTAGTGGCTGTGCGTGTCTCTGAGCGCGTGTATTAGTGTCTCTGTGTGATTGTGTGTTTGTGTGTCTGTGAGTGTATGTACTACTGTCTTGGTATGTGCCTGTGGCCGTGTATTATTGTCTTTGAGCCTTTCGATGAGTGTGTGTATCATTGTCTGTGTTTCTGTGACTGTGTGCATTAGTCTCTGTGTATGTCTGAAAGTGTGTGAATATGAGTCTTTGTGTGACTATTTGTGTGTGAATGTATGTATTAGTGTCTCTGTGTGTCTGCGAGTGTGTGTGTTTGTGCCTGGGTGAGTCTGTGATTGTGTGTATTACTGTTCCATGTGTGTATCATTGTCTCTGTGTGTGTCTGTGTTTGTGTATTTAAATGTCTGTGTATGTAAGTGTGTACATTAGTGCCTCTGTGTGTCAGTGAGTGTGTGTATTAGTGCCTCAATGTGTGCGTGTGAGTGTGTGAATTAGTGTCTGTGTGTGAGTTTTTATATTACTGTTTCTGTCTGTGTGTGAGTGTGTGTATTATTGTCTCAGTATTTGTGAATGTGTGCATTAGAGTCTCCGTGTGTCTGTGAGTGTGTATATTACTGTCTCTATGTGTCAGTGAGTATGTGTATTAGTGTCTGCGTGTGTGTATTAGTGTCTGTGCGTGTTTGTGAGTGTGGGAATTAGTGTTTGTGTGTGAGAGTGCGTCTCTTAGTGTGTGTGTGTCTGTGAGTTTGTATTAGTGTATCTGCGTGTCAGTGAGTGTGTGCACTAGTATCTCTGTTTGTCATTGAATGTGTGTATTAGTGCCTGCGTCACTGTGAGTGTGTGTATTAGTGCCTCTGTGTGTGCGTGAGTTGCGTATTAGTATCTGTGTATGTCTGTGTGTGCGTGCATTAATGTATCTGTGTGTGGCTGTGTTTGTTTATGAGTTTGTGTATTCGTGCCTCTGTGTCATTGAGTGTTTGTATTAGTTTATCTGTGTGTGTGAGTGTTTGTATTACTGTCTGTGAGTATGTCTGTGAGTGTGTGCATCACTGTCTCTGTGCGAGTGAGTGTGTATTCGTGTATATGTGTGTCTGTGAGTGTGAATTAGTGTCTCTGTGTGTGTGCCAGTGAGTGTGTGCATTAGTGTCTATTTGTGTGTATGTAAGTATGTGTATTTGTGTCTGTGAGTGTGTGTATTATTCTCTGTGTGTCTATGTGTGTATTAGTGTCTCTGTTTCTGTGAGAGTTTGTATTAGTGTATGTGTGTGTCAGTGAATGGGTGTATTAGTGTCTGTTTGTGCGAGTGTGTGCATTAGTGTCAGTGTGTGTGTGTGTGTGTAAGTGTGCGTATTACTGTCTGTGTGTGTCTGTGAGTGGGTATATACATGGCTGTGTGTGAGAGTGTGCGTATTAGTGTATTTGTGAGTGTGTGTGCGTATTAGTGTCTCGATGTAGATCTGTGAGTTGGTGTATTATTGTCTGTGTGAGTCAGTGAATGTGTGTATTAGTGTATCTGTGTGTGAGTGTGTGTATTAGAGTCTCAGTGTGTCTGTGAGTGTGTATTAGTATATGTGTGTGAGTGTGGTATTATTGTCTCTGTGCCTGTGAGTGTGTTCATTTGTGTCTCTCTGTGTGTGAGGGTGTGTATTAATGTCAGTGTGTGTATGTGTACATAGTTCTGTCTCTATGGGTCAGTGAGTGTGTATTAGTGTCTGTGTGTGTTCGTGTCTGTGGTAAGTCTGTGAGTGTGTGTATTAGTGTTTGTGTGTATGCATTAGTTAGTGTGTGTATTTCTCACTGTGCGTGTGTGTATTATTGTCTCTGTGTCAGTGAGAGTGTTTTTAGTGTCTGTTTGTGTGAGTGTGTGTATTAGTGTCAGTGTGTCTGTGAGTGTGTGTATTAGTGCATATGTGTGTCTGTGAGTGTGCGTATTGATGTATCTGTGTGTGTATTACTGTTTATTTGTGTGAGTGAGTGTGTGTATTTATTGTCTCTGTTTAGGTGTATGACTGTGTGTGTATTAGTGTATCTGTGTGTGAGAGATTGTGTGTATTGGTGACTTTGTGTGTTTGAGTGAGTGTGTGCATTAGTGTCTGTTTGTGCGAGTGTGTGTATTAGTGTTAGTGTGTATGTGATTGTGCGTATCACTGTCTGTGCGTGTCTGTGAGTGTGTATATTCATGTCTGTGTGTGTGACTATGTGTATTAGTATCTTTGTGAGTGTGTGTGCGTATTAGTATCCCTGTATAGGTCTGTGAGTGTGTCTATTAGTTTCTGTGTGTTTATATTCGTGTCTCTGTGTGTCTGTGAGTGTGTGTATTCGTGTCTGTGAGTCAGTGATTGTATGTATCAGTGTATCTCTGTATGTAAGTGTGTGTATTAGTGTTGCTGTGTACCTGTGCGAGTGTATTCGTGTCTATGTGTGAGTGCGTGTATTATTGTCTCTGCGTGTCTTTGAGTGTGTGTATTAGTGTCTCTGTTTCCGTGAGTGTTTGTATCAGTGTCTCCGTGTGTCTGTGAGTATGTGTATTCGTGTCTGTGTGTGTGTGTGTGTGTATTAGTGTCCTGTTTCGGCATGTGGATATGTGTACTCGTGTCTCTGTTTAAGCATGTGAGTTGGTGTGCATTGGTGTATCCGTGTGTGATTGTGTGCTTTGGTGTCTTTGTGTGTGTGATTGAGTGTGTGCATTAGTGTCTATCTGTGTGTATGTGAATGTGTGTATTTGTGTTTGTGTGTCTGTAAGTGTGTGTATTACTGCCTGTGTGTCTATGTGTGTATTAGTGTATCTGTTTCTGTGAGTGTTTGCAGTAGTGTACGTTTGTCAATTTGCATCAGTGCATCTGCGTGTCAGTGATTGTGCGTATTAGTGTCTCTGTGTGTCTTTAAGTGTGTGTATTAGTGTCTCTGTGAGTGTTTGTATTAGTGCATCTGTGTCAGTGAGTGTGTGTATTAGTGTTTGTTTGTGTCAGTGTGTGCATTTGTGTCTGTGTGTGTGTGTGTATTAGTGTCTCTGTGGGAGAATGTGTCTCTTAATATATATGTATTTGAATTCGTCAACACCACGTCGACAATACTTGTGATGCTTTTCCCAGGCTGATGTATAATTTCATTGTTTATTTACTTTCCTCACAGTGAACCTCATCACAATTGTGATCCTGAAGAGAAGAAACTGTGGGTTGTCCAAATGTGTGACTTGTTACCTGTTGGCCATGGCAGTGGGGGATCTACTGGTCGTTATTCTCGACCTGATATTGAGACACATTCCCATTGTTTTTAAAAGACAGTTTTATTTCTTGTGGGACATCCCCGTGTGTAATATCCACGCCGCCCTGCTTTATGCAGCCACTGACTGTTCTGTCTGGTTCACCGTCACTTTCACCTTTGATCGATTTGTGGCCATTTGTTGCCCGAAGCTGAAAAGTAAATATTGCAGCGAGAAAGCGGCGGCTGTGGTTCTCGGAACAGTGGCTGTGCTGAGCTGTTTGAAGGACATTTTCTGGGGGTTTATGTTCTCAGGTCTGTATCGGATGGCAAACGACCCCTGGTTTTGTGATGTCCCAATCGATTTGTATTTCTCTCCGGTCTGGGGACCAATCGAGTTCCTCCACAACATTCTAACCCCGGGTGTTCCATTTGTCCTGATTCTGCTGCTCAATATTCTCACCGTCAGACATATTGTCCTGAGCAGCAGGGTCCGCAGGAGAATCCGGGCTCACAGCAGTGGGCACAGTCCCAGAGACCCAGAGATGGAGAGTCGGAGGAAATCCATCATTTTACTCTTCATTATCTCCGCCAATTTCATCCTGTTATGGTCAACGTTAATGGTTTATTCTATATGGAGCCGGATGATGTATCTGGGGTATAAAGATGTATGGTTAGATAATTATGTTCGAGAATTGGGCTTCATGTTGCAACCCCTGAGTTGCTGCACAAACACTGCGATTTACGCCGTGACACAGACTCAGTTCAGACAGCAGTTGAAGAATGTGCTGAAAGTTCCCTTTAGATCAATTCTTCAATTCATGAAATGCTGAGAGGAAACCCCACCCACACGGCATCTCTCTCCTCCCACTGCCGGTCAAACTGACCCTCCCAAGCCAGCCTCACCCTGATTTACCATTCTGCATTACCCAGCAAGGTTTCCCATTTGTGTTACCATTGGAGATGGTCTCCGACCACTTTGAGTTTTGTGTGTGCATGTGCGTGGCAGGCTGACTCGGGAGTGCGGGACCAAGAGGTTACTCCGGGAGGAGCAGCAGCGACCGCAGATAGAACTGTAGCGCCCTGGGAATCGGGAGGATCAGGAGTGGGAACACCAGCAGCTACAATGGGGAAAAGACTGGAAAAGATCTCAAATGAAATAAATTCAGTGGCACAATCATTATTTAAATGTTTTCAAAATTATTGAAACCTCCAACTTCATGAAATATATAAACCCCCCTTTTAAGACATTAAATATATTCAAAGAACTAATTACTGACATTCTGAATAATAGGTCAGCATTAACTCGGCCCACTCACCTGCTCCATATCCGTAGCCCCACGTAACCTCCAATAACCCTCCTAATCCTTCGTAACCCCCCCCCCCCCCCCCCCCACTGATGGGTGGGGACTCTATCAGCCGTTGCATAAACGTTCGGCCTGGAAGCGGAGGAACCCAGCAGGGTTCGATCGGGAAGGTTCTCACCGTATTGTAAATTAATCTCAGCAGTGTGTCCTTACTGAAGGGATGTTCCTGCATTCGACCTGCTGTTTAGCGTGGAATTATTTTGGAACAATTACTTTCCCACTATAAAAATAGTTCTTCAAAAACATTTGCTTCCGCTGCCAAATCCGTCATTGGCGATCAGGTGGGTCTGTGTGATCGCCCCCATGGCCGATTAGCTGGGTGAGTGGAGCTCTACCCATGGCCAATCAGCTGGGTGGATGGAGCTCCCCCATGTTCGATCAGCTGGGTCTGTGATTTTGCGATGGTCCATCAGCTGGGTCTGTTTCAATCCCCCCCCCCACCCCCCCCCCACCCCCATGGCGGATCAGATGATTCTGTGTGATTGCCGCCATCGGTGATAAGGTGGTTCTGTGTGATTCAACCATGACCGATCAGCTGGGTGTGTGTGCCTCCATTCCATGGTCGATTAGCTGTGTTTTTGTGCCTCACCCTCTGGCCGATCAGCTGGGTGTGTGACTCCTCCAAGGCCGATCAGCTGGGTGATTGAGCCTCCCCCCGTGGCCGATCAGTTGGGTGATTGCGCCTGCCCACATGGCTGATCAGCTGGATGAATGTGTCTCCCCTAAATCGCCGAGAGATTTAGTTTTTAAAAGGTTACTCTCAAAACCTTATTGTTATTAACCTGTCCTGCGACGACAGGATCTTAGGCCACTTCACACACAGGGTGGTGGGGCTGGTCCAGGGATATGTGTGTGTCAGGTGCAGTGTGGGAGGGAGATTGCAGCAGGTGTGAGGATGTGGGTCCGCAAGGAGCTGGCGCGGGGTGGAGCGCAGGACGGTAGTGCCTCATTTGGTTAGGTTCAGATTTATGCTGCAGAGGGATCTTGCTATGCACGACCTGGCCCCTGGCCTTTGCCCGCACAGCAACAATGACCACAACATTTTTTAATAAATAGCTCACGGACTTCAAAATGGATTGAAAGGTCTCGAATTTTAAAGTTTTAAACTTGAATGATTGGAAATGAGGCTGTTAATGAACACTTTCCATAAGGCCATAAACATAGGAGCAGAATTAGGCCACTCGGCCCATCGAGTCTGCTCCGCCATTCAATCATGGCTGATATTTTCTTATCCCGATTCTTCTGCCCGAATCCCATATGCCCTGATTAACCAAGAACCTATCTATATCTGTCTTGAAGACACTCAGTGATTTGGCCTCCACAGCCTTCTGCGGCAAAGAGTTCCACAGATTCACCACCCTCTGGCAGAAGAAATTCCTCCTCATCTCTATTTTAAAGGATCGTCCCTTTACTCTGAGATTGTGACATCTTGTTCTAGTTTTTCCGACAAGTGGAAACATCCTCTCCATGTCCACTCTATACAGGCCTCGCAGCATCCTGTAAGTTCCAAGTGGACTGAAGAGATATTCACCCGTGATCACATTGCCGCTTGTGGTCATCACTATTCATGCCGTCGGTTTGTCTGTTACAACAATGGTGCACAAAGAGAGAGTGAGAGAGGAAAATCATCACAAACTCTGACCTCAATTTTGAAAGCGTCACAATTGTTCACAGAACAACATAGAACATAGAGTACAGAAGGAGGTCATTCGGCCCATCGAGTCTGCACCAACCCACTTAAGCTCTCACTTCCACCCTATTCCCGTAACTCAGTAACCCCTCCGAATCATTTTTGGTCACGAAGGGCAATTTAGCATGGCCAATCCACCTAACCTGCACTTTGGACTGTTGGGGGAAACCAGAGCCCCCGGAGGAAACCCACGCAGACAAATGGAGAACGTGCAGACTCCGCACAGACAGTGACCTCGGCCGGGAATCGAACCTGGGACCCTGGCGCTGTGAAGCCACAGTGATACCTATTGTGCTACCGTGCTGCCCGTTAACGGCAATCTCGCTGTGAAAAGGTTACGTCCAAAATAACCTAAATTAGCACAGTGTGTTCACTTCAAAAATTCTTCAATTGACATTAAAGCAATCTTCATACCCCAGAATTAATGTCCTTTAGCTTAAAGTGGGTAGAATTCTGTAAAAAAAAAGCTTGTGTTTTGGGCCGAGACTGAAAAGTAAGGGTGAAATGAAATTCACAGGGCGCCATTTGAATTCTGTTCAAACAAAGAACAAAGAACAATACAGCACAGGAACAGGCCCTTCGGCCCTCCAAGCCTGTCCTGATCGTGGTACCTGCCTAAACTAAAACCGTCTGCACTTACGGAGTCTGTATCCTTCCATTCCCACCCTATTCATATATTTGTCTAGATGCCGCTATCGCACCTGCTCCCACCACCTCCCCAGGCAGCGCGCTCCATATATTTACCACCCGCTGTGTAGAAATATCTTGCCTAGCACATCTGTTCTAAACTTTTCCCCACGCACTTTATACCAAAGCCCCCGAAAGCTTGACTATTCTCAACTAGGAAAGAGCATCTGACTATCCACTCTGTCCATGCCACTCATAATCTTTTCAACGTCTATCAGGTCACCTCTCAACCCCCGTCGTTCCAGTGAGAACAGAACGAGTTTGTCGAACCTCTCTTCATAGCCAATGCCCTCCAAACCAGGCAACATCCCAGTAAACCACTTATGTATCCTCTCTAAAGCATGCACATCCTTATGGTGTGTGGCGGCCAGAATTGTACAAAATATTCAAAATGAGGCCAAATTAAGGCCCTGTACAGCTGCAACATGACTTGACAATGTTTTTTTGAAAGCACCGACTGATGACGGCCAGCATGCCCTGTGCGTTCTTGCCCAGCGTATCCACATGTGTTGCCACTTTCAGCAATCGGTGGACATGCACGCCCACATCTTTCATGCGTTTCAGCACTCGCCAGGATTCTACCATTTATTGTGTAATTCCTACATGCAGTGGACCTCCCAAAGTGCATGACGTCACATGTTCCCGGATTAATCTCCATCTGCCATTGCAACAACCAAGACTCCAACCACGTGATATCCTGCTGCATCCTCTGACAAGCCTCTTCACTATCCGCACCTCCACCAATTTGTGTGTCATCTGCGACTTAGTGATCAGACCAGCTATATTTTCTTCCAAATCATTTATATACACCATGAACAACAAAGGTCCCACAACTGATCACTGTGGAACTCCGCTCGTCACAGCCTTCCATTCACAAAAGCACCCTTCTACTCCTACCCTCTGTCTTCTGTACCCAAGCCAGTTCTATATCCAACCTGCCAGGTCTCCTCTGATCCTATGTAACTACGTCTTTTGTACCAGTCTACAAAGAACAAAGAACAACGAAAAGTACAGTGCGGGGACAGACACTTGGGCCCTCCAAGCCTGTGCCGACCATGCTGCTTGTCCAAACTAAAATCTTCTGCACTCCCGGGGTCCGTATCCCTCTATTCCCATCCTATTCCTGTATTTG
Source organism: Scyliorhinus torazame (assembly GCF_047496885.1). Lineage (NCBI taxonomy): Eukaryota > Metazoa > Chordata > Chondrichthyes > Carcharhiniformes > Scyliorhinidae > Scyliorhinus > Scyliorhinus torazame. The sequence continues at coordinate 137,262,678 of NC_092726.1, read as the reverse complement.
TCAAGATGCCCCTCTAATGTCACTATCGTCCCTGCTTCCATCACCTCCTCCGGTAGCGAGTTCCAGGCACCCACTACCCTCTGTGTAAAAACATTTAATCTACATCTCCTCTAAACCTTGCCCCTCGCACATTAAACCTATGCCCCCAAGTAATTGACCCCTCTACACTGGGGAAAAGCCTCTGAGATTCCACTCGGTCTATGCCCCTCATAATGTTGTAGACCTCTATCAGGTCGCCCCTCAACCTCCTTCGTTCCAGTGAGAACAAACCGAGTTTATTCAACTCTCCTCATAGCTAATGCCCTCCATACCAAGAAACATCCTGGTAAATCTCTTATGCACCGTCTCTAAAACATCCACATCCTTCTGGTAGTGTGGCGACCAGAATTGAACACTATACTCCAAGTGTGGCCGAACTAATCTGCTTTACATCTGCAACATGACTTGCCAATTCTGATACTCAATGCCCGGCCAATGGAGGCAAGCATGCCGTATGCCTTCTTAATACCTTCTCCACCTGTGTTGTCCCTTTCAGTGACCTGTGGACATATACACCTAAATCTCTCTGACTGACAATACGCTTGAGGGTTCTACCATTCACTGTATATTCCCTACCTGCATTAGACCTTGCAAAAGGCATTCCCTGACATTTGTCTGGATTAAACTCCATCTACCAACTCCCCGCCCAAGTCTCAAAACGATCTAAATCCTGCTGTATCCTCTGACAGTCCTCATCGCTACCCGCAGTTCCACCAACCTTTGTGTCGTCTGCAAAATTACTAATCAGACCAGTTACATTTTCCTCCAAATCATTTATGTATACTACGAACAGCAAAGGTCCCAGGACTGATCCATGCGGAACATCACTAGTCTCAGCCCTCCAATCAGAAAATGACCCTCCCATTGCTACTCTCTGCCTCTACCATGAGGAACCTTGTCTAAGGCTTTACTGATGTCCATGTATACAACATCAACTGCCTTCTCCTCATCTATCATCTATGTTACTTCATCGAAAAACTCGATCAAATTAGTGAGGCATAACCTCCCCTCCCACTATTCAATGGTAATCAGGGAGAAAGTTCACCACTGGTTAGAGTCATGTCTGGGACAAAGATGGTTCTGGTGGTTGGACTCAGGCGTCTCAGCTCCCACACCAGCCTCACCGAGCAACCGCCGGTATGTGGCGACTAGGAGCTTTTCACACTAACTTCATTTGAAGCCTACTTGTGACAATAGGCTATTTTCATTTCATTTTTCACATAGCTGCAGGAGTTCCAGAGTGTAGAGTCCAAGGCCCAAACATCTCTGCTGCTGCATCAAAGGCGTTCGTTCCAACATAACGTCAACAGAGTTGACATTCGCTGTTTGTTGCACAGTGTTCAGCACTATTCTCCATTCCTGAAACAATCCACATGCAAATGCAGCAAAACCTGGAGAAAATCCAGGCATAGGCTAACACGTGGGAATTAACATTTGTGCCTAAAAATGCCACGCAAGGGCCACCTCCAAAAGAGAACATCAAACTATCGCCCCATGACATTCAATGATATTTACCATTACTGAATCCTCCACTATCAACAACCTGGAGGTTAGCATTTGTCCCGCGACCCAGTTGAACCACAATCTGAAGTCCGTTTGTCCGATGATTATACCACATTGGGAACAGTGTCCTCAATTCTAGTGTCTGTCTCCCTCGGTTGGAAATCACGCAGAGCGCCGCGCACATTGGTGGTCCCGATATCCTCCAGTTAGACCACACTCGTTGGATTGTGCACAGTTTAGCCTCTGCATTCCTCTTTAGACCAGAGTTGGAGTGCTTAAGGCAAGGCGACACTGGGAGTGCTGTGCACAGTTCTGGACCCTGAATGCCTCGGTGTGACCATACTTTGTATATCGTGCACAGTTTAAGACTCCTCATCCCACGTTTAGACCACACTTGGGGAACAATTCACACTACTGGTCTCGGTATCCCTCGGATAAACCACACTTGGTTGACCGGGCACTGTCCTGTTCTCTGTATCCCTCGGTTAGAACACACTTGGCGAACGTTGCACAGTCCTTGTCTCTGTATCCCTCAGTTAGAACACACAATGCATTATTCCAGTTTCCGTAACCCTTATCGAATCTGCACTCGGAGAACTGAGCACAGTTCTGGTCCCGGTGTCACTCCATTTGAGCACATTTGGAAACTTTTTTGAAATATATGATTTGTGTGTGTTGAGAAAAGATAGGATGGTGTTGCGGGCGGCTTACTTCACACTGGCGTAATGCATAAACTGTTTGAATTTTGGAGCGGACCCAAGTGTGGAGAGGTCTTCCTGGGTTCTTTCCTGCTAACAGCGAGATTCAGGAGAAAGCAGGGATTCAGCAGCAGCTTCCATAGGAATTCCAGAACCGAGCAATCATCTGTATGAGATCAATGAGGAGTGGCAAAATCATTAACAAGGGAGAAATATACTCATCAGACAGCAGGTTGCAATGGAAGGACTGGCAGGACCTGTGGACCTCTAAAAGCTTTCCAATTCCTCTCATAATGGCGCTCCAGGAAGTGATGACACTAGCATCTGGTCAGGAGCGACAGGGGAAGGACGGAAGCCGTCTCACCGTGTTCAGCAAAAATATCTCCTCTAGTGGAATATGGAATCCGGAGTCTGAAGAGCTGCGACAAATGTAGCCAGAATATTCAACAGTCTTCCAACGTGCAATGACTGTTGTTTTCCACTGTGCAAATATACCAGCTGTTAACAAATATTTTTGGCAGTCCCCAACAGACGTACAAAGAGTGGAATATAAAAAGTTGAGAAATGAAAAATGAAATTAATAATGAAATGAAAATCGCTTATTGTCATAAGTAGGCATCAAATGAAGTTACTGTGAACAGCTCCTAGTCGCCACATTCCGGCGCCTGTTCGGTGAGGCTGGTACAGGAATTTAACCCACGCTGCTGGCCTGCCTTGGTCTACTTTCAAAGCCAGTTGCTTAGCCGTGTGCGAAACCAGCCCTAAATGGAGGAGCTGATGATGAGTTCCCCAAATTCGAACAACAATCTGCCTTACTGTCAAGTGGAACTCTGCTAGTAACGCCAGGTAACGGAATATAACTGAATTATTGAAGACGGTTTATTTCGGGAAAGTATGGAGGCTATCTCAGAGATCACCTTTGTGTTTGATAATACCTGGGCCTCTTGGACAGATCTGATGCAAAAATTGGTCCAAAAGAAAATGTGATTACTGATCATAATGACGCGATGTTTGCTTGTTTACCAAATGACATGATATACATTGTATAGAATGCAAATTTTATAGAATCTTAAGAACTGTTTAAAGTTGCAAAGTATTGAGATATGAAAGCATCTGTGTATATTGATGGTTAATTATTTTGCAGGGGGGAGGTGTTGCAATAGGGAAATGTTGGACTATCAGTTCCGGAAATTGGGTCGAAGCTGCAGTGGCCATTTAGGGGTTACCAGACTGAGGGTAAAAATGTTACAATTGTATCGAAGGTACACGCCCACAACTCGCCTCAGTTACATTGTCTCACGCAGACGTGCCCTTGTTGGTGGGAACGGACACGATGCCCCTTTTCTGCCGGGTGATTCACTCAAGATTCGTCGTCCTCCTGGACACCCTGATCTGATTCGCGTTTAGCGCAGTAAAGAGTCTGATTCTCTGTGAAGTACGAGAATTGCAGGTTAATTGCATACTCATAGCTTGCCCCTGTTTATTTGTGCAAAGGGGAGTGGGCAATCAAGCGGCCAGATAGCGATGATGAGGTCAAGGCTGGACAGCCAGTACAGACCATTCTATGTGTGGCTGGGTGAAGCTCAGGGAAATAAATCAATCCTGTTCGAACAGGTGGGAAGAGAAGGTTTGGGAAAGTGACAGGCAGAAGTCCGATGAACTGGTACTGAGAAAGACTATCGAAAAGGGGTCTGATGGAGCTGCACAAACAGCAGTAACATGTTCTGTGAATGCAAATAGAACTGTTCCTTGCCCACCTAAGTGGAGTTTCGAGCTGTCTGTTCATGGCACGTGCTGTTTCGTGGCTAATCGCATATTCGGCTTAAGATATAACATGCAAGCTTTTCTTGTTAGGATTGAAGTTTACATATTGTTTAACTTTACTTCAAATAACGTTTTATTCAAACAAATAACCAAACCCTATTTGTTATGCCACCACGCCTGGAGCGAAACACGGCCATTCTGGTCCAGTATCTGAGCCACTGTTGAGCTCTGACGAGTCGGCTTGAACAGTAGGATGTAGCTGAAATCACACAGGCCGTTTTCCAACAGAAGACTCGCCGTTGTCTGATCTCCTGACAGTGAATGCCCGTTGGACTGGAATGAGCCTGTAGTGAACTAAAACAGGAATTGACCGAGGCCCCACTCGGACAAGTGCCGGATCCAGAATCCCCTTTAGCCAGTGAAGTAGAAGCGACGGGCGATACTATGTCTGCCGTTCTATCACAGGAAAGGCACGGGGGAATGGAACTGGCTGGCTCTGCTTCCCCACTCACGTGTCCGGGAGAACTCATTTTTTGGGGTGCAAACGCAACCTCACGGCTGTTTCTTGGCCTGTCCAAAATTATTCCTGTATTATTAAACTCACTCCACTAAGTAGTGCCAGATGGACGAAAACAAAATGTAATTATTGGTCAGAATTGCAGAGCCGGATGGACCTCATGTTACAAGGGAAGGACGTGTCTGTTGAAACGACTAAAACACCCACGTTCCCTGCAGAGAGCATCAGTTCCAGCGGGGAACTGCTGGGGCAGCACGGTAGCATTGTGGATAGCACAATTGCTTCACAGCTCCAGGGTCCCAGGTTTGATACCCGGCTTGGGACACTGTCTGTGCGGATTCTGCACATCCTCCCCGTGTGTGCGTGGGTTTTCTCCGGATGCTCCGGTTTCCTCCCACAGTCCAAAGACGTACAGGTTAGGTGGATTGGCCATGATAAATTGCCCTTAGTGTCCAAAATTGCCCTTAGTGTTGGGTGGGGTTACTGGGTTGTGGGGTTATGGGGATAGAGTGGAGGTGTTGACCTTGGGTAGGGTGCTCTTTCCAAGAGCCAGTGCAGACTCGATGGGCCGAATGGCCTCCTTATGCACTGTAAATTCTATGATCTATGATACTGTATACAAGCAAAGTACTGCGGCTGCTGGAATCTGAAACGAAAGAGAAAATGCTGGAAAATGCTGGAAGCAAGTCTAGCAGCATCTGTAGGGAGAGAAAAGAACCAACGTTTCGAGTCCGATGACTCTTTGTCAAAGCTTTCTCTCCCGACAGATGGTGCCAGACCTGCTGAGATTTTCCAGCATTTTCTCTTTCACACGAATACTGTAGTGATCTTTGTGTGTGCATGTACACAAGGGGTAAATGAGTAATCAGCAGCACCAGATGAACACTAGAGGGCCGACCCAACAGGCGTATAAAAGGCACTCACACTGGGTCTTGGGCAGTTGCTCTTTCTCTCCGGTGCACTGTGATCAGGGCAATATCAGAATTTTTCAGCTCGTTAGTGAAGTTGTGTATCGTCACTGTTGTTAGATCATGTTAACCTTATCACTAGTATCAAAGTTAAAGTAAATAACTCATGCACTTGGTGTTTTAGTTACTCAATAAACCTTTGTTGTTTCTCGATGAGTTTGAGTCTTCTTCATCGAGATTCAGAATACCTCACCATCAACCAAGGATTGAGTAGCACGAGTTACCTACCACACCGGTAACAAGACATGGTACCAGGCGTGTTGGCTTTAAAAGAGCTAGTTAGATAAGGTTACACATCAAGGGAAGAAAAATTCGGATAGATATTGGACAACGGCAGTCTTTGCAGCACTCGGATCTCTCGGGCAAGAAAAAAATAGCGGTAAGGTGGACTCACTTCCAGCACCACAGCAACTCAGAACCTCTCGTAATCTCTAGTATACTTGGAAAATATTCCTTCAACAATTTAATCTATTTATGGAAATTAAGGACATGGCCACTGTGGCATATTCTAAAACAAAATGCCTATCTCTTATCTGCGGTAGGGGAACAGGCCATGGAGATATATAATTCATTCACTTACACGGACATTCGACAACCACTGCACATATGCGGTGAATGAGACATTTGAAAGCTTTAAATTCACCAGGCTGCTACAAAAACAAGGAGACTCGTTCAGCAGTTTTGTCACTGACTTAAAGCTGATGGCCAAATCCTGCAATTATGAAAACCTCCGTGACTCCCACATCAGAGACCAAATTGTCAGTGGCATCTCTGATGAGGGACTCAGAAAGTCTCTCCTAAAATACAGAAATCTGACCTTTGAAATTACCATTTAATTACTGAAGCACAGTATGAACAATTTACTCACCGGGAACAAGGCCTCCACAACGTGGTTGGATCCTTCAAAATGGTACCCAAGCTTCTAGAAGGCGTTCCTCCACCGGGAATCCCGCGCGCGCGAACCTGGAAGTGGCAATCAAACATGCGCAGTTCGCCCGAAGATTGGAACCGGATAACAAATGCACAAGCGAGGCGGGGCAGCGTGATGACGTGTCTTCACTGCGACAAGCCCATTTGAAAGGGCAACGTCCGGCTTTTGGCAAGCAGTGCAAGAGGTGTCGAAGATACAACCACTATGCCACTAAAGGTAGACCTGTGCTTCACATGACGTCCACAGGGCAAAAACTGAGGCCCTGTGACGATAGGAACGTTGCAGCAATGGAACACAAACCAACCTACGGTGATTACTTAGCAGAGCATGATGACCAAGCCTGTGACTACTCATGCGGTGTGGACACGGTTGAGTCAACTGAGAGACCTCATCCGAAATGTCCGAAAGTAAGCAACAAGAGTTTTACAGTTACAAAACACAAAATAATATTCTCCAGCGACAGAATGTTGTCCGTGCCTCCACCCACAATTAAAGATTACCGCCACACCACCCTGGAACAAGCAGCTTGCAACACACAAAGAGGAGAGCACAATGACAAATCCAGAGCAAAAGATTTGTTCATTGACGATGATTACTCAGGAGATGAGTTCCTCATTGGACAAATAGAGCACCATGGCACATCCTCAGTAGAAGAGATGATTTGCTCGCTGAAAAATTCTACACAGCCATGGATGACTTCATCGGATCTGATGATCATTGCAACAGCAACATGGGTGCCAACTTCAATATGAGTCTAATGGTAGAGAAATTCCAGTACCATGACGACATGCCAGATCGTCGATACAATGGATGACAGCCACTTGTCAAAGATACAAGAAGAAGGCGACGCCACGCAGAGAGCACAGATGGACTCCACAGAGAGAGTGGTACCAGCATCCACAGCGAGCTCGTTGACAGACTCCAGAATGGACGCAAATAAAGACTCCGGAGTGACAACAATGCACGTGGAAGACTATAACGGGCTATCCGTCTTATATGAGCAATCAGCAGCAGGCTATGAAAATCCATGTCATCAACATGCAAAAAACAGTGACAAAGTGATAACACTCCACATCCAGTGTGTGCAGGATCACAGCGAGACTGGCAGATCTCAGGTCGTCTGTACGGAAGCACATAGAAGGTCTACTCTTGGTCCAGTGAGACCACGTCATTTGTAATCTTGAAAATATTGACTCCAGAAGAGGAGCACCAAGAAACCAAAGGCGATTCAAATGAAACGGAAATAACTCCTGAAGAGGAGCATAACGAGATCACAGATGAATCCAATATACCGGAAATGTCTCCAGAACAGGAGCACCAAGGAAGGACAGAAGGGCAATCAAATTCACCACAAATGACTAATGTCACCAACATCAATGCAACATCAGATCATTCTCACAACTCTAAAAACAAAACGCTCAACGAAACATTGGCTAACAAAAAGGGGACTGACATAAAATACCTTTGAGTATGACTCGAATAATACAGGTGGGACAGTCAGCAAGCAAATGTGTAACAACAAGACCAACAAGACCAACAACGGTATCAACAACGACAGAAGCCACTGGTATGGACAAGGCTTTTCAGAACCCCAAAATGTATCGTGGAGTTCAACCAAGCTCACCCTTTAATGGACTTGTTGCTTTTCCGAGCACACGTCTTTTTCCCTACGGGTTACAATTATGGACACGTGGGTTTTTAAACAAAAAACACTGTTCAATCCATGAACTCAACATGGAACTAAAATTAATTAAACATTGGATCTCTTAACACCCCTTACTTCAAAGATAACTCAGAAATTATTGCAACAGTAGATACTTCATTAAAATGTTCCTTCAAACTTCCAAGAGACGTAACACCGTTCAACAGAATGACATCAGGTTAAAGAACATATATATATTTTGTAGAATGGCAGAGACTGTCGGAAACTGGCTTTCTACTTTTAAACAGCTCTCAGCAAAACCAGCGAGGTACATTTAAACTGCTCTCAGCAAAACCAGCCAGGTACATTTAAACTACTCTCAGCAAAATCAGCCAGGCACGTTTAAACTGCTCTCAGCAAAACCAGCCACCACTTTTAAACTGCTCTCAGCAAAACCAGCCAGGCACTTTTCAACTGCTCTTAGCAAAACCAGCCAGGCACTTTTAAACTGCTCTCAGCGAAACCAGCCAGGCACTTTTAAACTGCTCTCAGCAAAACCAGCCAGGCACTTTTAAACTGCTCACAGCAAAACCAGCCAGGCACTTTTTAAGCTGCAAAACCAAACTGCAAACTTGCAGCTCTCTGGAAACACACAGACTGCTTTTAAACTGAAACTAAAAACCTGCAAAATGGCTGAACTGACCTGAGCCCCACCCACTCTCTGACATCACTGTTTTCCTAAAGGTACATTGCTTACACATCCTTTTCTTAAAGGTACCCTCACATGACACCTACCCCCAAGATAAAAAAAAAACCATCAACTTCAAGATGGTTTCATTTTTCACTTTTGCACTATCCACTAAGAAATGTACACAGTAAATATACCTTTTCGTCTTTAAAAAAACCCACATGCAAACATGTATAATAATATAGTCCATTTTTCTTTGTTCTTCTTCCTCCAACCGAAATCCTTCTCGATTAACAGTCTCTTTGAACAAAGTCTCGGCACGTTCCATCCATTCCTCTACTCCACGGCATTTATCTTTTGAATCAGATACTTTTGTCCAATCTGACCACAGAGTGCCTGGCAATTCTCCAATACAGGAGCATTGGTGATCTCAGCTTTCAGACAGTCAAATGCCTGTTGAAAGTCCGCTGTCCATTGAAATTATTTACGTTTCTTCAGCAATTCCATCCGTGGAGTAATCACGCCACAAAACTTTTGCACAACTGTTTGATCAAATTCATTCATGCTAGGAGATCGCATTATTTCCATTCGTCTTGAGGGTAACGGGAACACCGCAAATAAATTTATTCGGCCTTCTCCAGATTCACTTTCGCCTAGGTTATCACCAAATCCGCCTCCTGAAGTCGACCGAAGAACGCCATACGATGTTTTAAATGTTCTCTCCATGTCTGAAAATTGGAAATAAAAGCAGATTGTCCCACTTTCTCAATGCAATCCTTCAATGGTGGGACAGGATAAGAGTCCGTTCTTTAACTGCATTCACCTTTCTATAGCCCACACACAATTGTTGGGTACCGTCTGGTCTAGGTACCATCACTTTGGGCGAGGTCCATTGGCTGCAACCCACTTCAATTATGCCATTTGTAATCATACTCCCAATCTCTCTGTTAACCTGTGCCAATTTTAAAGGATTAAGTCTATATGAATGTTGTTTGATAGGAACAGCATTTCCCACATCTACATCATCTATAGCCATTTTAGTAAATCCCAATTTATCTCTACAAACTTGCCCATGTGATATCAATAACTCTTTCAGGTCAGTTCGTTTTTCCTCTGGAAGGTAACTTAACAATTCGTCCCAATGTTTAAGAACATCATCATTTGCCAATTTAATTTGAGTTATGTCAAACTCACAGTCATCTGGATTTGGCTCGTCACTTTGAGTTAGAATCATTAAAACCTCATTTTTCTCTCCTTCCCTTTCAAAGTACCTTTGAGGCATATTCACATGACACACTCAGTGAGTCTTCCTTCTATCTGGTGTGTTTACCACATAATTCACTTAATTGCCTTTCAATCTGATACGGTGTATAAAACCTAGCTTTTAAAGGCTCCCCTATCACTGGTAACAACACTAAAATGTTATCCCCACTGGCAAAACTACGAACTTTGGATTTCTTGTCCGCTACCCGTTTCATCATATTTTGTGCAACTTTTAAATGTTGTCCAGCCAATTCGCCTTCTCTGTTTCCTCGTTCCCTAAAATTTGACACGTAATCTAATTGTGTAATTTCCGATTTCTCACCCACCAATTTTTCTTTAATCAATTTAAGTGGCCCTCTTTCCTCATGACCAGAAATTAGTTCAAAATTACTAAATTTGGTTGACTCATTAGGTGCATCCCTACTTGCAAACAGTGGAATTCCTTCATCCCAATACTCTGGATAATCTTGACAATACGCCCTCAACATTGTCGTTTATGTCTGATGCCATATTCCTGACGCCCCCTGCGATTCTGGATGGTACGCAGTTGATTTAAATTGTTTTATTCCGAAGCTATCCATAATTTATTTGAATAACATTGAAGTAAAATTCGTTCCTCGATCGATTGAATTTCTGTGGGTAGTCGATATCTCGTAAAGAATTCAAGTAACTCGTCCACAATCAAAACTTCAAAACAAGTGTACCGTTTTGGATAATGTTGGGGGGGGGGGGCGGTGACCTACCGGGGGAAGGCCATAGCGGCCAGGTCTCTGGCACTGAGTCTGGCTCTGGGACTCAGAAGGGAAGGGGGGAGAATAGAAAAGCAATAGTTGTAGTAGATTCTTTGGTTAGGGGGATAGATCGGAGATTCTGTGGTCGCGAGCGAGACTCTCGGAAGGTATGTTGCCTCCCTGGTGTAAGGGCCAGGGATGTCTCGGATCGTGTCTTCAGCATCCTTAAGGGGGAGGGGGAGCAGCCAGAAGTCGTGGTGCACATTGGGACCAACGACGTAGTAAGGAAAAGGGGTGTGGAGGTAATAAACGAGTTTCGGGAGTTAGGTTGGAAGTTAAAAGCCAGGACAGACAGAGTTGTCATCTCTGGTTTGTTGCCGGTGCCACGTGATAGCGAGGCTAGGAATAGGGAGAGAGTGCAGCTCAACACGTGGCTGCAGGAATGGTGCAGGAATTAGGGCTTCAGGTATTTGGATAATTGGAGCGCATTCTGGGGAAGGTAGGACCTGTACAAGCAGGACGGGTTGCATCTGAACCAGAGGGGCACCAATATCCTGGGAGGGAGGTTTTCTAGTACTCTTCGGGAGGGTTTAAACTAATTTGGCAGGAGAATGGGAACCGGATTTGGTCCAGCTACTAAGATAGCCGATATGCAGGACGCCAAAGCGTGTAATGAGGCAGTGAGACAGGGAACACTGACAACGGAGAGTACTTGCAGGCACGGATATGGGTTGAAGTGTGTATACTTGTTAGGAAGGAAGATGTGTTGGGCATTTTGAAAAACTTGAGGATAGACAAGTCCCCCGGGCCTGACGGGATATATCCAAGCATTCTATGGGAAGCATGAGATGAAATTGCAGAGCCGTTGGAAATGATCTTTTCGTACTCACTGTGAACAGGGGTGGTAACAGGAGATTGGAGAGTGGCGAATGTCGTACTCCTGTTCAAAAAAGGGACTAGGGATAACCCTGGGAATTACAGGCCAGTTAGTCTTACTTCGCTGGTAGGCAAATTTATGGAAAGGGTACTGAAGAATTAGATTTCTGAGCATCTGGAAAGACACTGCTTGATTAGGGACAGTCAGCGCGGATTTGTGAGGGGTAGGTCTTGCCTTACAAGTCTTATTTAATTCTTTGAGGAGGTGACCAAGCATGTGGATGAAGGTAAGCAGTGGATGTAGTGTACATGGATTTTAGTAAGGCATTTGATAAGGTTCCCCATGGTAGGCTTCTGCATAAAGTAAGGAGTCATGGGACAGTGGAAAATATGGCCAGTTGGATAACGAACTGGCTAACCGATACAAGTAAGAGAGTGGTGGTGGATGGCAAATATTAAGCCTGGATCCCAGTTACCAGTGGCGTACCGCGAGGATCAGTTATGGGTCCTCTGCTGTTTTTGATTTTCATTAATGACTTGGATGAGGGAGTTGAAGGGTGGGTCAGTAGATTTGCAGACGATACGAAGATTGGTGGAGCTGTGGATAGTGAGGAGGGCTGTTGTCGACTGCAAAGAGACATAGATGTGATGCAGAGCTGGGCTGAGAAGTGGCAGATGGAGTTTAACCCTGAAAAGTGTGAGGTTGTCCATTTTCGAAGGACAGATATGAATACGGAATACAGGGTTAACGGTAGAGTTCTTGGCAATGTGGAGGAGCAGAGAGATCTTGGGGTCTATGTTCATACATCTTTGAAAGTTGCCACTCAAGTGGATAGAGCTGTGAGGAAGGCCTATGGTGTGCTAGCGTTCATTAAACATAAGGATTGAATTTAAGAGCCGTGAGGTGATGATGCAGCTGTACAAAACATTGGGAAGGCGACATTTGGAGTACTGTGTACAGTTCTGGTCGCATCATTTTAGGAAGGATGTGGAAGCTTTGGAAAAGGTGCAAAGGAGATTTACCAGGATGTTGCCTGGAATGGAGAGTAGGTCTTACGAGGAAAGGTTGAAGGTGCTAAGTGTTTTCTCATTCGAACGGAGAAGGATGAGGGGCGACTTGATAGAGGTTTATAACATGATCAGGGGAATAGATAGAGTAAACAGTCAGAGACCTTTTCCCCGGGTGGAACAAACCATTACAAGGGGACATACATTTAAGGTGAATGGTGGAATATATAGGGGGGATGTCAGAGGTAGGTTCTTTACCCAGAGAGTACTGGGGGCATGGAATGCACTGACTGTGGAAGTAGTTGAGTCTGAAATATTGGGAACCTTTAAGCAGCTATTGGATAGGTACATGGATTATGGTAAAATGATATAGTTTAGATGTTTTTGTTCTTAAGGGCAGCACGGTAGCATTGTGGATAGCACAATTGCTTCACAGCTCCAGGGTCCCAGGTTCGATTCCGGCTTGGGTCACTGTCTGTGCGGAGTCTGCACATCCTCCCCGTGTCTGCGTGGGTTTCCTCTGGGGCACCGGTTTCCTCCCACGGTCCGAAGATGCGCAGTTTAGGTGGATTGGCCATGATAAATTGCCCTTAGTGTCCAAAATTGCCCTTAGTGTTGGGCGGAGATGTTGACTTTGGGTAGGGTGCTCTTTCCAAGAGCCGTTTCACACTCGATGGGCCGAATGGCCTCCTTCTGCACTGTAAATTCAATGATAATCTATGATTAATCTGGGACAAAGGTTCGGCACAACAGGGCCTGTTCTGTGCTCTATTTTTCTATGTTCTAATCCTTTTAGCTGTAATATTACGGACTGGAATGGCCTCTGGAAACGTAGTAGACACATCCATTACAGTCAAAAGATATTGATTCCCACTTTTTGTTTTATGAAGATTGTTTTACACAATCGATTAGGACCATTGTAAAAGGTTCCTCAAATGCTGGAATGGGTATTAAGGGCGCTGGTTTTATCACTGCTTGAGGTTTCCCTATCACTTGACATGTGTGACATGATTGACAAAATTTAACTGCTTCTTTATTTAGTCCAGGCCAATAAAAATATTTCTGTATTTTAGCTTGAGTTTTCCTTGTTCCCAAATGACCTTCCACTGGTACCTCATGTGCAACTTGCAACACCTCCTTTGTATAAATTACCGGCAATACTACTTGATGAATTTCTGCCCACTTTTCATCATCCTACATATGTAAAGGTCTCCATTTTCTCATCAAGACATCATTTTTACGGTCGTAACACTTTGGTATCCTCTCAGATTCCTCTTCCGTATATGCTTTCTGCAATCCGTTTTATTTCTACATCTTTCTGTTGTGACTCCGCCAATTTTCCTGAATTAAAAATATCCGCCTCATCCTCCACCTGTTCTTGTTTTTTTTCAACTGTATGATCAAAAATCGTTTCTGATAATTGCACTTCAACTTCAACTTCACTCTTTGATTTCTCCTCTTGTCTTAACCTGTGACTTTGCGACCTTGTTACGACACAATCCTGAAAAATCTTAGGATATTCGAACTTCAACACTTCAGTTGACTGATTTTCCAATGGCTTATCAAACACAGTAGGCATCACACCCACCTGCGATCCAGCTATATCATTACCCAAGATTAACTTTATTCCTGGACAAGATAGTTTATATATTGCTCCTACTACCGCTTCACCACTCTTCACTGGACTTTCCGACCTTACCTTATGTAATGGAAGTCTACTCCCCTGACCCTGAATTCCAACCTTACCTTATATAATGGAACGCTACTCCACTTACCCTGAATTCCACATATCACAACCTTTTCTGGCAACATTCTTCCCAAACTACATAATTCCTCATCTATCACCATTAACGATTGTATCTCTTAAAATTGCGACATATTTACCTGCTCCTCCTGATACACATGAGTAACTTTACCCACACAAGTCAATTCTTTAAAGACATCTGGCACCTTCTTAACAATTACTTGTTGAACAGGTTGTACAATCGTTTGCACCTCCTTCTCTTCCCTTGGGCTTTCCTTTACACTTTAACAAACCCCACTGTCTTATCCTGTTTTACCACATCAGCCTTCCCAGTGTTTTCTTTTCAACCACCAACACTGTGACGTTACATGACCTAGTTTATTACAGTGAAAACATTTGAAACTTTTCATTTCTTTTCCACCCTCCTGAATTTCTTTGTTAATCTGAGGTACACTCTCTTTATTGTCTACCATCAGATCAGCTTTACCATTCCCACTTGAGTATGTCTCATGTTCCCAGTTTCTATCCCCCACCAGCTGAAACTGATGTCGGGAACCAATCTTTGATTTATGAACTAATTCATAATCATCTGCCATTTCCGCTGCTAATCTCGCAGTTTTAACCCTCTGTTCTTCCACATGAGTTCTCAATGCATCAGGAATTGAATTTTTTAACTCCTCCAAAAGTATAATTTCATGAGAGCTTCAAACGTTTGGTCTATTTTCAAAGCCCTTCTCCACGTATCACAATTACTCTGTTTGAGCCTTTCAAACTCCATGGATGTTTGATCAAAGTATTTCCTTAAATTTCTAAACCTTTGTCTGTAAGCTTCAGGCACTAGCTCATATGCACTTAAGATGGATTTCTTCACCTCCTCATACGTTCCAGATACCTCCTCCGGTAGTGATGCAAACACTTCACTAGCCCTACCTGCCAGCTTTGTTTGAATCAGTAACACCCACGTGTCCTGTGGCCATTTCGTTTGTTTAGCTACCTTCTCAAAAAAATGAAAAAGGATTCCACTTCTTTCTCGTCAAACCTTGGCAATGCTTGGTCATATTTAAGTAGATTCCCACCAAGCCTTCGACTATGACGCTCTTTCTCACTCTCCTCATCACTATCATCCAACTGTACGTTTCTCTTTACGTCTGCCAATTTTAACTGATTGTCATGTTTCATGGCCATTTTCCCAAGTTCAAACTCCCTCTCTTCATCTTTCTGTTTTGCTCGGGCTATTCGTTCTTTTCTCCTTTCTTCGCTCTCCTTTTCTTTTTCCTCTCTCTCTCTCTTTCTCTTTTTTCCTCTCTCTCACTTTCTCGTATTCCAGCCTCTATAATTATTTCTGATGTTCCATTTGTTTAATTTGCAACTAACTTTTTGCCATTTCCCATGAGTCAAACTCTATCTGAGGCAACTTTAAATGCTTAACCATCGGCATAATTACCTCATCTATTCGTATTTTATCATTTAAGGTTAACTGCAATGTTTTTGCCAAACCAACAGTCTGCATTTCGTTTTCGACCGTAAAGCACTACGTGTGACATTCTGCACCCCCAAAGACCTCTGAGCATCTAAAAGAGCCATTTTTTACAACACTCTCCCCACTTAACCTAAAATACCACACCGGAAATCAACAATCCTTCACTGTATTTAAGTTCACAAAACCTAATCCAATCGATAGACTTTTATCCCGCTTGAGCCCCCAATTGTTATGGGCGATGCTTCTCAGAACCACAAAATGTATCATGGAGTTCAACCAACCTCATGCTTTAATGGATTTGTTTCTTTTCCGAGCACACGGCTTTTTCCCTTGGTGTGGGATTACAATTGTGGACTTTTAAGCACAAAATACTGTTTATTCCATGAACTCAACTAAACATCTTAAATAAACATTGGATCTCTTAACACCCCTTACTTCAAAGATAACTCAGAAATTATTGCAACAGTAAATACTTCCTTAAAATGTTCCTTCAAACTTCCAAGAGACGTAACATCTTTAAACAGTATCACATCAGGTTAACGGACATATAAATATATATTGTAGAATGGCAGAGACTGTCGCAAACTGGCTTTTTACTTTTAAACTGCTCTGAGCTAAACCAGCCAGGCACTTTTAAACTGCTCTCAGCTAAACCAAACTGCAAGCCTTGCAGTTCTCTGGCAACACACAGACACTGCTTTTAAACTGAAACTAAAAACCTGCAAAATGGCTGACCTGAGCTGAGTTCCACCGACGCTATGACATCACTGTTTACTTAAAAGTAAATTGCTTAAACATCCAGTTCTTAAAGGTACCCTTACATGACACCACAAGTACAACAACAATGAAACATCGACCTCTACATCATATGACAACTCCACCCATAAATGACAATGTACCAGCACAGTTCCAAATGGTGCTAAGTCTACAAACATTACATTCCATAACAATAAATCTCTCGATTTCATAACTGCACCACAGCAACCAGCCAACCCAGCTTTGAAGAACGGGGACCTACGGAGTCAATCCCGCAAGCACAAAAAAAAGTACCCGGCCTGACCACAAGCTGCTTCGACCATTCGAACACGTCATGATGACTTGCTGGTCACTTACACACATGAACACTGACGATGTTCTCAACGAAATGACGACATCAACTTTGCCACATCGACGACAGAAGAAGAAAGCAACCCAACTGGTCAAATTCATAAACATTGGACTCACAAATTTTCTTGTTAACATTTGTCTCTTTAAACACTGATTAGCGTTGTACTGTCATCATTACCATCACAGATTGTACACAGCGTTATTTGTCTTACCTATCTCCAGTTAACTGCATTACGTATATGTGTTCAATCTTCTTTCCAACATACAGAAAATATTTAACACGAGAAAGAGGGGGGATGTAATGATTTCTGTATGTGCATGTTCACAAGGGGTTAATGTGCAATCAGCAGCACCACATGATCGCTAGAGGGCAGGACCAACGAGGGTATAAAAGCCAGGCACATTGGGTCTTGGGCAGTTGCTCTCTCTCTCGGGTACACTGTGATCAGGGCAATATCAGAATAGTTCAGATAGTTAGTGGAGTTACGTATAGTTACTGTAGGTAGATCTTGTTAACCCTATCACTAGTATCAAAGTTAAAGTAAAGAACTCATGCACGTATTGTATAGTTACTCAATAACCCTTTGTTGTTACTGGACGAGTTCGAGTCTTCTTCATCGAGATTCAGAATACCTCACCATCAACCAAGGATTGAGTAGCACGAGTTTCCTACCACGCAGGTAACAAGTCAAATACCAGCTGTGGCAGCAGCCGGTCCCAAGGGAAAGTTTGTGCTGAAGCGAAAGGGAGAAGCAGGGTTTCTCCAAAAGGCGGAGCACAACCCAGAGAACAACCGGCAGACACAAAAATCACAATTTTTCTTTGTGGACGGCTCATCGATGGTTGAGGACAGAGTGATAAAAGTGGTATTTCGCAATTATAGGGAAACAATGAAACACAGGTACAGGAAGAACTAATATTGGACTTAGCCGGAACCATGGGCCTTCAGAGAGCTGAAGTAGCAGCAGTAGAAATATACCCGGAATATTTAGCTGCAACACTTGACATTTATCCAGGAGCATATATGTATGAAATAGCCTGGCTGTGTTGATGGGGATGAGCCAGTCAATGTGCATTAATTGAATTTTAAGAAGGCTTTGCAAAAGTTCCCACATAAGACATTCCAGTGTAAAAGTAAAGCGCAGTGGAGTAGGCACTGATTTGCATACAGAAAGCAAAGAGCAGGAATTACTGGGTATTTTCCAGATGGCAGGCAGTGGTTCCTGGGGTTTCAGAGGGAGCCGTGCTGGGGCCCCGGATTTTCACACTATATATTAATGAGTTAGATGAGAGAACGAAATGTAACATCTCAAAATTTACAGATGACTCAAAGTTGAGTTGACTTGTGAGCTGTCCGGGTTCCTGCAGTGTGATTCGGACATGATTCGGAGTTGGCAAATGAATGGTAGATGTAGTGTAATTTGGATAATTGTGAGGCGGTATGGTAGCACAGTGGTTAGCACTGTTGCTTCACAGCGCCATGGTCCCAGGTTCGATTCCCGGCTTGGGTCACTGTCTGTGCGGTGTCTACACGTTCTCCCCGTGTCTGCGTGGATTTCCTCCGGTTTCCTCCCACAAGTCCCGAAAGACGTGCTGTTAGGTGAATTGGACATTCTGAATTCTCCCTCAGTGAGTGTGGCGACCAGGGGATTTTCGCAGTAACTTTATTGCCGTGTTAATGTCAGCCTACTTGCAGTTGTGACAATGATAACGATTGTGATTATTCATTATTATTATTTTTCCTGTGACAGCAAAATCGGGCGGCGGATTATTAGCTGAAATTAGCATAAATTCGGAGAAAGGAATGTGCAACTCGACCTGGCTGTCATCGTATACCAGTCGCTGAAGGTAAATATGCAGATTCAACAGGCAGTAAAGAAGGGAAATTGTATTTTGACCTTCATAGCGAGAGGGTTCGACGACAGGAGTAGGGATCTCGGCCTTCAATTGTACAGTGACGTCACACCTGGAATATTGGGAGCAGCTTTGTTCTCCTTATCTACGGAAGGATCGACTTGTTCGAGAGCGAGTGCAGTGGAGGTTTCCAGACTGATGGCATGGCTGGACTGACGTATGCGGAGAGGTTGATTCGATTAGAATGATATTGGCTGGAGTCCAGAAGAATCAGGAGGGACCTCATAGATACCGATAACATTCTATCAGGACTAGACAGGGTGGATGCAGGAAGGGTGTTCGCGATGGTGGCTGTGTCTATATTCGGGGACACAGTCTGAGGCTACGTGGTAGACCATTTAGGACAGAGATGAGCAGGGACGCTTCACCCAGAGGTGAGGCTGTGCAATTCGGAACGACAGGAAGTAGCTGAGGCAAAATCATTGTATGAGTTCAAGAAGTTCGAGGTAGCACTTGGAGCGAAGGGGATGAACGGGTTTGGCCAAAGGGCGGTTAGGATGTGGAGTTGGCTGATTAGCCATGGTCAGAACGAATAGTGTAGAAGAGTCGAAAGGTCAAATGGACTCGACTTGCTCCTATTTTCTATGTTTCTATGTTTGACAGACATGGAAGCTGGAGGATGTGTGTCTGCTGATGGAAAGACACTCCCCTAAGCCACATTATTATAATATATAATCCAGATAGTCCAAGGAAAACAATATGGTGTAATTATGGTAAAGGCTCACCCCCATCCTCCCCAACAGACATTATAAACACAGGTGAGTTCGGGTGGCACGGTGGCGCAGCTGTGGTCACTGGGCCTAGGGACCCAGGTTCTACTCCCACCTTGGGTGACTGGCTGGATGTTCCGTGTGTGCGCATGGGTTTCCTCCAGATGCTCGAGTTTTCTCTTACAGTTACATCGATGTGCAAGTTAGGGTAATTGACCACGGTAAATTATCCCTCATTGTACAGAGATATGCAGGTTAGGTGGGGTAACAGAGACTGAGTGCGGTGTCGCTCTGTGTACAGTGCTCTTCCAGAGGTTCCGAGCAGATTCGATCAGTCACATGGCCTCCTTCCCCACTGTAAGTATTCTAAGAAAGGGACCAGGGAAGGCATTCCTATGAAATCCCAAATAACGAGGAAATAGCGCTCTTCGTGTATGTGAGAGTAAATATGAGGATCATATTCCATGCCAAAGTCAAGATAATGATTTGAAACAGATTAGAGAAGGATAAGACCCATTCCCATTATCATATAGGAAGTGGATAAACAAGCGTGATGTCAATAATGGAGGACTTGTTAAAGAGGGCCGATACATGCTTCCAACCCCAGATTGCCACCATGGATTGTGCAATGTCATGGCGTTCCGCGTAATCCATGACTAGAAACTACTGCGGAAATTATTAAGAGTTTATCTTTTTGGCGAAATTTGTGTGAAGATATCAAACATTATGTTGAAAATTGCTTGATATGTGCCGAAAAGAATCACGATCGATGTGCTCAAAATTGGGATCTCAGACAAACCAGGCCTGTAGATGGACCCTGGACGAATTTACAAATTGATTATGTGGGACCTTTGCCCCCATGTAAGTCGGGTACAAATATATCATATTAATTATTCAATGAATGAGTAGAAACTTTTCCCACAATAGCAAAAAGCACAAAGTTGACTGCTGATACACTCGTACAACAGGTATTCGCCCAATGGAATAACCCAAAGTGGAGAATCCTTCACTTCCCAGTTTCTGCCCAATGGCATCACCTTATCGGATTAAACCACAAACAAAATGACAGTGCGTACCACCCACCGTCCAATGAAATTGCGGAATGATTGGATAGAACCCTGAAAACCAGGATCGGGAAAACAGTACAACAAAATGACAACACAGGGAATGTAGTGTTGCGTTTTGTTCCAATTTAAGTACCTGGTTCCTTGTCCGAAGCCAATGGATTCACTCCCCATGCCTTGGTGGCAGCGCGATCGAGAAAAGGACTACAGACCCTCATGGGACTGGACTTTTTGGAAGCGGATTTGTCAGCTTTCAGGCACTAGAAAGAAGTACAAGAGATATTGAGCAATGTGCAAGCAGCACACATATCTATAGATATGTCCGGACTAGCCGAATGACTAGTGTAAGAGTAGGGCCAGTCAAGGCCAGTAGTGTGAAGTTGTGCTTGGAGTCCGAGGAGATAGGAGAGGTGCTAAATGAATATTTTACGTCATATCCACACAGCAAAAAGACTAGACTTCTACTAGACTAGAATGGCTTCAAGTTCATAAGGAGGAGGTGTTAGCAATTCTGGAATGTGTGAACATAGATAAGTCCACTGGGCCGGATGGGATTTATCCTAGGATTCTCTGGGAAGCTAGGGAGGAGATTGCTGAGCCTTTGGCTTTGATCTTTAAGCCTTCTTTGTCTACAGGAATAGTGCCAGAAGACTGGACGATAGCAAATGTTGTCCCCTTGTTCAAGAAGGGGAGACAGCCCCGGTAACTATAGACCAGTGAGCCTTACTTCTGAAGTGGGCAAAATCTTGGAAAGGTTTATAAGAGATAGGATGGATAATCATCGGGAAAGGAATAATTTGATTAGAGATAGTCAACACGGTTTTGTGAAGGGCAGGTCGTGCCTCACACACCTTATTGAGTTCTTTGAGAAGGTGACCAAACCGGTGGATGAGGGTAAAGCAGTTGATGTGGTGTATATGGATTTCAGTAAAGCGTTTGATAAGGTTCCCCACGGTAGGCTACTGCAGAAAATACGGAGGCATGGGATTCAGGGTGATTTAGCAGTTTGGATCAGAAATTGGCGAGCTGGAAGAAGACAAAGGGTGGTGGCTGATGGGAAATGTTCAGACTGGAGTCCAGTTACTAGTGGTGTACCACAAGGATCTGTTTTGGGGCCACTGCTGTTTCTCATTTTTATAAATGACCTGGAGAAGGGCGTAGAAGGATATGGGTGGGTGAGTAAATTTGCAGATGACACTAAAGTCGGTGGAGTTGTGGACAGTGCGGAAGGATGTTACAAGTTACAGAGGGACACACATCAGCCGCAGAGCTGGGCTGAGAGGTGGCAAATGGAGTTTAATGCAGAAAGGTGTGAGGTGATTCATTTTGGAAGGAATAACAGGAAGATAGAGTACTGGGCTAATGGCAAGATTCTTGACAGTGTGGATGAGCAGAGAAATCTCGATGTCCATGTACATAGAGCCCTGAACGTTGCCACCCAGGTTGAGAGGGTTGTTAAGAAGGTGTACGGTGCGTTAGCTTTTATTGGTAGAGGGATTGAGTTTCGGAGCCATGAGGTCATGTTGCAGCTGTATAAAACTCTGGTGCAGCCGCATTTGGAGTATTGCGTGCAATTCTGTTCGCCGCATTATGGGAAGGATGTGGAAGCATTGGAAAGGGTGCAGAGGAGATTTACCAGAATGTTGCCCGGTATGGACGGAAGATCTTATGAGGGAAGGCTGAGGGACTTGAGGCTGTTTTCCAGAAGACCATAAGACATAGGAGTGGAAGTAAGGCCATTCGGCCCATCGAGTCCACTCCACCATTCAATCATGGCTGATTTCAACTCCATTTACCCGCTCTCTCTCCATAGCCCTTAATTCCTCGATAAATCAAGAATTAATCAACATCTAATAAGACCATAAGAAAGTTTTCGTTGGAGAGAAGAAGGTTAAGAGGTGATTTAATTGAGGCATACAAGATGATCAGAGGATTGGATAGTGTGGACAGTGAGAGCGTTTTTCCTCGGATGGTGATGTCTAGCACGAGGGGACATCGCTTTAAATTGAAGGGAGATAGATATAAGACAGATGTCAGAGGTAGGTTCTTTACTCAGAGAGTAGTAAGGGCGTGGAATGTCTGCCTGCAACAGTAGTGGACGCGCCAACACTAAGGGCATTCAAATGGTCATTGGATAGACATATGGATGATAAGGGAATAGTGTAGAAGGGCTTTAGTGTGGTTTCACAGGTCGGCGCAACATCGAGGGCTGAAGGGCCTGTACTGCGCTGCAATGTTCTATGTTCTACACATGGCTGCGGCTTTTGATGGGCTAGAAATAGAACAAAAGGTGTTTGGCATACTTTGATGGTGAAGTTTTGCCAGCAGAATACGAGGTGTGACAAAATGTCATGATGCAGGTACACAAACATGGATGATATATATCCGCAAAATCCGAAGGCCGTTACTCAATTGTGGATAAAGTTAGCCCGCCTGTCTGTAAGGTTGTTTCAGAAACCGGGGTAAGCGGATCGTACCATGTCAATCAGGCACGAGTGACAGTCACGTCGACGTTCACATGTGGGGCTGGTTTAACACAGTGGGCTAAACAGCTGGCTTGCAATGCAGAACAAGACTAGAAGCGCGGGTTCAATTCCCGTACCAGCTTCCCCGAACAGGCGCCGGAATGTGGTGACTAGGGGCTTTTCACAGTACCTTCATTGAAGCCCACTTGTGACACTAAGCGATTATTATTATTATTATGTAGGATGCTGGAGAGGCGCAAGTGAACGCTCGTCCAGAGGTGTCTGCTTCAGTACCAGTTGTTCCACATGAGGTCCGACGGGCACCAGTAGTTGGATCAGCTCCGGATGTCCACCAAATAACAAAGAACGCGGGGCACATAGAGGGAAATGGACAGGCATGTTCCAGGATTTTGACCCAGCGACATTGAAGGAACGGCGATATATTTCTGAAATCGACTCGGAGCAGCCGACCACGTATGAGCAGCTGCCCGAGTCGCAGGCCAGGGAATCCCCCTACAGCGGCTGCCAGAGACCAGGAAAACGTCCTAGAAGCCTGGGCCTTCACTCTACTGGCTCCCAGAGACCTGGAAAACAACACAGAAGCCGGGACCTCCACTCTGCTGCCCTCCAACGACTAGACCAGCATCGCAGCAGCTGCATCCCTCCCCCCTCCACCCCCCAGCTCCCAACCCCACTGACCCAGAGAGCTGCGACCCCCTGCAGGCCCCAAGCACTCCTTCCACACCCCCCTCCCCCCTCTACAGTCGCCCCACACTCCTAAAACTCAACTCCCACAGCCTAACAATCACTAATACTGCTCTTTTAAATTTACTTTCAAATTTAAAAGAGCAGTATTAGTGATTGTTAGGCTGTGGGAGTTGAGTTTTAGGAGTGTGGGGCGACTGTAGAAGGGGGGGTGGAAGGAATGCTTGGGGCCTGCAGGGGGTCGCAGCTCTCTGGGTCAGTGGGGTTGGGAGCTGGGGGGTGGAGGGGGGAGGGATGCAGCTGCTGCGATGCTGGTCTAGTCGTTGGAGGGCAGCATAGTGGTGGTCCCGGCTTCTGTGTTGTTTTCCAGGTCTCTGGGAGCCAGTAGAGTGAAGGCTCAGGCTTCTAGGACGTTTCCCCGGTCTCTGGCAGCCGCTGTAGGGGGATTCCCTGGCCTGCGACTCGGGCAGCTGCTCGTACGTGGTCGGCTGCTACGAGTCGATTTCAGAAATATATCGCCGTTCCTTCAATTTCGCTGGGTCAAAATCCTGGAACATGCCTGTCCATTTCCCCCTATGTGCCTCGCGTTCTTTGTTTTTTGGTGGATACCCGGAGCTGATCCAACTACTGGTGCCCGTCGGACCTCGTGTGGAACAACTGGTACTGAAGCAGACACCTCAGGACGAGCGTTCACTTGCGCCTCTCCAGCATCCTACATAATAATCATAACAATCGCTTATTGTCACAAGTGGGCTTCAATGGAGGTACTGTGAAAAGCCCCTAGTCACCACATTCCAGCGCCTGTTCGGGGAGGCTGGTACGGGAATTGAACCCGCGCTTCTAGTCTTGTTCTGCATTGCAAGCCAGCTGTTTAGTCCACTGTGTTAAACCAGCCCCACGTGTGAACGGCGACGTGCCTGTGCACCATACGCTTTAAACTGATTGACATGGTGCGATCCGCTTACCCCGGTTTCTGAAACAACCTTACAGACAGGCGGGCTTACTTTATCCACAATTGAATAACGGCCTTCGAATTTTGCGGATATATATCATCCACGTTTGAGTACCTGCATCATGACATTTTGTCACACCTCGTAATATACTGGTAAAAATTCACCATCAAAGTATGCCAAACACTTTTTGTTCTATTTCTAGCCCATCAACAGCTGCAGCCATGTGTAGAACATAGAACATTGCAGCGCAGTACAGGCCCTTCGGCCCTCGATGTTGCGCCGACCTGTGAAACCACACTAAAGCCCATCTGCAGTATTCCCTTATCATCCATATGTCTATCCAGTGACCATTTGAATGCTCTTAGTGGTGGTGCGTCCACTATTGTTGCAGGCAGGACATTCCACGCCCTTACTACTCTCTGAGTAAAGAACCTACCTCTGACGCCTGTCTTATATCTATCTCCCTTCAATTTAAAGCTATGTCCCCTCGTGCTAGACATCACCATCTGAGGAAAAACGCTCTCACTGTCCACACTATCCAATCCTCTGATCATCTTGTATGCCTCAATTAAATCACCTCTTAACCTTCGTCTCTCCAACGAAAACTTTCTTATGATCTTATTAGAAGTTGATAAATTCTTGATTTCTCAAGGAATTAAGGGCTATGGAGAGAGAGCGGGTAAATGGAGTTGAAATCAGCCATGATTGAATGGTGGAGTGGACTCGATGGGCCGAATGGCCTTACTTCCACTCCTATGTCTTATGGTCTTACGGTCTTCTGGAAAACAGCCTCAAGTCCCTCAGCCTTCCCTCATAAGATCTTCCCTCCATACCAGGCAACATCCTGGTAAATCTCCTCTGCACCCTTTCCAATGCTTCCACATCCTTCCCATAAGAATGCGGCGACCAGAATTGCACGCAATACTCCAAATGCGGCTGCACCAGAGTTTTGTACAGCTGCAACATGACCTCATGTCTCCGAAACTCAATCCCTCTACCAATAAAAGCTAACACACCGTACACCTTCTTAACAACCCTCTCAACCTGGGTGGCAACGTTCAGGGCTCTATGTACATGGACATCGAGATTTCTCTGCTCATCCACACTGTCAAGAATCTTGCCATTAGCCCAGTACTCTGTCTTCCTGTTATTCCTTCCAAAATGAATCACCTCACATCTTTCTGCATTAAACTCCATTTGCCACCTCTCAGCCCAGCTCTGCGGCTTATGTGTGTCCCTCTGTAACTTGCAACATCCTTCCGCACTGTCCACAACACCTACTTTAGTGTCATCTGCAAATCTACTCACCCATCCTTCTACGCCCTCCTCCAGGTCATTTATAAAAATGACAAACAGTAGTGGTCCCAAAACAGATCCTTGTGGTACACCACTAGTAACTGGACTCCAGTCTGAACATTTCCCATCAACCACCACCCTTTGTCTTCCTCCAGCTCACCAATTTCTGATCCAAACTGCTAAATCACCCTGAATCCCATGCCTCCGTATTTTCTGCAGTAGCCTACCGTGGGGAACCTTATCAAACGCTTCACTGAAATCCATATACACCACATCAACTGTTTTATCCTCATCCACCGGTTTGGTCACCTTCTCATAGAACTCAATAAGGTTTGTGAGGCACGACCTACCCTTCACAAAACCGTGTTGACTATCTCTAATCAAATTATTCCTTTCCCGATGATTATCCATCCTATCTCTTATAAACCTTTCCAAGATTTTGCCCACTTCAGAAGTAATGCTCACTGGTCTATAGTTACCGGGGTTGTCTCCCCTTCTTGAACAAGGGGACAACATTTGCTATCGTCCAGTCTTCTGGCACTATTCCTGTAGACAAAGATGGCTTAAAGATCAAAGCCAAAGGCTCAGCAATCTCCTCCCTAGCTTCCCAGAGAATCTTAGGATAAATCCCATCCGGCCCAGTGGACGTATCTATTTTCACACATTCCAGAATTGCTAACACCTCCTCCTTATGAACCTGAAGCCATTCTAGTCTAGTGGCCTGAGTCTCAGTATTCTTCTCGACAACATTGTCTTTTTCCTGTGTGAATACTGATTAAAAATATTCATTTAGCACCTCTCCTATCTCCTCGGACTCCAAGCACAACTTCCCACGACTGTGCTTGATTGGGCCTACTCTTACCCTAGTCATTCGGCTATTCCGGACATATCTATAGATATGTGTGCTGCTTGCACATTGCTCAATATCTGCTGTACTTCTTTCTAGTGCCTGAAAGCTGACAAATCCGCTTCCAAAAAGTCCAGTCCCATGAGGGTCTGTCGTCCTTTTCTGGAACGCGCTGTCACCAAGGCATGGGGAGTGAATCCATTGGCTTCGGACAAGGAACCAGGTACTAACATTGGAACAAAACGCAACACTACATTCCCTGTGTTGTCATTTTGTTGTACTGTTTTCCCGATCCTGGTTTTCCGGGTTCTATCCAATCATTCCGCAATTTCATTGGACGGTGGGTGGTACGCACTGTCATTTTGTTTTTGGTTTAATCCGATATGGTGATGCCATTGGGCATAAACTGGGCAGTGACGGATTCTCCACTTTGGATTATTCCACTGGGCGAATACCTGTTGTACCAGTGTATCAGCAGTCAACTTTGTGCTTTTGGCTATTGTGGGAAAAGTTTCTACTCATTCATTGAATAATTAATATGATATATTTGTACCCGACTTACATGGGGGCAAAGGTCCCACATAATCAATTTGTAAATTCGTCCAGGGTCCATCTACAGGCCTGGTTTGTCTGAGATCCCAATTTTGAGCACATCGATCGTGATTCTTTTCGGCACATATCAAGCAATTTTCAACATAATGTTTGATATCTTCACACAAATTTCGCCAAAAAGATAAACTCTTAATAATTTCCGCAGTAGTTTCTAGTCATGGATTACGCGGAACGCCATGACATTGCACAATCCATGGTGGCAATCTGGGGTTGGAAGCATGTATCGGCCCTCTTTAACAAGTCCTCCATCCTTGACATCACGCTTGTTTATCCACTTCCTATATGATAATGGGAATGGGTCTTATCCTTCTCTAATCTGTTTCAAATCATTATCTTGACTTTGGCATGGAATATGATCCTCATATTTACTCTCACATACACGAAGAGCGCTATTACCTCGTTATTTGGGATTTCATAGGAATGCCTTCCCTGGTCCCTTTCTTAGAATACTTACAGTGGAGAAGGAGGCCATGTGACTGATCGAATCTGCTCGGAACCTCTGGAAGAGCACTGTACACAGAGCGACACCGCACTCAGTCTCTGTTACCCCACCTAACCTGCATATCTCTGTACAATGAGGGATAATTTACCGTGGTCAATTACCCTAACTTGCACATCGATGTAACTGTAAGAGAAAACTCGAGCATCTGGAGGAAACCCATGCGCACACACGGAACATCCAGCCAGTCACCCAAGGTGGGAGTAGAACCTGGGTCCCTAGGCCCAGTGACCACAGCTGCGCCACCGTGCCACCCGAACTCACCTGTGTTTATAATGTCTGTTGGGGAGGATGGGGGTGAGCCTTTACCATAATTACACCATATTGTTTTCCTTGGACTATCTGGATTATATATTATAATAATGTGGCTTAGGGGAGTGTCTTTCCATCAGCAGACACACATCCTCCAGCTTCCATGTCTGTCAAACATAGAAAGATAGAAAACAGGAGCGAGTAGAGGCCATTTGACCTTTCGACCCTTCTACACTATTCGTTCTGACCATGGCTAATCAGCCAACTCCACATCCTAACCGCCCTTTGGCCAAACCCGTTCAGCCCCTTCGCTCCAAGTGCTACCTCGAACTTCTTCTTGAACTCATACAATGATTTTGCCTCAGCTACTTCCTGTCGTTCCGAATTGCACAGCCTCACCTCTGGGTGAAGCGTCCCTGCTCATCTCTGTCCTAAATGGTCTACCACGTAGCCTCAGACTGTGTCCCCGAATGTAGACACAGCCACCATCGCGAACACCCTTCCTGCATCCACCCTGTCTAGTCCTGATAGAATGTTATCGGTATCTATGAGGTCCCTCCTGATTCTTCTGGACTCCAGCCAATATGATTCTAATCGAATCAACCTCTCCGCATACGTCAGTCCAGCCATGCCATCAGTCTGGAAACCTCCACTGCACTCGCTCTCGAACAAGTCGATCCTTCCGTAGATAAGGAGAACCAAACTGCTCCCAATATTCCAGCAGAATGGTGACCTCACCAACACGCTGTATAATTGAAGGCCGACATCCCTACTCCTGTCGTCGAACCCTCTCGCTGTGAAGGTCAAAATACAATTTGCCTTCTTTACTGCCTGTTGTACCTGCATATTTACCTTCAGCGACTGGTACACGATGACAGCCAGGTCTAGTTGCACATTCCTTTCTCCTAATTTATGCTCATTTCAACAAATAATCCGCCGCCCGGTTTTGCTATCACAGAAATAATAATAATGAATAATAATACTCATTATTATTGTCACAACTGCAAGTGGGCTTACATTAACACGGCAATAAAGTTACTGCGAAAATCCCCTGGTCACCACACGCAGTCACTTGTTAGGGTACACTGAGGGAGAATTCAGAATGTCCAATTCACCTAACAGCACGTCTTTCGGGACTTGTGGGAGGAAACCGGAGGAAATCCACGCAGACACGGGGAGAACGTGTAGACACCGCACAGGCAGTCTCCCAAGCCGGGAATCGAACCTGGGACCATGACGCTGTGAAGCAACAGTGCTAATCACTGTGCTACCATACCGCCTCACAATTATCCAAATTACACTACATCTACCATTCATTTGCCAACTCAATCGACATGTCCGAATCACACTGAAGGAAACCCGGACAGCTCACAAGTCAACTCAACTTTGAGTCATCTGTAAATTTTGAGATGTTACATTTCGTTCTCTCATCTAACTCATTGATATATAGTGTGAATATCCGGGGCCCCAGCACGGCTCCCTCTGAAACCCCAGGAACCACAGCCTGCCATCTGGAAAATACCCGGTAATTCCTGCTCTTTGTTTTCTGTATGCCAATCAGTTTTCTAACCATCAATACATTTCCCTACGCCACTGCGCTGTACTTTTACACTGGAATGTCTTATGTGGGACTTTTTGCAAAGCCTTCTTAAAATTCAATTAAAGCACATTCACTGGCTCATCCTCATCAACACAGTCAGGCTATTTCATACACATATGCTCCTGGATAAATGTCAAGTGTTGCAGCTAAATATTCCGGGTATATTTCTACTGCTGCTAATTCAGCTCTCTGAAGGCTCATGGTTCCGGGTAAGTCCAATATTAGTTCTTCCTGTACCTGTGTTTCATTGTTTCCCTACAATTGGGAAATACCACTTTTATCACTCTGTCCTCAACCATCGAGGAGCCGTCCACAAAAAAAATTGTGATTTTTGTGTCTGCCTGTTGTTCACTGGGTTGTGCTCCGCCTTTTGGAGAACCCCTACTTCTCCCTTTCGCTTCAGCACAAACTTTCCCTTGGGACCGGCTGCTGCCACAGCTGGTATTTGACTTGTTACCTGCGTGGTAGGAAACTCGTGCTCCTCAATCCTTGGTTGATGGTGAGGTATTCTGAATCTCGATGAAGAAGACTCGAACTCGTCCAGTAACAACAAAGGGTTCTTGAGTAACTATACAATACGTGCATGAGTTCTTTACTTTAACTTTGATACTAGTGATAAGGTTAACAAGATCTAACTACAGTAACTATACGTGACTCCACTAACTATCTGAACTATTCTGATATTGCCCTGATCACAGTGTACCCGAGAGAGAGAGCAAATGCCCAAGACCCAATGTGCCTGGCTTTTATACCCACTTTGGTCCTGCCCTCTAGTCATCATGTGGTGCTGCTGATTGCACATTAACCCCTTGTGAACATGCACATACAGAAATCACTACATCCCCCCTCTTTCTCGTGTTAAATATTTTCTGTATGTTGTAAAGAAGATTGAACAAATATACGTAATGCAGTTAACTGGAAATAGGTAAGACAAATAACGCTGTGTACAATCTGTGATGGTAATGATGACAGTACAACGCTAATCAGTGTTTAAAGAGACCAATGTTAACAAGAACATTTGTGAGTCCAAAGTTTATGAATTTGACCAGTTGGGTTGCTTTCTTCTTCTGTCGTCGAGGTGGCAAAGTTGATGTCGTCATTTCGTTGAGAACAACGTCAGTGTTCATGTGTGTAAGTGACCAGCAAGTCATCATGAGGTGTTCGAATGGTCGAAGCAGCTTGTGGTCAGGCCGGACACTTCTTTTTGTGCTTGTGGGATTGACTCCGTAGGTCCTCGTTCTTGAAAGCTGGGGTGGTTGGTTGCTGTGGTGCAGTTATGGAATCGAGAGATTTGTTGTTATGGAATGTAATGTTTGTAGACTTAGCACCACTTGGAACTGTGCTGGTACATTGTCTTTTATGTGTGGAGTTGTCACATGATGTAGAGGTCGTTGTTTCATTGCTGTTGTTTTTGTGGTACCATGTGAGGGTACCTTTAAGAACTGGATGTTTAAGCAATGTACTTTTAAGTAAACAGTGATGTCATAGAGTGGGTGGAACTCAGCTCAGGTCAGCCATTTTGCAGGTTTTTAGTTTCAGTTTAAAAGCAGTGTCTGTGTGTTGCCAGAGAACTGCAAGGCTTGCAGTTTGGTTTTGCTGAGAGCAGCTAAAAAGTGCCTGGCTGGTTTTTCTGAGAGCAGTTTAAAAGTGCCTGGCTGGTTTTGCTGAGAGCAGTTTAAAAGTAGACAGCCAGTTTGTGACAGTCTCTGCCATTCTAATATATGTATATATGTCCGTTAACCTGATGTGATTCTGTTTAAAGGTGTTATGTCTCTTGAAAGTTTGAAGGAACATTTTCAGGAAGTATTTACTGCTGCAATAATTTCTGAGCTATCTTTGAAGTAAGGGGTGATAAGAGATCCAATGTTTATTTAAGATGTTAATTTGAGTTCATGGAATAAACAGTGTTTTGTGTTTAAAAATCCATTATAATCCCACACGGAGGGAAAAAGCCGTGTGCTCGGAAAAGAAACAAATCCATTAATGCATGAGGTTGGTTGAACTCCATGATACACTTTGTGGTTTTGAGAAGCATCGCCCATAGCAATTGGGGGCTCGTCCGGGATGAAGGTCTATCTATTGGATTAGCTTTTGTGAACTTAAATACAGTGAAGGATTGTTGATTTGCGGTGTGGTATTTTAGTTTAAGTGGGGATAGTGTTGTGAACAATGGCTCTTCAGAGTCTCAGATGTTTTTGGGGGTGGAGAATGTCATACGTAGTACTTTACGGACAGAAACGAAAAGCAGCCTGTTAGATTTGGCAAGAACATTGCAGCGAACATTACCTGACAAAATGCGAAAAGATGAGGTAATTATGGCGGTGGTTAAGCATTTAAAGTTGCCTGCGATACAGTTTGACTCATTGGAAATGGCAAAAATTTAGTTGCAAATTAAACAAATGGAACATCAGAAAGAATAAAAGAGGCTGGAATACGAGAAAGAGAGAGAGGAAAAAAAGAGAAAGAGAGAGAGAGGAAAAAGAAAAGGAGAGAGAAGAAAGGAGAAAATAAAAAATAGCCCATCAAAACAGAAAGATAAAGAGAGGGAGATTGAACTTCAGAAAATGGCCATGGAATATGACAATCAGTTAAAATTGGCAGACGTAAAGGGAAACGTACAGTTGGATGATTGTGATGAAGATAGTGAGAAAGAGCGTCATAGTCGAAGGCTTGGTGGGAATCTACTTAAATATGTCCAAGCATTGCCAAGGTTTGACGAGAAGGAAGTGCAAGCCTTTTTCATTTTTTTGAGAAGGTAGCTAAACAAATGAAATGGCCACAGGACACGTGGGTGTTACTGATTCAAACAAAGCTGGCAGGTCGGGCTAGTGATGTGTTTGCATCCCCTCCGGAGGAGATATCTGGAACGTATGAGGAGGTAGAGAAATCCATCTTAAGTGCATATGAGCTACTGCCTGAAGCTTACAGACAAAGGTTTAGAAATTTAAGGAAATAATTTGGTCAAACATCCATGGAGTTTGAAAGGCTCAAACAGAGTAATTTTGATACGTGGAGAAGGGCTTTGAAAATAGACCAAACGTATGAAGCTCTCAGAGAAATTATACTTTTGGAGGAGTTTAAAAATTCAATTCCTGATGCATTGAGAACTCATGTGGAAGAACAGAGGGTTAAAACTGCGAGATTAGCAGCGGAAATGTCAGATGTTTATGAATTAGTTCATCAATCAAAGATTGGTTTCCAACATCAGTTTCAGCTGGTGGGGGATAGAAACTGGGGACATGAGAAATTCTCCAGTGGTAAAGGTAAAGGTGATCTGATGGGAGACAATAAAGAGAGTGTACTTCAGATTAACAAAGAAATCCAGGAGGGTGGAAAAGAAATGAAATGTTTCAAATGTTTTCACTGTAATAAACTAGGCCATGTAAAGTCAGTGTTGGTGGTTGAAAAAAAAACTGGGAAGGCTGATGTGGTAAAACAGGATAAGACAGTGGGGTTTGTTAGAGGGTAAAGGAAAGCCCAAGGGAAGCGAAGGAGGTACAAACGATTGGGCAGCCTGTTCAAGAAGTAATTGTTAAGAAGGTGCCAGATGTCTGTAAATAATTTACTTGTGTGGGTAAAGTTACTCATGTGTATCAGGAGGAGCAGGTAAAGAAGTCACAATTTTAAGAGATACAGGGGCTAGTCAATCTTTAATGGTAATAGATGAAGAATTATGTATTTTGGGAAGAATGTTGTCAGAAAAGGTGGTGATATGTGGAATTCAGGGTAAGGGGAGTAGCGTTCTATTATATAAGGTAATTTTGGAATTCAGGGTCAGGGAAGTAGCCTTCCATTATATAAGGTAAGGTTGGAAAGTCCAGTGAAGAGCGGTGAAGCGGTAGTAGGAGTAATAGATAAACTATCTTGTCCAGGAATGCAGTTCATCTTGGGTAACGTTATAGCTGGATCGAAGGTGGGAGTGTTGCCTACTGTGGTTGATAAGCCATTGGAGAATCAGTCAACTGAAGTGTTGAAGATCGAATATCCTGGGATTTTTCCGGATTGTGCAGTAACAAGGTCGCAAAGTCACAGGTTAAGACAAGAGGAGAAATCAAAGAGTGAAGTTGAAGTGCAATTATCAGAAACTTTTTTTGATCATATGGTTGAAAAAGAACAAGGACAGGTGGAGGATGAGGTGGATATTTTTAATTCAGGAAAATTGGCGGAGTCACAACAAAATGATATAGAAATAAGACAGATTGCAGAAAGCATATACGGAAGAGGAATCTGGTTGTACCAGAGTGTTATGACCGTAAAAATGATGTCTTGATGAGAAAATGGAGACCTGTACATATGTAGGCTGATGAAAAGCAGCACGGTTGCCTTGTGGATAGCACAATTGCTTCACAGCTCCAGGGTCCCAGGTTCGATTCCGGCTTGGGTCACTGTCTGTGCGGAGTCTGCACATCCTCCCTGTGTGTGCGTGGGTTTCCTCCGGGTGCTCCGGTTTCCTCCCACAGTCCAAAGATGTGCAGATTAGGTGGATTAGCCATGATAAATTGCCCTTAGTGTCCAAAATTGCCCTTAGTGTTGGGTGGGGTTACTGGGTTATGGGGATAGGGTGGAGGTGTTGACCTTGGGTAGGGTGCTCTTTCCAAGAGCTGGAGCAGACTCGATGGGCCGAATGGCCTCCTTCTGCACTGTAAATTCTATGATAATCTATGAAAAGTGGGCAGAAATTCATCAAGTAGTATTGCCGGTAAGGTATAGAAAGGAGGTGTTGCAAGTTGCACATGAGGTACCAGTGGAAGGTCATTTGGGAATAAGGAAAACTCAAGCTAACATCCAGAAACATTTTTATTGGCCTGGACTATATAAAGATGTAGTTATATTTTTTCAATCATGTCACACATGTCAAGTGATAGGGAAACCTCAAGCAGTGATAAAACCAGAGCCCTTAATACCCATACCAGCATTTGAGGAACCTTTTACAATGGTCCTAACCGATTGTGTAGGACCGCTTCCTAAAACAAAAAGTGGGAATCAATATCTTTTGACTGTATTGGATGTGTCTACTAGGTTTCCAGAGGCCATTCCAGTACGTAATATTACAGCTAAAAGGATTAGAACATTTAACATAGAAAAATAGAGCACAGAACGGGTCCTTCGGCCCACGATGTTGTGCCGAACCTTTGTCCT
The DNA here is from genome assembly GCF_047496885.1 of Scyliorhinus torazame. NCBI lineage: Eukaryota > Metazoa > Chordata > Chondrichthyes > Carcharhiniformes > Scyliorhinidae > Scyliorhinus > Scyliorhinus torazame. The sequence goes on along the minus strand of NC_092726.1, from coordinate 137,227,663 downwards.
GGATTAATCATAGATTATCATTGAATTTACAGTGCAGAACGAGGCCATTCGGCCCGTCGAGTGCGCAACGGCTCTTGGAAAGAGCACCCTACCCAAAGTCAACACCTCCACCCAACACTAAGGGCAATTTTGGACACTAACGACAATTTATCATGGCCAATCCACCTAACCTGCACATCCTTGGACCGTTGGAGGAAACCGGAGCACCCGGAGGAAACACACGCAGACACGGGGAGAACGTGCAGACTCCGCACAGACAGTGACCCAAGCCGGAATCGAACCTGGGACCATGGAGCTGTGAAGCAATTGTGCTATCCACAATGCTACCGTGCTGCCATTAAGAACAAATAAATCTACACTATATCATTTTACCGTAATCCATGTACCTATCCAATAGCTGCTTGAAGGTCCCTAATATTTCCGACTCAACTACTTCCACAGGCAGTGCATTCCATGCCCCCACCACTCTCTGGGTAAAGAACCTACCTCTGACATCCCCCCCCCCCTATATCTTCCACCATTCACCTTACATTTATGTCCCCTTGTAATGGTTTGTTCCACCCGGGGAAAAAGTCTCTGACTGTTTACTCTATCTATTCCCCTGATCATGTTATAAACCTCTATCAAGTCGCCCCTCATCCTTCTCCGTTCTAATGAGAAAAGACCTAGCACCCTCAACCTTTCCTCGTAAGACCTACTCTCCATTCCAGGCAACATCCTTGTAAATCTCCTTTGTACCTTTTCCAAAGCTTCCACATCCTTCCCAAAATGTGGCGACCAGAACTGTACACAGTATTCCAAATGTGGCCTTACCAAGGTTTGTACAGCTGCATCATCACCTCACGGCTCTTAAATTCAATCCTTCTGTTAATGAACGCTAGCACACCATAGGCCTTCTTCACAGCTCTATCCACTTGAGTGGCAACTTTCAAAGATGTATGAACATAGACCGCAAGATCTCTCTGCTCCTCCACATTGCCAAGAACTCTACCGTTAACCCTGTATTCCGCATTCATATTTGTCCTTCGAAAATGGACAACCTCACACTTTTCAGGGTTAAACTCCATCTGCCACTTCTCAGCCCAGCTCTGCATCCTATCTATGTATCTTTACAGCCGACAACAACCCTCCTCACTATCCGCAACTCCACCACTCTCCGTATCGTCTGCAAATGTACTGACCCACCCTTCAACTCCCTCATCCAAGTCATTAATGAAAATCACAAACAGCAGAGGACCCAGAACTGATCCCTGCGGTACGCCACTGGTAACTGGTATCCAGGCTGAATATTTGCCATCCACCACCACTCTCTGACTTCTATCGGTTAGCCAGTTCATTATGCAACTGGCCAAATTTTCCACTATCCCATGACTCCTTACATTATGCAGAAGCCTACCATGGGGGACCTTATCAAATGCCTTACTAAAATCCATGTACATTACATCCTCTGCTTTACCTCCATCCACATGCTTGGTCACCTCCTCAAAGAATTCAATAAGACTTGTAAGGCAAGACCTACCCCTCACAAATCCGTGCTGACTATCCCTAATCAAGCAGTGTCTTTCCAGATGCTCAGAAATCCTATCCTTCAGTACCCTTTCCATGACTTTGCCTACCACCGAAGTAAGACTACTGGCCTGTAATTCCCAGGGTTATCCCTCGTCCCTTTTTTGAACAGGGGTACGACATTCGCCACTCTCCAATCCCCTGGTACCACCCCTGTTGACAGTGAGGACGAAAAGTTCATTTCCAACGGCCCTGCAATTTCATCTCTTGCTTCCCATAGAATCCTTGGATATATCCCGTCAGGCCCAGGGGACTTGTCTATCCTCAGGTTTTTCAAAATGCCCAACACATCTTCCTTCGTAACAAGTATTTCCTCGAGCTTACCAGTCTATTTCACACTGTCCTCTCCAACAATATGCCCCCTCTCATTTGTAAATACAGAAGAAAAGTACTCGTTCAAGACCTCTCCTATCTCTTCAGACTCAATACACAATCTCCCGCTACTGCCCTTGATGGAACCTACCCTCACTCTAGTCATTCTCATATTTCTCACATCTGTGTAAAAGGCCTTGGGGTTTTCCTTTATCCTACCCGCCAAAGATTGTTCATGCCCTCTCTCAGCTCTCCTAATCCGTTTCTTCAGTTCCCACCTGGCTATCTTGTATCCCTCCAACGCCCTATCTGAACCTTGTTTCCTCAGAATTACATACGTCTCCTTTTTCCTCTTAACAAGACTTCAACCTCTCAGGTCAACCATGGTTCCCTCACTCGACCATCTCTCCTCTGCCTGACAGGGGCATACATGTCAAGGACACGTAGTACCTGTTCCTTGAACAAGTTCCACATTTCACTTGTGTCCTTCCCTGACAGCCTGTGTTCCCAACTTATGCACTTCAATTCTTGTCTGACAACATCGTAGTTACCATTCCCCCAAATGTAAACCTTGCCCTGTTGCACGCTCCTATCCCTCTCCATTACTACAGTGAAAGTCACTGAATTGTGGTCACTATCTCCAAAATGCTCCCCCACTAGAAAATGTATCACTTGCCCTGGTTCATTGCCAAGTACTAAAACCAATATTGCCCCTCCTCTGGTCGGACAATCTACATACTGTGTTAGAAAAGCTTCCTGGACACAATGCACACACACCACCCCATCCAAACTATTTGGTCTCAAGAGTTTCCACTCAATGTTTGGGAAGTTAAAGTCACCCATGACTATTACCCTGTGACTTCTGCACCTTTCCAAAATCTATTTCCCAATCTGTTCCTCCACATCTCTGCTACTATTGGGGGGGCCTATAGAAAACTCCTAACAAGGTGACTGCTCCTTTCCTATTTCTGACTTCAACCCATACTACCTCAGTAGGCTGATACTCCTCAAACTGCCTTTCTGCAGCTGTTATACTATCTCTAATTAACAATACCCCCCCCCCCCCCCACCCACATCTTTTACCACCCTCCCTAATCCTATTGAAACATCTATAACCAGGGACCTCCAAGAACCATTTCTGCTCCTCTTCTATCCAAGTTTCCGTGATGGCCACCACATCGTAGTCCCAAGTACAGATCCATGCCTTAAGTTCACCCACCTTATTCCTGATGCTTCTTGCGTTGAAGTATACAAACTTCAACCCATCTCCGTGCCTGCAAGTACTCTCCTTTGTCAGTGTTCCCTTCCCCACTGCCTCATTACACACGTTGGCGTCCTGAATATCGGCTACCTTAGTTGCTGCACTACAAATCCGGTTCCCATTCCCATGCCAAATTAGTTTAAACCTTCCCGAAGAGTACTAGAAACCTCTCTCCCAGGATATTGGTGCCCCTCTGGTTCAGATGCAACCCGTCCTGCTTGTACAGGTCCCACCTTCCCCAGAATGCGCCCAATTATCCAAATACCTGAAGCCCTCCCTCCTACACCATTCCTGCAGCCACGTGTTCAGCTGCACTCTCTCCCTATGTACAGTGGTACCTGTGCAGTATGTCATTAACTATAGTGGCCCCTGGGTAATATATCATTATTTACAACGGTCCCAGTGAGGAATTTCATTCTTTAAAGTGGTCCCTTGTTCGTATATTATTATTTACAGCCGTCGTCCGGTAGCATATTTTTATTTACAGTGGTCCCTGGGTAGTATATCACTTTTTACAGTGGTCCCTCAGTAGTATATCTTTATTTACAGTGGTCACTGTGTCGTATACCCTTTTTTTTACAGTGGTCCTGGTAGTATATCTTTAGTTACAGTGGATCACTGTAGGACCCGAAGGGAAAACTGCTTCTGAACGATTCACACAGCGAGTGGTTCTGATCTGGCCTGCACGGCCTGGGCAACTGGTGCCGGCAGATACAACAGTGGTTTCACAGGGAATGGCTGGAGTGACAGAAATCAAATGTATGTCTCCAGGGAAAGGCGCTCCAGTCGGATTGAATCATCTGCTCATCTATAGAGCCGCTGAGGTCAAACGGAATGAAATGAAGTGAACATCGCTTATTGTCACAAGTATGCTTCAAATGAAGTTACTGTGAAAAGCCCCCAGTCGCCACATTCCGGCGCCTGTTCGGGGAGGCTGGTACGGGAATTGCATTGTGCTGCTGGCCTGCCTTGGTCTGCTTTAAAAGCCATCGATTCATCCCAGTGTGCTAAACGAGCCCCAGGAATCAATGCCTTCCTTCGGTACTTCACGCACTTTTAAGGCTTTGGATGTGGTCTGGCTGTGAGATGATGGGACCAACACCTGCAGGTTCCCTCCAAGTTCCCCACCACCGAGAGTATTCTCACTGTAATCCTTTCTATTCACTGTGTCCATGTGTGAACTCAGCGTCCGCTTTAGTAAGTTCCAATCTGTCTGACCCCGGGCGCTGCCTGTGCTGTTAATGTTGAAAACATCTGTGTTGCTCCCAATAAAAGCAGACGCACATTTAATAATTAGAGGGAGGTTTATCTTTTTTCAGGTTGCTTTACAATTATTTTTGAAAGCGGCTGTGCCACGTGTTTGCTTTCTGGCCTCTCACTGGGGAAAGACAAGTTCTATTCCAGCTCTGCACAATAACTGACCTATCACAGTCTGTCAGTTATTCACAACTTAAATGGTGGAATACTGCATGAAGGACATTTTCTTTATCCAGGATCTGATTTTATAATTTAGGAACAAGTTTGTTTACTCAGCAAATGTATTAATCCGGATTGTTTCCCACATGATACTCATGTACCCATATCTCCAATAACACTCCATAAGACCATAAGACATAGGAGCGGAAGTAAGGCCATTCGTCCCATCGAGTCCACTCCGCCATTCAATCATGGCTGATTTCAACTCCATTTACCCGCTCTCTCTCCATAGCCCTTAATTCCTCCAGAAATCAAGAATTTATCAACTTCTGTCTTAAAGACACTCAACGTCCCGGCCTCCACCGCCCTCTGTGGCAATGAATTCCACAGACCCACCACTCTCTGGCTGAAGAGATTTCTCCTCATCTCTGTTCTAAAGTGACTCCCTTTTATTCTATGGCTGTGCCCCCGGGTCCTAGTCTCCCCTGCTAATGGAAACAACTTCCCTACATCCACCCTATCTAAGCCATTCATTATCTTGTAAGTTTCTATTAGATCTCCCCTCAACCTCCTAAACTCCAATGAATATACTCCCTCCTTCTCTATCTCTCCTTTGCACTCTCACCCTCCCTCACCCTCACTCTCTCACACTATCCCTCTCTCATACTCTCTCCCTCGCTCACGACCTCTCCCTCTCAACAATCCCTCCCTCTCTCACACTCCCTCTCCCACACTGTCTCCCTCTCTCACACTCTCCCCCTCTCTCACACTCTCTCCCTCTCTCACACACTCTCCCTTACTCACACTCTCTCCCTCTCTCACACTCTCTCCCTCTCTCACACACTCTCCCTCGCGCACTCTCTCTCCCTCTCTGACACTCCCTCCCTCTTCACACTATCCCTCTATCACACTATCCCGCTCTCACACTCTCTCCCTCTCTCACACTCTCTCCCTCTCTCACACTCTCTCCCTCTCTCACACTCTCTCCCTCTCTCACACTCTCTCACACTCTCTCGCAATCCCCCCTCTCTCACACCTCCTTTAGACACTTTCTATCACACTGTCTCCCTCTCACACTCTCTCCATCCCTACATCATCTCCCACATGCCTCCCTCCCTCTCACGCAACTCCCTCACTGACACTTTCACACGCTTTTCCTCACTGACACTTTCTCTCACACTCTTTCCCTCTCTCACACTTTCTCTCACACTCTTCCCCCCTCTCACACTTTTTATCACAATCTTCCCCCCTTACACTTTCTAGCACAATCTTTCCCTCTCCCACTCCCTCAGTCACTCAGTCGCTCTCTCCTTCACTTATGTCTAAGATTTGTTAGTATTTTAGACACCATCCTTCTCACACCATCTGCCTCCCTCATCCAATCACCCGCTCGGTCTCCGCTCTCTGATTCCCTTTCTCCCAGGCAATCTACCTCCTTCTCTCGTTTTATCCTTTATTTATCCCACCCTCGTTCTCTCCCATTCTATCTCCACCCACCCTCTTTCTCTCTAAACCTGTCTTCTATCAGCACATCTCACAGACCAGTTCTCTCTTCCTCCACATCTCACCCCGCCTCTCTCCCAGTTGAAATGTGTGTATCCGATGGACGGCCGGTATCAGTGAGAGACGGGGTATTCGTTTTCACAGCTGAATATGTTTTAATGCTGCTCTCTGAGGAGATGAGTTTGTATCTGCTGCAGCCTCTGAGTTTTCTAAGGTTCCAATGATTCTAAATGTTTTCTTAGTTTGAGGGGCTGAATCAGATTTAGATATGGGATCACATACTTTGCGCTTTAAAATTGTTCCAGATTTTGGATACATTGAAATTTGCTACTTATGCTCAAACAGAACCTACTGAAATTAAATAACGGAATGGTCACAGTTAGAGACAGCTGCACCCCAGAGTTCAGTGGACCCACCCAGAGAAACACACTGACAATTGGAACTGAATCACTGAATGGTCACAGTTACAGAGACAGCTACATCCCAGAGTGCAGTGGAACCACCCAGAGAAACACACTGACAATTGGAACTGAATCACTGAATGGTCACAGTTACAGAGGCAGCTACACCCCAGAGTGCAGTGGAACCACGCAGAGAAACACACTGACAATTGGAACTGAATCACTGAATGGTCACTGTTACAAAGGCAGCTACACCCCAGAGTGCAGTGGAACCACCCAGAGAAACTCACTGACAATTGGAACTGAATCACTGAATGGTCACAGTTACAGGGACAGCTACACCCCAGAGTGCAGTGGAACCACCCAGAGAAACACATGGACAATTGGAACTGAATCACTGAATGTTCACAGTTACAGAGGCAGCTACACCCCAGAGTGCAGTGGAACCACCCAGAGAAACACACTAACAATTGGAACTGAATCACTGAATGGTCACAGTGGAGTGAGGGATATCACTGAAACAATCTGAGATCGAGAGATGGGACTGATGGTTTCTGAGTGGACAGCATCCTTTCTGTTAATGTTAGCTGAACAATGTGATCAACATAGTCCAGTGTTTGGGAAGTGGTCACTCACTGTGCCTCTCATCAACTCTATCCTGACTCACTCTAAACTTGCTCCAATACTCTCTCTAATATCCAACCCTGGCCTGGTGATCTATGTTGCTCACAAGGGTGGTGCCATTATTATCTGGTGTACTGACCTCTTCCTCAGAGAGGCTGACCGTCGACTCTCAGGCCCATCCCGCTACCTCCCGCTGGACCAGCAGCACACCACCAAACATCGTGATACTGTTTCCAGGGCTTTCACTGACCTCGTTGACTCTGGATATCTTCTGTCCACAACCTCGGACATGATCGTCCCACAACCCCACACATCCTGCATCTACCCGCTTCTACCTCCTTCCCAAAATCCACAGACAGGAAAGTCCCAGGACACCCATTATTTTGGCCTGTTCCAGCCACACCAAGATCATTTCTTCCTATCTTGATTCCATCCGCTTTACCCTGTTCTGCCCTTCACAAAGACATTGGTGGCACAGTGACACAGTGGTTTGCACTGCTGCCTCACAGCAGCAGGGTCCCCGGATCAATTCCTGCCTTGGGTGACTGTCTGTGTGGAGACTGCACTTTTTCTCCGTGTCAGCGTGGGTTTCCTCCGGGTCTCCGGTTACCTCCCACAGTCCAGGTCAGATGGATTGACCATGCGAAATTACTCCGTAGTGTCCAAAAAGATGTGTAGGTTAGATTAAGGGGTTAATAAGATAGGCGGGGGAGTGAGCTTGGTAGAGGTACTCTTTCAGAGGATTGGTACAGACTTAATGGGCCGAATGACCTCCTTCTGCACTGTGAGGATTCTATAATTCCTGATTCCTCTGGTACCGTAAACAAGGTCCATTTCCCTGGCCCTACCCGCCTAATCTTCACAATGGATGTCCAATCCCTCTACAACTCCGTTCCCCAACACGAGGGTTGTGTTCAGATCCTCATACTCTGCTTCCTGTAAAGACTGTATCTCATTCTCCCACTTTCTCCACCTCCATCGCCTCTGTTCTGTTGATGAAGTATTTGAAAATACCCCATCTGCCATGTCTGTCTTTTCCTTAACCGGGCTGTCCCCACCACCTTCCTTTGTTAACAGGCCTCTCAATCATGTTCAATTCATTTCTCACACCTCTGTCATCACACATCCCCCTCCCTCCCAGAAACATGATAGGGTCTCCCTCTCCTCACTTTCCACACCATCAGCCTCCCCAGTTAAAGGAAAATCCTCCTCCATTTCTGCCAACTCCAGCATGATGTCACCACCAAACACATCTTCACCTCTCTCCAACCACCCCCCTCAATTTCTGCATTCCTCAGGTACCGCTCCCTCCCCCTTGTCCACTTCCCCCTCGCACCCCACACCCCTTTCCCTTCCCCCAGCACCTTCCCCTGCAATCACAGACGGTGCAACAACTGTCCCTTTACCTCCTCCCGCCTCATGGTTCTCAGCAGCAATCCCTCCTTTCTGGGGAAGCAGCGTTTCACTTCTGTTCCTTCAATTTGTTCTACTGTATTCGCTGCTGCCAATGCCGTCTCCTCTACATTGGGGAGACTAAACGCAGACTGGCAGGCTGCTTTGTGGAACACCTTCACTCAGCCCACAGCATGGCCCCAGCCTTCCTGTTGTGGCCATGTTAACTCAGCACCTTGCTCTCAGGCCCACATGTCTGTCCTTGGATTGCTGAAAGAATGCAGTGAAGCCCGACGCAAGCTGGAGGAGCAACATCTCATCGGCAAATTCGGATGTTGCATCCACCAGGACGGAACATTAATTTCAACCACTTTAGTCTGGGAACTTTCTCCTCCATCTTAACCCTCTTATTTTGGAATTTTCCTACTTTTTTGTCGAATGCAATGAGTCCGAATCTGGAGAGAGTCTATTCCGACCAAGGGAACCCTGGGGAATGTCCAATGCAGGAGCGGGAATATTCCTGAGAAAAGCTTGGCTGGGATTGTTTTCAAACAGGGAGAGGATGGATTACTGGGAACAGTGATGTTGGGATGTTCGAGACATGGCAATGGGGGATTCCTGGGAGAGGGTGCTTAACGAATGAATAAACCTGGGAGGGGTGTGCCCTCGGAATGTTCCGGAGACTGGACAGACTCTATGCTGGACAGGCTGGGCTGCACGGTAGCACAGTGGTAGGCACAGTTGATTCACAGCTCCAGGGTCCCAGGTTCGATTCCCGGCTTGGGTCACTGTCTATGCGAAGTCGGCACTTTCTCCCCCGTGTCTGCGTGGGTTTCCTTCGGGTGCTCCGGTTTTTACCACTGCCATCAAACTGACAGGGCTGCAATTCACACTTTCACCCCATTCCCCATCTTGAACACTGGAGTTACATTTCCTACTTCCCTCTCTGCAATTCTAGTCTCTGTGCCCATTCCACTCCCAACACCCCCACCCACCCACTGTCCATTATATTGATGCTGAAATTATGTCCTGGTTCAGACAGGGAGATTCATTACCCAGTAATTTCCCGCGTCTCTCCTTTCTCTCTCTTACAGTTAATATACTGGGAATTGTGATTCTGTGTCGGGGGAAGTGTGGCCTCTCTACCTGCACCACTCGCTACCTGGTGGCCATGGCAACGGCAGATCTGCTGTTTATCATCACTAAACCCATACTGAACAAGATCAATGGTTATTATTTCCCCTGGAATTTCCTGGATCTCACCCCTGTGTGTAGTGATCACTCTGTCCTGCTCTTTGCAGCCACAGACTGTTCTGTCTGGTTCACCCTCACTTTCTCCTTTGATCGATTTGTGGCCATTCGCTGCTTGAAACTGAAAACAAAATATTGCACCGGGAAAACTGCGGCTGTGGTTCTGTCCACAAGCGGCCTCCTGCTCTGTGTGAAAAACATCCCCCAAGACTTTGCATATGAACCTAGGAAGATAATCGACAATGTCCAGTGGTTCTGTGTCAAAAAGAGCAACTTTCTTACTGACCCGGGATGGGTTGGATATAACTGGTTTTCTCAGGTTTTAACCGCATTGATGCCGTTCTTCTCAATCCTGTTGACCAACGCTCTGACAGTCAGACACATTTTACTCAGCAGTCGGGTCCGGATGGCACTGAGGGCTCAGAGTCAGGGAGACAATCGCACCGACCCAGAGATGGAGAGCAGAAGGAAGTCAATGATTTTATTCTTCAGCATCTCCGGAACTTTCATCCTCCTCTGGACCGTGTCTGTTATTAATTTTTTCTATTTGGATTTAAGTAGATTATATTACCTCACACTTCCTCAATATAATTTACAAGAAGTCGGATATATGCTGCGGGATTTAAATTGCTGCACAAACACATTTATTTATGTGGTGACTCAGTCCAGGTTCAGGGAGCAGATCAAGATCGCGGTGAAATATCCGGTTACATCAATTATTAAATCAATGAGATAATAAAACTGACTGACAGCCGTTCAGCCAATCAGGAGCTCCAGCGTTGACTGACAGCCTCTCGGCCAATCAGGAGTTCCACCCGCTGACTGACAGCCTCTCAGCCAATCATGAGCTCCAGCCGCTGACTTACAGCCTCTCAGCCAATCAGGAGCTCCAGCGCCAGATTGACAGCCTCTCAGCCAATCAGGAGCTCCAGTCGCAGACTCACAGACTCTCAGCCAATCAGTAGCTCCAACGGCTGACTGACAGCTTCTCAGCCAATCAGGAGCTGCAGACTAAGACTCACAGCGCTTTAGCCAATACGCAACTCCAGCCACTGACTGACAGCCTCTCAGCCAATCAGCAGTTCCAGCGCCTGACTGACAGCCTCTCAGCCAATCAGCAGCTCCAGAGCCTGACTGACAGCATCACAGCCAATCAGCAGCTCCAGCCGCTGTGACAGACCCTCAGCCAATCAGCAGCTCCAGCCGCTGACTGGAGGGTGGGAGGGGTAGTGCACTGGCAGTGCTGGCTGTGTAGGGAGCACTGGCAGTGCTGGCTGTGTGGGGAGCACTGGCAGTGCTGGCTGTGTGGGGAGCACTGGCAGTGCTGGCTGTGTGTGTGTGTGGGGGGGGGGTTGGGGAGCACAGGCTGTGCTGGCTGGATGGGGGAGCACAGGCAATGCTGGCCGTGTGGGGGAGCACTGGAGGTGCTGGATGTGGGAGGACGGGAGCATTGGCAAAGCTGTCTGCGGTGGGGGGGCACTGGCAGTGCTGGCCGTGTGTGGGGGAGCACTGGCAGTGCTGGCTGTGGGGGAGGGAGCGCTGGATTTGGGTGGAGCTCTGGCAGTTCTGGCTGTTGAGGAGTGCACTGCCAATGCTGGCCTTGTAGTGGAGCACTGGCAGTTATATCTGTGTGGGGGAGCACTGGCAGTGCACGATGTGTGTGGGGGAGTACTGGCAGTGCTGACTTTGGAGATGGAGCACTGACTGTGGGGGGGGTGCACTGGCAATGCTGGCTGTGTGTGGGGTTCACAGGCAGTGCTGGATGTGGGTGGAGCACTGACAATGCTGGCTGTGGGGGGGACACTGGCAGTACTGGCTGTGGGGAGCACTGGCAGTTCTGGCTGTGTGGGGGGTGCACAGCCAGTGCTGGCTGTGGGTGGAGCACTGACAATGCTGGCTGTGTGCGTGAGCACTGGCAGTGCTGGCTGTGGGAAGCACTGGCAGTGCTGGCTGTGTGGAAGGGAGCACTGGCAGTGCTGGTTGTGGAGGGCAGCACTGTCAGAACTGGACATGGGAGGTAGCTCTGGATGTGCTGGCAGTGGGGCGGCACTGGAAGCGCTGGTTGTGGGGAGCACTGACAGTGCTGGCTGTGGTAGTTCGCACCTGCAGCGCTGGCTGTTGTGGGGCGGACTGGCAGTGCTGGCTGAGAGGGGGAGCACTGGCAGTGCTGGTTGTGGGGGACCACTGGCAGTACTGGCTGTGGGGGGAGCAGTGGCTGTGCTGGCTGTGGGGGAGTACTGACAGTGCTGGCTGTGTGGTGGGAGCACTGACAGTGCTGGCTGCGTGGTGGGAGCACTGACAGTGCTGGCTGTGTGGTGGGAGCACTGACAGTGCTCGCTGTGGGGGAGCACTGGCAGTGCTGGCTGTGTGGGGGAGCACTGACAGTGTTCCCTGTGTGGTGGGAGCACTGACAGTGCTGGTTGTGTGGGTGAGGTGCACTGGCAGTGCTTGCTGTGGAAGGGGGCATTGGCAGTTCACGCTGCGTGGGTGCACTGACAGTACTGGCTGTGTGGTGGGTGCACTGACAGTTCTGGCTGTGTGGTGGGAGCACTGACAGTGCTGGCTGTGTGGGGGTGCACTGACAGTGCTGGCTGTGTGGGGAGCACTGGCAGTGCTTGCTGTGGGGAGCATTGGCAGGTCTGGCTGTGTTGGGGTGGCACTGGGTGCTGGATAAGTGGGGGATGCACTGGCAGTGCTGGCTGTGGGGGGAACACAGGGCCACCATGAACTGCCATAGAATGACCGCCATGAACCGACATAATAACACCACCGTGAACTGACATCAAATGGCCACCGTGCACGGACATAAAATGGCGTACGTTGACTGACATAAAATGGCCGCCGTGAACTGACATAAAATGGCCACCGTCAACTGGCATCAAAGGGCCCCCGTCACCAGACATAAAATGGCCATTGTGAACTGACATAAAATGGCCCCCTTGAACTGACATAAAATGGCCCCCGAGAGCCGACATAAAATGGCCGCCATGAACTTACATAAAATGACCACCGTGAACTGACAAAAATGACCACCCTGAACTGATATAAAATGGCCACCGTGAACTGACATAAAATGGCCACCATGAACTGACATAATAACGCCACTGTGAACTGACATAAAATGGCCTTCGTTGGCTGACATAAATTGGCCACCATCGACTGGCATCAAAACGCCCCCGTGACCAGACATAAAATGACCACAGTGAACTGATATAAAATGGCCACCGTGAACTGACATAATATTGCCACCGTGCACTGTCATAACATGGCCACCGTTGACTGACATAAAATGGCAACCGTGAACTGACATCAAATGGCCACCGTTAACTGACACCAAATGGCAACCGTTAACTGACATAAAATGGCCACCATGAACTGACATAAAATGGCCATTGTGAACTGACAAAATATGGCCCCCATGAACCAACATAAAATGGCCCCCATGAAACGACATAAAATGGCCACCGTGCCATGAGATAATAACGCCACAGTGAACTGACATAAAATGGCCACCGTGAACTTACATAAAATGGTCGCCGTGAACTCACATAAAATGGCCGCCGAGAACTGACATGAAATGGCTGCCATGTACTTACATGAAATGGCAACCGTGAACCGACATAAAATGGCCACTGTGAACTGACATGAAAAGGCCACCGTGGACAGATATAAAATGGCCTCCGTGAACTGACATAAAATGGCCACCGTGGACTGACATAAAATGGCCACGTGGAACTGACATAAAATGGTCCCCGAAGACTGACATAAAATAGCCCCCGGGAAGTGACATAAAATGGCCTCCAGGAACTGACATAAAATGGCCTCCGGGAACTGACAAAAATGGCCACATATAATGGACATAAAATGGTCCCCGAAGACTGACAAAAAATGGCCATTGTGAACTGACATAAAAAGGCCCCGTGAACTGACATAAAATGGCCATTGTGAACGGACATACTAATGGCCACTGCGAACTGGCTGCCGTGAACTTACATAAAATGGCCACCGTGAACAGACATAAAATGGCCCCTGTGAACTGACATAAAATGGCAACCATGATCAGACATAAAATGGCCTCCGTGAACTGACATAAAATGGCCACCGTAAACTGATATAAAATGGCCATTGTGAACTGACACAAAATGGCCCCCGGGACCTGACATAAAATTGCCACATAGAATGGACATAAAATGGCCCCCAAAGCCTGACATAAAATGGCCATTGTGAACGGACATACGAATGGCCACCGCGAACTGAAGTAAAATTGCCGCCGTGAAATGACATGAAATGGCCATTGTGAACTGACATAAAATGCCCCCCTTGAAACGACATAAAATGGCCACCGTGAACTGGCATAAAATGTCCACCGTGAACTGACATAAAATGACCACCGTCAACCGACATAAAATGGCCACCATGAACTGACATAAAATGGCCACCTTTAACTGACCTAAAATGGCTCCCGTGAACTGACATAAAATGGCCACCATGAACTGACATAAAATGGCCCACGTGCACTGACATAAAATGGCCTCCCGTGAACTGATACAAAATGGCCACCATGAACTGCCATAGAATGACCGCCATGAACTGACATAATAACACCACCATGAACTGACATCAAATGGCCACCGTGCACGGACATAAAATGGCCTCCGTTGACTGACATAAAATGGCCGCCGTGAACTGACATAAAATGGCCACGGTCGACTGGCATCAAATGGCCCCTGTGACCAGAAATAAAATGGCCATTGTGAACTGACATAAAATGGCCCCCTTGAACTGACACAAAATGGCCGCCATGAACTGACATAAAATGGCCATTGTGAAGTGACATAAAATGGCCCCCGTGAGCCGACATAAAATGGCCGCCAGGAACTGACATAATAACGCCACTGTGAACTGACATAAAATGGCCACCATCGACTGGCATAAAATGGCCCCCATGACCAGACATAAAATGGCCATTGTGAACCGACATAAAATGGCCCCATTGAACTGACATAAAATGACCACCGTGAACTGACATAAAATGGCCACCGTGCACTGACATAAAATGGCCACTGTTGACTGACATAAAATGGCAACCGTGAACTGACATCAAATGGCCACCGTGTACTGACATCAAATGGCCACCGTTAACTGACATAAAATGGCCACCATGAACTGACATAAAATGGCCATTGTGAACTGACATAATATGGCCCCCATGAACCAACATAAAATGGCCCCCATGAAACGACATAAAATGGCCACCGTGCCATGAGATAATAACGCCAAAGTGAACTGTCATAAAATGGCCACTGTGAACTTACATAAAATGGTCGCCGTGAACTGACATAAAATGACCGCCGAGAACTGACATGAAATGGCTGCCGTGAACTTACATAAAATGGCAACCGTGAACCAACATAAAAAGGCCACTGTGAACTGACATAAAAAGGCCACCGTGGACAGACATAAAGTGGCCACCGTGAACTGACATAAAATGGCCACCGTGCCATGAGATAATAACGCCAAAGTGAACTGTCATAAAATGGCCACTGTGAACTTACATAAAATGGTCGCCGTGAACTGACATAAAATGACCGCCGAGAACTGACATGAAATGGCTGCCGTGAACTTACATAAAATGGCAACCGTGAACCAACATAAAAAGGCCACTGTGAACTGACATAAAAAGGCCACCGTGGACAGACATAAAGTGGCCACCGTGAACTGACATAAAATGGCCACCGTGAACTGACATAAAATGGCCACGTGGAACTAACATAAAATGGTCCCCGAACACTGACATATAATAGCCCCCGGGAACTGACATAAAATGGCCTCCAGGAACTGACATAAAATGGACTCCGGGAACTGACATAAAATGGCCACATATAATGGACATAAAATGGTCCCCGAAGACTGACAAAAAATGGCCATTGTGAACTGACATAAAAAGGCCCCGTGAACTGATAAAAAATGGCCATTGTGAACGGACATACTAATGGCCACCGCGAACTGGCTGCCGTGAACTTACATAAAATGGCCAACATGAACAGACATAAAATGGCCCCTGTGAACTGACATAAAATGGCCACCATGAACAGACATAAAATGGCCTCCGTGAACTGACATAAAATGGCCACCGTAAACTGACATAAAATGGCCCCATGGAACTGACATAAAATGGCCTTCGAAGACTGACACAAAATGGCCCCCGGGACCTGACATAAATTGGCCACATAGAATGGACATAAAATTGCCCCCGAAGACTGACATAAAATGGCCATTGTGAACGGACATACTAATGGCCACCGCGAACTGAAGTAAAATGGCCGCCGTGAATTGACTTAAAATGGCCATTGTAAACTGACATAAAATGGCCATTGTGTACTGACATAAAATGCCCCCATTGAATCGACATAAAATGGCCACCGTGAACTGACTTAAAATGACCGCCGTGAACTGACATAAAATGGGTGCCGTGAGCTGACATAAAATGGCCCCCATGAACTGACGAAAAATGGCCACCGTGAAATGACATAAACTGGCCGCCGTGAACTGACATAAAATGGCCACTGTGAACTTACATAAAAAGGTCGCCGTGAACTGACATAAAATGGCAGCCGAGAACTGACATGAAATGGCTGCCGTGAACTTACATAAAATGGCAACCGTGAACCGACATAAAAAGGCCACTGTGAACTGACATAAAAAGGCCACCGTGGACAGACATAAAATGGCCTCCGTGAACTGACATAAAATGGCCACCGTGAACTGACATAAAATGGCCACGTGGAACTAACAGAAAATGGTCCCCGAAGACTGACATAAAATAGCCCCCGGGAACTGACATAAAATGGCCTCCAGGAACTGACATAAAATGGCCTCCGGGAACTGACATAAAGTGGCCACATATAATGGACATAAAATGGTCCCCGAAGACTGACAAAAAATGGCCATTGTGAACTGACATAAAAAGGCCCCGTGAACTCACATAAAATGGCCATTGTGAACGGACATACTAATGGCCACCGCGAACTGGCTGCCGTGAACTTACATAAAATGGCCACCATGAACAGAGATAAAATGGCCCCTGTGAACTGACATAAAATGGCCACCATGACCAGACATAAAATGGCCTCCGTGCACTGACATAAAATGGCCACCGTAAACTGACATAAAATGGCCCCATGGAACTGACATAAAATGGCCTTCGAAGACTGACACAAAATGGCCCCCGGGACCTGACATAAAATGGCCCCCGAAGACTGACATAAAATGGCCATTGTGAACGGACATACTAATGGCCACCGCGAACTGAAGTAAAATGGCCGCCGTGAACTGATTTAAAATGGCCATTGTAAACTGACATATAATGGCCATTGTGTACTGACATAAAATGCCCCCATTGAATCGACATAAAATGGCCACCGTGAACTGACTTAAAATGACCGCCGTGAACAGACATAAAATGTGTGCCGTGAGCTGACATAAAATGGCCCCCATGAACTGACGAAAAATGGCCGCCGTGAAATGACATAAACTGGCCGCCGTGAACTGACATAAAATGGTCGCCGTGAACTGACATAAAATGGCCGCCGAGAACTGACATGAAATGGCTGCCGTGAACTTACATAAAATGGCAACCGTGAACCAACATAAAAAGGCCACTGTGAACTGACATAAAAAGGCCACCGTGGACAGACATAAAATGGCCACCGTGAACTGACATAAAATGGCCACCGTAAACTGACATAAAATGGCCACGTGGAACTAACATAAAATGGTCCCCGAACACTGACATATAATAGCCCCCGGGAACTGACATAAAATGGCCTCCAGGAACTGACATAAAATGGCCACCGGGAACTGACATAAAATGGCCACATATAATGGACATAAAATGGTCCCCGAAGACTGACAAAAAATGGCCATTGTGAACTGACATAAAAATGCCCCGTGAACTGATAAAAAATGGCCATTGTGAACGGACATACTAATGGCCACCGCGAACTGTCTGCCGTGAACTTACATAAAATGGCCAACATGAACAGACATAAAATGGCCCCTGTGAACTGACATAAAATGGCCACCATGAACAGACATAAAATGGCCTCCGTGAACTGACATAAAATGGCCACCTTAAACTGACATAAAATGGCCCCATGGAACTGACATAAAATGGCCTTCGAAGACTGACACAAAATGGCCCCCGGGACCTGACATAAAATGGCCACATAGAATGGACATAAAATGGCCCCCGAAGACTGACATAAAATGGCCATTGTGAACGGACATACTAATGGCTACCGCGAACTGAAGTAAAATGGCCGCCGTGAATTGACTTAAAATGGCCATTGTAAACTGACATAAAATGGCCATTGTGTACTGACATAAAATGCCCCCATTGAATCGACATAAAATGGCCACCGTGAACTGACTTAAAATGACCGCCGTGAACTGACATAAAATGGGTGCCGTGAGCTGACATAAAATGGCCCCCATGAACTGACGAAAAATGGCCACCGTGAAATGACATAAACTGGCCGCCGTGAACTGACATAAAATGGCCACTGTGAACTTACATAAAATGGTCGCCGTGAACTGACATAAAATGGCAGCCGAGAACTGACATGAAATGGCTGCCGTGAACTTACATAAAATGGCAACCGTGAACCGACATAAAAAGGCCACTGTGAACTGACATAAAAAGGCCACCGTGGACAGACATAAAATGGCCTCCGTGAACTGACATAAAATGGCCACCATGAACTGACATAAAATGGCCACGTGGAACTGACATAAAATGATCCCCGAAGACTGACATAAAATAGCCCCCGGGAACTGACATAAAATGGCCTCCAGGAACTGACATAAAATGGCCTCCGGGAACTGACATAAAATGGCCACATATAATGGACATAAAATGGTCCCCGAAGACTGACAAAAAATGGCCATTGTGAACTGACATAAAAAGGCCCCGTGAACTGACATAAAATGGCCATTGTAAACGGACATACTAATGGGCACCGCAAACTGGCTGCCGTGAACTTACATAAAATGGCCACCATGAACAGACATAAAATGGCCCCTGTGAACTGACATAAAATGGCCACCATGAACAGACATAAAATGGCCTCCGTGAACTGACATAAAATGGCCACCGTAAACTGACATAAAATTGCTCCATGGAACTGACATAAAATGGCCCTCGAAGACTGACACAAAATGGCCCCCGGGACCTGACATAAAATGGCCACATTGAATGGACATAAAATGGCCCCCGAAGACTGACATAAAATGGCCATTGTGAACGGACATACTAATGGCCACCGCGAACTGAAGTAAAATGGCCGCCGTGAACTGACTTAAAATGGCCATTGTAAACTGACATAAAATGGCCATTGTGTACTGACATAAAATGCCCCCATTGAATCGACATAAAATGGCCACCGTGAACTGACTTAAAATGACCGCCGTGAACTGACATAAAATGGGTGCCGTGAGCTGACATAAAATAGCCCCCATGAACTGACGAAAAATGGCCGCCGTGAAATGACATAAAATGGCCGCCGTGAACTGACATAAAATGTCCACCGTGAACTGATATAAAATGACCACCGTCAACCGACATAAAATGGCCACCGTGAACTGACATAAAATGGCCTACGTGAACTGACATAAAATGGCCATTGTGAACTGATATACAATTAACCGTCATAAAATGGCCACCGTGAACTGACATAAAATGGCCACATGGAACTGATATAAAATGGCCCCCGAAGACTGACATAAAATGGCCATTGTGAACAGGTATAAAATGGCCCCCACGAACCGTCGATTTCAGCGGGAATGGTGAGCAAGTGATTTCTAGGAGCATTGTGCAGGTCAAGGTTCGGAGGTGGAGGAGCAGTCGCTGTCAGGGAGAGAACCTGAGAACATCTAAGACACTCAGAAGGTAAGAAGGTAAGTAAGTGATTTTTACTCATTTTTACTTTTATACCTTTTTCAAATTGTGTGTGTCGTGGAAAACTGAAGTGACATCACAGAAAAGCTGTGACCTGAGTGGCTGGTTGGGAATCTACACTAAATTAAAAAAATTAAGCATTGGTAACTAATTAAACATAATTACTTAATTATAATTTAGAGGGGTGTCTAAGCCAGAGATCGGAGAGTACTATATTTAGCCTTCGAATTTCTATTAGAAATCTAGTGCTAGGAAACACATAGTGAGCAGTAACTATGAATTTAAAAAAAATATATATTTTTTAAAAAATTTTAAAATTAATTTTAATTTTAATTAATTGACGCAATGTCAGTTAGAGGGGTGCAGTGCTCTGACTGTGAGATGTGGCAGGTCCGGGAGGCTTCCAGCGTCCCGGATGGCTTCATCTGCAGAAAGTGCACCCAACTGGAGCTCCTCACAGACGGCATGGTTCGGTTGGAGCAGCAATTGGATGAACTTAGGAGCAGGCAGGTGGCGGAAAGCGTCATAGATCGCAGTTATGTAAATGTGGTCACACCCAAGTTGCAGGCAGAGAAATGGGTGACCACCAGAAAGGGCAGGCAGTCAGTGCAGGAATCCCCTGTGGTTGTCCCCCTCTCGAACAGGTATACCCCTTTGGATACTGTCGGGGGGATAGCCTATCAGGGGAAAACAGCAGCAGCCAGAGCAGTGGCACCAAGGCTGGCTCTGATGTTCAGAAGGGAGGGTCAAAGCGCAGAAGAGCAATAGTAATAGGGGACTCTATAGTCAGGGGCACAGATAGGCGCTTCTGTGGACGTGAAAGAGACTCCAGGATGGTATGTTGCCTCTCTGGTGCCAGGGTACAGGATGTCTCCGAACGGGTAGAGGGCATCCTGAAGGGAGAGGGCAAGCAGGCAGAGGTCGTTGTACATATTGGTACTAACGACATAGGCAGGAAGGGGCATGAGGTCCTGCAGCAGAAGTTCAGGGAGCTAGGCAGAAAGTGAAAAGACAGGACCTCTAGGGTTGTAATCTCGGGATTGCTCCCTGTGCCACGTGCCAGTGAGGCTAGAAATAGGAAGATAGAGCAGCTAAACACGTGGCTAAACAGCTGGTGTAGGAGGGAGGGTTTCCGTTATCTGGACCACTGGGAGCTCTTCCGGGGCATTGGTGACCGATATAAGAAGGATGGGTTGCATCTAAACCGGAGAGGCATAAATATCCTGGCAGTGAGGTTTGCTAGTGTCACACGGGAGGGTTTAAACTAGTATGGCAGGGGGGTGGGTACGGGAGCAATAGGTCAGAAGGTGAGAGCATTGAGGAAGAACTAGGGAATAGGGACAGTGGGGCTCTGAGGCAGAGCAGACAGAGAGAAGTTGCTGAACACAGCGGGTATGGTGGCCTGAAGTGCATATGTTTTAATGCAAGGAGCATTACGGGTAAAGCAGATGAACTTAGAGCTTGGATTAGTACTTGGAACTATGATGTTGTTGCCATCACAGAGACCTTGTTGAGGGAAGGGCAGGATTGGCAGCTAAACGTTCCAGGATTTAGATGTTTCAGGCGGGATAGAGGGGGATGTAAAAGGGGAGATGGAGTTGCGCTACTTGTTCGGGAGAATATCACAGCCGTACTGCGAGAGGACACCTCAGAGGGCAGTGAGGCTATATGGGTAGAGATCAGGAATAAGAAGGGTGCAGTCACAATGTTGGGGGTATACTACAGGCCTCCCAACAGCCAGCGGGAGATATAGGAGCAGATAGGTAGACAGATTTTGGAAAAGAGTAAAAACAACAGGGTTGTGGTGATGGGAGACTTCAACTTCCCCAATATTGACTGCGACTCACTTAGTGCCAGGGGCTTAGACGGGGCGGAGTTTGTAAGGAGCACCCAGGAGGGCTTCTTAAAACAATATGTAGACAGTCCAACTAGGGAAGGGGCGGTACTGGACCTGGTATTGGGGAATGAGCCCGGCCAGGTGGTAGATGTTTCAGTAGGGGAGCATTTCGGTAACAGTGACCACAATTCAGTAAGTTTTAAAGTACTGGTGGACAAGGATAAGAGTGGTCCGAGGATGAATGTGCTAAACTGGGGGAAGGCTAATTATAACAATATTAGGCGGGAACTAAAGAACATAGATTGGGGGCGGATGTTTGAGGGCAAATCAACATCTGACATGTGGGAGGCTTTCAAGTGGCAGTTGAAAGGAATACAGTACCGGTATGTTCCTGTGAGGAAGAAAGATAAATACGGCAATTTTCGGGAACATTGGATGACGAGTGATATTGTAGGCCTCGTCAAAAAGAAAAAGGAGGCATTTGTCAGGGCTAAAAGGCTGGGAACAGACGAAGCCTGCGTGGAATATAAGGAAAGTAGGAAGGAACTTAAGCAAGGAGGCAGGAGGGCTAGAAGGGGTCACGAAAAGTCATTGGCAAATCGGGTTAAGGAAAATCCCAAGGCTTTTTACACGTACATAAAAAGCAAGAGGGTAACCAGGGAAAGGGTTGGCACACTGAAGGATAGGCAAGGGAATCTATGTGTGGAGCCGGAGGAAATGGGCGAGGTACTAAATGAATACTTTGCATCAGTATTCACCAAAGAGAAGGAATTGGTAGATGTTGAGTCTGGAGAAGTGGGTGTAGATAGCCTGGGTCACATTGTGATCCAAAAAGACGAGGTGTTGGGTGTCTTAAAAAATATTAAGGTAGATAAGTCCCCAGGGCCTGATGGGATCGACCCCAGAATACTGAAGGAGGCTGGAGAGGAAATTGCTGAGGCCTTGACAGAAATCTTTGGATCCTCGCTGTCTTCAGGGGATGTCCCGGAGGACTGGAGAATAGCCAATGTTGTTCCTCTGTTTAAGAAGGGTAGCAAGGATAATCCCGGGAACTACAGGCCGGTGAGCCTTACTTCAGTGGTACGGAAATTACTGGAGAGAATTCTTCGAGACAGGATCTACTCCCATTTGGAAGCAAATGGACGTATTAGTGAGAGGCAGCACGGTTTTGTGAAGGGGAGGTCGTGTCTCACTAACTTGATAGAGTTTTTCGAGGAGTTCACTAAGATGATTGATGCAGGTAGGGCAGTAGATGTTGTCTATATGGACTTCAGTAAGGCCTTTGACCAGGTCCCTCATGGTAGACTAGTACAAAAGGTGAAGTCACACGGGATCAGGGGTGAGCTGGGAAGGTGGATACAGAACTGGCTAGGCACTAGAAGGCAGAAAGTAGCAATGGAGGGATGCTTTTCTAATTGGAGGGCTGTGACCAGTGGTGTTCCACAGGGATCAGTGCTGGGACCTTTGCTCTTTGTAGTATATATAAATGATTTGGAGGAAAATGTAACTGGTCTGATTAGTAAGTTTGCAGACGACACAAAGGTTGGTGGAATTGCGGATAGCGATGAGGACTGTCGGAGGATACAGCAGGATTTAGATTGTCTGGAGACTTGGGCGGAGAGATGGCAGATGGAGTTTAATCCGGACAAATGTGAGGTAATGCATTTTGGAAGGTCTAATGCAGGTAGGGAATATACAGTGAATGGTAGAACCCTCAAGAGTATTGAAATTCAAAGAGATCTAGGAGTACAGGTCTACAGGTCATTGAAAGGGGCAACACAGGTGGAGAAGGTAGTCAAGAAGGCATACGGCATGCTTGCCTTCATTGGTCGGGGCATTGAGTATAATAATTGGCAAGTCATGTTGCAGATGTATAGAACCTTAGTTAGGCCACACGTGGAGTATAGTGTTCAATTCTGGTCGCCACACTACCAGAAGGATGTGGAGGCTTTAGAGAGGGTGCAGAAGAGATTTACCAGTATGTTGCCTGGTATGGAGGGCATTAGCTATGAGGAGCGGTTGAATAAACTCGGTTTGTTCTCACTGGAACGAAGGAGGTTGAGGGGAGACCTGATAGAGGTATACAAAATTATGAGGGGCATAGACAGAGTGGATAGTCAGAGGCTTTTCCCCTGGGTAGAGGGGTCAATTACTAGGGGGCATAGGTTTAAGGTGAGAGGGGCAAGGTTTAGAGTAAATGTACGAGGCAAGTTTTTTACGCAGAGGGCAGTGGGTGCCTGGAACTCGCTACCGGAGGAGGTAGTGGAAGCAGGGACGGTAGGGACATTTAAGGGGCATCTTGACAAATATATGAATTGGATGGGAATAGAAGGATACGGACCCAGGAAGCGTAGAAGATTGTAGTTTAGTCGGGCAGCATGGTTGGCACGGGCTTGGAGGGCCGAAGGGCCTTTTCCTGTGCTGTACATTTCTTTGTTCTTTGTTGTTCTTTGACCTCCAACTGTACGTTTCCCTTAACGTCTGCCAATTCTAACTGACTGTTATGTTTCACAGCCATTTTCTGAATGTTTCCCTTTCCTCTCTATCGCTTTCGTTTTGTTCTGCTAGGGCTATTCTTTCTTATCTCTCCTTTTCTTTTTAATTTTCTCTGACTGCATATTCAAACTACTTTAATTCTTTTTCATGTTCAAGTTACTTAATCTGCAACTGGATCTTTGCCATTTCTAATGAGTCAGACTGTATCTGAGGCAATTTTAAATGATTACCTACCGCCATAATTCCCTCATCTTTTCGCATTTTGTCAGGTAATGTTAATTGCAATGCTTTTGTCAAATCTAAAAGTCTGTTTTTAGTCTCTGTCCGGAAGGTACTGCGTCTGACCGTCTCCACCCCAAAAAACTTCAGAGCCTCTGAAAGAGCCATTCTCCACAACACACTCCCCACTTAAACTAGAATACTGCACCTGAAAAGCACCCACAATATGCTCACCCCTCATCGTCTTTAAGTTCACTAAGTCAAACCAATAGATAGACTTTTACTCCCCTCGAGCCCCCAATTTGTTATGGACCAGGGTTTAGAGAACCCCAAATTGTCTCACGCAGTTCACCTGGCCCACACGTTTTAATAGATTGTGGTATGGGGAGCACACGGCCCACTCTACAGGAGTGGTATAGCAGACATGGAGAAGTATTTTTCAAAGAAAAACAATGTTTATTCTATGAACTCAAGTTAACATTTTTTAATACACACAGTGAAAATCTTAGCAACCATCAATTCAAATATAACCCCTAAAGAATACAAAATTAAGTAAAACATACCCTGTCCTTTTAACACCCAGAAGACATTAAAATAAAACCTTAAAAGAGAAGCACATCAGGTTAAAGTCACAACTGAGAGCAATCATTAGTTTTAAATCACCAAACGATCAATTTACAGTCTTTAGAATACAGGGAGAGAGACTCATACACCTTCTGGCTGTGTCTTCAGCTGTCCAGCTCTCAAAATGAAACTAGAGCACACCCTATACCAAAACAGTCTAAAACGAAAGTAAAAATCTGGCAGGAAGCCCAGCTACAACCGCACTCTGACATCACTAATAAACACCCATGTCTCAAACGTACATTTATTTAACACCCATTTCTTAACGGTAGCATTGTGGGTAGCACAATTGCTTCACAGCTCCAGGGTCCCAGGTTCGATTCCGGCTTGGGTCACTGTCTGTGCGGAGTCTGCACATCCTCCCCGTGTGTGCGTGGGTTTCCTCCGGGTGCTCCGGTTTCCTCCCACAGTCCAAAGATGTGCGGGGTAGGTGGATTGGCCAATGATAAATTGCCCTTAGTGTCCAAAATTGCCCTTAATGTTTGGTGGGGTTACTGGGTTATGGGGATATGGTGGAGATGTTGAACTAGGGTAGGGTGCTCTTTCCAAGAGCCGGAGCGGACTCGATGGGCCGAATGGCCTCCTTCTGCACTGCAAATTCTATGATAATCAATGATGATAAAGGTACTCTCACATGACAGTGCAAGCTAGCTAGTAATATAAAGGAAGGTAGGAAGAGATTTTTTTCAATAGCCAAAAGGTAAGATAGATGCAAAAATAGACATTGGACCACTAGAAAATTTGGCTGAAGAAGTAGTAACAGGAAACAAATAAATGGAAGACGAACTGAATAATTACTTTGCATCAGTCTTCACGGTAGAAGACACCAGTGGATGCTAGGACTCCAGGAGAAGCAGGGGGCAGAGGTGAGTGCGGTGGCCATTACTAAGGAGAAGGTTCTGGGGAAACTGAAAGACCTGAAGTCACCTGAACTGGATGGACTACACCCCAGAGTCCTAAAAGAGATAGTTGATGAAATTGTGGAGGCATTGGTGACGATCTTTCAGGAATCATTGGAGGCAGGAAGGGTCCCAGAGGACTGGAAGGTGGTGAATGTAACACCACTGTTTCTGAAGGGAAGGAGGCAGAAGATGGGAAATTAGAGGCCGGTTCGCCGGACTTCGGTTATTGGTATGATTGTAGAGTCTGTTATTAAAGATGAAATCGCAAAGCACTTGGAAGTGCATGGTAAAATAGGACTGAGTCAGCACGGCTTTGTCAAAGGGAGGTCGTGTCTGACAAATTGGTTAGAGTTCTTTTAGGAGATAATAAGCAAGTTAGACAAAGAAGAATCAGTGAACGTGGTATATTTAGATTTCCAGAAGGCCTTTGACATGGTGCCGCAAAGGAGACTGTTAAATAAGTTAAAAGCGCATGTTGTTAAGATACTGGGATGGATAGAGGATTGGCTGACTGGCAGAAGGCAAAGAGTGGGGATAAAGGGTCATTTTTCAGGATGGAAGCCGGTAACTAGTAGTGTGCCTCAAGGGTCAATGCTGGGACCACATCATTTTACAATATACATTAATGATCTGGAAGAAGGTACTGAAGGCACTGTTGCTATGTTTGCAGATGATACAAAGATCTGTACAGGGACGGGTAGTATTGAGGAAGCAAGGGGGCTGCAGAAGGACTTCGACAAGCTAGGAGAGTGGGCAAGGAAGTGGCAAATTAAATACAACGTGGAGAAGTGTGAGGTTATGCTCTTTTGAAGGAGGAATCTAGGCATCGACTATTTTCTAAATGGGGAAATGCTTAGGAAAGAAGAAGTACAAAGGGCCTTGGGAATCCTTGTTCACGATTCTCTTAAGGTTAATCTGGAGCTTCAGTCGGCAGTTATGAAGGCAATTGCAATGTTAGCATTCATGTCAAGAGGGCTGGGATACAAGACCAGGGAGGTACTTCTGAGGCTGTATATGGCTCTGGTCAGACCCCATTTGGAGTGTTCTGAGCAGTTTTGGGCCCCGTATCTAAGGAAGGATGTGCTGACCTTGGAGAGTGTCCAGAGGAGGTTCACAAGAATGATCCCTGTAATGAAGAGCTCGTCGTGCGAGGAGCGGCTGAGGACTCTGTGTCTGTACTGGTCGGAGGAAAGGGGATGAAAGGGGATCTTATTCAAAAGTACAAGATGCTGCGAGGACTGGATAGAGTGGACGTGGAGAGGATGTTTCCACTTGTAGGAAAAACGAGAAACATAGGCCACCATCTCAGATTAAACGGAGATGAGGAGGATTTTTTACAGCCAGAGGGTGGTGAAACTGTGGAAATCTTTGACGCAGAAGGCTGTGGAGCCAATTCATGATTGTCTTTCAGACAGAGATAGATAGGTTCTTGTTTAATAAGGGGATCAGGGGTTATGGGGAGAAGGCAGGAGAATGGGGATGAGAAAAATATCAGCCATGATTGAATGGTGGAGCAGAATCGATGTGCCAAGTGGCCTAATTCTGCTCCTATGCGTTATGGACCTATGGACTATATCTACAATTCTCGCTGCCTCAGAAAGGCAGCCAGCATAATTAAGGACACCACACACCCCAGACATACTCTCTTCCACCGTCTTCCGTCAGGAAAATGATACCAAAAGTTGTGGTCACGTAACAACCGATTCAATAACAGCTTATTCCCTCCTTACATCAGAATTTTGAATGGACCTACCTCGTATTAAGTTGATCTTTACTCTACACCTTGATATAACTTTAATATTATATTCTGCAGTCTCTCCTTCCTTCCCTATGAACGGTATGCATTGTTTGTCCAGCTTGCAAGAAACAATACTATTCAATGTATACTAATACATCTGACAATAATAAATCAAATCAAAAAACAGATCCAGATCCTCAAAGGATGGTGCAGGAGGGAGTGTTTCAGATTTCTGGATAATTGGGTCTCATTCTGGGGTCGGTGGGACCTCTACAAACGGGATGGTCTACACCTGGACCAGAGGGGTACCAATATCCTGGGGGGGGGTGGAATTTACTAATGCACTTCGAGAGGGTTTAAACTAGTTCAGCAGAGGCTTCGGAACCTGAATTGTGGATCCAGTATACAGGAGGTTGAGAGTAGTGAGGTCATGAGTAAGGTTTTAAAGTTGCAGGAGTGTACCAGCAGGCAGGAACGTGGTTTAAAGTGTGTCTTCTTCAATGCCAGGAGCATCCGGAATAGGTGGGTGAACTTGCGGCATGGGTTGGTACCTGGGACTTCGATGTTGTGGCCATTTCGGAGACATGGATAGAGCAGGGACAGGAATGGTTGTTGCAGGTGCAGGGGTTTAGATATTTCAGTAAGCTCAGGGAAGGTGGTAAAAGAGGAGGAGGGGTGGCATTGTTAGTCAAGGACAGTATTACTGTGGCAGAAAGGACGTGTGATGAGGACTCGTCAATTGATGTAGCATGGGCAGAGGTTAGAAACAGGAAAGGAGAGGTCACCCTGTTAGGGGTTTTCTATAGGCCTCCGCAAAGTTCCAGAGATGTAGAGGAAAGTATTGCAAATATGATTCTGGATAGGTGCAAAAGCAACAGGGTAGTTGTTATGGGGGACTTTAACTTTCCAAATATTGACTGGAAACGCTATAATTCGAATACTTTCAATGGGTCCGTTTTTGTCCAATGTGGACAGGAGGGTTTCCTGACACAGTATGTAGATAGGCCAACGAGAGGCGAGGCCGTATTGGATTTGGTACTGCGTAATGAACCAGGACAGGTGTTAGATTTGGAGGTTGGTGAGCACTTTGGAGATAGTGACCACAATTCGATTACGTTTACGTTAGTGATGGAAAGGGATAGGTATATACCGCAGGGCAAGAGTTATATCTGGGGGAAAGGCAATTATGATGCGATGAGGCAAGACTTAGGATGCATCAAATGGAGAGGAAAACTGCAGGGGATGGACACAATGGAAATGTGGAGCGTGTTCAAGGAACAGCTACTGCTTGTCCTTGATAAGTATGTACCTGTTAGCCAGGGAGGAAGTGGTCGAGCAAGGGAACCGTGGTTTACTAAGGCAGTCGAAACACTTGTCAAGAGGAAGAAGGAGGCTTATATTAAGATGAGACATGAAGGTTCAGTCAGGCCGCTCGAGAGTTTCACGTTAGCTAGGAAGGACCTAAAGAGAGAGCTAAGAAGAGCCAGGAGGGGACACGAGAAGCATTTGGCAGGTAGGATCAAGGATAACACTAATGATTTCTATAGATATGTCAGGAATAAAATAATTACTAGGGTAAGAGTAGGGCCAGTCAAGGATAGTAGTGGGAAGTTGTGCTTGGAGTCCGAGGAGATAGGAGAGGTGCTAAATGAATATTTTTCAGCAGTATTCGCACAGGAAAAAGACAATATTGTCGAGGAGAATACTGATTCAGGCTACTAGACTAGAAGGGCGTAAGGTTCATAAGGAGGAGGTGTTAACAATTCTGGAAAGTGTGAAAATAGATAAGTTCCCAAGGCCAGATGGGATTTATCCTAGGATTCTCTGGGAAGCTAGGGAGGAGATTGCTGAGCCTTTGTGGCTTTGATCTTTAAGTCATCTTTGTCAACAGGAATAGTGCCAGAAGACTGGAGGATAGCAAATGTCCGCTTGTTCAAGAAGGGGAGAAGAGACAACCCCGGTAACTATAGACCAGTGAGCCTTACTTCTGTTGTGGGCAAAATCTTGGAAAGGTGTATAAGAGATAGGGTAGATAATCACCTGGAAAGGAATAATTTGATTAGACATAGTCAACACGGTTTCGTGAAGGGTAGGTCGTGCCTCACAAACCGGATTGAGTTCTTTGAGAGGGTGGCCAAACAGGTGGATGAGGGTAAAGCAGTTGATGTGGTGTATATGGATTTCAGTAAAGCGTTTGATAAGGTTCCCCACAGTAGGCTACCGTAGAAAATACGGAAGCATGGGATTCAGGGAGATTTAGCAGTTTGGATCAAAAATTGGCTAGCTGGAAGAAGACAAAGGGTGGTGGTTGATGAGAAGTGTTCAGACTGGAGTCCAGTTATTAGTGGTGTACCACAAGGATCTGTTTTCGGGCCACTGCTGTTTTTCATTTTTATAAATGACCTGGAGGAGGGTGTAGAAGGATGGGTGAGTAAATTTGCAGATGACACTAAAGTCGGTGGAGTTGTGGACAGTGCGGAAGGGTGTTACAAGTTACAAAGTGACATAGATAAGCTGCAGTACTGGGCTGAGAGGTGGCAAATGGAGTTTTATGGATAAAAGTGTGAGGTGATTCATTTTGGAAGGAATAACAAGAAGACTGAGTTCTGGGCTAATGGTAAGATTCTTGGCAGTGTGGATGAGCAGAGAGACCTCGGTGTCAATGTACATAGATCCCTGAAAGTTGCCACTCAGGTTGAGAGGGTTGTTAAGAAGGCGGTCGGTATGTTAGCTTTTATTGGTAGAGGGATTGAGTTTCGGAGCCATGAGGTCATGTTGCAGCTGTACAAGGCTCTGGTGTGGCCGCATTTGGATTATTGCGTGCAATTCTGGTCGTCGCATTGTAGGAAGGATGTGGAGGCATTGGAAAGGGTGCAGAGGAGATTTACCAGAATGTTGCCTGGTATGGAGGGAAGATCTTAGGAGGAAAGGCTGAGGGACTTGAGGCTGTTTTCGTTAGAGAGAAGAAGGTTAAGAGGTGACTAAATTGAGGCATACACGATGATCAGAGGATTGGATAGGGTGGACAGTGAGAGCCTTTTTCCTCGGATGGTGCTGTCTAGCACGAGGGGACATAGCTTTAAATTGAGGGGTGATAGATATAAGACAGATGTCAGAGGTAGGTTCTTTACTCAGAGAGTAGTAAGGGTGTGGAATGCCCTGCCTGCAACAGTATTGGACTCACCAACACTAAGGGTATTCAAATGGTCATTGTATAGACATATGGATGATAAGTGAATAGTGTAGATGGGCTTTAGAGTGGTTTCACAGGATGGCGCAACATCGAGTGCAGAAGGGCCTGTACTGCGCTGTAATTTTCTATGTTCTATGTTCTATTGAGTGGTAAGTGAGTCAGAATTCTTCCTTGTACATTTGGGATCTGATAATAACTTGAAATATAGTTTGGAATTAATTAGTTCCCATCTAGAATCTGCCAGAGCCTCTAAGAGGGCAGTGTTCTTCAGACCTTTTTTCCGGGGACCCATTTTTACCAACCGGCCATCCTTCGGGACCCAACCCGGCCGACCTTCGCGACCAACGTTGGCCAACCTTCGCGACCCACGCTGGCCGACCTTCGCGACCCACGCTGGCCGGCCTGAGCGACCCACGCTGGCGGGCCTGAGCGACCCACGCCGGCCGACCTTCGCGACCCACGCTGGCCGGCCTGAGCGACCCACGCTGGCCGGCCTGAGCGACCCACGCCGGCGGGCCTGAGCGACCCACCATTTTCTCTTACCTTGTTTGCTGCTGTCAAAAAGGGAGGAAATGGTTTTGGGTCCCTTTGGCACTCGTACACGCTCATCCAATGGAACCTATCGGATGAAGGTGAAGCCTTCCGGTGTCGGAAAGTATGGAGTCTCCATCTGTCCAAAGTTCTGCATTTTTTTTCCTGTAAAGTTTTATCAAATAACAACCCCCCCACCACCGCGCCGCCCCCCCCACCCCGCGAACCTCTAAAAAAAAATATTAAATTAATAAAATAAATGAAAAAACCCCAAAATTAAATCAATAAAATAAATCAGTAAAATGAATAGCCCCCCCCCCCCCCCCCCCCCGCCCACGAACATGTAAAACGAAAAGCTGCGACCGTTTAAAAGAAAAGCAGCCGTTTTGCGCATGCGTGCCCGGTCGTCTGCCAATGATCTGGCACGCATGCGCAGTGCGACCGCATTTCTTGTACATGTTGGCGGCTATTTTGAAGGCCGCTTGCAGCCGGCGTTATTAACAGCAGGCTACTGCGGCTGTTGCGCGCAAAGCTGCGCAATCGGGAGCACCGCGCGGGACGGCTCCGCGACCCTCCCGACACCCGCCCGCAATACACCCGCGGGTCCGCGCCCCCGAGTTTGACAATGCCTGCATTAATACGTTGTCTTCGCAATTTACAAATCATAACTGCTCACCCCAAACTTTCCACTTTAAGCGTCGTAGGCCACATTTTGCCGCACTCATCTAATTTGTCTATAACCATTTATGGATTCCTTTCTCACCCATTGCTATCCCACCTCTTTTGCTGTCAACTGCAAATTTGGCGATCGTACCTTCCAAGTCATTCATATATATTGTATATAGTTGGCGCCCGATGGCACACCATTAGTTGCATGTTGCCAACCGTAAATATACACATTTATCCCAACGTTGCCTTCGGTCGTATAACTAGTCTTATATTCACGTTAATGAATTACTCCTAATAAAATGTGATCTTACCTTGTGTATTAAACTGCTGTGAGGAAACTTATCAAGCACCTTCTGAAACTACAGATAAAATAATGTACATGATCAACATTATCCACTTGGCGTGTTTCGAAGGTGAAATAATAAATTATAGAGAAACATGCGCTTTATTCATAGGACTGCAGTGTACAAGATCAAGGATGATCCAAGAATATCATTCAGTCCCGCTACTACGCTCACACAGAATGGGCACTGCAAAGAGAATTGTTATTGTTGAGTGATGTTTGCGGATTTTATTTACAGATTCCCAGAGAGAGAAAGAGAGATGGAGAGACCGGCAAAATGCATTGCTTATGAGTGAGGAACTTCATCAAACGCTGCCAGCAAAGATACGTCATTTGGATACAAGCAGAGTAAATGCCACTCTACATTGTCCCCATTTCAAGGGGAGAAGTTTAAGGGAGATATGCGTGTAAAGTTCTTTACGCAGAGGGTGGTGGGTACCTGGAACGCATTGCCGGCGGAGGTGGTGGAGGCGGGCACGATCGCGTCATTTAAGATTTATTTCGGCACATACATGAATGAGCGGGGAGCAAAGTGATACTGGTCCTTAGAAAATAGGCGACAGTTTTAGACAGAGGATCACGATCGGCGCAGGCTTGCAGGGCCGAAACGCCTGCTCCTGTGTTGTAAACATTCTTTGTACGTTGTTCTTTATTAAAGATCTCGGTTTAGCCACGGTAATGGGCAACGGTTTAGAAAACTCCAAAGTATATCATGGAGTTCATCTGACCTACCTACTACTGTTTATTGGTTTTAGTTAGGATGGGCACAGGAGCGTGCTCGTCAGGTATTATTCAACAATGGTCTGAGGTGCTATTAATCAAAAAACAAACTTTATTCTACGAATTTAGATAACATTATTATAAACAGACATAGTAAACATTTTTATCAACTACAAAGATAAATACCCCACACAGCTACAGTTAATTATGTATAACACTTAATTAATTACCCCATGTCCTGTTCCAATTTAATAACAAGATCCCATAAACCAGAGGTTTCAAATGTATGGCCCATCACATAGCACGCAAGGCCTGGGGTGGATGCTCTTGTTTCCTTTCCAAAACAGCAGATTTGAATTCCTTCCAGAAAGCAATTACCTCTTTTCAAGTTATGGAGCAGTCCAGAAACAGTTTTTGAAATGACAATTGAGAGACAGAACAAGATACTTCTCTGTCTTATGAGGGGCACAGAGAGAGTGGATAGTCAGAGGCTTTTCCCCGGGTAGGGGGGGTCAATTACTAGGGCGCATAGGTTTAAGGTGCGAGGGGCAAGGTTTAGAGGAGAAGTACGAGGAAAGTTTTTTTACACAGAGGGTAGTGAGTGCCTGGAACGCGCTGCCGGAGGAGGTGGTGTAAGCAGGGACGATAGTAACGTTTAAGGGGCATCTTGACAAATACATGAATAGAATGGGAATAGAGGGATACAGAACCCGGATGTGTAGAAGATTTTAGTTTAGACGGACAGCACAGTTGGCGCAGGTTTAAAGGGCCGAAGGGCCTGTTCCTGTGCTGTACTTTTCTTTGTTCTTTGTTCTTTGTCTGAGTACAGCAGCCAAATGTGAAAATTAAAGCAAAAACTCAGAGCCACAAAGCAGCCCCAAACCAAAGCGAAAGTAACACCAACTCCCAGGGCCAAAGCCCGCTCCACTCACACAATAACATCATGAAAGCCATGTGATCAGACAAAAAACATTTCCTAAAAAGACAAACACATGACAAGACTCCCAGGACAGATACTGGATTGGGTTACATCCAAAAAAAGTAAAGCTCACCCCATAGTGTTCCCATCCATCACTCCAGCACAGCTAGAGCATGGGGTTAGTAGAGAGTAAAACTCCCACTGCACTGCCTCCTCTCAAAATCTCCAAAAATATATCTAAACTGATCGACATGTCCCACGTTCCTCCAATAATCCTTCAATAAACGTATATCATTTCGAAATTACTGCAATGATCCACACTCTCCCCATCGTCGTGTATTGTTACAGACTAATCCAACTGTCCTGCTCTCTCAGATTCGCCTGTATCAAACGCTAAAATAATCCTACTGCCCCCCCTTTCTGCCCAAGCATACCTATGTAGAAAAACATGGAAGGCCAATGTCCTCTTCGGGGTTTTGATAATGCTTCCCACTTTCCCAAGGCAGCGGGAGGTGCAGACATAGTCAATGGATTGGAGGTTCATCTCTCATTGGCCAATGTGTAACTCGCGTGTGGGTCCTGTGAATGACTTTAAATTCCAGATATTGTCAAGTTCACATTTCACCACCTGCCGTTGGAATCTAGGTCCCCAGAGCATTGCCCTTGGACACTGAATGACTATCCCAGTCACAGGACAGTGACACAACTGATGACGCAAGATTTTTCCAGCAGTCCAGCTACAAAATCTCCATCAATAGGTTTTCCTGTAGGTCTTTTGCTACTTTAAACTGACCCAAAAGACAGATAATTTCCAATAACCTGTCCTAAAGTAATTAATATTCATCATCGAAGCACTCTACAATCTATGATAGAAGAATTTAGTCAAAAGTACAAGAGCTAATTATTTCTGGGATGACTGGGGGAAAGCGGTCTTTACATTCCTAACGCGCTGAAACAGAGTCTGCGAAGATGCGAGCTCTGACCGCTGGAGAATTGCACCTCTGCATTTTCCCAGTAGTGTGCTCTCTGCTTCTTTGTTCGTTATCCTCCGTCTCACTAATTGGTGAGCAAGAGGCTGCAAAAAGCAATATAATCAGAGCGCCATTATTATTTGGCCCAGACAACCTATTTCTAGCCTTGATCTCTCTGGGGATTGCTAATTTCCATGTGTAAACTGAAAACTCTGCTGCAGAACGTCATCACCCTTATATTGCTGGTTAATACCAACGTTCACCGCGCCTGCAGGCTGTTCACGCTCGCCGTTCAATCTGATGTGCCGCCGAGCGTTGATATATTTCAGCAAGCTATGCACCCCATAGAGGGCTCCTCTGTGTGACCGCAGAACCGGCGATCTGATGAGCTGTCTGCCAAATAAAGTGATCACTCGTGCTTTTCCAAACTTCCTCCAAACCTCGAACACACTTAGCAGCTGAAAAGCCTTTGGTAATGGCTGCGCAACCAATGGAACCTCCCAATTTATCAATTCTCAGAGCTGAATTAGTTTGCGAGAGTGTGATGCACTTCGGAGCCTCCTGGACCAAGTGTTTGTCCTTTTGTGACTGTCAGGCGGGCGGCTCTCCCCTCTGCCTCTGTGCACTTTTAAACAATGTGGTGTATTACGCCTGTGAACGAGCTATCCAGGCTGATCTCAATCTGACCGTTATGGTAACTCCATCATTTGCTTGTTACAGGTACCAACATCGCAGGAACCAGCAGCAGAGGAACCTGTAACCAACAGAGCCTTCAAGAGCCCAGCCAGACCAGGAAAACCTCAAGCAGCACCGCAAGCACCAGAAGCAAGGGCCTCAATCACAAGGCCTCCCGCCGACACGGTACCGGAAAGGCCGCACTACCACCTTCAACACCTCGTCCCGAGTCTCACTCTGCAAAGGTTTTATTAGTTTGGTGTGCTCTTATACGTTGAGGTGGTTCACCGTGTTGTGATGCTGAATTACTTTCGAACACTACATTCGTTGAAATTTACAATGCAAGTAATTGTTGACGATAATCACTTCTCTGTACCTTCAATTCCTGCTCCCGCCCAAAACCAGGACATGCCTAGTCTCGCACGCCGAGGTTCACACGCGTAGGTTCACACGTCCAGGTTCACCTTCCCACCGCACAGCAGTGGAGGTCCCCAGTGGAGATTATTATACCAAAGAGTCACCTTTGATTTGATTTGAATTGATTTATTGTCACATGTACTGAAGTGCAGTGGAAAGTATTTTTCTGCGGCCGGGGGAACGTTCACAGAACGTACATAGTAGACACAAGAATAATCGGCAGAGAATATTGACAAATGGTATATCGACAGACAGTGATTAGTTACACCGTGGAACACTGGGCCAAACAAAGCAAATACATGAGCAAGAGCAGCACCGAACATCCAGGACGTGGAATGGATGGTGTTGCTCACAGCATTCCCACACAACCAGAGGTTGCAGGAGTCCATGGGGTACCAAATGACAGACCTTTTTAGGGCCGGGCCGTGTATATTCCCTGGACAATGCTTATATAAGTTCCTTTTGGTGGACCACGTTTTCAGTTACTTGAAAATTATTTGGCTATTGTTTTATTTGCACTTCAGCATCGAGTTCCTGATTCACCGGTACCACGTGGAGGAGGAATTCCTCAGAACTTGCTCCTGGCCCTGGCAAAACACGCTAATAACGATCCAAGGAACGCATAACAGAGGCGAACGTCCGATCAACAGAGTGCCCCACTCCCGCGGCTTCATTCCTAGCCATATGTCCCTGGAGAGAGAGCACGGGGACTCCGCAGACATTGCTGATGCCTCCTATTTCATCTGGGCATCGCAGAGACTGCGGTGTCTTATCGAACACCTTAATCACTTTCTGATGTGACATTTGAAGTTCCGTTTGTGTTTTCAAAAGTAGTGTCTCCATCATGTTCTTCAATTTAATGTTTCTGGTTATTTTATTTGCAACAAACAAGATGAGAGGGCACCGACCTGCGAATGTGTAGTGGAGTATCGCTACTGCAAACACTGGTCGGTTTGGAAGCTAATTATAGAATTACTACAGTCGAGTGAAGAACATCACTGTGACATAATGGTCGTCAGAATCAGAACTCTTTGTGTTCACATGGAAAGCTCCAGGTCTAGGTGAAGCCAGCGTATTTCCTTTTTGTTTAATATGGCTTGTATAGCCCAGTCTTTTCAAAGTGGCTCCTCCCTCTCTGAAATACATATTTGATGACAAATATCGATGTCGTCATCTGTTTGTTTCAATTGAAAGCAATGAGCGATGTTGAAACTGCAATGCTCCAGAGGATATCGTGCGGGACATAAATTGATGGATTCGGGTTTGCCTCAGCACAAATTCCAAAGCAAATAGATTAAAGCAGCGCAAAAGGACAGAACGTCTATTTGAAAATAATGGAAACAATTCAAACGGCTAAGAAAATATTCTATCCCTTCATTGCTGTTCTTGGTGTTCCTGGTAAGTGATGAAAACTGTTGCAGTTTCGTAAATCTGTGTGGGAGATGTTTTCTTGTCGGCCTGTAACTGGTCACCGATAAATAGACGCTCAGGAATATCAATTGTCTGATACACATGTAGTGAATACAACACAATGCCTCAGTTTTTGATAAATGTAAACATTTGCGCATTTTGCTATTCGTTGAAGCCAGCGTGTATTATAATACAGATAAATGTCAATATATTTTTCATGTTCTCTAACTACCTGCTCCAAAATAATAACATGTCACCAAGTTAATAGCATTTAACCAACCCTGAAATAAATTGTTTCCCAATGCGAATGCACTTTATACTCAATCATTTCACATTAATTCCTCGAAAAGGGCGCTCTTATCATTTGTTTTGCTTTCCGTGGGTTTTTCAATTGAGTTAATTCTTTCAATGATTGTGAATCTGTTCATCGGAATCGTTATCCCCATTCAGGTTCGTATTTTCCCGTGAGTATTGATAATGTGATCGTCAATCAAAATACGCACCTGAAGGCTCGCTGCCGCGAAACTCGTTGTGCAACCGTTCGGTTGCTTAAATATTATTATCGTGCACCATATGTATGTTGTTGTACTATTCCTCTGCATTCACTCTGAACTTTGAAATTGTCTTAGTGTTTCCTGATTACAAATAGGTTGAATGAATCTTGAGGCACATTGATCCCAGGGCTGATCTTTGTGGAACACCACCATTCTCCCAGTATGAGCCAGTCGCTTTAGCCTCTGCCCCCTGTTTTCTATTCTGTTTTAATCAGTCTGTTGCCAATTGTTTTACGTGTTCTGTGCTTAGGCATAGGTATGTTATGTTGTAACATACCTGTGTTACAACATAACATATTGATGCTTTTCCGAATGGAGGTCTGTAACTATTGGTATTCCGCAGGGATCAGTTCTGGGAACTCTGGTGTTTGTAATACATATAAATGACTTGGAAGCAAACGTAGTGGGTCTGATTAACACGTTTGCGGATGACGCTCAGATTGCAGGAGTTGAGAATAATTATGAAGATTGTCAGAGAGTCAGAGAATCAGAGAATACAACAGGATATCGATAGGCTGCAAAATTGGGCAGAGAAATGTCAGATGGAATTTAACCCGAACAAATGCGAGGTAGTGCATTTTAGTAAATCCAGTTCAGGTGGGAGCGATAAAACAAATGGAAGAACCATTAGGAGCTTAGAGACACAGATAGATCTGGGCGTGCAGGTCCACACATCCGTAAAAGTGGCAGCACAGGTGTAAATGGAGGTAAAGAAAGCATATGGCATGCTTGCCTTCATAGGACGGGGTATCCAGTATAAAAGCTCGAAAATTATGTTTCAGTTATATAGAACGTTAGTTAGGCCACATTTGGAATACTGTGTCCAATTCTGGTCACCGCACTACCAGAAGGACGTGGAGGCTTTGGAGAGAGTACAGAAAAGGTTTACCATTATGATGCCTGGTATGGTGGGCATTAGCTATGAGGAGAGATTGAATCAACTGGGATTGTTCTCCCTCGAGAGATGACGGCTGAGAGACGGTTATCAAATTAATAGCGGTATGGATAGAGTGAACATTTGGAGGCTTTCGCCCAGGGCGAGAATAATAATTACAAGGGGCACAAGCTCAAGGTGAGGGGGGAAAGGTTCAGAAGGGATGTGCAGGGCAAGTATTTGACGCAGAAGGTGATGGTGGCCTGGAATGCACTGCCAAGTGAGGTGTTTGAAGCAGATACGTTAGCGACCTTTAAGAATTATCTGGACAGGCACATGAACAGACGGGGGGCAGAAGGAGACAATCGGTTGGTCTAGATAGGACACGTGATCGGTGCAGCCTTGGAGGGCCGAAGGGACTGTTCCTGTGCTGTATTGTTTCTTTGTTCTTTGTAACTGAGTGGAGTCCTTTAGAAAATCAAAGCACCTGCTACAAATAAGAGTGTCTTTATTAGTGTTACAAGTAGGCTTATATTATCACTGCAATGAACTTACAGTGAAAATTCCCTCGTCGCCAAATTCCGACGCCTGTTCGGGTACACAGAGGGAGAATTTAGAATGCCCAATTTACTAAGAAGCACGTCTTTCGGGACTTGTGGGAGAAAACCGGAGCACCCGGGGGAAACCCAAGCACACACGGGGAGAACGTGCAAACTCCGCACCGACAGTGACCCAAGCCGGGTATCGAACCCAGTGTTCCTGCCACTTTCCATGGGTCTGATTCAACTGCGTTGACTCTTTAAATGATCGTGAATCTGTTCAGCTGAATCGTTAACATAATCTGCAAACTCTGCTCGTTATTTGTATGAATAAATGTTTTATTAACTATCTTTTTGAACAGGAACTGAGTTATTTTTAAGATATTCTATGCTTCCCGATATTTTACTTTAATATTTTTCTTCACAACCTTTCTTACTCAGATCAACATTGTGTTATCTGATCAACAGTCCGTTAAAAATTTCTATGTTCTGCATTGAATGGAGGAATAAAATTACCTCCCTTCCAATCCCTTGATATAATTTGTATTGTTGAAGGTATAATAGTGGTTCTATTGTCTCTCCCCATGCTTTTATTAATTTGTTTCGATACATTCTATTGAAACCAGAGGGTTTGACCCCTCCCGAATTACGTGCATACATGTTTGCAACTAATGCGCTTTTGTTTCAATGCTTCCAGTACTTGTTCATAGTTAAATTCCACCACTCCGGAATAACCCTTCTTTCGACAGGCTTGAGAGACCCATCCACTGGTTCATTTTGTCCGGGCGCCCGGCACACTGAGCTTCTGCGGTGCTAGGCGCTGTGCTTCACAGGTTCGTTTCCATTTATGTCCATGTTATTCTGTCTCGATTCAATTCAGAGTATAGTCAACCCATGTTACAGTGGCTGGGAACTTCCCTGAGTGACATCATTAGGCCGTACCAGGTCCAGTTTAGCTCCACTATCGCCTGCTGGACATTTCCGGAGATCGATTATTGATTTAGCATCATTCGGTATTTCCTCTCCTACTTGCCAGACTTGATCTCGGAATTTCAACCCTCGCATTGCATCATCTGGATTTAGTAAGGAATGGTGTTGTAGAATAATCATGCGTGGAGCTCAAGTGTGTACGAAGCTATAATTCACATTGAAATAATCCGGTTGAGCGAACCGTCATGAGCGCAATTTCCGCTGTCTTTGTGCAGAATGCATGTAGATATTGAAGCTCCGGTTTGTGGGACTAACACATGATCCAATCCTTCCTTGGTTCTTGGCTAATACACGTGTGCCTTTGGATGTCATTATCATAGATTATCATAGAATTTACAGTGCAGAAGAAGGCCACCCGGCCCATCGAGTCTGCACCGGCTCCTGGAAAGAGCACGCTACCCAAGGTCAACACCTCCACCCTATCCCCACAACCCAGCAACCCCACCCAACACTATGGTCAATTTTGGACACTGAGGGCAATTTATCACGGCCAATCCACCTAACCTGCACATCTTTGGACTGTGGGAGGAAACCGGAGCACCCTGAGGAAACCCACGCACACACGGGGAGGACGTGCAGACTCCGCACAGACAGTGACCCAAGCCAGAATCGAATCTGGGACCCTGGAGCTGTGAAGCAATTGTGCTATCCACAATGCTACCGTGCTGCCCAATTATGTTGCGTGTGTCTTCCATTTTTGTTCCAAAACGTCGTTTTCTTGTGGGTACATTTGGAAGGTGGAAATGGCTGTCACGAGGGGGTCATAATTTTAACGTGATTGGAGGAAGGAATAGGGGAGATGTAGAGGTAGGTTCTTTACACAGAGAGTGGTGGGGGTGTGGCATGCACTGCCAGCAGAGGTGGTGGAGCCACAGCCATTAGGGACATTTAAGCATCTCTTAGACAGGCACGTGGGCCGAAGTAAATTGAAGGGGTTGATCTTAGATTAGGATAAATGGTCGGCACAGCATCGTAGGCAGAATGGCCTGTACTGTGCGGAACTGTTCTATGTTCTTTGTTCTATGTTCTATATTATAAGGCCGTCAGAGATAGGAGCAGAAATCGACCATTTGGCCCATCGAGTCTGTTCCGCCATCCAATGAAATAATAACTGATCTGAAATAATAATCGTCATTTCTACTTTCCTGCCTGATTTCAAAAACCCTTGTTTCCCTTACTGTTTATAAATATGTGTATCTGAGCCTTCAACATATTAACATCCAGCCTCTACAGCTCTCTTTCGGGAGAGAATCGCACACATTCACCCCCCCCCCCCCCCGCCCCCAATTAGAAATAAGTTCCTCATAATCTCTGATTATACTGGACGACCTCTTACTTTGCGAGAATCTCCGTCTGATCCACGACCCTTCCGCCAGGGGGAAATCACATCAGCATCGATAGTGTTCAGCCCGTTTAGAATCCACTCTGTCTCAATAAGATCGCCTCTCATTCCTCTAAATCTGAAGGAGTTCCGGCCCAAACTAGACAACCGTTCTTCATCAGTAAATCGCTCTCTACCCGGATCAACCTTCTCTTCTAAGTTTGGTTTGACTATTACCTTTTATAGTTTTCGCTATACTTCCCTATTTCAATACTCTATTCGCTTTGAAATAACCGCCAATATTTCAGATGCCTTCCCTATTACCTGCTGAATGTGTATGCCAGCGTTTGGTGATTCTGTATGCAGACACCCAAGTCCCTCAATGCTGCTGCGTTCTGCAATCGTTCACCATTTGAATAATATTTAGTCGCTTTAGTTTTCCGCCCAAAGTGCACAACTTCACTTTTTCTGACACGGTATTCCATCTGCCAGGTTGTGGCACATCCACTGAACCTTTTCCTATCCCTGTGTAGTATTTTTGGGTCATCCTAACCACTTGCCTTTCCACAGTTTTTGTGCCTTCCGTAAAATTGGCAATATTACGTTCACTTCTCTCGTCCAAGTCATCAATATATGTATCCTCATTAATTGTAGCTACTGCAACTATCCCTGTGGAAAGGCACTAGTTACATACTTCAACCTGAACATCTCATCTTATCCGAAATCACTGTCTGCTACTAGTTGGCCTGTCCGTCATAAAATAATGATCCTTATTGTCACATTAACACGCAATGAAGTTGCTCTGAAAGCCCCTAGTCGCCACACTCCGGCGACCGTTCGGGTACATTGCGGGAGCATTCAGAATCTCCAATTCACCTAACAGCACATCTTTCTGGATTTGTTGAACAATGAAATGTGAGTCCACGGACATGGCCGCTCGAGTGTCTGACTCAAACTGGGATGTGGGGATGTGTGTGCTGCGTGGCTGCTCCTTTGTTGGAGACCCTGGTCATTGATGCCAGAGAAAGGCGATCCAATCCAATGGAATTGATCTGTAAGTGAGGAAATGTTAAATGTTTACAGAGGACTGGCCCTAAGTGTGGACGATTAGTTGATACTGAGACCGTTTATTAGTGAACCTTCGCATACTCCAAATGAATTAATGGAACAATGAGCGGGGATACGGGATCGTTACGTGTTACCATGGTGGGGATTATTCCGGGGCCTGCTGTAGAGGGCACGATCTGACTGAAAGGGATGATCTGATCGTGATAGCTTCTGCGCCTGTGCGTCTCATTAACTTGAGATTCAGTTAGATCCTAGGAAAGGACCGATCTTCAAGGCGATGTCTGGCATTAATTGTATTTTTATTCTAATGAGTTGTCTGATCTAGCAGCGGGTTCAGATCCCAGAGGGAGCTGACGAATCTCAAGGCCCTTCCATGCCTCGGAATGTCTTAAATTCCTGTAAATGTGCTGATTCTGAGTGGATATGATACAGATTGTGTGCGGTGCGGGTGCATGATTTTAATATTGGTCTGACCCCGAGTGTGCACTGTTCCTGAGAGCATGCGGATCACTGTTTCGGAGTGGAATCCTGATCCTGGGAGAAATATGACTGTGAGAGATGTTGAATTCAGTCGGTGGATCTTTACCAGACATGCGAGCATTTTTGTGGTGCTTAGGTCCATGGATTGGAACGGATATTAGCTTGTCTCAAATACCAGCCCTGCTTCGAGCCGAGGAAATAGCCCATCCCGGGGAAGGTGGGAAAGGACCATGTGCACTAGTTGGAGCTTTAGGGAAAAGAGCACTTTGTGCCATATCTGAGGAGGACTCAAACCACAGGGTCGTCATTCGTGTGAGTTGTATACTCTGGAAAGAGGTTAAACCTGGCGAGGGTATCTCACTGAGTAGAGTGTGTCCTGCGCAGTGTCTACATGTATGTTCTCGTTGTCTTTATTATCATGGTAAAGAATCTAAGCACACGATGTGGGTACTGATCCTTTGGGAAGGCAATAATCCCACTGTCTGTTCCAACCGTGAAAAGGGTCCAGCCCCCATTATCTGTCAATTCCGGATAGGGTCGGATGTTTGGGTTAGATGTTGTATGGCTGCCAATCGGAGGTGTCTTCGTGCAGACATTGATTTGAGATATAGAAATGTGACCTGCCAGTATTAAACGTCTCCAAAACAGTTAGGTCAGATGTCCAAACACATTAAAACCTTTCAATTATCAACGTTCCTCTTGTCAGCTTGACGCCTGTGGCAACTCCAGCAAATTTGTGCCTTGCGCGGATTGGAGGTGATTTTGTCCAGGTTGAGATTGTCAATATCTTAAATTGAGACCAATACCAAGGACACTCAAATTTTATCAGTAATGCCCTGTGTGCCCATCCATTTCTGTCTTTCAGTTAATTTATTGGGAATTCTTATCCTGTCCCGAGGAAAATGTGGCCTTTCCATCTGTACCACTCGTTACCTCCTCGCCATGGCAAC